>NC_072801.1:72533015-73137390 GCF_028583425.1 Eublepharis macularius
AGAGAGAGAGAGATGCTAGAAGCTGGAAGGTGCCTTCATTTTTGGTAGCACTGCCGACTTGCAAAAAGTCTTTAGTCTAAAATATTCGTATTACTTCATTAAACATTGCAAATAAAATCACTTCAAGACCCTTAAGTAGCATGGTTAAATATTATTTCAGAAGGAAGTCAAGCTGAATTTAAGAAGGGATTGTGCAACATGTGCGCTGCATAAAGGATGTTTTAACAAACTGTGATTTATTTTTAATGCTACCGGTGTTTTATCTTTCATGTATTGTAATTGTTGTGATCTGTTCAGAGCCTCCTTGCAGGGAGAGCAGCCTATAAATTTAGTAAATAAGTACATTACTTAATCATAAATGTATTTAAAGGAAGCTGAAACGTGGGAGGCAGGGCAAAGATCCAGAGACTTATATATGGCCTTGGAAAGTATGGCAAATAACAGTGGGAAATATATCCGCATAGAAGAAAGCTTGGGAAAGCAGTAGGTCTTCACAAGATCAACATGGCACCCTTTCAGAACAAAATTAAACCACGAGAATCTGCGGGAGAAGAAGAGATCTGCTGGATCGCATTTAAATTGTGGGTTCCTGGCTATCAGACAGGGGCAGACTTGCCAACCTCCAGGTGGTAGCTGGAGACCTCCTGGAATTACAATTAATCTCCAGGCCAAAGAGATCAGTTCCCCTGGAGAGAATGGCTAATTTGATGGGCAAACTCTATGGCATTACACCCCACAGAGGCCCCCCTCATCAAACCCCACCCTCTTCAGGTTTCACTCTCCCCAAATCTCCAGGAATTTCCCAACCTGGACCTGGCAACCCCAGACAGGGGACCAGTTTGCCTCTGCCTACATGAGTCAAATGTGGCATGAGGCTTGATTAGTGGGCTCAGGAGGCTCAGCCAGTCCAAGTAGGGGAGCAGACAGGGTTGCCAGGTCCAGGTTGGGAAATTCCTGGAGATTTTGGGGGTGGAGCCTGGAAAGGGTGGGGTTTGGGGAAAGAATGGGCCTCAGTGGGGTATACTGCCATATAATCCACAGCCCAAAGCAGCCATTTTCTTCAAAGGAACTGACCTTTGTCACCTGGAGATCACTAGCAATTCCAGGAGATCTCCAGCCACCACCGGAGAGCTGGAAAGACTAGCAGCAGAGGAAGTATCTGGCTGTCCTCTTTTCCCAACTGGCATTGACTGCAGAGATCTATAGAAATTGAAAGCCTCCTGGAGCCTTCCTGACAGCCTTAAGGAGCTACTTGAGGGTCTAGCACAGTTGAAAGGACTCATACAGGGCAGGACGAGGAGAGAATACATTTCGGAAGGCTGTGGAGGGCGGGCTTTGTGGTAGGCCCTCAGGCCTAGGCAGCAGTAGCTGCAAGGGGGAAGCTGCGACTCCCTGGTTACTGCCTTCAAACCCCAGGATTGGAGCCAGCCTCAGTGGTTTGGCAGAGATTTTTCTCATGTATTTACATTTGGGCTGGTAGTAAATTAATCGGGAGGGCTGCAGCAAGGTTAGATTCAGCCCTTGCTGGCTTCTAGCCTATCTACCCCCACCCCCCATGCAAACTTTTCACTTTATTTAAATGGAGTTTTTTTGCAACAGTAAAAGCCTAGCTAGAGGTGGCCACAGCAGTCCTCAGGCCTATCCAGGCTTCCCCTCCCCTTTGCTTGCCAGCCTCCAGTTGATATCCGGAGATCTCCTGGAATGATGACTGATTTCCAGGCAAAAGAGATGAGTTTCGCTGGAGAAAATGGCTACTTTGAAGGGTGGACTCTATAGAACTATACCCCGCTGAGGCCCCTCCCCTCCCCAAACCCCACCCTCTTCAGGCTCCACCCCTCAGATCTCCAGGAATTTCCCAATCTGGACCTGGCAACCCTACGCTTGACCCCCCCCCCCACACACACAATTTCACTTTAGTGGGGAGAGCACTTCCAGCGGAAACGCAAAAGCCGACCTAGAGGCCACTTACAACCATTCTGAAGAGTGGATTGCTTCATGTTAGTGATACTGGTATAGCAGGGGTTAGGGTTGCCATCTCCTAGTTGGGAAATTCCTAGAGATTTTGGGGGGGGGGGTGAAACCTGGAGATGGTCGAGTTTGGGGAGGCAAAGGACCTCAGCATGGTGTAATTCCATAGAGTCCACTCCCCCAAGGTAGCCATTTTCTCCAGGTGAACTTACTGTGACCTGGAGATCAGTTGTAATTCCAGGAGATCTCCAGTTACCACCTGGAGGCTGGCAACCCTAGAGAGGTCTACATTCTGCTGAATTTGAGCTGGTCGTGGGGTTTTTTTAGGGGTCTTTTTTAACAGAATCCCCGAAATCCCACATCAAATCACATATCACAGCTTGCCTCTGGATCTGGTCCCCAGAGAAAGCTCAGGGCAATCCCGAGTACTAGAGAAAGGCGGGTGCATCTTAACAGAAGGAGGGGGAAGAGCACGGCCAGAAAGAAAAACTCCATTCCCATGGCTATCCAGGGATGGCTGCTGCTGTGCAAACGAAAATGCTGTAAGGGTAGTAGGCATTTAGCCAGTCGTGGGGCCCCTGGCAAAGATCCTTTAGTATTAATGCCAGTATTAGCTTATCCACGAAGATAGAAGAGGGGGCAAGTATTATATAATTCCCAATGCAAAAAAGTCACTCTCTCTATTTCCTGCACTTCCAAAATGACTCCAATGCAAATTAAAATAAAAATGAGATGGCACACCCCTGTGCTTTCTCCTGCACTTATGGAGGGAAGCTTCACCGCCTGGATTTCTGCCTCCTCTGACTGCACAGGCCCAGGCAAGGAAGGAGGGAAAGGACAGAGCAGCAGAAGGGAACTTCCAAAGACCAGACGGGTTATGGCTAATCAGCAGGGAACAGCCTGCCTCCTTCACGTGCTCAGAGGAAAGGGCTGCCTAGGTTTCTGAAAATGTATGAGGAGGATCCTTGTTGCAATTTAAGGTTGCCATCTCCAGGTTGAGAAATTCCTAGAGATTTGGTGGTGTGGTGGGGGGAGGAGTGAAGCCTGCAGAGGGCAGTTTTGAGGATGGGGGAGGACTTCACCAGGGTCCCATTCCACAAGGTCTATCCTCCAAAGCAGCTGTTTTCTCCAGAGGGCCGTATTTCTGTGGCCTGAAGATCATTGGTAATACTGGAACAGCTCCATCCACCCCCTGGAGGTTGGCAACCCTTTTGCAACAGGAGCCGAGTCTTTTGCCCCATGGTAACTCCCCTCCCGTGCAGGTCCCAAACCAAAGCAGGTGGGGGGGAAGAAGATAGCAACGTGGAGGGGGCAACTAGAATCCTGCTGAACTTGAGCTGGTCTTGGTTTTCTGGTTTATTTAAACAGAACCCCCCAAATCGAACATCAAATCACAGATTGCAGCCTGGTCCTCAGTGTCTGGCCTGCTATCCACAGTGACTCCATGTTGTTTTCAAATGCTTCCAAATGTTTTTCTCATGTTGTGGGTTTCCAGTGTTTTCTGTCCACAGGTTCCCAGCGAGTGTTCCCAGCAGTGTTCCCAGGACGGCAGGAAGGTCTTGTCAGGTTGTGATCATATTAGAACCAAGAGACTCCATTTTAAACCTTGTCAGTATATTAAGTGTGCTTTTTGCAGGTGCGAAGCCTGGAGGAGGGAGCGAGAGATTGTTTACATCTGCATGTCGTCTATGCCTTCCTGACGTCCTTGGGAACTTTCCCTTTCTCAGCAACGGGCCGTTGGTTTTGAGAACCGGGGGGGGGGGGGACCTGGGGCCTGAGGGAATCTGCTTACTGTGTACCGATTCTTTTGCTTGTCGTTTGTAACAATACTTTGGGTCAGCTAAGATCCTTGTATCTTGGAATGTGTACTCCTTGGTTGAAAATCTTCAGTAAAGCCTTTTGAAATCAATGGACTTTTGTCTTATTGCAAGAGGTTGTTGAAGTTGCCACTTTTGGCAAGCCACAGTCTGACAGGCCTTATCTACTCGGCCTGGACATTGACCTTGGAGGATCGGCCCTCTCCTTCCCGGGCTTCAACTGTAGCTGGGCAGTGGGGGGGAAATAGAGGGAGGTTTTGATATGTTGCTGTTTGTAACTAACACGCCATTCTCAACAAAGCTTCATGGTCAGCCAGAAGCTTTCATGCCTTTGGATTAATTATGGACACCTGTACTTTGAATATAATCTTTCAATAAAGAACCTTTTGACTCAAGAAGACCTTGGATTTCTTGCAGCAAGGGGTGGGAGATGAAATCAGAGTAACTTGAATACCATAAACTGACACTCAGACTGAACCATGAAAATCAGGCATCCACCTCTTCGTGGCACTTCCATGGCACAAAAACGGGGTTCCAAAGCACAGGTCCTCCAGGACCCACAGGGATTTTACATGAGTTCTACATGTGGCATTTGGGGGTGTTCTGCTCTAAACAACCGAGTATCCGTGAGCATCTTTGTAGACCTGCCTTTTACTGCCCCCCTTTTGATAGCTTATTCTAGAGTATTACTGGGGGTGGGCAGATACAGCACCACCTCCTGGCCTGGACTTGGGGGGAACTTGAGCTCCAGTGGAATCCCTGCACGGAATGCTTGAGGCGAGTCAGAATGGCCTGTTGTGAGATCATCGCGGAGATGTCCCTTGACGGAATCCCTGTGTCCTCTGATGGTCTCTAGCCATGGCGAAGGTAGGAACCCCTGACTGAAGCTCCCGCAAGGACAAGAACATGCTGGGGGGTAGACTGAGTCCTCACAGCCCCAGAAATGGTCTGGAGAGTAAATGGAGGCAGGAAACATGGGGTGGAGTGGAGAGTCGAAAGGAAGGGTCACAAAGCAGGCATCCCGCCTGGGGGACCCCAGCAGCCTCCTTTTCATTAGGGACAGCCACTGCCCAGATCGCTCATCCTGACCCCCCCCCCCTTCCTGGGGTTTTGCCTCAGCCAGAGCATTGCAGCAGGTGTCTCTGCCTCTTTTCATGCTGTGCTGATCCCAGGAAACCCTTTCTTTGGGGAGGGTAAGCAAATGGGCCCCTCTTCCCACCTGGCGGACCCTCCTCACTTTGGGGCTGCTGTGGAGACAACATGGGGCTAAACCTGGCCCTATCCTGGCTCCGGATAAACCTGGCCACATCATTTCCCAGGGTGACTCTCAGAACAAAATGTCGGAATGGGGTGCCCCAGAGTTGCAGGGGAAAGGGGAAAGATTACTAGATCTGCCTCCACCCCCCCCCCCGAGAAATCTCAGGGCAATCCAGAGTACAAGGAAGAGGCAGGTGCATCTTAACAAAGGGGGGGGGCACATGGTTAGAAAGAAAAAGACCTATTCAGGGATGGATTCTGCTGTGCAAAGGAAAATGCTGGAGGTATGGTGGCCATTTGCCAGTAGGGGAGGCTCTGGTAAAGAGTCTTTAAATTGCCCCACCTTTTCCCCAATGGCCGATGGCAATGCTGTAATGCTCTCAAAGCAATGCTGAGACCCTGCTCTGAAATTCCACAGGGAAGGAGACCATCGCTTTGGAGGAGGTTCCTCAAATTGTTATTTTGCTGTACCACGATGAATCGTGTGGAGGAAGGTATGTATGTTGGCACACACTGGGCTTGCCTCCTGCCACTTGTCATCAGCAGTGAAAATGAGCAGCGATACCATATGTATTTCTTTCTGTTTGTGGCCCAACTTGCTGCTCCAAATGGGCAAACAGCTTCCGGGCTTCCTCACTGGCGGAAATAATTCATTTTTTAGACTTCTAGCATTGGCATGCTTGGCTTGGAGTCCTGTAACCCTGGAATACAGAAACCTGAAACATGTTTCCTGCTACAAAAAACCTCAGCCCCTTTGGATCCACACATGGCCCTCCACTGTTATTCTCCTCTCCCTCCCAAGTTCTGTTTTACTCCAACCAATATTGCCTCATGAGTGTTTATGCACTCGTCCCTTTGAATTGCCTTGTCCCAACCGGAAACTACCCAACTCAGGTCAGCTTTCTCTTTGGAATTAGTTGAAAAGTTGCCACACCTCTCTTTTGATCTTCAGTGGTAGCACTGAGGTTCCTTTTTGGTTCCAATGAAGCCGGTCTCTTTTGCACCTTTTTTGCAGCTTCAGTTGGGAGGTGGGGGGGGGGCATGCCGCGCTCCTGTTCTATGGAGGCAAAATGTTCTTCGTCCAGACCGAGGGTTACAAACGTGGCTCAGAGCGTCCCCCTCTACCATCCCAAGCTGTCTGCCACTGCAAGGCTGCTGCGGAGACTGAAGGCTGGAATCTTGCCTCCTGTCACACATCTACTGGGGTCTCTCCCACCCCTCTAATTTTTCCCAGTGTGTCATGAGCCTCCTCCCTTTGCACCAGTTTGGTGTAATGGTTAAGAATGACAGTACTCTTCTCTAGTTAGGAAGAGGACTCCTCCCCTTGAAGCCAACTGGTTGGCCTTGGGTCAGTCACAGCTCTTCCAGAGCTCTCTCACCTCCACCCCCCTCACAGATTGTTTGTTGTGGCAATAATAATGACATGCTCTGCAAACTGTTCTGAGAGGGTGTTCAGTTGTCCTGAAGGGCACTGTATGAATTGAATGTTCTTGTTTCATTATTAAAAACGTAGGACATAGCCCATAGACTTTCATTCCATTAGCTTTCAGCACAACTGGTGTGCTTGTGATGACTCCTTAGTGAGGGGAAGACCCTTGTGTTTGTGATCTGAAGAGCCTTACTCTTGAGTAGTGGCACATGTCCTTCAGCACTAGGGTTGTTTATTTTAGATTAGTTCATTAGATTCCAGTCCGCTTCCCCACAGGTGGTCTCAGAGTGGAGCACAAAACAATAATATGCTTTAAAAATAAAAACCAATGATAGCAATTACATTATGTTAAAAATATCAGTAACAGAGTGCACACAATGCTTCCCTATTCTCTAAATATCAGGGCCTGTGGGGGCAGGGTGGCCATCCATCTAATGAAAACCTAAATCAAGAAGGCACATGCCCCCCCCCACTGGTATTTGGGCCGGGTGCCAGGTTTGCTGAATGCATGAAGGGAGGCAACCGCTTCTTTCCCAAGAATACGAGGATTTGCCTTTGGGGGTGGGGGGAGCCAATGGGCATATATGCCTGCTCTGCCCCCTAGCCACACAGCCTTCTCCGTTCCTTGGCGAAGAGCAAGTGCTGCTCCGGGAATTAGAGCGATGAGAGAAAAGACAATTAGGAAGTTGAAGGGGCTCCCCCTTCAGGCATGGATGTTTGGTGGCGGCAGGAGTGGTGGTGGCGGAGACTAGGCTCAGTAGGTGGTATGGGTTTGCTACCACTCTCAGCCCCAGCTCCCTGCCACTGTATCTTGGAGGCCATTTTGGAGGAGAGAGGCAGTGATTTTCCGACAGTGGGCGGGGTGGAATTTCCATTTGGGAAATTTTGGTTTGTACCTATCATGCATAAAGGCAGGCCCAGCGGTCACACTGAAAACAATGAATGAATGAATGAATGAATGAATGAATGAATGAATGAATGAATGAATGAATGAATGAATGAATGAATGAATGAATGCAAACAGCCCAAGAAAAGGCCAGCCCGTAAGGAGGTTATTTTCTGGCAGTGCGCGGGGGGTAATTTCTGATTGGGGAAAATGCCAGCCCCTAAGTGGACTGCACCCACTGTATCTTCCTCTGATGAAGAGTAGGATGTCCTGGGCGGGCAGGACATATTGAAGTGACTTGCAGCCTTGGAGAAACAAAGGAGGGTTGCACCTGTTGCTCAGGGCAGGGCAAAGAGAGCGAGGGCAGACAGGAGCACTTCCAAGGCAGCCTTTTAAAGAGAAATACTAAAGCATCTCTCTGCTCTTGAAGGGGGACCTTGTAGTCAAGTGGCTGCTTCTGATGGGGAAAGAAAGGAAGTGGGAGAAGAACAAGCCCAACCCATGACCCAGGAACTGGCTGACGATGGACCTGTGGCTGTCAAAGAACCTGATGGACCTGTGGCTGTCAAAGAACCTGATGGACCTGTGGAAGTCAAAGAACCTGATGGACCTGTGGAAGTCAAAGAACCTGATGGACCTGTGGCTGTCAAAGAACCTGATGGACCTGTGGAAGTCAAAGAACCTGATGGACCTGTGGCTGTCAAAGAACCTGATGGACCTGTGGAAATCAAAGAACCTGACGGACCTGTGGAAGTCAAAGAAGCTGAAGGACCTGTGGAAGTCAAAGAAGCTGAAGGAGACGGTAAGCCTACTCAGCCAGAATACACGAGTTTTTGGCTTTGGGGGTGTTGCTGCTTCACTCTTCTCAGTCCCAGCTCCTTGCTGCTGTATCTTGGCAGCCATTTTTGTGGAGTGGGGTGGTTATTTCCTGGCAGTGGGTGGGTTGTAATTTCTGTTTGGGGAATTTTGGTTTGTGCCTATCATGGCAAGGCCAGCAGGCCCTCTAAGGGAAAACAGCCCACAAAAACGCCAGCCCCTAAGCGGATTGCACCCACTGGATCTTCCTCTGATGAAGAGGAGGATGTCCTAGACAAGCGATTACCCCAGTATCTAGAGCAGTAATTTGGGGTAATGCCCGTACCCTATGTTGAACTTCCCTAGCGAAAACTAGCTCATGTTATTCACATTGACTCTTCAGCAGCAATAGAGTCCTTTAAGTTTTTAAAGAACTTCACTGAGAAGTTCCTGAAATCTTTACAATGACACTGATAGTCGATGTCTCCTTATACTTATTGTACTTTTGTCACTCAAACCAGCTGAAGAAGATTCCGATGACGACGACGTCGATATCGTGGCCTGGTACAGGCAGTTTAGGCCATTGGAAGGTAATCTCTCCTTCTTCCCCCAGGCATGGACTTCATTAGCTGTACACCACCCACTCTCAACCAGCTTCCCCCACCTCTCCAACCTCTGACACAGGAAACCCCTTCGCTTTCTCCATGGTTTTG
This sequence comes from Eublepharis macularius, assembly GCF_028583425.1. NCBI lineage: Eukaryota > Metazoa > Chordata > Lepidosauria > Squamata > Eublepharidae > Eublepharis > Eublepharis macularius. Next base: position 72,541,881 of record NC_072801.1, read on the forward strand.
GTTTAAAAGTTGCCGTACCTCCCTTCTGATATTCACTTGCAACTTGGAGGGTCCCTTTTTGTTCCAGTAAAGCCATTGGAGATTTGATTGGCTGTACAAGTTTCTTAAAACATTGATTCAGCAGAAGCTGCTTCCACATAACAAGGATCTTAATTGTATGACTGAAAGAAAACTTGAGTAATAATTTTGTGGCTGGCTCTTCCTTTGGAAGCAGCCGTTTTGCTCTGAGTTAGAGATCCAAAGGCGCTCACTGGTTTAAAAAGGTTAATTTAAAATCTGTACTGCATAGTACTATGGGAGACGGTACAGTGACGAGGCAGACAGAGTGTTAGATGTAGTGGGGATTTACAGGGAAGATTGGACTTCTGGTCCAAATTGCGTTGGGAGGGTTCAGGTTCTGGATCTCCACCAATGGTAGATAATACCGGACCAAAATTAGGAACCGCTATCTCTCGGCTCCAGTATACTTCCGAATCTCCCATGAAGGAGCACATGGTCTGAAATATCTGGATTTTGTCCAATAAGATCTTTGGCTTATACCCTTCCATATTCATGTGATTGCCCCAGTATCTAGGACAGCAATTTGTGGTAATGCCCGTACCTGAAATTGAACTCCCCTAGAGAAAAATAGCTCAAGTGATTCACATTGACTCTTCAACAGCAATAGAGTCCTTTAAGTTTTTAAAGAACTTCACTGAGAAGCTCCTGAAATCTTTACAATGACACTGATAGTCGATGTCTCCTTATACTTATTGTACTTTTTTCACTCAAAGTAATCTTCGAAGAGAACGAAGATGAAGAGACCGTCGACCAAAGGCATATGGATCCTCTTGAAGGTAATCAGCCTGTCTTCAAAGCATGTGTCTCATTCTCCCAGGCATGGAAGTCGTTTGTTGTCCTCCTCAACCCACTATCAACTAGCTTGCCCCATGTTTCCAACCTCTGAATCAAGAAACCCCTAAGCCTTCTCCTTGGGATTAGTTTAAAACTTGTCATACCTCCATTCTGATATTCAGTGGTCAGTTTGAGGGTCCCTTTCAGTTCCAATAAAGCCATTGTAGGTTTGATTTGCTGTACAAGTTTCTAAAAACATGGATTTGGCAGAAGCTGTTTCCACAATACAAGGATCTTTACTCTGTGACTGAAAGTAAATTTATGGTTGGCTCTTCCTGTGTCAGCCATTTTACTGCTTCCATCACACTCTGTCAGAGATCCATAAGAGCCCTCCGGCAGAAAGAAGCTGGAGTCCCCAGATCTAAAGAGTCCTGACTTCTCTGAAATTCTAACTTTTTGCCCCCCGCCCCCGAAGAAGGTACGGCATTACTCTTCCTCTTCTAATACAATGATCAGAACACAAGCAATTTTTCTTCTCACTTAATTTTCTTCCTCCACTGCTACCATGTCTTAGTAATATTGTTACTCTTGTTCACCTTTCTGTGTTTGTGTAGAACAAACATTTGGGTTAAATTAAGATATGTACTGCATAGTAGAATGGGAGATGGTACAGTGACGAGGCAAGCTGAGTGTTAGATGTAGTGTGGATTTACATGGGAGATTGGACTGCTGACCCAGATAGGGTGAGAGGGTACAGGTTTCCAGGTCTCTGCCAATGACAGGTAACACCTGACCAAAATTAGGAACTGCCATCTCTCCGTTCCATTATACTTCCGAATCTCCCACGTTCTGAAATACCTGGATTTTGCCCAATAACATCTTTGGCTTATACCCTTCCATATTCTTGTGATTGCCCCAGTATCTAGGACAGCAATTTGTGGTAATGCCCGTACGTTAAATTGAACTCTCCTAGTGAAAACTAGCTCAAGTTACTAGAAAAGAAGTCTCCTTCTTGAGTTAATGATAAGAATCCCAAGTCCCTGTTCACCCCGGGGGCGGGGAAAACCATTGTTATAAATTTGTGAATAAACTCCATTCAGTGACCTCACATTGTAATCTCCCCATGAATTTTCTCTGTTTGAAGGCAGCCGCATTCAGGTCACCATTGGAAACTCCCTACACCAAACAAGAAATGGACTTAAATTTGGTATTAGAAATCACAACACTCAAAACCAATGGGAGAACATTTCAATCTTCTCAGATATTCCAGGACAGAGAGTGATACAAACTCCCTGTCTGTGCTGCCTTTCTCCCCAATGAGGATTCAAAATCCTCTCGCCTCCACTTTATCCCTAGAATGACAACTCTGTGAGGTGTACACTCAGCTGAGAGGGGGTGGCTGCCCCAAGGTCTCCCAGCAAGTTTCCATGACCATGGACCTGGGTCTCATGTATCTGGCCAGATCCTCCAGATGGGTGATCTTGGGCCAGTCACCCGCCCTTGGCAGCTCTTCATCCAGCACTCTCATTGTTACGCCCTGCTGGTTTATGATTGGAAAATGGGGTAAAATAACCGAATCTCACTCCAATCTTCCTCTTCAGAAAAGAGGAATGGATTTGAAACCAACTCCGATTTCTTAAAGGAGGGATAGAAATGGGTTCCTGGCATTTGGACAGGAGGAATTAAGAGAATTCCATTTAAGAATCCTCCTGTGGGTTCATTCCAATGTGGAGTGCTTGAGGCCTGGCTTATAGCCCCCCCCCCCCATTCCTATCTCTGCTCCCCTCCCAAGCCGCTGTGCTGATTGAAGGAAAGAATCTTGCTTCCCGTCACCCATGAAGTGACATCTCTCCCACCCTTCTGAATTTCCCCCAGTGCATAATGATCCTCCTTCCTTGGCAACATGGAAGGTGGCCCATGCTCCTTCCCCCATTCCCCGCTTAGCCTTCAGTCCAAATGGGGCACTCCCACTCATTCTGTAGTGAGTGGAAGACCTTCTGTACGTGTTTTGAAGATCCCTCCTCTTGAGTAGTGCCACATGTCCTCCTGCATGAGGGTTGCCAAGTCTCAATTGGAAAATCCCTGGAGATTTGGGGCTGGGAATCGAGCAGGGCAGGGTTTGAGAAGGGGAAGGCTCTCTGTGGAGAATAATGCCATAGAGTCCACTCTCCAAATCAGCCCTTGCCTCTAGGGGAACTGCTCTCCATCGCCTAGAGATCAGCTGTAATTCCAGGAGTCTCCAGGTCCCACTGGACATTGGCAACCCTCTCTTGCAACTCCCAGGAGGAATGATCTCTACGTAATCTTTTTTTCTTCTCAATTCATCTTCTTCCTCCTTTGTTTCCATTTCAGATTAAGATCATCTTCGTACCAACAAAAACATCTCTGAATCCCTGATGATTTGCAAGAAACTATACATCTTTAAACATGATAAGAAAACAGTCCCATATCACAAAGTATACCTACTTTTATATTAACATACTTATGTACTAATATTTAGATACTTATATACTTACATACTAACTTACTGACATTCCATACTTTGTGATATGGGACTGTTTATTATCATGTTTAGATGAGGAATCTTTTCCGTATAGTTTCTTGCAAATCATCAGGGATTCAGTGACCATCGATACCAACGAACCTCCCTTCACCGGACCACCCTCCACCATTGGACCACCAGGTGGCACATGACCTAGATGCATCATAAGAAACAGTCCCACATCACAAAGTATATATAGTTATAGACTTATACTAATCTACTGATCTACTGACATATGTATTTATATACTAACATAATAACATACTTATATTCCGTATTTTGTGATGTGGGACTGCTTTTTATGATCGCATCCAGGTCATGTGTCTTATTGCAAACAGTTAAAGAGAAGGAAGGGGAGCAACACAAAATGGTGGGCGGAATTTCTTCTGCCCCAATTATGCCTGAATCAACATTGGCCCCTCAGCTTAAGGAGCTGGAACGCAGCATGATCAGTCACATTGCTTTATGCTTCAACCTATTAATAACCAACTCATGGAAAGACGAGCAGAATTAAATGAAACGAATAAAAAAGCAAACGCTGCCCTTTACTCAAGTGATGCAGCTCATGCTGGCACTGAGGACTTTCGAGCTAAAAATGCAATTCTCTAAGAGAGAGTTTTACAACTGTAAATAACTTGCCATCAGAGGAACCTAAAATTTAGAGGGGTAGATGAAGATCTGACAAACGCCCCCCTGAGATCTGACAAACTGACTCCGGACATACTTTATTACAAAACATCAACCTGGAAACTCCAATGGAGCTAGACAAGCTTCCTCAGAAGTGGAAAATGCTTCGAGAACTGTCTCCATGCAAGGGAAGCAAAATCCCAGTGCTCTTTTCCTAAAGAAGTTGTAATGGACCCTGTCCTTTAAGGGAAGAGTGATAAAATCTTCATACGTTATTTAATCGCTCAGGGGTTTTGATTGGGGAAGAGAGAGTGATCTCCAATGTTTGCTCACTGTTTTAGTTGTTAAGGTTATTATTGTTACTTCTTGTTAGTTAAATTGTTTACTATTCATTGTTTCTTAATTAGTTATTTAAAAAAGAAAGAAAGACAAATATCTAGTCAGGTTAAGGTATAACATTTAGTGTAAATTCATCTTTTAATATGTTAAAATAATAATTAAAAATGAAATTAATAGTTAAATAAAACAAATCAAAACAAAGTATTCATTCATATTTTTCTCTTGATAGAAGTTATTTGAAAATTGTTCTGGTAGTTTAATGTTATATATCACTAGAAACAATGCCAGTTGTGTGAACAAATACAACGGGCTCTAGAAAATGGATTTGGTGGCTCCCTCCCGGCAGGCCAATCGAAAAGCAACACAAAATGCTTCAGTGCTGTACTCAGGATTGCCAGCCTCCTGGTGGTGGCAGGAGATGTCCTGGAATGATAACTGATCCCCAGACCATAGAGATCAGTTCCCCTGGAGAAAATGGCTGCTTTGGAGGGTGAACTCTATGACATTATACCTCACTGAGCCCCCTGCCCCAACTCCACTCCCTCCAGGCTCCATTTCCAAAATCTCCAGGAATTTACCAACCTGGAGCTGATAACCCTGGATTTAGGGGAAACCCTATTTCCAGGAGCAGTCATTCAGCATTCCAGTCCAAGAACACTTCTGCTGCTACTACCGGTCCCAGAGTAGTCTATCTGGGCTCAGAGACCTTTATTGCATTCTGGGCTCCAATTTTCTCCAAATGGTCTCTCTGTGTGCCTCTTTTGGAAGCCGTGCCAGGTATGCCCCTACCCCCAGCTTTAGCGAGGCTGTCCTGGGAACCACCGGGATGCCTGCAGGGAGGGCCTCTACGAAATTGAGTGCTGCTGTCCAAGGGGGCGTCTCTTTGGACTCAGAGACCATTATGGAAAATCCATTCCACAATTTCTTTCCCACTGATTGTGTGCTGTAATGCATTTCAATGGAGCCTATGCAAGTAAATTGGCATTCTGGAAACCATGGGGATGGCTGCATGGACAGGGAGAGCTGGGAGGGGCTGGGCTTCACTGGACTGTCCACAGACAGTCAGGCGGCTTCAATCAATTCCCTTAGCAACTGAGGCAGGGACTGCCTGAACTGTGTCTGCACTCTTTCTGTTGCCCTGGACACTCCAATCAAAGCCCAACTTAGCTTGATAGGCAGGTCTTCCTTCCAAGTGTGGAGCTGCAAATTGGTTACATAGGAGCAGACATCAGGGGGGAGGGAGGAGGGGGCTGTTCTGTGGCCATGGGAACTCCAATCTCATCCCTGCAAACCCTGTTAGGCAGTTCTGACTGCCAACCACAGACCTCCTGCTGTTCTCTATGGGACCTCTGGTTATAAAAGGAAGTGTGCTCCAAGCTCTAGCTTTCAGTTTCACAAGGCAGTGGAGTGAGAGAGTGCTGTTGCTAGTCTTTTGGGAAAGAGACAGAGAGAGTGCATTGGAGCTGGGATTTGTTGTGTATGTGGAGGGATAGGGCTCTATCTCCTCTGGTTCCAGGGCTGCTGCCAGGCTCTGGGGCTAAACTCAGTGGGTACCTCGGATGAGGGATCACACACTGATTATTATTATTACTGGTAACAAAGCCCATTGGGAAAAAAATACAATGGGCTCTAGAAAGGGCAGGGAAGGCGGGCCAGGCATTGGCGCCTCCGCCACACTCCAATCTGGTTGAGGGAATGGCACGGTGGCTGGGCCTGACATTGCCACTTCCCCTGCATCCTGATCTGGTCAGGGGGAGGGCAGGGCAGCTGGACCTGGCATTGCCCCCTCCCCAGCACCCCAATCTGGGCTGGGGAATGGCAGCAGTGCCAGCAGATTGCAGTGAGGAAGGGCTGGAAGTTGGGCCCATTTGTCCTGCTGCATCATCGGGCCAAATTGAGCAGCTATGGAGCTCAGGAGTGGTGCCAAGGAGGCAGAAAAAGCCCTGGAGCACTCCTGCGTCCCACAGCTGCCGGATTTGGCCCCCATTTGGGACGAATCAGGTGGCTGTGGAGCCCAGAAGCACTGCCTGAGAGGGCAAAAAGCACCCCTGAGCTCTCCTGCACTGTACTCCAGGCTGAATCTGGGCCAATTTGGGCAGTTGCGGAGCCTGGTAGCGCTGCTGGGGGGCAGTGGAAAGGGCCCGGGAGCACTCCTGCGGTCCACAGTGGGTGGAATTGGGCTCACTTTGGGCTGAAATTGTCGTAGGAGTGTGCTGGGTGATCAGGGAGTGTGCCCTGGGAGGTGGGTTCCCCCTTCCCCCCCTCCATCTGCCTAGCCTCTGAGAAGCTGGAGGACAGGAGTACCTGCCCGGCAACTGTATGGCAGATAGATCTGGGCTCTGCAGGTCTAGAGGCCAAGTCTCTTCACTTTGCAAACTCATGGTGAGTAGAGCTGGCCTCCACAGAGACAAAGGCCTGGTCTACTCATCTTGTAAAACCATGGCAAATAGACCTGTTGGTTGTGAGGCCAGGTCTATCAGGCTTAGAATGCTACTAGGAGTAAACCTGGCCGCCAAGATAAAGGGGCCAGGTCTACTGGAGCCAGCCCTGGCTAAAAGCAGACTTCTTATAAACTTTGTACTGCAATGTTTGGGTTGAATTGAAAGGGAGTGTGTGTGGGGGGGAGGCAAGGGACTACTCTGTAATGCATATACAAAGAAATCCCCAGAAGGTTGGATCAGGTCTTCTGGTCCCCAGAAGGTCAGACCAGACTCAAAGGGTTGAAATTAAATGAAAAGAGTTTTTGGCTAAAAATTAGGAAGAACTCCTCCCAGTTTGATGTCATCTTCTAATTTAATAAGAAATCGTTTCACACCCTCATCCAGATCTCTTATAAAAATATTAAAAATGACTGGGCCCAGAACTGAGCCCTGATCACCTCCTTCCACAACTACTCTTTGGATAAAATTCTCCCGGGATGGAGTGGGAAGTCCATTGCAGGAGATTATTAATCTACATTTCTCACAGTGTTGATTCCCTGATACACTCAATGAGATGATAGTAAGAGTGTATTTGAAGAAGGCCTCCTTGAATAAGAATGATCTAGGAAATTACGGCCCAGTTCCTGGTCAAGGTAATTTATTGGCCAGTAGAGGAGCAGCTCAGAGCTTCTTGATGGAAACGCCTGTATTGGATCCATTGCAGTCTAGCCTCAGACCTGGATTGGGAAGTGAGAAAGCATTGGTGGTGCTGGTTGATGGTCCCCGACTCCCCTTTGAAAAAGACAGGCATGCACTGCTGCTATTATCAGATCTCTCAGTGGCATTTGACACTTTCACCTGCTTAGCTTTGGTCAACCTCCTGGCCTCATTAAGGGTGAGGGGCAGTGCTTTGGATTGGTTCTCCTCATTCTTCCAAGAACCCTTTTTTAGAGTTTCCATTGTAGAGGACAAAAAGCAGCCTGGTGGGAAGGGATCAGTCCTTCCTCCGATGTAATTCAATATTTATCAGTGCCCTTTAGTAGAGATTGTCATTGGGTTCTACAAGTATGCCGATGACCCACAGCTCTATGTCCTGCAGGATAAGTAACCAGAGGCTGAGATCTTGATCCTTGACCGGTACCTGGCGGCCATGTTTGGATGGTTTAGTTGGCTGTCATTTAATCCATCAAAAATGGAAGTCATGTGGCTGGCTCACTCTGGTAGCTGTATTCCATATTATCCATGAACAAGCATCTACGGTGGAGAGCTTGGCATTTTTCCATCTCCATTGAGCCTGCCAGTTCTCTCCATATCTGTCCCGGTCTGACCTGGCCAGAGTGATCCATGCTATGGTCACCTCTCATTTAGACTACTGTAACTCACTCTACATAAGGCTACCCTTGAAAGCACTTTGGAAATTTTAGCTGGTATAGAATGCAGCTGCGACTGCTGCCTGTTATACCATGGTCAGCTCATATCACTTTGATTTTGATGAAGCTGCACTGGTTTCCAAATTAAATTCAAGGTGTTGGTTTTAACCTTTAAGAGTCTTAATTGTCTGGGACATTCATAGCTACAGGACTGCCTCTCCTGGTTTAACCCACAGCAGACCCTGTAGTCTGCAAATGGGGGTCCTAGAGCCATTCAATTTTCTTCAACCAGAGGTAGTGTTTTGATGGTTGTGGCTCCCTCTTTCTGAGATGCATGAACAGAAGAGACGTGCTCTCTCCAGAACTTGGTGAAAGTGAAGAGGGCTTGCAATCCTACTAAATATTTCTCTTAACGTCTCACCCAACGACTCACATGGATGCTGGTGCGCATGCCCGGGCGCACCAGCATAAAAGCGCGCCGAGGAGGCCGCTTTCGGAGGCGCCGCTTGATGTCGCGGGCTTCGCAGCCCGGTTGGAGGCGGCAGCGGAAAGGGCGGCGCGCTTGCGCGGCCCGGGCGCGGGCCCCCGCGCCAGGGCAAGGGCAAGTCCCGGGGGAGCCGCGGCAGGAGAGAAGCCGGCCGCGGCGCTTTCAGCAGCGACGGGGCGAGGGCGAAGTGCTTGCTGCCGCGTCAGCCCCGCCGCAGCAGGGCGCGCCGCTTTGAAAAGACCCGGGGCTTTGCACAGCGGCGGCGCGGGAAGGGCGGCAAGGGCGCGCGCGGCAAGCATCGGGGGAGCCGCGGCGGGAAAGAAGCCCGCCGCCCTCGGACCCCCGCCGCAGCCGGGCGCACCGCTCTGCAGAGACCCGGGGCTTTGTACGGCGGCGGCGCTGCTCCTCTCGCAGCGTCTTGCCCCGGGTCCGAGGAGAGCGGAGTGCAGGGCGGGCGTGCAAAACTCCCCTCGGGCCCGGGGAAAAGCGGCGCGGGCCCGAGGGGAGTTTAGCACGCCCGCCCTGCGATCCCCGCCCTCCATGGCCCCTGGAGCCGCGGCACCGCATTCCGATGTAAACCCCCATTTCCTCCCTCCCTGCCTTTCCCCTCCGCACCCCACCTGTCTCTCAGCCCTCTCCAAAACCCCATTGCCTCCCTCCTTGCCTTTCCCCTCCGCACCCCACCTGTCTCTCAGCCCTCTCCAAAACCCCATTGCCTCCCTCCTTGCCTTTCCCCTCTGCACCCCACCTGTCTCTCAGCCTTCTCCAAAACCCCATTGCCTCCCTCCTTGCCTTTCCCCTCCGCACCCCACCTGTCTCTAAGCCGTCTCCAAAACCCCATTGCCTCCCTCCTTGCCTTTCCCTTCCGCACCCCACCTGTCTCTCAGCCCTCTCCAAAACCCCATTGCCTCCCTCCTTGCCTTTCCCCTCTGCACCCCACCTGTCTCTCAGCCTTTTCCAAAACCCCATTGCCTCCCTCCTTGCCTTTCCCCTCTGCACCCCACCTGTCTCTCAGCCCTCTCCAAAACCCCATTGCCTCCCTCCTTGCCTTTCCCCTCTGCACCCCACTAGTGTCTCAGCCTTCTCCAAAACCCCATTGCCTCCCTCCTTGCCTTTCCCCTCCGCACCCCACCTGTCTCTCAGCCCTCTCCAAAACCCCATTGCCTCCCTCCTTGCCTTTCCCCTCTGCACCCCACCTGTCTCTCAGCCTTTTCCAAAACCCCATTGCCTCCCTCCTTGCCTTTCCCCTCTGCACCCCACCTGTCTCTCAGCCCTCTCCAAAACCCCATTGCCTCCCTCTTTGCCTTTCCCCTCTGCACCCCACCTGTCTCTCAGCCTTCTCCAAAACCCCATTGCCTCCCTCCTCGCCTTTCCCCTCTGCACCCCACCTGTCTCTCAGCCTTCTCCAAAACCCCATTGCCTCCCTCCTCGCCTTTCCCCTCTGCACCCCACCTGACTCTCAGCCTTCTCCAAAACCCCATTGCCTCCCTCCTCGCCTTTCCCTTCTGCACCCCACCAGTCTCTCAGCCTTCTCCAAAACCCCATTGCCTCCCTCCTTGCCTTTCCCCTCTGCACCCCACTAGTCTCTCAGCCCTCTCAAAAACCCCATTGCCTCCCTCCTTGCCTTTCCCCTCTGCACCCCACCTGTCCTTCAGCCCCCTCCAAAACCCCATTTCCTCCCTCCTTGCCTTTCCCCTCCGCACCCCTCCTGTCTCTCAGCCCTCCCCAAAACCCCATTTCCTCCCTCCTTGCCTTTCCCCTCCGCACCCCTCCTGTCTCTCAGCCCTCCCCAAAACCCCATTTCCTCCCTCCTTGCCTTTCCCCTCCGCACCTCACCTGTCTCTCAGCCCTCCCCCTCTCAGCCCTCTGCCTTTTGCAAGACTCCTGAGATTCTGAATCTCGATGTCAAGGAGTCTTTGTCTGATCAGTACAGAAGATGATTTTTCTGTGAGGGAAAATAAATCTTCAATATTAATCCCTACTGAGTTAATTTTTTCTTCTATGTGGTTGAGCCACATGGATGACTGAGACTCCATCAGCATGTGAAAGATGAGGCTATCCTCATTATTCTTAAAATGTAGATGTAACCTAAATTTGATAGTATTAATCTATGCTTTAGTCTCAAGGAGTCTTTGATTGGTTTCAAGGCAGATGGCCGCATAAGACACACGCACGGGAAGGCCCAATATTTTCCATTGGAAGTGGGATTGAACTCTTTCCGCTTTCTTTTTGAAAGCCATAATCCATATAGGTACACCATAAAACAGCCCGGCACTAATTTTGTGGTTGAATACTCTAATAGGTGAGGATACAAATTGATTACCCTTGGATGTTCACCAGTCAAATATAGAGAAATGCTTTTGGGGGGATGACTGGTACAAGAGTTTATCAGTCTCCTTGGGGTCACTTCACTCTCTTTATAGCCATGCAGTTGGTGTTTTGAGGATGTAAGTTCTCACATAGCCAAGGTGAGTTCTCCTACCACTCATTCTTGCTGCAAAGCTCCTCAGTTCAGCAGACCATTGTTTCAGTAGACTATTAAATCATTCACAAATTGGATTATCCTGTTATAAATAAATGCCATGTTTCAATAAAAACTTGCAACTAGATGTTTGCCTTCACTGGCTGGTCGCTTCTGCAATGGCTGGAGCGGGTAGACTCTTCACTTCCTGCGCGTGGAGGAGGCTGGCTGGGCTCTTCTCTGATACTCAGGGCGTGGGTTTGCTGCTTCCTATATGCAGTGGAGGTTGGCCCAGCCAAGTTCTTTCCCCATGGACAAAAATACCAGGTATTTATATGTCTGGTATTTTTACCATGTTTCCCCTGGACAGCCGGATAGAAAACTGGACTGTCTAGAGGAAAATTGGACACTTGACAACCCTATTCATTGGTTGTCTTTTAGGGTTCTAGCAGGAATTTAGGGAGGTGTTCCTATATATCTGGCTGCTTCTTGTTCAAGGAGATGGTTGCTTCTAAGGTTGCCAACTCCTAGTTTGGAAATTCTTGGAAATATGGGGGGTGATGCCTGGGCAATGGTAGGGGAGCGAGCTGAATATGGCATAATGCCACAGAGTCCACCCTCCAAAGCAGCCACTTTCTGTTGTTTGGAGATCAGTTCAATTCTGTTAGTTCTCTAGGAGCCAAACAGAAGTGGGCAATCCTAAAAAGTGTGTTAGGGGTCAGGTGCCCCTTTTTTCCGACAGACCCCTCTTCTCAGGTCCAGATTAAGACCTGTTGAAGCCCTATACTTAGTCAAGTTTAAAAGCCTCCTGGAATTATCACAAAATGGTAATTTAGTAATTTTGAGTTGGGGAGGAATTGGCGTTGAGGACTCCCATACTACGAGGCTTCTAAATTGTAGCTTGCCTAGCTTGTAAATAAATCTGACTCTGCCTGTGTTTGGGATTGCTAACTCCAGATTTGGAAAGTTCTGGAGATTTGGGGGTTGGAGCGTGGGGAAAGCAGGGTTGGGGGACGGGAGGGAGCTTGGTGTGGTATAATGCCATACAGTCCACCCTCCAAAGCAGCTATTTCCTCCAAAGGAACCAGGGTTGTCTCCTAGGCAACTGAAGAGAAGGGAGGTACTGATCGGAGCTCTTCGCTACTCTTTGCATGAATCTGCTTCTGGCCTCTCTGCGATGACTTCACTTCTGGCCACGGGAGAGCTCCCATGCTTTGAGTCGGGCTGATACTTTGAGAATTGGCCTAGTTGGGGCCAAAATTAGCCCCACATGAAGTGAGGGAGCACTCCCATGGCCAGTATGACAATAAAATCTCTGGAAGTGACATTGCCACTAGGAGCACTTGCAGTGCATGTTGGCCTGGGTGGCCTGCCTGCCTATGGCAGTTTGTCATTTGTCATGGCATGGGGGTAAACTACCAGGAGTTTGCCTGCCACTGGTGTCATCTGGGAAAAATAGGCCATAACTAGGTCTGACAGGAAAAGTGCTCATTGCTTGCAATTGGGCTGAGCATGCTGAAATATCTGAGGCTGACATACGGTTGCTGTTCCTTCGGTTGGGGTGGGGGATCCTCTGCTCCCAGCCTCTGTCCCCTGCCACCACTCACCTGGCTTGTAAAGAAACAAGGCAAATCCTGGTCTAAACCAACAGCAAGAAAAGTGGAAACCCACCCAGGAAATGAGAAAATATATCTATATATTATGTCATGAGATCAATCAGAAATAACATCAATGTGCTCAATAACTATACAATTATACAGAAAGTGCATTCATATATTCATAATACATCCAAAAATCCAGAATTTCTTATCTCAGTCCAATCCAAACAAGGGACTCAGTGTCCTATTCCAGTCCTTTTATGAACAAGGCAGACACTCCAGGTATAGACAAAATGGTAAGTATATGTCAATTTATAACCATAACTGTTTCTTTCTTTTCTTTCAGGTGTCACTCAGGATGTTGCATAAAGGATCCAACAGGAGGCAGCACTAGCCGTGGCCGGCTAAACGGCAGATTTCATCATCAAGACTTCCTCAGGGGCTGTAGGATCACTATATCGTGTACAAGATAATAAAGTACATAAAACAGTACATCCATGTATCCTCAAGTCAATACATTACACCATCAAATAATTTCCCCAAACATAACTTACCCTGAATAAGTATGAATATTTCTTAAGACCCAGAGAGTGACGCGGATGCTGGAGCTCAAGTGTCATACCAGGGGTCAAACCCAATTATATATGGATGCTCACCTAATTACAGTTCGTAGGTCAATTTCATATTAAAGGTGCAGCAACATCTTCTAAACTCAAAGAGCGAGGAATCTAACCCAAGAAACATTGGTATGAACGTTCATTGTTTAATCTGTGGGGTTTAAGGCTATTTAATGTAAATATCCATTCGGCTTCTCTTCTCAGCAGCTCTTTATTGGTACATTGAGAAGGAGCGGGCCGTGCTAACACACCTGGCTGGCAGGGGGGGAAGGCAGGGGAATGGGCCTCCTAGAGCACACTCCCAGTGCGGTGTGACAAAATCGCTTCCAAGAATGACGTCATCACACAGGCTGAGGGAGTCCTGTTCTTCACCTCAAGCTGATTTGGACTCCAAATTCTTAAAGAATCAGCCCAGCGGGAAGTGTGGGAGTACTCCTGCAGCCTGTGCAATGATGTTGCTCCTGGAAGTGCACATGAAAACTTTCTAAAGGTGAGTGCCAGTTTCGTCCTGTCCTGCTGGGAGGGTAAGAGACTAAACATGGAAAGGAGAGTATAAAGGTAAAAGCAGCTACCCAACAGGAAAAAGAAGTGATGAACTAACTGAAGGATTTTTAAATAGTCACTTAAGAAATATATTCCAAATATCATTTAGTGGTGTAACAATCTCTCAGGACTGTCATAAACTATACATACATTATAGCTTGGATACATACAAAAGGCAAAGCATCTCACAAGAAGTATAATGGCAAATGCAAAGTGCCAAGTGCAAGAATATTCATATGCCAATGGCATTTGCCGTTATACTTCTTGTGAGATGCTTTGCCTTTTGTATGTATCCAAGCTATAATGTATGTATAGTTTATGACACCCCTGAGAGATTGTTACACCACTAAATGATGGCCGTTTCCACACGGCTTACCTCTCTTCGTAATGTCCCGGTAGATCGCGCAAAAAATGCGGAAGATCGCGTTTCCTCATGCGAGATTTGTGCGATGTCACGTGACGTCACACAAATCTCGCACGAGGAAACGCAATCTTCCACGTTTTTTGCGCGATCTACTGGGACATTACGAAGAGAGGTAAGCCGTGTGGAAACGGCCGATATTTGGAATATATTTCTTAAGTGACTATTTAAAAATTCTTCAGTTAGTTCATCACGTTTTTTTTTCCTGTTGGGGAGGGTAAGAGAACCTGACAACCCTAGACTGAAAATCTATTTCCAAGCCAATGATTGGGTTGAGTGGCTAGATCCACAACTGATGGGACAACCGGGTGACTAAGGAGCATGGGTGAGAGATGAGGCTTAAGACCTCTGCACTGTTTTATGTAGAGGAATGATGTTCAACTTTGTGGCTTGGGTAGGTTGTCCCCAAAGCCACGGCAGACTGCTTGTTAAACAGCCACTTCCATGAATTTTCTTTCTTTTGCCATATACTGATGTAAGCATGATCCCACTACATAGTTTCTGCATCTTTTTTTACACACAAACTATCAATCTCAAACATATACCGTGTAAATAAAAAAAAGTAATTTCAGTGTTACAAAGAGGTGAGAAAAATTTAGTTCCAGAGGGGAACCAATTTGTTGGTAAATATTGCAAGAGGGTAATTGGTAAGCCTACACATTGATCATATATGTTACCCCCAAAGCAGAGTTTAATTTTCATGTGGATATCCTATTCAGATTAATTTTCACATCGATGTCTCCTATCTTAACTTCTTACACAGCACAACTCCTTGTCTAAAAACACCACTTAAAGCGTCCTTCACTTGTTTGTTCCTCAGGCAATATATGAATGGTATTAGAAGAGGAGCCACAACGGTGTTAAGTACAGCCACCGACTTACTGAAGTCTAATCTGCTGATGCCTTTTGGCTTCACATACATGAAAATGCAACTACCATAAGTGATGGAGACCACAGTGATGTGGGAGGAGCAAGTAGAGAAGGCCTTCTGCCTCCCTGCAGTTGATGGGATGTGCATGATGCTATAAATAATATGGATGTAGGACACAAGATTTACTGCTAAAGTCCCAATGAGGGACAACATAGCAATCAGGAAATCCATGAGTTCCAGTAGACTCGTGTCGACACAAGCAAGCTTGATTAAAGGGCCGCTATCACAGAAAAAATGGTTGATGACATTTGGGCCACAAAATGACATCTGAAATAATGTAGCTGCTGGACCCAGAATGAGCAGAAATCCTGCAACCCAACTGCAACGCACCAGCAATGAGCAGATTCGAGTATTCATTATGGTTGAGTAGCGGAGAGGGTTGCAGACAGCCACATACCTGTCAACAGACATTACAGCCAGCAAAAAGAACTCTGTAGTCCCCAGGCCAAAGTACAGAAATGTCTGTGTGAAACAACCAGACAGAGAGATAGTTTTATGGCCTGTAACCATATTGGCCAGTGCTTTGGGAATGATGGTGGTGGTGTATGCAATCTCTACAAATGCAACATGTCGGAGGAAGAAATACATTGGGGTGCAGAGATGATGATCAAACAGTGTGATTGCAATAATCACTAAGTTCCCCATAATGGTCAGCAGATATATACTGAACAGTAGGAGAAAAATCAAGATTTCAAGTTTGTGTTGGTCAGTCAGACCTAAGAGTATGAATTCCCCCATCATGGTCTGGTTTGTCATTTCCAGCAACTTCCTAAAAATAATAAAGAGAAATTGATATTTTTGCAGTCAAATTTGATAAGCCAATGAACCAACATGTAATTGGTAACCTAATTAAGAATATACAACAATAGAAGACAAATGTAATACTTTAGTCCTCATTCAGACAATGCATTTACTGCTAAAATCCCAATGAGGGACATTCCACTGAATAGACCCTCCCAATTATTTAAAGTATCTAAAGAGAGCCAGTTTGGTGTAGTGATTAAGAGCAGCAGGACTCTAATCTGGAGAACCAGGTTTGATTCCCCACTCCTCCACTTGATGCCAGCTGGGTGACCTTGGATCAGTCCCAGCTTCTCAGAGCTATCTCAGCCCCACCCACCTCACAAGGTGATTGTTGTGGGGATAATAATAACACACATTATAAACCGTTCTGAGTGAGTGTTAGGTTGTCCTGAAGAGTGGTATATAAATCCAATCTTATTATTATTATTAAATATCTGCTGAATCCTGTATCTGAATTATTATGAACAGATTATTAGCTGTGACACCCTTGCAATGGTTTTTGCTCATAAAATAACCAAACCAAACCAAATCCAATTTATTACAGCAAAAGCCAGCAATATAAAACAATACGATTACAAGCAATAAATCAATATTATCAATACAGGAAAACCACAGGCATAAAGGGATAAGGGTGAAAATGGAATAACAATAATGAAAATAGAAAAAAAAATTATGTTTTTTTCACTAAGAGAAGTTTACGTTTCTGATAGCTAAAGAGCAGAATTTGGCCACAGCGTAGGTTACTGAGCTCTGAGAATCTTCTAAAAGAAATTTGCGCACAACTTCTGGTCTAAATTCCAAATAAAATAACACAAATGTGCTGTGATCTAAATACCGGCTGTAATATAAGCCAGGCAAATGAAATTCTTCATACATCATTGGGTCCAATTATGGACCATTTTGATCTAGTAACCATGATGAATACTGGCGGGATCCTGGGATCTGTGAATGCCACCACTTGTAAATTGGATCTTTGCCCATCTTTGTTGCTAAAATCATGTAAGGAACACTTTAATTAGCTCTTAATGACTATCATAAATCAGTCACTAACTCAGGACATTTTCCCTCAAGCTCCCAAGGAAACAGTTATCCATCCACTTGCAAAGAACCCACAACTTACCATGGTGCCATAAATTATGCTGAATGTTATGCATTAAATCAATGCACCTTAATTCACTATCTAAATACCAGTCTAAGCAAAACACTTACCATGCAAAATCTGCATGGAATGCAGGACATTAAAGTTTTTCCTGGTTTACTAGATATTGCCTTGACGTAGGATGAGCTCCTAGAACCAATGATGGCTTTGAGGAAGTTGACATTTTTTTCTGTTGTCTTTGCAAAGCAGTCTGAAAGTCTCCAACAGTTTTATTCCTCAAGTCTATTTCTGAGCCTCTAAACGCTCTTCAACAATTTTGAGGTGCACAAGCTATTTAACTCCAAAATGTTTTATCATTAAATTATCTTCCTTCAAATTCTCCAGATGTGTTTCTCCGCCTTTTTGGACTGGGGTGAACATGGAGGCAACCTATGAGAGGTTGCACACTCATCTCCTGAAGTATATATCTTTTGCTAAGCTCTCTGCTTATTATGGCACCCAGGGGATATTCAATGCACTTCCCAAAGGAGCACAGAAATAATTATGCACCTGCTAGAGTAGCTCCATGCTACAACAGTTAAGATTCCCAGGCACCAAAAGATTTCTTTGCGTGTAGTATCCAAATGGTAATCCAAACTATTTCATTACTCTGATTCTCCTCTGTGAATTTTGATGGGATATTTTCTGATTCTTTGATGTTTTTCAAGAGTTGGTGATCCATCTAGGAATCCAGCTCAATCTAAAGGTCTCCTTTTCTGTAGTGAAATTCACACCTCCCCATTGTAGAACATGAAGAGTCATCCCGGGAGTGGGAATATTCACTCTGTGCAAGTGATGTGCAAATTCAGACAGTATTAACTTAATTGAAACACAAGTTGAATTTCAGCTCCTTTCTAATTGGTCTCTCAGAGGACTGAATTTAAGAGATGTCTACAACTGACAAAAGTCTATATTGTGTAACCATTGGTTACATGATATAGGCCATATATTCCCTCCCCTCAGAAAACTTCAGCTTCTTCTATATTTGATGGCAGACAGCTGTCCATGAAAACTTGAGAGTGAATGTATCCAATATGTTTTTTCTTACACTATTACGGATATGAATGTTCATAAACCTGCCAATCACAAGACAAAAATTTTGAATCATGATGATGATGATGATGATGATATCATCATCATCATCATCATCATCATCATCATCATCATCATGTGTCTTTAAGTTCCAACCCCTCATTGGGTTATCAAGGCAAGAGATGAGTAAACGTGGTTTGCCATTTCTTCTCCATAACACCCAAGATCTTCCATGGTGTTCTCCCATCTAAGAACTAACCATTTCTGATGCTTCTGAGGTCTAACAAGCTCAGGGTAAACTGGGCTATTCAGGCTGCTATAAACATTGCATATTCTTAGTCAGTTCTGTGCCTCCAGAAGTGTCTTGTTGATGACACAAACAGAGTCCCAGCTAAGTTACAAGTTCAATTTCCAGACTCAGTCCTGAAGACTCCAGGTCTGGGATCCAGAGCCATTTACATTCTCTCAGGGCCAAGCTACAAGTGACAAATGACACTTGAATGGCAAGTGGATTGAGTGGAGGGCAAGTGAACAGGGAGAAATACACTTGCCGTTCAAGTGTCATTTGTCACTTGTAGCTTGGCTCTCAGTGTTCGTAGTGGCAGGACCAGCTTGAGATCCGCCATTTGCTTAACCATCTGCCACCAGTGACTCTCAAGGCCTCCTGCATTCTCTTGTTCCTGAAGCTGTATATGAAGGGGTTCAACAAAGGGCATACCAGCATGTTGAGAATTGACACCTCTTTGTTGAACTCCAGGCGTCTTTGTTGCTCAGGCTGGATATAGACAAAGATGCAACTGCCATAGAGCAAAGTGACAACAAGAAAATGTGAGGAGCAAGTGGAGAAAGTCCGATTCCGCTCCTTAGCAGATGGAAGATGCAGCACCGCAGAGATAATTTTGATGTAAGAAGCGACAACAATAACCAAAGCCCCCAACAATACAATAATTGCTATGACAAGATATAACAAATCAACCAACTGTGTATCAGAGCAAGCCAAATGGATGAGTGGGGCACTGTCACACATAAAATGATCAATGGTGTTGGGGCCACAAAAAGGAAGACGAGTCAAGAAAAGAATGGGTGTTAAGGAACACAGGAAGCTAACCAGCCAGCAGCTGACCACCAGCTGGACACAAAGTTTATGACGCATGATGATGGAGTATCGGAAAGGGTGGCAAATGGCAACATAGCGATCGACGGCCATCACAGCCAACAGGCAAAACTCTATGATGCCAAGAAAGTAGGTGAAGAACACCTGAGTGAAACAAACTACTGATGAGATTGTCTTCTGTCTGGACAAGAGCTGGACAAGCATGTTGGGGATAGTGATGGAGATGAAGCCAATTTCCACAATGGAGAAGTTCCTCAGGAAGAAATACATTGGTGTGTGCAGATGGCCATTTAGCACCGTCACAAGAATGATGGTCATGTTTCCTAATAGAGTCAGAAGATAGACAATGAGGAGCAAGAGGAAGAGGAGAATCTTTATCCAAAAGATTTCAGTAAATCCCAGAAGAAAGAAATGGTTTATGGCGGTTTGGTTTTCCATAGCAGTCAATCTCCTATCTTCTGGAGGTAGTTTGTCGTGCAAGAGCCATGCACGATGCTGCTGAGAAAAGACAAGGGGGAAAGCCATTATTTGCAAATAATGATTTATACATTGTGATTAGAGAATGAAACCAATTGTTGGACCACCAAGAACTAGGGGTCAGAGGATTTCCCTTATTGCAACCCTTGATAGATCCATGGGATTGCTCTAATCTGTAAAGTTCTTTTTGGTCTAGAACCTTCAAGTTCACCTATCTCGATGTGTTGCTTCACTGATCCAACCCAAGCCTTGTGAGAGTGAAATCTTGCGAAGAGATGTGATCGTCTGTTGCCAATACTTAAGCGTTCTTTTTTCTGGCTCCCACCTGGTGGAATGGCCTGCCTGATGAGGTCAGGAAGCCTCCCAAACCTCTGTCGTTCCACAGAATGATCTTTTTATGAAGGGTGTGGTAGAACTGTGAAGAAAGTTGATGTTTAAATGGAACAGTTTCCTAATTATTTGCCTGTGAAGAATTTGGACATTCCACCCTCCCCATCTTCTTCATTCTTCATTGTTTTTTGAATATATTAGACTAGCAACAAAGCCTGTTGTGGGAAAAAATACAACAGGCTCTAGAAAGGGGAGGGTGGGCAAACAGACATGCACTCCTCCAGTGTCACTGATTCCAGCTGGTGAAGGAGGGGGGTGGGCATTGTCATCTCCTCCATGCCTGATATGCCTGATCTCAGCCATATGAAGGGGTGGTGGGCTTTGCTACCTGCTCCATGCCTGATACATGCAGGGTAAAGGGGTTGGTGGGCATTGCCTCCTGTTTTGTGCCTGACTACGGCTGGGTGAAGGGGGGCAGACATTGTTGCCTGTTGTGAGCCTGATCTCAGCTGGGTTAAGAGGGGTGGGCATTGCCACCTGCTCCCCACTGGGTGAAGGGAGAAACAGGCATTGCTTCCTTCTCCGTGCCTGATCCTGACTGGTGAAGGTGGGTGGTGGGCTTTACTACATGCTCTGCTCCTTATCCCAGTTGGGTGAAGGTGGTGCAGGCATTGCAACCTCCTCTGCTCCTGATTCTGGCAGGTTGAAGGGGAGGCAGGCATTGCTGCATGCTTGGCTCCTGACTCCAGCAGGGTGAAGACAGGGTGGGCACTGCCACCTGCTCAGTGACTTATTCTGGTAGGTTGAAGAGGGAGGGCATTGCCACCTGCTCTGCTCCTTATCCCAGCTGGGTGAAGGGAAGAAGGGCATTGCCTCCTGCTCTGTGCCTGATCCCAACCAGGTGAAGGCATGAGGTGGGCGTTGCCACCTGCTCCACTCCTGATCCCAAATGGGTGATGGTGTGTGTGTGTGGGGGCATTGCCACCTGCTCTGCCACTAATACAAGCTGAGTTAAGGCAGGGGAGGGCATTGCCATCTGCTCCACTCCTATTACCTACAGGGGAAAAAATACACACACTGTGTTCCCGTAACACACTGTGTTCCCATGTATTCCCGTGTGTCCCTGCATGCAACAGGGAACAAGACCACATTGGATTCACCTAGCAACATTATCAACCTCTCCAGCCACAAACTGAGCCCAGCAGAGGAATCTGTCCTCTCACATGGACTATCTTTTTGCCCAGCCAGACCCACCCAAACCATACAACTCTGTGGAGGCCTATTTTAGACGCCTAACACTGAAGGAATTCTTCAACCACTCCGCTGAACAAAATGATGAACAAAGCACTGAACAGACACCATCACAGCAGCAATCACCCTCCCAACCCAGCAATGTACAATCACTGTTACGAAGCTCCAGAAAAAAGAATTCCACATGGACACCCCCTGAGGGCCGCAACTCCTCATTGGACTTTTACAGTGAATGCTTCTGTCGATGTACCCAGACTGAGATAATTGACAAACAACACCACTTAAAGCAGAATCTCAGCCGTGCAGAAAGAGATGCCACAAACAGCCTCCAAAATAATTCTGGCATCGTAATCAAGGAAGCTGACAAAGGCGGCTCAGTTGTCATCATGGACAAACATAACTACATACAAGAAGCAGAGAGACAACTCTCCAACACAACATTCTATAAAACACTACCTTCTGACCCTACGGAGTAATACAAAAGAGAACTCAATAACATATTAAAGACACTCCCCATGGACATACAAGAACGTATCCATATGGACACACCCCAAGAACCACGACCAGGAACATTCTACCTACTACCCAAAATCCACAAACCAGGTAACCCAGGATGCCCCATTGTTTCAGGAATTGGCGCTATCACTGTAGGAGTCTCAGGACATATGGACTCTGTCCTCAGGCCCTATGCCACCAGCACACCCAGCTATTTACGGGACACCACAGACTTCCTCAGGAAAATACAGTCCATTGACAACCTACCAGATGACACCATCCTAGCAACCATGGATGTGGAGGCCCTGTACACCAATATCCCACATGCAGATGGACTGCAAGCCATACGGAATATTATCCCGGACAAAACCACAGCACACCTCGCCACTGAACTTTGTCACTTCGTACTCACTCACAATTACTTCGAATTTGGTGACAGCTTATATCTACAGGTTAATGGCACAGCCATGGGCACACGCATGGCACCACAATATGCTAACATATTCATGGCGGACTTGGAGCAACGCTTCCTCAGCTCCCATCCACTGAAACCACTTCTATACTTAAGATTCTTGGATGACATCTTCATCATTTGGACCCATGGGAAGGAAGCCCTTGAGAGATTTCATCAGGACTTCAACAACTTTCACCCTACTATCAATCTGAGCCTGGACCACTCTACACAACAGGTACACTTCCTGGACACCACTATACAACTACATAATGGACAGATAAATACCACCTTATACCAGAAACCCACTGACTGATACTCATATCTACATGCCTCCAGCTACCACCCTAAGCATACCACTCAGTCGATTGTCTACAGCCAAGCCTTACGTTACAATCTTATCTGCTCCAGTGCTTTTGATTGGGACTCCCACTGAAGAGATTTACAACAAGCATTTTTGGGGCTACAGTACCCACCAAATGAAGTGACTAAACAAATCGACAGGGCCAGACTAGTTCCCAGAAACAGCCTGCTCCAGGACAAACCTAAAGGAACTAACAACAGAACACCACTGGTTGTTACCTATAGTTCCCAGCTCAAACCCATCCAACGTATCATCAGTGATCTACAACACATCCTGGAAAACGATGCCTCTCTCTCTCAAGCCCTGGGTGGAATACCTCTTCTTGCCTACAGACAGCACCCCAACCTTAAACGACTTCTCACTTACAATCATGAATTGGCTAGCAGAGTCACCAGCACAGGTACCAAACCCTGCAACAGACCCAGATGCCAGCTCTGCCCTCATATCTACCCAGGAAATACAATTACAGGACCCAATGGCATCAACCTCACTATCTCTGACTCTTACAGCTGCTCATCCTCATGTGCCCTCATGTGCCAACAATGTCCATCTGCTCTGTACATTGGACAAACCAGCCAACCTCTACGCAAAAGAATAAATGGGCACAAATCTGACATTAAAAATGGCAACATCCAGACACCAGTGGGAGAACACTTCAATCTACCAGGACATTCCATCAAGGACTTAAAGGTCACCGTAGTTCAACAGAAACCTTTAAAAAACAAAATCCAACGGGAAGCTGCTGAATTGGAATTCATGTGTAAATTTGATTCAGTCAGGCTGGGATTGAATAGAAACTATGAATGGTTATCTCATTATCAAAAGTAACTGACTTCATTATCAGAAGCCAACTGATCCCATTATCAGAAGCCACTGATTGCATCTACTCCCCCCTCCTCTCTCCACCTACATATCTGACCAGTTTCTTCTCACCCTCCATGGATCTGACGAAGAGAAGTGTGATTCTCGAAAGCTTATGCTACAGTAAAGTTGGTTAGACTTATAGGTGCTACTGGACTCTTTTCGATTCCCGTAATAAATCCAATAATCTCAAGTACAGATTTCCCGATATGTATTCACTGCTGATAAACCACATAAAGTGCAAGTGCTATGCAATCATAATGTACAATGTTTATGATACATATAATCCCCTTGGGAGTTCAAATAAAAGAATAGTACATGTACAACAATAAATTCAATTCATGGGTAATCCTACTGTAGTTAACACTAAATATTTTCACGATATTCAATAAATTTAGTGATAAGCAGCAATTTTCATAAATAGTCCAATAGTACAAAAATATCACTGTCTATATAGTAACTTCTCAACCCAATGGTACATAGGAAAGTAGAGCGGAACAGTATGGTAAGATTAATAATTGTACTTCTCCTGTGAAACTGTAGCCAATGGATCCCACCCCCCCACCCCTGCTACTTGCTGCTGCTTGCAAGTGGCAGGAAAAATTTATATGGCCACTTCTCTGGGGAAATGGCCATTTAAACTGCCCCTTTTAATACGACCCAAATGAACCAGTGGACCACTGGTTCAGGAACAACAAACCGACCTGGTTCATGTGTTTTTTGGGATAGTAATTCAATTTGTGCCCTTTTCTAGTCTCTTGCCATGAATATCCTGCCAGGGGTGACCATAAGTCAGCTATGACTGGAGGGTACTCTCCAATCTCCATCATCATCAACGTTTCCAAATGAAGGTTGTTGGGAGAGTTTAGGGGGACAGCTGGTAGCATCCTTGATGCTACACACATTGTTTGTTATTCCTACCCAAAACGGGAATAGTAAACTGAGGACTAGGGGTGAGACCATGGCTGAGTCACAGACCTTCTTCTTTGCATTTAGAAGTTTCCATGTTCCACTCCAAGCATCTAAATGCATCACCCAGTGAGTGAAGACTTTAGAAAGCAATTTCACATGTAAGTTACTTCTGGCTTTGCTACACTCATTAGAAGACAAGGGAAGAAATGTTCACAGGTCTTAACAGACCTTCAGGGTCTGAATGAACTTCAGGTAACAAACTTTCTGTGGCAGGCAGGCAGCAAATGGACAAATGAGATCAAACTATGATTTGACAAGCCTGGAATGCATAATACTTAGCAACTGTATACACTCCTACCAAATTAATTCCTTTATGAGTCCTCATATTGTGTACAACACAGTGCTGACAAGCTGTGGGCAATTTGCTCCTTTCTAAAAGAGGAGCAGATTTCTCCTGTTCATATCCTCCTTTGGCTTCTGAATGTTCCTCTCTTCTGCATCCCATTCCTCCATCATTATTGTTCAGGAAAACATTGTGCTGCCTACGTAGCGCAGAGTGAGTCTGATGTTAGCTTCCTCACTCATGAATATAGGGATGCTCACTGAACCCATTAGGATGCTAGAAAACAACATCTGAGTGATAGAAAAGAGTTACTTTTTCAAATATATTAGACACAGAACCTATCTTCTAGAATTGACTGCCCAGTGAAACTGACCCACACTTCTTTAAATTTAGGTCTGAACCCTTTAACACTCTCTATGCGAAGACGACTTTGATGATCTGTACTTCTGACAGGAACTAGCCAATCTGAACACTTAAAACACGTATTCTGAAACATTCATTACTTCCTAATCTGCTTCCAAGTTCATTTTAAGGGGATGGTGCTTATTTTTACGACCCTTCTTGGCCTTCTTGGTCATATTCTTGAAGGAACTCTCATTTGTATACTGGTCTTCTGGACAGATATGTGTCCAACAAAATCAGTGTTCTTCTTATGATCACCACAATACAGCTGGGAAGCTGGGCCTGAGAAGTGTGGCTTACTCAAGGTCACCTTGTAAATTCATAGTGATAGTGAGATTTGAACCAGCAAAGAGTTGCATCACAGCTCAATTACTTAACCACAATGCAACACCAGCTCTTTATCAGTCTGTGCAGCAATCTGACAAAGGGAGCTTTGACAATCGAAAGCTTAATCTCTGGAAATCTGGTTGGTCTTTAAGGTGCTACTGGACTTGATTCTTGCTCTTCTGCTGCAGACCAACACTGAAACTGAAGGAATGAGATGTTCCAGCAGTTTCTCATGGGTGCCTGCTGGTACGTATTACAGAATTCAAAGCAAGAGAAAGGAGGACTCCTGAAGAATTAGTTCTATTTTTGAATGTAGACCAGATAATGCAGAACTCAAAAACGCAGAGGGAAAAAGTCCAATGAGAAGAATTTGAGGAGCATTCCCTGTCCCTCCCCATTGTCAGTCTCTCATCTCCTCTGTTGATTATCTTCTCCACTCAAGCACCACCAGGCATGTGTTTTACAACAGTTGCAAAGTATGTTGTATGTGTGTAGTAGCATCATGCTTTAACAAGTGCAATTCTCCAACTAATTCCTCTTTTCTTTCTCTCTGTCTCTTCTCTTTCTCCAGTTGTATCTTCTCAACTTACTCTCCTCATGCCTGCTCTCTTCTCATAAAATGGAATGGAATCTTACCTGAGAAGGCAGCTCACATCATATTATATGAGAGCCACCTTGATGGCCCTCATTGGTCAGGAAGGAGACACACAAATGTTGCAAATAAATAATATATAAAAAATATCACAACACCCCAGTAGGTCATTAGAGTCTCATCCAGAGCTGTGAACCTACAGAAAGAAAGAAAGAAAGAAAGAAAGAAAGAAAGAAAGAAAGAAAGAAAGAAAGAAAGAAAATGCCAGTGTCTTATGATACCTGTAGTCTGAAGAACAAATTGACTTCCTCCAGATGATGCCTGAAATGGCCTCACATTTTCTAAGAACATGGAGGTGCGGAGAATGTTGCCGCCTCAGTGAAGCAATGGTCCAGCTTTCCCAGCACCTCTTCTGACGACTCTTAAGCAGCTAGATTTCTGTTAGTTCCATTGCATGGCAGAAGAGAGATGAGGGATTTTCTGAAATGGGACTCGGCTGGAATGAGCTTTCAAACCAGCCAGTGCCCCTGCTGGGAGGGCTGGAACAGAAGAACATCTAAATCATAGCACCCTGAACCCTTCAGACCACCTAATTCTACCCCCTGTGTATTTGTCCAGCTGCTTCTTGAAGACTGCCGATGAAGGGGAAGCCACTACATCCTTAGGGAGCCAATTCCACTGCTCAATTACTCTTAACATGAACAAGTTTTTCCTCCTGTATCTTCCCTCCTGTAGTTTAAACCCATTGTTTTGAATCCTATCTTTTGTTACCAACAGAAACAGCTCCTTTCCTTCCCCTAAGTGACAGCCTTTTAAATACTTAAAGAGATCAATCATGTCTCCCCTCTTCTCCAAATGGAACATTCCCAGGTCTCTCAGTCTTTCCTTGTAGGGCTTGGTCTCCAGGCCCCTGATCATCCTGATCGCTCTCCTCTGCACCTGTTCGAATTTGTCCACTTCCTTTTTGAAGTGGGGCCTCCAGAACTGGACAGAATACACCAGGTGGGGGCATGACCAAGGTGGCATATAGTGGGACAATGACATCTTGTGATTTGGATGTTATGTCCTTGTGGATATACGCCAGAATTGCATTCGCCTGTTTTGCTGCTGCATTTCAGTGACTGCTCATATTTGGCTTCCCATCCACCCGTATCCCAAGATCTGCTCCTGATAGGAAATTGGCCACTGAATTATTTACGAAAAGCATTCATAACAAGGTGCGGAATTAGAAGATGGAAGTATTTGCTCAGTTTAAACCAACAAACTTATAAGGGGAATAAACATTAGCTAAATACAGTATTGTGATATGTATACATTTGATTAAATGTTTATATAGCCACTTTCTCACAGCAACTCAAGGCGATGTACATAGGATATGCCACATGGAAAATAAAGCACACAATTATTATTAGTGCTATTATTATTGTTTACCTTTCTGACTGAGTTTCATGTTGGATTACATACTTTAAGTGAATACAACATAAATAGGACATTCATAGAGGAAAAATAGAATTTGATTACCAGTAAGGACACTCAATGAGAAACAAATACAATAGGGTATGGTCACAATAACAAACAATTAAACAATTCTACAGCTGTTCAAGAACCCTCATTCAGGTCCCATTTTGTTGTGGGAGAAAGGAGGGGCTATGTATAGAAAACATATATTTTTAAAAAAAATATGAACACACAAATCAAACAATCAACAAATATATTTTTTTAAATTTAAGTGGAGCCCAACTGGGTTGAGTCAATGACCCAACCTGGTCATTGACCTCAAGGAGGTTAGTATGATGACATTTGTAATCTCATCTCTAGTGCCTCTTCCTTTTCTGAATCCAGCGGACAACTGGCATTTCAGATGGCATGCCAGCTGGGTTGAACTAGGCTTTCTGAATGGCAAATCTGCAACAACATTACACTGACCTAAGGTTCACTGCTCTGACCTGGATAGCACATACCTGCCCAATCTTTCCAGATCTTAGAAGCTTAGTAGGGTCCATCCTAGTTAATGCTTAGATGGGAGATCATCAAAGAAGTCCATGGGATGCCACATAAAGGCAAGCAATGGCAACCCACCTCTGTTTTTCTGTGTTCTTGAAAAACCTAGTTTGGTTGTAAGCGGTCGGCCCGGCCTCTGCCATTTTGATAGCTGTTTTAATATGGCTGCTTGTGATTTTAAAAATCACCAGGCCTCTGGATTTAAAATGGCTGCTGTATTGCCATCAGAGAGCCTCAAAAAGTTGCTGAGTCCCACGTGGGAGAACACAGCATGAATGGAATTCCACACAGGAATACAGAGTGATTATATTTACAGTCCTTCCTGCCCCAAGAGGAGCCCAGTGCAACAAAGGATTCGCAGTGTCATCCCGCTTAACACATTCCTTTTCCTCCGTCCGTGATGAGATCTCCTGTCCTTGATCGAGGAGCTAATCAAATGGCATTCATAAGTATTTCTAGAAAGGTGCATTCCTCTCCTAAATTCATCAACCCACCTCTGGTGGTATGCACTAATAGACTGCCCCTTTTGTGCAGTCCCAGGGCAAGATATACATTTTCATTCACACACCTCGGCAGCAGGAAACTAAAGTAATCAAACCTTTGTAATTCCCAGAGACTGACCTTCACGGTCTTTGTTCTAATGGCTGGGAGGGTGAGGAGGATACGTTTTACCTTATATGAACCAGGAGTTTTCCCTCATTCAAACTGTGCACAGTTACCAGATCCAAAACGCTGTTCCCTTGAGGTTTACCCTAAGCCTCTTGCTTCCTTGGCCAAGAATGCTGGATGTTTGAAGCTCTCCCTCCGAGGACTTCCCTGATCATTGGATAGGTAGATATATTTGCTCCCTCTCTCTATTCCCAATTTCTGGCTAAGATTCCTAGGACTTGGTGTGTATGTCATTATTTTGACATTTTGAGTGTATGTGCATGCATTTTGTTCTTTAATAAAAGTTGTTATTTGATGTTAAGCACCAGCCTCATTTATCCTCTAGGAAGGGACCCCATAGAAATTGGTGACAGCTCCCTGAGGTTACCGGCCTCTTGCACAGCCATTCTCCTTGCTTGCTAATTCCACCACAAATCATTTTATTGCAAGGAGACCAGTTCCGGTAACATAGTGTAGTGGTTAAGAGTGCGGGACTCTAATCTGGAGAACCAAGTTTGATTCCCCACTCCTCTGCTTGAAGCCAGCTGGGCGACCCTGGGTCAGTCACAGCTTTCCAGAGCTCTCTCAGCCCCACCCACCTCACAGGGTGATTGTTGTGGGGAAAATGATAACATAATTTGTAAACTGCTCTGAGTGGGCATTAAGTTGTCCTGAAGGGGGGTATAGAAATTGAAGGTCGTTGTTGTTGTTGTTGTTGTTATGAGGTTGCCATAAGTCAGCTGTGACTTGATGGCAAAAGAAAGAAAATTCATGCAAGTGACTACTTTACAAGCAGTCTGCCATAGCTTTGGGGCCAACCTACCGTGGTTCCTAAATTGACCATCATTCCTATACAGGGACCATCTAAAGCAACGTCGTCGTCATGTGCCATTAAGTTGCAACCCCTCATCGGATTATCAAGGCAAGAGATGAGTCAAGGTGGTTTACCTTTGCTTTCCTCTGCATAAGCAACTCAGGTCTTCCTTGGTGGGTCTCCCATCCAAGTACTAACGATTTCTGATGCTGCTTAGCTTCTGAGCTCTGACCAACTCAGGCCAATCTGGGCTATTCAGGCTACTACAAACATTGCATTCTCTGCTTCCAAAACGGTCTTGTTAGTGAAACAAACAGTCCCAGCTAAGTCACAAGTTCAATCCCCAGATTCAGTCCTGAAGGCTCCAGATCTGGGATCCGGAGCCATTTACATTCTCTCAGTGTTCGCAGTGGCAGGACCGCTTGAGATCCGCCACTTGCTTATCCACCTACCACCAGTGACTCTCAAGGCCTCCTGCATTCTCTTGTTCCTGAAGCTGTATATGAAGGGGTTCAACAAAGGACATACCGCCATGTTGAGAATAGACACCTCTTTATTGAACTCCAGGCGTCTTTGTTGCTCGGGCTGGATATAGACAAAGATGCAACTGCCATAGAGCAAAGTGACAACAAGAAAATGTGAGGAGCAAGTGGAGAAAGTCCGATTCCGCTCCTTAGCAGATGGAAGATGCAGCACCGCAGAGATAATTTTGATGTAAGAAGCTACAACAATAACCAAAGTCCCCAACAATACAATAATTGCTATGACAAGATATAACAAATCAACAAACTGTGTATCAGAGCAAGCCAAATGGATGAGTGGGGCACTGTCACACATAAAATGATCAATGGTGTTGGGGCCACAAAAAGGAAGACGAGTCAAGAAAAGGATGGGTGTTAAGGAACACAGGAAGCTAACCAGCCAGCAGCTGACCACCAGCTGGACACAAAGTTTATGATGCATGATGATGGAGTATCGGAAAGGGTGGCAAATGGCAACGTAGCGATCGACGGCCATCACAGCCAACAGGCAAAACTCCATGATGCCAAGAAAGTATGCGAAGAACACCTGAGTGAAACAAGCTACTGATGAGATTGTCTTCTGTCTGGACAGGAGCTGGAAGAGCATGTTGGGGATAGCGATGGAGATAAAGCCCATTTCCACAATGGAGAAGTTCCTCAGGAAGAAATACATTGGTGTGTGCAGATGGCCATTTAGCACCGTCACAAGAATGATGGTCATGTTTCCTAATAGAGTCAGGAGATAGACAATGAGGAGCAAGAGGAAGAGGAGAATCTTTATCCAAAAGATTTCAGTAAATCCCAGAAGAAGGAAATGTTTTACGGCAGTCTGGTTTTCCATCGCAGTCAATTTCCTATCTTCTGGAGATACTTTGTCGTGCAAGAGCCATGCACGATGCTGCTGAGAAAAGACAAGGGGGAAAACCATTATTTGCAAATAATAATTTACTACATTAGTATATTACTACTTTTTATAAAGGATGTGGTAGAACTGTGAAGAAAGGTGATGTTTAAACGGAACAGTTTTCTAATTAATTGCCTCTGAAAATTTTGGCCATTCCTCCCCTTTCCCCTTCATTCTTTATTGTTTCTTGAATGTATTAGATTGGTCTTTATTTATTATTGCCTTTATTGCATTCATTTTGTAATTATGTAATCCACTTATAGTGTCATTGACAAAGGTGGATGACAAATTAAGTCAATAAAATGTTTTTTTTTTTTTAAAAAAAAGCTTCCCTACATTCTTTATTGATTGTGAGGGAGTAGTCGTGTTAGTCTGTTATAGCAAAATAAAATTATGCCCAGTGGCACCTTAAAAACTAACAACATATATTTAATTTTGAACTTTCGTGAATTACAACTCAGATCCTCAGATATGTATGGAACTGAGCGGTGACTCACAAAAGCTCATATTGAAGTAAATGTTATTTTTTTTAATAACTATTTTTTTTAATTTGAATCAATAACTCGAAAACATACAAAATAAAATACAATCAATCATCCAGATCGTATCTCTACCATCATCCACAACTACAAAAATTGATAATCATTTGGATCCTACACAAAACCTAATCACAACATCCAAATAATATATATTAAAAGCATAATAAGGACAATATGTCATATATCTGTATGAAACTTGCTTACATATGTTCATAATGTTTTTCGCTTCTATTCAAATATCCATTTTCATATCTAATAACAACGGGTTTTTTATTCTTAAATGTCATCTATATAATCAAAACATATTTTCTGTTTTTCTTGAAATTCTGAAATTGACCTATTATGTATATAAGATATTAATTTTGCCATAATCGCATATTCGTATAGCTTATTCTTCCATTGCTTCAGATCTGAGCGGCATTCTGCCTGTTGTCATTCTTAAAGATTCACGGGATTTCCCCCTCTACTTTCTCTAGCTGTCTAGCTTTATCTCATCAGACTCTTTCTAATAATCTTTTACTTCAAGGCTGGTTAAAAGTAGAGTCAAAGTGATCCCAAAAAATGGGAGTGGGTGGGAAGGAGGCAACTTTGTTTTCAATTCTTTCCGACTCCTTATACATGGCAGCGCTGAAAAGTGTTATATTCTCTTCCTTTCCTTTTTTTACTCGCCAGGTTTTTTGTTGCTTTTCTATTCCTCTATTTACAAATGAAGGCTGTTGGGAGGGTTTAGGGGGACAGCTGGTAGCATGTTTGATGCTATGCACATTGTTTGTTATTCCTACTTTGGGGTCTGCTCAAACCCAAAACAGGAATACAAATCTGAGGACTCGTTTAGA
Source organism: Eublepharis macularius (assembly GCF_028583425.1). Lineage (NCBI taxonomy): Eukaryota > Metazoa > Chordata > Lepidosauria > Squamata > Eublepharidae > Eublepharis > Eublepharis macularius. The sequence goes on from NC_072801.1 coordinate 72,574,227, forward strand.
TTGAGACTGTGGCTGAGTCAAAGACTACATTCTTTGCCTTCAGAAGTTTCCTGGGTCAACCGTCAGCCTCTAAATGCATCATACAGTGGGCGATGTGAAAGACCTCCATCTTAGAAATCTGCTGCCATTCTGGGTAGACTAGGCTGATTTTGATAGCCCAAGGTTTTTCTATAGAAAGCAATTTCACATGAAAGTTGCTTCCGGCTTTGCTACTCTCATTAGAGCTGAAAGGGAGAACTGTTCACAGGTCTTAACAGACCTTCAAGGTCTCAATGAGCTTCAGGTAACTAACTTTCTGCTTTAGGCTGACAGCAAATGGACAAATGAGATCAAACTATGATTTGACAAGCCTGGAATGCATAATACTTAGTTAGCACCTGTATACACTCCTACCAACTGAATTTCTTTATTTAATTTAATTTAATTTAATTTAATTTATTATATTTATATTCCGCCCTCCCTGCTTTCGCAGGCTCAGGGCGGATAACAAATACAAACATGTTTAAAAACATTTAAAAACATTAAATAATACATTTAAAAACATTTAAAAACATTAAATATAACAATTCATGCTGCCCAGTGGTTCATACATGCCTCTGTGTTTGCATAGGGGTGATGGTTTAACCCCCCCTTGAGTCCACAATATGAGTCCTCATATTGTGTACAACACAGTGCTGACAAGCTGTGTGTAATTTGCTCCTTTCCAAAAGAGGAGCAGATTTCTCCTGTTCATATCCTGCTTTTGCTTCTGAATGTTCTTCTCTTCTGCATTGTTATGCTTCTGAATGTTCTTCTCTTCTGTTATTGTTATTTTACCACCCAAGGCCACCTGCAGAATTAGAGGCAGAAGTGGGATTTGAACCAGCAAAGAGCTGCATCACAGCTCAGTTACTTAACCACAATGCAACACCAGCTCTTTATCAGTCTGTGCAGCAACCAGACTCTGCCCCAACAGGTTTCGGCCAAAGGCACCTTTTGCTACCCTCATCCTGGTCACAGAAGTCAACAGATTCTCAGTCAGGGATTTCCAGAGCTGGGGGTGACCACAGAGATGCCTGAACCCTGTACTGAATGCTAGCTAACCTTACTCTCTTCACTGCAGAAGAAGGCAGCACAGGATGATCTAAGGATATGGCATGTCCATTAAGGTGGGAGAAGATCTTCAAAGATGCCTTCTGTGTGAGGGTTTAAAAACACGAATAAACTGAAGAAATGAGGATGACTTGAGTCCACTGGCACCTTAAAGACCAACCAGACTTCCAGGGTATGAATGTTTGAGATTCAAAGCTCCCTTCGTTGGCTCCCTATCTGACAAAGGGAGCTTTGACACTGGAATGTTTATGCCCTGGAAATGTGGTTGTTCTTTAGAGTGCTACTGGACTTGAAACTTGCTCTTCTACTATAGACCAACATGAATATACATCTGAGACTGAAGGAATGAAATGCTCTAGCAATTTCTCATGGGTGGCAGCTGACATGTATTTCAGAATTCAAAGCAAGAGAAAGGAGGACTCCTGAAGAAATTGTTCTATTTTTGAATGTAGACTAGATAACGCAGATCACAGGAAAAAAGTCCAATGAGAAGAATTTGAGGAGCATTCCCTGTCCCTCCCCATTGTCAGTTTCTCATCTCCTCTGCTGTTTATCTTCTCCATTAACACACCACCAGGCGTGTGTTTTACAACAGTTGTAAAGTACGTTGAATGTGTGTAGTAGCATCATACTTTAACAAGTGCAATTCTCCAACTAATTCCTCCTCTTTTCTTTCTCTCTGTCTCTTCTCTTTCTCCAGTTGTATCTTCTCAACTTACTCTCCTCATGCCTGTTCTCTTCTCATAAAATGCCATGGAATCTTACCTGAGAAGGCAGCTCACATCATATTGCATGAGAGCCACCTTGGTGGCCCTTACTGGTCAGGAAGGAGGCATACACATGTTGTCAATAAATAATATATAAAAATATCACATCTCAATAGGTCCTTGGACTCCCATCCAGAGCTATGAAACCACCAAAAAGAAATAAATTGTCAGTGTCTTACTGTACCTGTATTCTGAAGAACAAATTGACTTCCACCAGTTGACACCTGATATGGCCTCATATTTTCTAAGAACATGGAGGTGCAGAGAATGTTACTGTCTCAATGAAGCAATGATCTAGATGTCTCAGCACTACTTCAGTCTACTCTCAAGCAGCTAATTTTATGTTAGTTCCATTGCATGGCAGAAGGGAGATGAGAGATTTGCTGTAATGGGGCTAGGCTAGAAGGAGCTTTCCAATCAGCCAGTGTCCCTGCTGGGCAGGTTGGGACAGAAGAACATCTGAATCATAGAATCATAAAGTTGGAAGGGGCCTTACAGACCATCTCATCTAACCCACTACAAAATGCAGGAACAGCCTAAAACATCCCTGACAATTAGTCGACAAGCTGCTCCATGAAGACTGCCAAGGAAGAGGAACCCACTGTCTCATCTCTAGGCTGTCACTTAGATTACTCTTAATGTGAAGTTTTTTCCTAATGTCCCCCTGGTACCTTCCGTCATGTAGTTTAAACCCAGTGTTTCTAATTCTATTAGACAGGAACAGCTTCCTTCTCTCCTCTAAGTGACAGCCTTTTAAATACGTCAAGAGAGACCGATGATGTCTCCCCTCAACCCCCTCTTTTCCAAATGGAACATTCCCAGGTCCCTCAGTCTTTCCTCGTAGGGCTTTAGTCTCAAGGCCCCTGATCATCCTGGTTGCTCTCCCCTGCAGTTGTTTGAATTTGTCCACATCCTTTTTGAAATGAGGCCTCTGGAACTGCACACAGTACTCCAGGTGGAACCTGACCAAGGTGGTATATAGTGGTACAATAACATCCTGTGATTTGAATGTTATGCCTTTGTTGATACACCCCAAGATTGCATTTATCTTTTTTTTTTTTTTGCTTCTGTATCTACTCTTATTTAGCTTCCCATCCACCCAAGTAGACTTGGGCACAAACCAAAAAAAACACAAAAAACCACGAACCATGAGGTTCCTGGTTCGTGGATTTTAACGAACCAAAAACCATGAACTGGCATGGAACTGGGTCCAGTTACAAACCAGTTCGTGGTTTGTGGGTAATGAGGTTTAAATACCCCTTTCCAGCCGCTTAGCAGTGGCAGGGAAAGGGGCATTTAACAGTTTAAAGGGTCCTTTCCTGCCTTGCAAGTAGCACGTCCCTGTAAACTATCACCTGGCAGGCGGCTGGGGGGATCCCCCCTCGCCACCTATCAGCTGATAGTTCAAAGAACCCTGCCGGTGTCAGGGCCCTTTAAATTGCCCAAACCCCATCCCCCACCCCCCATCCCTAGCCCCACACTTAACTTCTTCTGCAGCGTGGCATCCTCCATCTCCTCCAGTGAGGGGCAGGAAGGCCATTTTTGGCCTCCTCTGCCCCTGTGCAGGCCCACAGAGGGACGGAGGAGGCCAAAAACAGCCTTGATGCCCCCTGCAGGAGGAGGGGGAGGATGCTGTGGGCTGCAGGAATCCTCAAGGTAAATGTGGGTCTGGGGGATGGGGTCTGGGGAGTCGGGGGTTGGGCCTGGGGTTTGTGGGCCATTTAAAGGGCCCTGCTGCTTGCAAGTAGCAGATCCCTTTAAACTATCAGCTGGCAGGCGGCTGATAATGCCAAGATCTACCTCTGATAGGGAAGTGGCCACTGAATTATTCACCAAAGGCATTGATAACAAGATGTGGAATTAGGTGGAAATAGGTTCTCAGTTTCAACCGACAAAATAAAATAAAACATTAGCTAAAAAATATGTCTACATTTATTTAAATGTTTATATAGAAACTTTCTCACAGCAACTCAAGGTGATGTACATAGCATATGCCATATGGAAAATAAAGCACACAATTGTTATTACAACTATTATTGTCATTTGCCTTTCTCACTGAGATCCAAGGTCGATTACATGCTGCATGTGAATTCATTATAAGTAACCAGGGCATTCATAGAGCAAAAATATAATATGATTATCAGTAAGGACATTCAATGAAAAACAAATACATTTGGGTATGGTTACAATAACAAACAATTAAACAGTCCTACTCCCCTTCAAGGACACTCATTCAGGTCCCATTTTGGTGTGGAGAAAGGAGAGGCTATATATAGAAGTGAAGTATTTTTAAAAAATTATGAACACAAAAATCAAATAATCAACACACACACACACACACATGTATGCTCAGGAGCTATAAAGTGCAAACTGTACAGCCATCTGTTTTCTGTTGAGGATGAGTCATCCTCTGTTAAGATTACAGAGTTGTTGGTTGTTGGGGGTTTTCCGGGCTGTATTGCCGTGGTCTTGGCATTGTAGTTCCTGACGTTTCGCCAGCAGCTGTGGCTGGCATCTTCAGAGGTGTAGCACCAAAAGACAGAGATCTCTCAGTGTCACAGTGTGGAAAAGATGTAGGTCATTTGTATCTACTCAGGAGGGGTGGGGTTGAGCTGAGTCATTCTGTAAGAGTTTCCCAGGGTGTGGAATGTTAATGGCGGGAGGCTTCACTGTATCCTGAGGAGGTTCTTTTGCATATGGATTGGTGCTTGATGTGCTAATCTTCTCTGCAGGGCTATTGTCGGGTGTGGAGTGTTTTGTTGGCCTGGTGTTTTTCAGAACTGGAGCCCATGCTCTGTTCATTCTTAAGGTTTCTTCTTTCCTGTTGAAGTTTTGCTTATGCTTGTGAATTTCAATGGCTTCCCTGTGCAGTCTGACAAAGTAGTTGGAAGTGTTGTCCAGTATTTTGGTGTCCTGGAATAAGATACTGTGCCCTGTTTGAGTTCGGCTATGTTCAGCCGCTGCTGATTTTTCAGGCTGTCCAAGTCTGCAGTGTCTTTCATGTTCTTTTATTCTTGTCTGGATGATACGCTTTGTGGTCCCGATGTAAACTTGTCCACAGCTGCAGGGTATACGGTATACTCCTGCAGAGGTGAGGGGGTCTCTGCTGTCTTTTGCTGATCGTAGCATCTGTTGTATTTTTTGGGTGGGTCTGAATACTGCTTGAAGGTTATGCTTTTTCATAAGCTTTCCCATCTGATCAGTAATTCCTTTGATATATGGCAAAAACACTTTTCCTGTAGGTGACTGTTTTTCCTTGGTTGTTTGATTCATCCTGGGTTTGATTGCTCTTCGGATTTCATTTCTGGAGTAGCCATTTGCCTGAAGTGCATGGTTTAGATGATTAATTTCCTCATTGAGAAAGCGCGGCTCACATATCCGTCTTGCACAATCCACTAATGTTTTCATTATGCCTCTTTTCTGTCGGGGGTGGTGATTGGAGTTTTTGTGTAAGTACCAATCAGTGTGAGTTGGTTTCCTGTAGACCTTGTGACCTAACTGAAAGTTTGCTTTGCCGATGACCAAGGTATCCAGGAATGAGAGTTTTCCCTCACTTTCTTTCTCCATTGTGAATTGTATGTTTAGGTGGATGTTGTTGAGATGATTCAAAAACTCCATCAATTCTTCCTCCCCATGGCTCCAAATGATGAATGTATCATCCACAAACCGGAACCATACACTGGAAGTAACAACCAGTTACTTCCAATGGGACAACGAATTCTATGAACAGATGGATGGGGTGGCCATGGGGAGCCCACTCAGCCCAGTTATAGCAAACTTCTACATGGAACATTTTGAAAAAACAGCTCTAGAATTAGCACCCCACAAACCCAGTGTATGGTTCCGGTTTGTGGACAACACTTCCAACTACTTTGTCAGACTGCACAGGGAAGCCATTGAAATTCACAAGCATAAGCAAAACTTCAACAGGAAAGAAGAAACCTTAAGAATGAGCAGAGCACGGGCTCCAGTTCTGAAAAACACCAGGCCAACAAAACACTCCACACCCGACAATAGCCCTGCAGAGAAGATTAGCACATCAAGCACCAATCCATATGCAAAAGAACCTCCTCAGGATACAGTGAAGCCTCCCGCCATTAACATTCCACACCCTGGGAAACTCTTACAGAATGACTCAGCTCAACCCCACCCCTCCTGAGTAGATACAAATGACCTACATCTTTTCCACACTGTGACACTGAGAGATCTCTGTCTTTTGGTGCTACACCTCTGAAGATGCCAGCCACAGCTGCTGGCGAAATGTCAGGAACTACAATGCCAAGACCACGGCAATACAGCCCGGAAAACCCCCAACAACCATCGTTCTCCGGCCGTGAAAGCCTTCGACAATACATTACAGAGTTGGTTTGGCTCCATCTCAAGAAGGATTTGAAATCATCTGTTCAAGATTTGACCATGTCCTGGGTTGCAATTATACCTACCTACTCCAAAAACTCGATTTTTCTACCTTCAGGTTTTTTTTCAAGATGTATCTCTGGAGATGCGCTTATTGCCCTCACTTCATAGCTTTTCCAGTTTTTTTTTTTCTGTGCTGCATTCCATAACCCTGGATCCCAGATAAACTAGGAACATTTCTACAATTAATTCTGGGGATATATTGTGTTTCATTTGCTACAGATCTGATTTGTGACTTATCCCACTCATGTTATTTGGGTGGACTGGATGCTTCAGAAAAAATTAGGTTGATTATAATGAACTACATACTGAATAGGAAAGACTACAGAGAACATTCTAAACTATTTACCTATGCTAAGATGTAGAAAAGAGCAAGAGTCCAGTAGCAGCTGTAAGACTAAAGAAATTTGTGGTAGGGCATGAGCTTTCATGAGTCACAGTTCACTTCTTCAGATACCAAGACAGCAGTTATCAGAAGATACCAGATACCAGGTACCAGAGATATGATATAAAAAAAACAGATACCAGGTATATGAAGGAGTGAGCTATAACTTACAAAAGCTCATACCCTACTACAATTTTGTTAGTCTTATAGCTGCTACTGGACCCTTGCTTTTTTCTACCGCTATAAACAGATTAATGTGGCTATCCATCTTGATCTATGCTAAGATGGATAGCGACAGAGTGGAGCATATCTTGCTCTGATGGGAGTACGACAAAGAAGAGAGGAAAGAAGATGGTCAAGTGTGAGGTTGTCATCTCCCAATCAAATGTTTAAAATTACTGACTTGAAAACAGTTCATGTTTTCATGTATACATCTGCAGCAAATAAACTTATGGACCCCCCCCCCCCTTTCCAATTCTTTATTTTGACATAGGATTTGACTTTGGCTATGATTTCCAGATGCCCTGTGCTGGTAAATGACCAACAGGAGCTTCCTTGCTGTGACGGACTCAGCTTCAGATGCTGAGATTTCCATTCAGTGAGCTATGATCGACATGTTTCCTCCTCCCCCCCCCCCCAAATGTGGCTAGCCTGAAATGGCAGTTGGGGATGGAATGTTGGGGAAGCTGTCAGTTGGAGTTGGAGAGAATCATAGAATCATAGAATCATAGAGTTGGAAGGGTCCATACAGACCATCTAGTCCAACCCCCCTGCCCAGTGCAGGATCAGCCTAAAGCATCTCTGACAAGTATTCATCCAGCCTCTTCTTGAAAACTGCCAGTGAAGGGGAGCTCACCACCTCCCTAGGCAGCTGATTCCACTCAAAACAAGAGAGTGAAAGGGGGCTGGAGCCTGGCTTTAGACCAGAGAAGGTCAGCCAGAGAATCCTTTGTGAGATAAAATAATGTTTGTGATGCACTTTTAGTCCTAGGACTATAGTGGGGAAAATCAGCACTAACTCCTGCTTAGACTCAAGAGATCTGGGGATTATAGAGGGCCAAGGAAGTGGGTAGAAAGTAATCTCCCCTTCAGTGCCAGGAACAGGGTTATAGCTCATAATTATAATGCCTGCCCAGTATCTAGGAAGGGTTTGTCTCAGTGGAGCACCCTTAAGTCTGGAGAGGAGGGAAAGTTGTGCTGTGTTTGTGTTTGAGTATATAAAGTGTAACATCTCTGAAGCAGTGTCAACCTCTGAAAGAAGCCAGCAACTTCGTGTTAAACCAAGTGTTTTATGCCTCACACCAGTGAAGTTCCTGTACAAAAACCTTTCTGTTTCTTCAGTTCAACCACCTGCCAACCTGCCTTCTGACTCTACCTACTGTAAATAAAGCTTCAGCTACATTTTGAACCTCCCCAAGCGTTGTGTGCCAGTTTCTGCCAAAGGGAAGCTCAAACTCCTGATCTGTCCCCTACTAAGGGCCAAGCTACACATGATGAATGACACTTGAACGGCAAGTGGATTGAGTGGAGGGCAAGTGAACAGGTAGAAATACACTTGCCATTCAAGTGTCATTCGTCATGTGTAGCTTGGCCCTAAGACTAAGAGCAGAACCACAAGTGACAAAAGGCACAGATTGGACACTTGTCTGCTTCCCTCAAGTTTTGATGGGAAATGTAGGCACCCTAGTCTTGCAGCTTGACTCTGACTGCTGTCCAATGGACTTTTCAACTGTCACTTGTCCAGCATTCCACCAAGCTGCCTACATTTCCCATCAAAACTCGAGGGAAGCAGACAAGTGTCCAATCTGTGCCTTTTGTCACTTGTGGTTCTGCTCTTAGCTGGGTAACCATTTTTAATAATCCTTAAGGGTGGGACAAGAAGGAAAGTTGAAGCTTAACATCAACCACGCTACCAGAGGCTTCCCAGCCCAGTAAACAGCTTCATAGGCTTAAAGAGGAGAAGTTTTACCTCAGGGAGGGGAAGGTCAGCCTAAGCCTGAGTTGGATGTGGGTTTGTGGCACTTGCCTATACCCCAGACAATCACAAAAGAGTGTTCATGGTAACATGGTTGTATTCCCATGTCCAAATACCGAGATTTCACATTGATTGTGGTGAAATGTTTACAACTATCTGCTGAGAAAAGGCAGGCAGGTAGGCAGGCAGAAGAAAGGAAGTTGTACTCTGTATTATTTGAAGAACATGCTTACTTTGCCCTGCCAATTCTCCTCTCTGAATTCACCCCTTCATCCTAGAGGCAAATAGCTACAAAACTACATTATTCACCTAGTCATAACCAATACCTTAATGTATACTGTCTAATAATACTGTATAATGTATTGTCACCCTGTCTCAGCAATCATCAAAATGTTGTTCATCCATGGCCATAGCGAAGGCCACAGAATCCCCACATTTTATACCATTCAATGGCACATGCTTGTACTACTATTCAACTTGTGTAAGGCTTTCAATTTTTCTTTAGGCTAAAGGCTGTATTTATTTATTTTATAATTTTGTAAGTTGCATTGAGTATTTCACAACAGCTTTATAGATATCAGCAGAACAATAATAACATGCTTATTTTTGTTGCAACAAACTAACATGGCAATCCCTCTGAAATTTCTTTTTTTCTTAAATAAATTGGAACCTAGTGGTACCTTAATGTACATATGTGCCATCAACTCACAACAGTCATCTTTTGGTAATTCTAGAAAACATTCTTCTCTGCCCAACCACATCCTTCAAGGCTTCTTTGACCTGCTTGTTCCTTAGGCTGTAGATGAATGGGTTGAGCAAAGGAGACACAATGTTATTCAGAACACCCACGGTCTTACTGAAATCCAAACCTCCACTCTGTGCTGGCTTGACATACATGAAAATGCAGCTCCCGTAGGTGATGAAGACTACGGTGATGTGGGAAGCACAAGTGGAGAAGGCTTTTTGCCTCCCCAATGTAGAAGGGATGTGCATGATGGCTGAAATTATTTTAACATAGGAAACAATGGTAACAGTTAAAGTTCCCAGTACACTAACTGTGGCCAGGAAAAAATCCAGCAGTTCTAGGAATGTGGTGTCTGTGCAGGCCAGTTTGACTAGCGGTATGTTATCACAGAAGAAGTGATTGATGATATTTGGACCACAGAAGGGCAAACGAAACAACAACACAAGAGGGACTATAAGGTACAGGAAACTGATAATCCAGGAACCCAGCACTAACTGGGTGCAGAATCGGCCATTCATGATGGTCATGTAGCGAAGGGGATTACAGATGGCAACATACCGATCAAAGGACATGGTGGCCAGAAGGAAGAATTCTGTGGTGCCCACAATGAAATAGAAAAATGTTTGTGCAAAACATCCTGCAAGAGAAATTGTGTTGCTGCCAGAAGCCAAGTTGAACAAAACCTTTGGGATAGAGGAAGAGGTGAAGCCAATTTCCAAAAGAGAGAAGTTTCTGAGGAAAAAGTACATGGGCGTCTGGAGGCGATGGTCAACCAAGGTGATGGAAATTATCACGATGTTCCCCAACAGAGTCAAGAGGTAGGTGATGAGAAGAATCAGGAAGAGGAGGATCTGCAGCCATCGGATGTCAGTGAAGCCCACAAGAATAAACTCAGATACAAACGCAGTCTTGTTCTCCATGGAAGCTCTTCATTTGTAAATCAACTGCTGGGAAAAATCTTTTGAAGGATCGTCCCAGCCATTATTATCTAACCCTGCAGAATCTTTCCTGGGATACTATATGAAACTCAGAGATGCCAGCCACCAAGAAGAAACCTTTTGAAAATGGCTCAGAAGACCATTGCATTTATTTTGAGTATTGCTGAATTCAGCAATTGTTAGATTCCATACAGAGTTACACAGAAAGAAAGGAAGAGGAAGAGGGAAAGGGAAAGAGAAGGAAAGGGAAATGTTGAAGCTGTTCATTAAATGTCTTTACTCTTTTTTTTAAACAACTGCTATAATATTTATCATTGTATTCACATTTTGCCTCTTGAGGTAATTCCCACTGAGATTAATTGGTTAAAAAGTATGACAAATTCACTAGAGAGGTGTATGGGGAAGGGAAGAAGCTACTGCAATCAGTTCTTCAAAAAAATGACATATTTTATTAAACTTCCACACTTGTTTCCCATCCCTCCACCAGCAAAAAATTCCTTTATTTTATTTTATTTAAAACATTTCCCAAATAATGTCCCCGAGACAGCGTACACCAAAATCCTAAAACATTTCAACTTAGCACATTTTTTTAAAAAAGTTAAAACAACATTTCAAGTATGTTAAATACTTAAATAATACATTGAAAACATATAAACACATCAACACACATAATACAGAAAGGGAGGAGGGCCAATAGCAGTTATTAGGAGTATACCGAACAAAATAAAATAAGCCTTCACCCGATGGTGAAAGACAATGACACAGGGAGATAGATGAGGGAGTGAATTCGAAAGTTTTGTGCCATGACTGAGAAAGCCTTTTTGCAGGTTGCTGCCAATCTATCCTCAGATAGTGGGGGCACTTAAAGCTGGACTTTTGAAGGTGACTGGAGTGGATGGGGAGGGAGGTGGTTCTTCAGGTATGCTGGTCCCATATTTTTAAGGGCTTTAAAAATCAATACCAGCCACTTGAACTGAACCCAGAAGCCAGTGTAGATGGAGCAAGACTAGAAGGATATGTTCCTTATGGCCTGTTCTAGTCAACATTCTAGCTGCAGCATTCTGTACCAACTGGAGCTTCTGTATAGTCTTCAAGGGGGGCCCCAAGTAAATTGCATTGCAGTCATTTAATCTAGAAGTTTTCAGGGTGTACCATAGTGGCAAGGGCTTCCCCAGCCAACAAAGAGCACAGTTGTTCATCTATCAAAACTGGTGAAAAACACCCCCTGCCTACAAATCTGCTTTTTACACATGTACATAAACACCATATATGGTATTTTTAGTGACTGTATATGGCCCATTCGAGTGCTCTAACTGCTACACCGCGTTGTGGGACGTAAGATAGCTTTGAACTAGCCATGAGGAAACCAAACCCATGTGGGAGGACATGTAGAGTCTTTTGAAACTTATTCTGTTCAAGTTTGGGGTTTCTTGTAGATTTGCCTAGGGATACTCAAAAACCTACTGATTTGGGTCACATCCAGTTCTCCTGTTGTTGTGAAGATACTATGGAGGCTAACAATGTATATCACTTTGAACACCTGTCTCTTGGCCAGTGTCCCCAGTCCCCTATCCCCAGAATCCAGTATAATTCCTCTTTTCTGAGCTCTCTCTTTGTGGCCCTTCGTAGCCTCCATTCCATGTCTCCTCTGTACTTATCTTCAAGATGCTTCTTTCATTACCTCCCTTTTCATCAATATTCTTCTCTATTGGACCTTTTCACAGGCAGTTTGTGCTGGGTTTCTTGCTTCCTTGGGACAATGTCCTTTTACTCCTTTATCCCAATTACATGACTCCTCAAGTTCCCCAAAAAATGGGGAACTGTAAGGAGTAGAGTATTCTGTTCCCTAAGGCAGCGAGGACAGGACTGCGGGGAGGAAAACGAGTAGTGAAGTTCAAAACAAAGTTGTACCCTTCTAAGTCCTTTGATTTCATTGGACTTAAAAGGATGTTACATCCCCTAGAAGACTGAAGAAAAGATTCTCAAATGATCTACTGTAGGTGTTTTATTTATATATTTATTAAAAGATTGGTTACCAATTGCATTGCTAAGTAAATTTTGAATATGCCAGCTGATACTTTAAACGGCCCTTTCCTGCCACGTGCAAGGAACAGGGCCCTTTAAACATCCCACAAACTGACCTTCCAAGTGTCCAATGCCCAGCATTACCAGAAAAACTCCAATCCAACAGCAAAGCACCAGCAATGAGCAGATTTGCCCATTCATTATGGATGAATAGTGAAGAGGTTTGCAGATGGCCAGATATCTGTCAAAGGCCATTACAGCCAACAGAAAGAATACTGTGGTACCTAGGCCAAAATACAGAAACAACTGCATGAAACATCCATGTAATGAGATTGTCCTCTTCCCCAAAGCCATGTTGGCCAATGCTTTGGGGATGATGGTGGTGGTGTACCCAATGTCTAGAAAGGCAACATGACGGAGGAAGAAATACATTGGGGTGCAGAGATGGTGATCCACCAGCGTGATTGTAATAATCGCCACATTTCCCATGATGGTCAACAGGTATATGCTTAACAGCAAATCAATATTTCAAGGCCACGGTGGTCAGACAGACCGAGAAGAATGAATTCCCTCACAGTGCTCTGGTTTGACATATTTGGCAGCTTCCTAAAAACAATAGAGGAAAGTCAACATATTCCACTGAATCTGGACAGGCAGTTTTAATTGTGTAGTTATTAGTCTTTGCTTCTTGAAATTCAACATGTCACTGGTAATTAAGAACATACAAGGACAAAACATGAAGGGGACAAGTTAGACCTCATTCCACCCACTCATTCCATACTCTGATAAATCGGCTGTGATGGGGAAGTTGTACGTTTCCTTCCCTTTCAATGGGGCTTAGATGAGCATTGCTATTCTTATTTAAAATCACACCCAGATGCACAGCTAGGCAAAAGTGAACCTTTTCTAGCATGGATTTCCATTGTTCCATTGGGGCAACAATTACATATTGAGACAAAATACACATAACTGAGTCCCATACATAGGGGCATGATAAATGCTAATTTATTAATACATAATCATTCTCTTGATTTTTTAACATTTTAACACAGAAGACTGCCAGGGAGTGCCCTTTTGCAGGTACTTTTCATGCTTCTTCAACATACGGTCTCATTTTTGCCCTGTCTAGACTGTTCTCTTGTGACCTTTTTGGAAGCAAATGTGGAATGTATGTAATATATGGCATATTATTGAAAGTTACAGCAATAGCTGTAATAATCAACACTAGAGATGGGCACGAACAGCAATACAAACTTTAAAAAGTCACAAACAGCCCAATCAGCTGTTTGCGAACAAGCTGTTTGTGAGGCCCCATTCTCAATGAACAGGTGGTCATTGCAAGCCTTGTTAATTGATGTTCGTCAAGCCAGACAATCTGGCACCTGCAATCATTTCCCTTGGCAACCGGAGGCAGGGACTGCCTGAACTCGGTCTGAACTCCTGCTGTTGCCCTGGAAACCCCAATCTAAGCCCAATTTAGCTTGATAGGCAGGCCTTCCTTTTAAGTGTAGAGCTGCAAATTTGTTACAAGGAATCAAAGAGCAGGGGGATGGGGGCTCCCAGCTCTGGTTTTGCAGACAATGAGGGAAAGACAGTTTCTGTTGGCATTTTGAGAGAGAGAGAGGGAGAGAGAGAGAGAGAGAGAGAGAGAGAGAGAGCATTGGAGCTTGAATTTTCTTTGTGTGTGGTGGGATAGGGATCTACCCCTTTAAGTTCCAGGGCTGCTGCCAGGCTCTGGGCCAAGCTATTATTTATTATTGGTATATTTCCTGCTGGCTGCTCAGGTAGGGTTTCTGAGAGTGGTGTGGTAGGGATCTTGATGGCTGGAAGAGAGCCTGCTGGCCCCTTAAAAAAAGAACAACAAACATGTTTGTGAACAGGGCCATTTCCAGACGGCTTACCTGCACCTGGGACGTCATGCCACGTTTCGGATCATGCCGGGAAAACGCAAAATATCACGTTTTCTCACGCGAGTTTTGCGTGACGTCGCGCAAAACTCATGCGAGAAAACGCGATATTTTGCATTTTCCCCGGCACGATCCGAAACGTGGCGCGACGTCCTGGGTGCAGGTAAGCCGTCTGGAAATGGCCCAGGTCATGTTCGTCAATGTTCATTGTTCGTGGATGGCAATTAACAACAAACACAATGTTCGTTTTTTTCTGTTCGTGCCAACATCAATGCTAGACATGGGCACAAACCGAAAAAAACCTGAACCGCGAGTGGTATTAGAATGGTATTATAAGAGGAGCTACAACAGTGTTAAGTACAGCCACTGACTTACTGAAGTCTAACCTGCTGATGCCTTTTGGCTTCATATATATGAAAATGCAACTACCATAAGTGATGGAGACCACAGTGATGTGGGAAGAGCAAGTAGAGAAGGCCTTCTGCCTCCCTGCAGTTGATGGGATGTGCATGATGCTACAAATAATATGGATGTAGGACACAAGATTTACTGCTAAAGTCCCAATGTGGGACAACATAGCAATCAGGAAATCCATAAGTTCCAGTAGACTCGTGTCAACACAAGCAAGCTTGATTAAAGGGCCGCTGTCACAGAAAAAATGGTTGATGACATTTGGGCCACAAAATGACATCTGAAATAATGCAGCTGCTGGACCCAGAATGAGCAGAAACCCTACAACCCAACTGCAACGCACCAGCAATGAGCAGATTCGAGTATTCATTATGGTTGAGTAGCGGAGAGGGTTGCAGACAGCCACATACCTGTCAACAGACATTACAGCCAACAATGCACCAGCCAGTTCATGACCCTCCCAATTGTTCAAGGTATCTAAAGAGAGACAGTTTGGTGTAGTGGTTAAGAGCGGTAGGACTCTAATCTGGAGAATTGGGTTTGATTCCCCATTCCTCCACTTGAAGCCAGCTGGGTGACCTCGGATCAGTCACAGCTCTCTCAGAGCTCTCCCAGCCCCACCCACTTCACAGGGTGATTGTTGTGATTATAATAATAACACACTTTGTAAATTGCTCTGAGTGGACATTAAGTTGTCCTGAAGGGTTGCAGATAGATCAAATATTATTATTAAATATCTGTTGACTCCTGTATATGAACTGTTATGAATAGATTATTAGCTGTGACACCCTTGCAATGGTTTTTGCTCATAAAATAACACAAATGTGCTGTGATCTACATGCCGGTTGTAATATAGGCCAGGCAGAAGAAATGCTTAATAGATCATCGGGTCTGCTTTTGGACCATTTCGACTGAGTAACCATGATGAATATTGGCAGAATCCTGGGATCTGTGAAAGTCATCACTTGTATACTTGACCCTTGCCCATCTTTGTTGCTAAAATCATGCAAGGATCACATTAATTAGCCCTTGATGTCTATCATAAATCAGTCACCAACTCAGAGCATTTTCCCTCAAGCTCTCAAGGAGACATTTATCCATCCATTTACAAAGAACCCACAACTTACTGTTATGCCATGAATTATGCTGATTATTATGTATTAAATCAATGCATCTCAATTCTGTATCTAAGTGCCAGTCTTAGCAAAACACTTACCATGCAAAGTCTGCATGGAATGCAGGATATTCAATGTTTTTCCTGGTTTCCTAGATATTGCCTTATGAAGGATAAGCTCCTAGAACCAATGATGGCTTTGAGGAAGTTGTCATTATTTTCTCTTTTCCATGCAAAACAGTCTGAAAGACTCCAAGCAGTCTGGAAGACTCCAAATAGAATCCTCAAGTCTATTTCTGAGCCTCTAAAAGCTCTTCAACAATTTTGAGGTGCACATGCTATTTAACTCCAAAATGTTGTATCATTAAATTATCTTCCTTCAAATTCTCCAGATGTGTTACTCCACCTTTTTGGACTGGATGAACATGGAGGCAACCTATGAGAGGTTGCACACTCATCTCCTGAAGTATATATCTTTTGCTAAGCTCTCTGCTTATTATATCATCCAGGGGATATTCAATACATTTTCCCAAGGAGCACAGAAATAATTATACATCTGCTAGAGTAGCTCCATGCTATAACAGTTAAGTTTCCAAGGCACCATAAGATTTCCTTGTGTGTTTATTGTGGCCGTTGTTCTAGTATCCAAACGATAACCCAAACTATTTGACCAGTCTTTGATTCTCCTCTGTGAATTTTGATGAGATATTTTCTGATTCTTTGATTTTTTTTTCAAGAGTTGGTGGTCCATCTGGGAATCCAGCCCAATCTAAAGGTCTCCTTTACTGCAGTGAATCTCACACCTCCCCATCACAGAACATGAAGAGTCATCCCAGGAGTGGGAGTATTCGCTCTGTGCAAGTGATGTGCAAATTCAGACAGTATTAACTTAATTGAAACACAAGCTGAATTTCAGCTCCTTTCTAATTGGTCTCTCAGAGGACTGAATTTAAGAGATGTCTACAATTTATAAAAGCCTATATTTTATAACCACTGGATTAAGATGCAGGCCATATTCCCTCTCCTGCAAATATACACCCCAGCTTCTTGTGTATGTGATGGCAGACAGCAGTACAAGAAGACTTGATAGAGAATGTATCAAATATTATTTTCTTACACTGTTACAGATCTGAATGTTCATAAACTTACCAATCACAAGAGAAAAATGTTGAATCATCATCATGTGCCATTAAGTTCCAACCTCTCATTGGGTTATCACGGTAAAAAATGAGTAAAGGTGGTTTGCCATTGCTTCCCACTGCATAGTACCCAAGATCTTCGATGGTGTTCTCCCATCTAAGAACTAACCATTTCTGATGATTTTGAGGTCTAACAAGCTCAGGGTAAACTGGGCTATTCAGGCTGCTATAAACATTGCATATCCTTAGTCAGTTCTGTGCCTCCAAAAGTGTCTTGTTAATGACACAAACAGAGTCCCAGCTAAGTCACAAGTTACTCACACAAGACTCATTCCTGAAGGCTCCAGGTCTGGGATCCGCAGCCATTTACATTCTCTCAATGTTCATAGTGGAAGGACCAACTTGAGATCCGCCATTTGCTTAACCATCTACCACCAGTGACTCTCAAGGCCTCCTGCATTCCCTTGTTCCTGAAGCTGTATATGAAGGGGTTCAACAAAGGACTCACCAGCATGTTGAGAATGGACACCTCTTTGTTCAACTCCAGGCGTCTTTGTTGCTCAGGCTGGATATAGACAAAGATGCAACTGCCATAGAGCAAAGTGACAACAAGAAAATGTGAGGAGCAAGTGGAGAAAGTCCGATTCCGCTCCTTAGCAGATGGAAGATGCAGCACCGCAGAGATAATTTTGATGTAAGAAGCTACAACAATAACCAAAGTCCCCAACAATACAATAATTGCTATGACAAGATATAACAAATCAACGAACTGTGTATCAGAGCAAGCCAAATGGATGAGTGGGGCACTGTCACACATAAAATGATCAATGGTGTTGGGGCCACAAAAAGGAAGACGAGTCAAGAAAAGGATGGGTGTTAAGGAACACAGGAAGCTAACCAGCCAGCAGCTGACCACCAGCTGGACACAAAGTTTATGATGCATGATGATGGAGTATCGGAAAGGGTGGCAAATGGCAACGTAGCGATCGACGGCCATCACAGCCAACAGGCAAAACTCCATGATGCCAAGAAAGTATGCGAAGAACACCTGAGTGAAACAAGCTACTGATGAGATTGTCTTCTGTCTGGACAGGAGCTGGAAGAGCATGTTGGGGATAGCGATGGAGATAAAGCCCATTTCCACAATGGAGAAGTTCCTCAGGAAGAAATACATTGGTGTGTGCAGATGGCCATTTAGCACCATCACAAGAATGATGGTCATGTTTCCTAATAGAGTCAGGAGATAGACAATGAGGAGCAAGAGGAAGAGGAGAATCTTTATCCAAAAGATTTCAGTAAATCCCAGAAGAAGGAAATGGTTTATGGCGGTTTGGTTTTCCATAGCAGTCAATTTCCTATCTTCTGGAGATACTTTGTCGTGCAAGAGCCATGCACGATGCTGCTGAGAAAAGACAAGGGGGAAAGCCGTTATTTGCAAATAATAATTTACTACATTTTGAGTAGAGAGTGAAATTAATTGCCCCCCTCCCCCGTCAAAATAAAAAGGCAGACACAAGGCTTAGGTAATAAAGGGCCACTTTTATTTAGGCAACAACATGAACTGCAACAACCAAAAACCCTGGCAAGGGCCTAACCAGCAGTACAGGTCAAGCCCTGGGGTCACTCCCCTGGACCCCACCTTGACCTGTCTGGGCGACACTCGCTGCCCCGGATGTGAGCCATCCATACACATGGCTGGGATCTGGCTGGCCTGGCGGATGGTTTCCCCCTTAAAGCTCCAAGCATCCCTGCTGTGGAACATGAGGGAAGGACTTGTCCAGGAGATCCCACCAGGCAGCCTGCCCTCTCAACTGACTGCTGTAAAGCATGCCAGCCAATCCTGACAGGCCTCTAATATCTCCAGCAATGGGGATGTGCCAAGGGTACTCACCATTAGAGATGGGCACGATCCGCATTACGATCGAAAAAAATCCACGATAATGGTGATTGCACAATTGTGAACCGGCAGATTGTGATTGTCCACGGCCAACGATCCAGCGATTGGGAGAGGCCTGGTTCGTTGCGTTAGGGCTCAGATCGGGAATCCAGACATTCAGGCACCAGCAATCTATTCCCCTGGCAACGGAGCCAGGGGAAAGCCTGAGCTCTGTTTGCCCTCCTTCTGTTGCCCTGGAAACCCAAATGGAAGCCCAGCCCAGCCCAGCTTTCCTTGATCAGCAGGGCTTCCTTCCAACCACGGAGCAGCAAAGCAGTCACCAGTTGGGAGAAGACATCCAGGGGAGGGAGGGGGAAGGGGGTGTTCTGTTGCCGTGGGCACTCCAATCTCATCCCTGCAAACCCTGATAGGCAGCTCTGATGGCCAAACACAGACCTCCTGCCCCCAGAGGGGGCATCTCCCCGTGCCCGCCAGGCCCAGCGGCCGCTGCCAGCACACACCTTCCGCCCTGCGCCGAGAATACCAGCACACTCCTTTTTTGCCTGGTGGGCAGGCACATGGGGGATGCCACCGGCAAGCAGCCAGACCGCCCACCCCCTGAGGGGAGGCGGCTCGTCGCTGTCTCCCCATGTCTGCTGGGCCCGGCAGCTGCCGCCACCACCCTCCTTCCCACATAGCTGGGAATAGCAGCGTGCCCCGTTTTGGCCTCTACAATCCACGATCCACGGTCCATGGATCGGGCACAGGAGATGATCGATATGGATCGTTAATTCGGGATTGTCACCGGTGCCAATCCACGATCAGCTGGATCGTTAATTTTTTTTGGATCGTGCCCATCTCTACTCACCATCCCGCTAACATCCCCCCAA
Source organism: Eublepharis macularius (assembly GCF_028583425.1). Classification (NCBI taxonomy): domain Eukaryota; kingdom Metazoa; phylum Chordata; class Lepidosauria; order Squamata; family Eublepharidae; genus Eublepharis; species Eublepharis macularius. The sequence continues at coordinate 72,593,907 of NC_072801.1, forward strand.
CTAAATCCTGCCAACACTAAGGCTGAGCCTCTGGTCAGGCCTTTGCGCCCCACAGGTGACTTACTGTAAGTCATAGCCCTTGCCTCAGGTCAGCTAAAAATATGTTGTTGCCCATCAGCTTGGTAGAGGTTGGCCAAGCGAGCCTTAATCCTGGGATGGTGAAGATAAATGCCCAACCCGATACCCCGAGCTAACTGAAATATCTCCAACCAAATAGTTAAGATGCCAGGCCACTGCTTGCTAATCCACTGCAAGTCAGCCTGTACCTACAAAGCAAGGGTCATACCCTTTACAAGCCCAGGTCATCACCTTCCAGGTGAATGACCAATATGTCAGGTAGAGGACCACTTTTCCCCTCAAACAGCAAAAGCAGCAGCCCTGGCCACCGTAGGCCCCGGCGGCCCTGCCACTCAACTGTGGCCCACTTACTAAACCCAAGCTGGGACCTGATGGCCATCCTCTTGGCTTGGTGGGCTGCCCAAAAGAAACCATGCTTTGTCTGCATATAAGGATCTGTAGCTTTCCCCGGTGAAACACAGCACTTAAGAAAAACAAGTCAGTTGAGGTTCCCAGCTCTCAGTGGGCAAATGTATGACTGATAGGCCCTGGACCTCCACTGGACCACCCGCTGGCTAACCTGACTACGGTAACACATAGCTGCAGCTGGATAATCTGACTAGGGTAGCACATGGAAGGAAGGAATGGGTGCCAAATTTAACATTCTGCGAACTCAATCTTGTCAAAAGCCCGTCCTCTGACTGTCCCTCACTGGTAACTAGTCAAGGGGGCTCCATCAATGTGACGAAAGAATAACCCCCCATCGTTCCCCTGAAGTGCAATATACTGTTTCAGCGCCAATACTGGGCACAACTCTATATCTGCACAAGGACCCAGCTGGATAACATACTCCAGGTGTAACTGATCCATCCTAGACCGTCTAATCTTTAAAGTAACATTATCAGCCACCAACTTTTTATGTCCTACCCGACTCACCAATTCACTTATTCTAAGTGCCCCCAAAAGGAGGCTGTCAGTGCAACTGCCTGAACTAGAGTCACACCGAAACCAGAGCAGCACACTAAAACCCAGTATCACAACAAGTCCACTGAGGGCGGCTGGAGTGATAGGCTCCCTATCATGCCTTGGTCCGGCTGTCTCTTGGGACCAACCCTCTAACATCTTCACTAATGCGGAAATCCCCAATGGTTACGGCAAACCCGTGGGCTCTGCTGGTAAATGCATTGCTAATGCCGCCAGCTGTCACCTAATTGAGTTTACCGCTAAGCCCCTAGACCTCAGTTGAACATGACTGCATAAGGTGACATCCCACCCTTGGATGTGCTTGGCCATTAACACAATGTGGCACACCAGAAGTGCACAGTGTGCTTGACAAGGTCTCGTCCTCTGAGGCCCTGCTCAACCCAATCTGATGGCCACTGCTCAGCACACCAATGCCCTCGAAAGAACACCTCAAATTCAAGAGAGCCAGAGGAATCAGAGTGTACTGGCAACTCCACTTCCAGTAAAAGATCGTCCCTCCAAAAGGAGACGCCATTAAAACTGTGTAAAAATTCTTCCCCACCGTAAGTTCCTCCCTGAACGCGGTATCTATCCTGAGCCTGTGATAGGGAAGCAGTAAGTTGCTTAAGAAAGCCCCTCCAGGAACCACAACTCTACAAGCAAAGTTTAAGTGTCCTACAAGCTGCTGTAACTCAGCTTGGAGGTTTTATGGACAGTGTCCAGCTTGGCAGGGCCCTCCGTCTTTACATGGGCCAAGTGGACCGCCAATTGCCCTGCTAGATTAATGAAGCCCTCCAAGAGCTGCACACATTGGCCAGATCCGGAAGGCCCCTCGAAAAGGAAAAACATTCAGAAAATGAACACTGTCCCAACAGAGCAGCCGGTGACACAATGCCCATTCAAGGAGGGAGCTGAAGCGTTACAAGACCTCCAGGAAATAGAGCACCCCATGGGTTATACTCCGTCCATGAAAACTGCCTATGGAAGAGAAAGCCAACAGCTCAAAGTCCTCTGGCTGAACCAGGAAACAGCAAAATGCTGACTTAATGTCGCATTCTGCCAACTCAGCACCCTGTACCAATGCCTAACTGCCTGATCAAAGGACATGTACCTTACTGAGCAAAGGCGCTCAGGGATAGCATCATTACCAGATCCCACCCTGGGGTAAGAAAGGTGGTATATCAGCCGGAACTTGCTTGCTTACTCTCCATTTTTCTTGAAATTCTAAAATTGGCCTATTGTGTATATAATACATTTTTTTTTGCCATTATCTCATATTCATATAGCTTGTTCTTCCATTTCTTCAGATCTGGGCAGCATTCTGCCTATCATTATTTGTTATAGCACTGCTCTATTTTCCCTTCTACTTTCTCTAGCTATCTGCCTTAATCACATCAGACCCTTTCGAATAATCTTTTACTTCAAGGCTGGTTAAAAGTGGGGTCAAAGTGTTCCCAAAAAATGGGAGTGAGTGGGAAAGAGACAACTTTGTTTTCAATTCTATACGACTCCTTACACATGGCAACACTGCAAACTGGTATATTCTCTTCCTTTCCTTATTTTACTCATGAGGTTTTAAGCGTTTTTCTATTCCTGTAGACCTGGAGAGCCCAGGTGAACCTCATCTTGTCAGATCTCAGAAGAAACCAGAGGTCACCAGAAGTCAGCTATGACTAGAGAGTACTCTCCATCATCATCAACATTTCCAAATGGAGGTTGTTGTGAAAGTTTAGGGGGACAGCTGGTAGCATCCTTGATGCTACACACATTGATTGTTATTCCTACCCAAAATGGGAATACTAAACTGAGGACTAAGGGCGAGACCATGGCTGAGTTGCAGACCTTCTTCTTTGCATTTAGAAGTTCCTTGTTCCACTCCAAGCATCTAAATGCATCACCCAGTGAGTGAAGACTTCCATCGGACACCTTAGAAAGCTGCTGCCACTCTGAATAGACTAGGCTGATTTTGATAGCCCAAGGTTTTTCTATAGAAAGCAATTCCACGTGTAAGTTGCTTCTGGCTTTGCTACACTCTTTAGAGCTTAAAGGGAGAACTGTTCACAGGTCTTAACAGACCTTCAAGGTCTCAATGAGCTTCAGGTAACTAAGTTTCTACTGTAGGCAGACAGCAAATGGACAAATGAGATCAAACTATGATTTGACAAGTCTGGAATGCATAATACTTAGTTAGCACCTGTATACACTCCTACCAACTGAATTCCTTTATGAGTCCTCATATTGTGTACAACACAGTGCTGACAAGCTGTGTATAATTTGCTCCTTTCCTAAAGTGGAGCAGATTTCGCCTGTTCATATCCTGCTTTTGCTTCTGAATGTTCCTCTCTTCTACATCCTGATCCTCCATCATTATTGTTCAGGAAAGCATTGTGCTGCCTACATAGCACAGAGCAGGTCTGATGTTAGCTCACTCACTCATGAATATAGGGCTGCTCACTGAACCCATTAGGATGCTAGAGAAGAACATTGGAGATAGAAATGAGATACTTTTTCAAATGTATTGGACACAGAAAACTATCTTCTAGAATTGACTGCCCAGTGAAACTGACCCAGGCTTCTTTAAATTCAGGTCTGAACCCTTTAACACTCTCTATGTGAAGATGACTTTAACAATCTGGACTTCTGACAGGAACTAGCCAATCTGAACACTTAAATCACATATTCTGAAAAACATTCATTACTTCCTAACCTGCTTCCAAGTTCATTTCAAGGTGATGGTGCTTATTTTTACAACCCTTCTTGGCTACATTCTTAACGAAAATCTCTCTTCACAAAACTAATAACAGTTCATTTGTATACTGGTCTTTTGCACAAATAAGTACCCAACAAAATATAGTGTTCTTCTTATCACCACAATACAGCTGGGAAGCTGGGCCTGAGAAATGTGGCTTACTCAAGGTCACTTGGTGAGTTCATGGGGGTAGTGAGATTTGAACCAGCAAAGTGCTGCATCGCAGCTCAGTTACTTAACCACTATGCAACACCAGCTCTTTATCAATCTCTGCAGCAACCAGGCTCTGCCCCAACAGGTTTTGGCCAAAGGCGCCTTTTGCTACCTTCATCCTGGTCACAGAAGTCAACAGATTAATGGTCAGGGAGTTCCAAAGCTGGGGATGACCACATAGATGCCTTTGCCCTGTGCTGCACGCCAGCTAACTTTACTTTCTTCACTGCAGAAGAAGGCAGCACAGGATGATCTAAGGTTATGGCATGTCCATTAAGGTGGGAGATGATCTTCAATGATGCCTTCTGTGTGAGGGTTTAAAAACACGAATGAAATGAAGAAATTAGGATGACTTGAGTCCAGTAGCACCTTAAAGACCATGCAGATTTCCAGGGTATGAACTTTTGAGATTCAAACTCTCTTTGATGGCTCCCCATCTGACAAAGGGAGCTTTGACATTTAAAAGCTTATGCCCTGGAAATCTGGTTGGTGTTTAAGGTGCTACTAGACTTCAATCTTGGTCTTCTGCTGCAGACCAACACTGAAACTGAAGGAATGAGATGCTCTAGCAATTTCTCATGGATGGCAGCTGGAAGGTATTTCAGAAATCAAAGCAAGAGAAAGGAGGACACCTGAAGAATAAGTTCTGTTTTTGAATGTAGACCAGATAACACTGAACTCGAAAATGCAGAGGAAAAAAGTTCAATGAGAAGAATTTGAGGAGCATTCCCTGTCCCTCCCTATTTTCCATCTCTCATCTCCTCTGCTGATTATCTTATCCATTCATGCACCACCATGCTTGTGTTTTACAGCAGTTCTAAAGTATGTTGTATGTGTAGTAGCATCATGCCCCACCCACTGCAATGTCTCCAACTAGTTCCTCCTCTTTTCTTTCTCTCTGTCTCTTCTCTTTATCCAGTTATGTCTTCTCAACTTACTCTCCTCATGCCTGCTCTCTTCTCATAAAATGCCATGGAATCTTACCTGAGAAGGCAGCTCACATCATATTGCATGAGAGCAACCTGGGTGGTCCTCATTCGTCAGGAAGGAGGCATAGAAATGTTGTTAATACATAATATATAAAAATATCATAACATCCCATTAGGTCATTAGAGTCTCATCCAGAGCTGTGAAACTACAAAAAAGTAAGAAAACGCCAGTGTCTTACCGTACTTGTATTCTGAAGAACAAATTGACTTCCACCAGTTGACAACTGAAATGGCCTCACATCTTGTACGAACATGGAGGTGTGGAGAACGTTGCTGCCTCAGTGAAGCAATGGTCCAGCTGTCCCAGCACGTCTTCAGACTACTCTTAAGAAGCTAGATTTCTGTTAGTTCCATCGCATGGCAGAAGAGAGATGAGGGATTTTCTCTAATGGGACTCAGCTGGAAGGAGCTTTCTAACCAGCCAGTGTCCCTGCTGGGAAGGCTGGAGAAGAAGATCTAAAGCATAGAATCCGAAAGCCTTCAGACCAGCTAGTCCTACCCCCTGTGCAATGTAGGAACAGCCTAAAGTATCTCCAAGAGGTATTTGTCCAGCTGCTTCTTGAAGACTGCCAATGAAGGGGAAGCCACTACATCCTTAGGGAGCCGATTCCACTGCTCAGTTACTCTTAACATGAAGTTTTTCCTCCTGTATCTTCCCTCCTGTAGTTTAAACCCACTGTTTTGAATCCTATCTTCTGTTGCCAACAGGAACAGCTCCCTTCTTTCCCCTAAGTGACAGCCTTTGAAATACTTAAAGAGAGCAATCACGTCTCCCCTCTTCTCCAAATGGAACATTTCCAGGTCCCTCAGTCTTTCTCATAGGGTTTCGTCTCCAGGCCCCTGATCATCCTGGTTGCTCTCCTCTGCACCTGTTCGAATTTGTCCACCTCCTTCTTGAAGTGAGGCCTCCAGAACTGGACACAATACACCAGGTGGGGCATGACCAAGGCGGCATGTAGTGGTACAATGACACCCTGTGATCTGGATGTTATGTTCTTGTGGCTGTACCCCAGGATTGGATTCGCCTGCTTTGCTGCTGCATTTCACTGACGGCTCATATTTAGCTTCCCATCCACCCATATCCCAAGCTCTGCTCCTGATAGGAAAGTGTCCACTGAATTATTTACCAAAAGCATTGATAACAAGGTGTGGAATTAGAAGATGGCAGTATTTGCTCAGTTTAAACCACTAAAATCATAAGGGGAATAAACATTAGCTAAATACAATATTGTGCTATGTATACATGTGATCAAATGTTTATATAGCAACTTTCTCACAGCAACTCAAGGTGATGTACATAGTATATGCCACATGGAAAATAAAGCACACAATTATTATTAGTGCTATTATTATTGTTTACCTTTCTGACTGAGTTTCATGTCAGATTACATACTTTAAGTGGATACAACATAAATAGGACATTCGTAGAGGAAAAATATAATATGATTACCAGTAAGGACTAGCGTTGGGCACGGACCGGCAGTTTCCCACGGACCGCCAGTTCGGGGTTCGTGGGCTTCCACGGACCACGGTCCACGAACTTTTAACGGACCGGTTTGAGTCAGAAAAGGCCTTGGTTTTCCCACAGATTTTCACTTCAGTCGACTTTCCCCATCAAAGGTTTTCATGTAACGCTCCTCGATTATCACGTTTCCAAAGAGACAAACAACAACTTCCGCTCCCCTATTCTCACTGACCCTTACCCACCCTTGGGGGAAGGAGGGAGATTTGTGCTCCTTTCCAGGAGAGGTGGCTGCCCACAAAGCCCACCTACATGGGGCTGCATCAACAAGAGATGCCCTCCCCAGGGGCGGGGAGACCAACTCTCCATGATGGGAAGTGAATGGATGTACTACTTTTTATAAAGGATGTGGTAGAACTGTGAGGAAAGGTGATGTTTAAATGGAACAGTATTCTAATTAATTGCCTCTGAAAATTTTGGCTATTTCTCCCCTTTCCCCTTCATTCTTTATTGTTTTTTGAATGTATTAGATTGGTCTTTATTTATTATTGTCTTTATTACATTCATTTTGTAATTATGTAATCCACTTAGAGTGTCATTGAGAAAGGTGGATGACAAATAAAGTCAATAATTTTTTTTTTAAAAAAAAGCTTCCCTACATTCTTTATTGATTGTGAGTGAGTAGTTGTGTTAGTCTGTTATAGCAAAATAAAACTACGCCCAGTGGCACCTTAAAAACTAAACACATATATTTAATTTTGAACTTTTATGAGTTATAGCTCAGATCCTCAGCTAGATCTGGAACTGAGCTGTGACTCACAAAAGCTCATATTGAAATAAATGTTGTTAGTCTTTTTTTTAAATTGATTTTTTATTTCAATTGATAACTCGAAAACATACAAAATAAAATACAATCAATCATCCAGATCATAGCTCTACCATCATCCACAACTACAATCATCGTTGATCATTTGGATCCTACATAAAACCTTATCTCGTCATCCAAATAACATATATTAAAAACATAGTAAGTAAATTGTCATATATCTGTATGAAACTTGTTTATATATGTTCAAAAAATGTTTCACTTCTATTCGAATATCTATCTATTTTCAAATCTAATGACAATGGTTTTTATTTATTCTTAATTTTCATCTATAAAATCAAAACATACTCTCCATTTTTCTTGAAATTCTGAAATTGGCCTATTGTGTATATAATACATTCTTTTTGCCATTATCTCATATTCATATAGCTTGTTCTTCCATTTCTTCAGATCTGGGCAGCATTCTGCCTATCATTATTCGTTATAGCGCTGCTCTATTTTCCCCTCTACTTTCTCTAGCTGTCTGCCTTTATCTCATCAGACCCTTTCAAATAATCTTTTACTTCAAGGCTGGTTAAAAGTGGAGTCAAAGTGTTCCCAAAAAATGGGAGCGAGTGGGAAAGAGACAACTTTGTTTTCAATTCTATATGACTCCTTACACATGGCAACACTGCAAACTGGTATATTCTCTTCCTTTCCTTATTTTACTCATGAGGTTTTAAGCGTTTTTCTATTCCTGTAGACCTGGATAGCCCAGGTGAGCCTGATCTTGTCAGATCTCAGAAGAAACCAGAGGTCACCAGAAGTCAGCTATGACTAGAGAGTACTCTCCATCATCATCAACATTTCCAAATGAAGGTTGTTGTGAGAGTTTAGGGGGGACAGCTAGTAACATCCTTGATGCTACACACATTGTTATTCCTACCCAAAACGGGAATACTAAACTGAGGACTAAGGGCGAGACCATGGCTGAGTCGCAGACCTTCTTCTTTGCATTTACAAGTTCCTTGTTCCACTCCAAGCATCTAAATGCATCATCCAGTGAGTGAAGACTTCCATCGGACACCTTAGAAACTGCTGCCACTCTGAGTAGGAAGGAACGAGATGCTCTAGCAGTTTCTCACGGGCGGCTGCTGGCACGTATTTCAGAAATCAAAGCAAGAGAAAGGAGGAGACCTGAAGAATTAGTTCTACTTTTGAATGTAGACCAGATATCACAGATCTCAAAAACGCAGAGGAAAAAAGTCCAATGAGAAGAATTTGAGGAGCATTCCCTGTCCCTTCCCATTTTCATCTCCTCTGCTGATTATCTTATCCATTCATGCACCACCACGCTTGTGCTTTACAACAGTTGTAATGTTGTATGTGCGTAGTAGCATCATGCCTGAACAACTGCAATTCTTCAACTTATTCCTCCTCTTTTCTTTCTCTCTGTCTCCTCTCTTTCTCCAGTTGTGTCTCCTCAACTTACTCTCCTCATGCCTGCTCTCTTCTCATAAAACGCCATGGAATCTTACCTGAGAAGGCAGCTCACATCATATTGCATGAGAGCCACCTTGGTGGCCCTCACTAGTTAGGCAGGAGGCATACAAATGTTGTAAATAAATAATATATAAAAAATCACAACATCTCAGTAGGACCTTGGACTCCCATCCAGAGCTATGAAACCACAAAAAAGAAATAAATTGTCAATGTCTTACTGTACCTGTATTCTGAAGAACAAATTGACTTCCACCAGTTGACACCTGATATGGCCTCATATTGTCTAAGAACATGGAGGTGCAGAGAACGTTACTGTCTCAACGAAGCAATGTCCCAGCACTACTTCAGTCTACTCTCAAGTAGCTAATTTTATGTTTGTTCCATTGCATGGCAGAAGATAGATGAGGGATTTGCTGCAATGGGGCTAGGCTAGAAGGAGCTTTCCAATCAGCCAGTGTCCCTGCTGGGATGGTTGGAATAGAAGAAGATCTGAATCATAGAAGCATAAAGTTGGAAGGGCCTTTACAGACCATCTAGTCTAACCCACTGTACAATGCAGGAACAGCCTAAAACATCCCTGACAATTATTCGACAAGCTGCTCCATGAAGACTGCCAAGGAGGAGAAAGCCACTACAACTCTAGGCAGCCGATTGCACTGCTAGATTACTCTTAATGTGAAGTTTTTCCTAATGTCCGTCTGGTACCTTCCCTCAGTGTTTCAAATTCTTTTCTCTGTTGCCAACAGGAACAGCTTCCTTCTGTCCTCTAAGTGATAGCCTTTTAAATACGTCAAGAGAGCAATTATGTCTCCCCTCAACCTCCTTTTTTCCAAATGGAACATTCCCAGGTCCAAAATTGAAAAGAGTCCAGTAGCACCTTTAAGACTAACCAATTTTACTGTAGCATAAGCTTACGAGAATCACAGTTCTCTTCATCAGATGCAATAGATCCTCTGGATCTATTCCCAGGTCCCTCAGTCTTTCCTCGTAGAGCTTTTGTCTCCAGGCCCCTGATCATTCTTGTTGCTCTCCTCTGCACTTGTTTCAATTTCTGCACATCCTTTTTGAAATGAGACCTCTTGAATGGCACACAATACTCCAGTGGGGTCCAACCAAGGGGGTATATAGTGCTACAATAACATCCAGTTATTTGAATGTTATGCCTTTGTTAATACACCCCAAGATTGCTTTATTTAGCTTCCCATCCACCCGTATCCCAAGATCTGCTCCTGATAGGGAAGTGGTCCCTGAATTATTCACCAAAGGCATTGATAACAAGATGTGGAATTAGAAGATGGAAGTATTTGCTCAGTTTAAACCAACAAAATTAGAAGGGGATAAAACATTAGCTAAATACAACACATTTATATGTATACATTTATTTAAATGTTTATATAGCCACTTTCTCACAGCAACTCAAGGTGATGTACATAGTATATGCCACATGGAAAATAAAGCACACATTTGTGACTTATTATTACTATTATTGTTGTTTATCTTTCTCACTGAGATCCAGGGCGGGTTACTTGCTGCATGTGAATTCAATATAAACAGCCAGGACATTCATAGAGTAAAAATATAACATGATTAACAGTAAGGACATTCAATGAAAAACAAATACAACAGCATCTGTATACAATAACAAACAGTTAAACAGTCCTACTGCCCTTCAAGGACCCGCATTTAGGTCCCATTTTGGTGTGGAGAAAGGAGGGGCTATATATAGAAATGAAATATTTAAAAAAAATATATGAACACAAAAATCAAATAACTAACAAATATTCTTTAAAAGAAAATTAAGTAGAACCCAATCCGGTCAAAGCTCAAGCTACAATCTAAACTCTCTACCTATGCTAAGATGTAGAAAAGAGCAAGAGTCCAGTAGCAACTGTAAGACTAACGAAATTTGTGGTAGGGTATGAGTTTTCATGAGTCACAGCTCACTTCTTCAGATACCAAGACAGAAGATATCAAAAAATACCAGATACCAGGTACCAGATATCTGGTATCAAGAGACCAGATAACAGCTATCTGAAGGAGTGACCTGTGACTTATGAAAGTTCATACCTACTACAAATTTTGTTGGTCTTATAGCTGCTACTGGACCATTACTTTTTTCTACCGCTATAAACAGATTAACATGGCTATCCATCTTGATCTATGCTAAGATGGATAGTGACAGAGTGGTGCACATCTTGCTCTGATGGGAGTACGACAAAGAAGAAAGGAGAGAAGATGGTCAGGTGTAAGGTTGTCATCTCCCAACCAAATGTCTAAAATTACTGCCATGAAAACAGTTCATGTTTTCATGTATACATCTGCAGCAAATAAACTTAAGCACACACACACACCCTTTCCAATTCCTTATTTTGACACAGGATTTGATTTTGGCTATGATTTCCAGAAGCCCTGTGCTGGTAAATGACCAACAGGAGCTTCCTTACCTATACCCCTGACAATCATAAAAGAGTTTTCATAGTAGCATGGTTGCATTCCTGTGTCTAAATCCAGAGATTCCACATTGGTTGTGGTGAAATCTGTATAACTACCTGTTGAGAGAAGGAAGGAAGGAAGGAAGGAAGGAAGGAAGTTGTACTCTGTAATATCTGAAGAATATTCTTACTTCGCCCTGCCAATTCTCCTCTCTGAATTCACCCCTTCATCTTAGAGGCAAATAGCTACAAAACTACATTATTCACCTAGTCATAGCCAATACCTTAATGTATACTTGTATTGTCACCCTGTCTCAGCAATCATCAACATGTTCATCTGTGGCCATAGCTGAGACCACAGAACTACCACATTTTATACCATTCAACGGCACATGCATTTACTACTACTGCTTTAAGGCCTTCGATTTTTCTTTAGTCTAAAGGCTGTATTTATTTATTTCATAATTTTGTAAGTTGTACTGAGTATTTCACAACAACTTTATAGATATCAATGGAACCATAATATCATGCTTATTTTTGTTGCGACAAACTAACATGGCAATCCCTCTGAAATTTCTTTTCTCTTAAATAAACTGGAGCCTAGTGGTGCCTTAATGTACATATGTGCCATCAACTCACAACAGTCATCTTTTGGTAATTCTAGAAAACATTCTTCTCTGCCCAACCACATCCTTCAAGGCTTCTTTGACCTGCTTGTTCCTTAGGCTGTAGATGAATGGGTTGAGCAAAGGAGACACAATGTTATTCAGAACACCCACGGTCTTACTGAAATCCAAACCTCCACTCTGTGCTGGCTTGACATACATGAAAATGCAGCTCCCGTAGGTGATGAAGACTACGGTGATGTGGGAAGCACAAGTGGAGAAGGCTTTTTGCCTCCCCGATGTAGAAGGGATGCGCATGATGGCTGAAATTATTTTAACATAGGAAACAATGGTAACAGTTAAAGTTCCCAGTACACTAAATGTGGCCAGGAAAAAATCTAGCAGTTCTAGGAATGTGGTGTTTGTGCAGGCCAGTTTGATTAGCGGTACGTTGTCACAGAAGAAGTGATTGATGATGTTTGGACCACAGAAGGGCAAACGAAACAACAACACAAGAGGGACTATAAGGTACAGGAAACTGATAATCCAGGAACCCAGCACTAACTGGATGCAGAATCGGCCATTCATGATGGTCATGTAGCGAAGGGGATTACAGATGGCAACATACCGGTCAAAGGACATGGTGGCCAGAAGGAAGAATTCGGCAGTGCCCACAATGAAATAGAAAAATGATTGTGCAAAACATCCTGCAAGAGAAATTGTGTTGCTGCCAGAAGCCAAGTTGAACAAAACCTTTGGAATAGAGGAAGAGGTGAAGCTGATTTCCAAAAGAGAGAAGTTTCTGAGGAAAAAGTACATGGGCGTCTGGAGGCGATGGTCAACCAAGGTGATGGAAATTATCACGATGTTCCCCAACAGAGTCAAGAGGTAGGTGATGAGAAGAATCAGGAAGAGGAGGATCTGCAGCCATCGGATGTCAGTGAAGCCCACAAGGATAAACTCAGATACAAACGCAGTCTTGTTCTCCATGGAAGCTCTTCATTTGTAAATCAACTGCTGGGAAAAATCTTTTGAAGGATCGTCCCAGCCATTATTATCTAACCCTGCAGAATCTTTCCTGGGATACTATATGAAACTCAGAGATGCCAGCCACCAAGAAGAAACCTTTTGAAAATGGCTCAGAAGACCATTGCATTTATTTTGAGTATTGCTGAATTCAACAATTGTTAGATTCCATACAGATTTACACAGAAAGAAAGGAAGAGGAAGAGGGAAAGGGAAAGAGAAGGAAAGGGAAATGTTGAAGCTGTTCATTAAATGTCTTCACTCTTTTTTTAAATGACTGCTATAATATTTATCATTGTATTCACATTTTGCCTCTTGAGGTAATTTCCACTGAGATTAATTGGTTAAAAAGTATGACAAATTCATTAAAGAGGTGTATGGGGAAGGGAAGAAGCTACTGCAATCAGTTCTTCAAAAAATGACATATTTTATTAAACTTCCATACTGGTCTCCCATCCTTCCACCAGCAAAAAGTTTATTTTATTTTATTTTATTTTATTTAAAACATTTCTGTGTTCCTGTTCCACCCAAATAGTGTCCCCGAGACAGCGTACACCAAAATCCTAAAACATTTCAAGACAATGACACAGGGAGATAGATGAGGGAGTGAATTCGAAAGTTTTGCGCCATGACTGAGAAAGCCTTTTTGCTGGTTGCTGCCAATCTATCCTCAGATAGTGGGGGCACTTAAAGCCGGACTTTTGAAGGTGACTGGAGTGGATGGGAAGGTTCATATGGGGGGAGGTGGTTCTTCAGGTATGCTGGTCCCACATTTTTAAGGGCTTTAAAAATCAATACCAGCCACTTGAACTGATCCCAGAAGCCAGTGTAGATGGAGCAGGACTAGAGGGATATGTTCCTCAGGCCTGTTCTAGTCAACATTCTAGCTGCAGCATTCTGTACCAACTGGAGCTTCTGAATAATCTTCAAGGGTGGCCCCAAGTAAATTGCATTGCAGTCATTTAATCTAGAAGTTTTCAGGGTGTACCATAGTGGCAAGGGCTTCCCCAGCCAACAAAGAGCACAGCTGGTCACCTGTCAAAACTGGTAAAAAATACCCTTAGCCTATAAATCTGCTTTTTACACACGTACATACACACCATATATGGTATTTTTAGTGACTGTATATGGTACTCCCCTCCTCCATTTTATGCTTCCACCAGACTTGAAAGGAATACTAAACCAAGATGGAGTGGCTGTCCCAAGGTTATCCGCCCAAAATTTATGGCTGAGTCGAAGCTTCCAAGTAGGGTTGTCAGTGCCATCTGATGATAGTGCCCTCAACCCAGTAAGCAGTAAGAAGAAAATGAAGGGACATCGTTGCTAATATTTGATGTCACTTCTGGGTGAAGATCCAGCAATGATATTATTGGGCCTGCTTCCTCACCCCAATTAGTCAATGACGAGGTTTACTTAAGAGGTGGAGGAATTAGCTTGCAAGGAGAGGCAGCGAGAGGCAGTTAACTTCAGTATCTTCACTTACGTATACAAGGATTGTCCCGGTTATAGAAATCTTTCAATGAACAGATAGATGTTTTGATCAAAAATGAGGGTTTTATTGAAATAATAAAGATCAACAACATGCAACAATACACACAACAAGCACTGAGAGCTAACAAAACAGCTGTAGTGGAAATTAGATGGAGTTTGAAGGACTGATGATAATTACCATCCAGAAGAGGGCATCCGGGAGAGAGAAAGCATTGAGCTACCAGTGTGTCAATGCAGAAGAGCACAAATGGAAATCTGAGGGTGGATGCTGAATCTGCAGGCATGCACATATCTATGGTAGAGGGGTAGTCTGAATATACTGTGGAATGTACCCAGCAGCAAGATTGAACCTTCTGCCCCAAAACAATGACTTAATGGTTGTTCCCATGGTGGGACAAAGGACTGAGAAACTGTCTCCAGGACAAGACAATGAACTGGGAAGGTTTGAAAAATGTCTTCCCGGGAGGAACTAAAGTTATTAATGATGATTGATGACCTGTGAAGCATGGGTTGGTAAGGCCATCAGAGCCCTGAATCGCCAAGAATAGGGGAGTGGATCAGGGAAGATTGGTAGGGTGTGTTGTGGTGATTAATTCAGGAATTCTGGGAGGATTCGTTTGTCTTAGGATCTATGCACAACTCTGGGGCGTAGGGACTTAGAGCTGGCCTCACCTGACATCTCACATGCTAGCATGTTCCATTTCCAAACCAGGATCTAGATTATATATTTCTTCCTGCTGGGGCAGTATTTTGGGTTTGAAACACATTCAGAGAAGGGCTTATGGCATAGCAACTTCCATAAGCTTTCATAATATTGTGAGGGCCAGTCTGACCACTAACACCCCCCCCCAATACTCTAAAAACTGAACAAATCTCTATGCTTTCCCCTCCCAGATTCTACCCCCAAACAGATTCCAGACAGCACAAGTTTGGCATGACTACTTCCAAGTTTGATTGCTTTGCCATCCCTCCACAGGAAGGGAGGCAAGAAATGGCATCCATCCAATCATACCTGGGTACAGCTCTTTTTGTGAAAAGGTGTTCCTTTGATCTTCACATTAGCTTTAACATGCTAAGATATAATAATAACATTCAATTTATATACCACACTTCAGGACAACTTAACACCCACCCAGAGAGGTTTACAAAGTATGTCATTATCCCCAGAACAATCACCCTGAGAGGTGGATGGGGCCGAGGGAGCTCTGGAAGAGCTGTGACTGACCCAAGGTCATCGAGCTGGTTTCAAGTGGAGGAGTGGGGAATCAAACCCACCTCTACAGATAAGAGTCCTAGCTCTCTTAACCACTACACCAAAATATTTTCATAACTGTACTAAATCATTTAGAGAACACTTGTATTTAAAAGTAGCAGATAAATATTAAAAAACTCCACCAATAATATACATATATTTAAATCTAGGCTTGGATGTCATAGATCTGTTCCACTAATGGTGGCACTGTGTTCTAGTGCAAAGAGCTTTCACGAATGAATGATAATATTCGGTTGACGAAAAATAGCCCCAACGTTAGCAAAATCCATTCAACAGATCCTAATTATAAATGCAATAATTCACATCCAGAATTGCATTTGTAATTATTATTTTTACCAGTTTCTCAACATTTCATGTTGAAAAGAAATTTGGAGTTAAATTGGTTCAAATTTTATATTAAATCATTCTTTTTTTTCTTTTTTTACAAATGCACAATAAGTCAAAACTGTATCACGGGTTCTAAAAAAAGTAATTTCAATGTTACCAGCAGGTCAGAGAACACCAAACATCAGTATTAAAAGACATTAATCGGTAACTTGGTTGGCAATATGTGTTGATAATATAAAGGAACTCCCCACAAGTAGTGTTTAATTATCATGTTGATGTTGGACTTTACTTATCTAGTGTTTTTGGAAAACTACACCTTGCCTAAATGCTCCTTTTAAAGCATCCTTCACTTGTTTGTTCCTTAGGCAAAATACAAATGGGATCAGAAGAGGCGATACAATGGTATTAAGTACAGCCACCAACTTGCCAAAATCAAATTTACTGGTGTTGTTTGGCTTTACATACAAGAAAATGCAACTGCCATAAGTGATGGAGACCACAATGAGGTGGGAGGAACAAGTAGAGAAGGTCTTCTGCCTTCCTGTAGTTGACGGGATGCGCATGACACTAGAAATAATATGGATATAGGACACAAGGTTTACAAGCAAAGTCCCAGTGAGAGTCAGTGCAGCAATAATGAAATCGATGCGTTCTAGCAGAGCGGTGTCGGCACAAACAAGTTTGATTAAAGGTTCATTGTCACAGAAAAAATGGTCGATGATATTTGGGCCACAAAACGGCATCTGAAATAATGGCATTGTCATTAGGGGTGTGCAAGCCAAAAATTTTCGGCTATAGCCGAAAGTAGAAAGCCGAAAGAAGATTCTCTATCGTTAAAGCCGAAAGCCGAAACAAGAATCTCTTTCGGCTTTCGGCTTTCGGGATTCTTTCGGCATTATTTCGGCATTCTTTCGGCTTTTTTCTAAGGGAAAATGCCTCCGTCTTCCAGGACGCCTGGAGGAGGCATTTTCCCACCGAATAAGCCCAAAATTGGTGGGGAACTTCCTCTAACCCTTCTCTAACAACCACCCAAGTTTCAGACAGATTGGACTTTGGGGGGCCATGTTATGGCCCCCCAAAGCAGGTCCCCCCATCCTCCCATAAGAAAGCGAAGGAGCAGCATATTGTTAGCATGCTGCTGCTAATCTTTCTTCATTATTTCCTATGGGGAAAAAATGAAGAGGCAGGCTTCCTTTGCCAGGGGTGGCATTTTGCATGCAAAATGCCCCCTTACCCTCAGGGGCCCTTCTCCCACCCCTCCTCCCACCCCCCACCAAGGCTCAGCCTGCTCCCACTTGGGGGGGCCATTTCATGGCCTCCCCAAGTAGGTGCTCTGCTCTCATCTCTACCACTGACAGCTGGGAGAGGCTTGTCTTGCCAGGGGTGGCATTTTGCATGCAAAATGCCCCCCAGCCCTCTGGGGCCCTTCTCCTACCCCTCCTCCCACCCCCCACCAAGGCTCAGCCTGCTCCCACTTGGGGGGGCATTTCATGGCCTCCCCAAGTAGGTGCTCTGCTCTCATCTCTACCACTGACAGCTGGGAGAGGCTTGTCTTGCCAGGGGTGGCATTTTGCATGCAAAATGCCCCCCAGCCCTCTGGGGCCCTTCTCCCACCCTTCCTCCCACCCCCCACCAAGGCTCAGACTGCTCCCACTTGGGGGGGGCCATTTCATGGCCTCCCCAAGTAGGTCCTCTCAGCCCCTAAAGTCCACCCCTTACAGCCCCACACAAACCCAATTCCCCCCCAGCTGCCACACACAGACCCAAATCCCCACATTAGCCCCTCACAGACCCAAATCCACCCCCACCTGCCCCACACCCATAACCCCAGGAACAGGCTGGCAAAGGCCAGCCCTCTCCCTTTGTTCCCTATGCTGGGAACTTCTAAACTCTCTTTCCCTGGGCAATTCTGCACAGCCCAGGGGTGCCACTATGGTGGGCACACTTCTGAGTGCCAGCTGGTCCCTGTGAAAGAGCACCTGAACCACAGACACCCTCCCTCAAATTCCCCCACCACCTACAGAGATGGCTGGCCAGCCAGCCCCATTGTTCCCTATGATGGGAACCAACTGCACAACAAAGAATAAAACAAGAACAACACAAAATAAAGTTTTAAAAAAATTATTTTCTCCCTTCCAAAGTACAAGTAGGCAAAGCATTATGACACATTACACCAGCAGTCCCCCACACAGAAAAATTAAAACAAAACTCACTTAACATCAGAGAATCACAAAACACGATTCCTGTCAAAAACACTTTATTTCTTGAACAGCTTTAGGTTACACAGCAGGGGGGAACACCAAAGGGCATGGCAGCACTATCTTACACAAAAATAACACAACTCACTTAACATCAGAGAATCACAAAAGCACAATTCCTGTCAAAAACACTTTATTTCTTGAACAGCTTTAGGCTACACAGCAGGGGGGGGGACACCAAAGGGCATGGAAGCAGTATCTTACACAAAAATAACACAACTCACTTCACATTAAAGAATCACCCCAAAAAATTGCTGTCAAAAGCACTTTATTTCTGTAACTGCTTTAGGTTACACAGTAGGAAGGAACCACAGAGCAGGAAAGCAGTGTACTACACAAAAATAACACAACTCACTTCACATCAGAGAATCACACAAACACAATTGCTGTCAAAAACGGTGAAGTGGGTTGTATCATTTTTTGTAGTACATTACTATCATGCCCTGTTGTGCCCTCCTACTGTGTAACCTAAAGCTGTTCAAGAAATAAAGTGTTTTTGCCAGGAATTGTGTTTTTGTGATTCTCTGATGTTAAGTGAGTTGTGTTATTTTTGTGTAAGATAGTGCTGCCATGCTCTTTGGTGTTCCCCCCTGCTGTGTAACCTAAAGCTGTTCAAGAAATAAAGTGTTTTTGACAGGAATCATGCTTTGTGATTCTCTGATGTTAAGTGAGTTGTGTTATTTTTCTGTGTGGGGGACTGCTGGTGTAATGTGTCATAATGCTTTGCCTACTACTTGTACTTTGGAAGGGAGAAAAAAAATTTAAAACTTTATTTTGTGTTGTTCTTGTTTTATTCTTTGTTGTGCAGTTGGTTCCCATCATAGGGAACAATGGGGCTGGCTGGCCAGCCATCTCTGTAGGTGGTGGGGGAATTTGAGGGAGGGTGTCTGTGGTTCAGGTGCTCTTTCACAGGGACCAGCTGGCACTCAGAAGTGTGCCCACCATTGTGGCACCCCTGGGCTGTGCAGAATTGCCCAGGGAAAGAGAGTTTAGAAGTTCCCAGCATAGGGAACAAAGGGAGAGGGCTGGCCTTTGCCAGCCTGTTCCTGGGGTTATGGGTGTGGGGCAGGTGGGGGTGGATTTGGGTCTGTGAGGGGCTAATGTGGGGATTTGGGTCTGTGTGTGGCAGCTGGGGGGGAATTGGGTTTGTGTGGGGCTGTAAGGGGTGGACTTTAGGGGCTGAGAGGACCTACTTGGGGAGGCCATGAAATGCCCCCCCCAAGTGGGAGCAGTCTGAGCCTTGGTGGGGGGTGGGAGGAAGGGTGAGAGAAGGGCCCCAGAGGGCTGGGGGGCATTTTGCATGCAAAATGCCACCCCTGGCAAGACAAGCCTTCCCCAGCTGTCAGTGGTAGAGAAAAGAGCACCTACTTGGGGAGGCCATGAAATGGCCCCCCCAAGTGGGAGCAGTCTGAGCCTGGGTGGGGGGTGGGGGGAAGGGTGGGAGAAGGGCCCCTGAGGGCTTGGGGGCATTTTGCATGCAAAATGCCACCCCTGGCAACACAAGCCTCCCCCAGCTGTCAGTGGTAGAGATTAGAGCACCTACTTGGGGAGGCCATGAAATGGCCCCCCCCAAGTGGGAGCAGGCTGAGCCTTGGTGGGGGGTGGGAGGAGGGGTGGGAGAAGGGCCCCTGAGGGTGAGGGGGCATTTTGCATGCAAAATGCCACCCCTGGCAAAGGAAGCCTGCCTCTTCATTTTTTCCCCATAGGAAATAATGAAGAAGATTAGCAGCAGCATGCTAACAATATGCTGCTCCTTCGCTTTCTTACGGGAGGATGGGGGGACCTGCTTTGGGGGGCCATAACATGGCCCCCCAAAGTCCAATCTGTCTGAAACTTGGGTGGTTGTTAGAGAAGGGTTAGAGGAAGGTCCCCACCAATTTTGGGCTTATTCGGTGGGAAAATGCCTCCCCCAGACGTCCGGGAAGACGGAGGCATTTTCCCATTGAAAAGCCGAAAGAAAGCCGAAAGAATCCCGAAACGTTTCGGCTTTTTTCTTTCGGCTACCCGAAACGTTTCGGCATTCCCCGAAACGTTTCGGCATTCCCCGAAAGAAGCCGAAACACTTTTGTTTCGGCATTCTTTCGGCATTCTGAATGCCGAAATGCACATCCCTAATTGTCATACCTAGAATTACCAGAAAACCTACAATCCAACAGCAAAGCACCAGCAAAGAGCAGATTTGCCCATTCATTATGGATGAATAGTGAAGAGGCTTGCAGATGGCCAGATATCTGTCAAAGGCCATTAAAGCCAGTAAATAGGATGCTGTGCTACCCAATCCAAAGTGCATAAAGAACTGCATGAAACAACCAGGTAATGAAATTGTCCTTTGTCCCAAAGCCATGTTGATTAATGTGTTGGGAAGGATGGTAGTGGTGTACCCGATATCTACAAATGCAACATGACGGAGGAAGAA
The DNA here is from genome assembly GCF_028583425.1 of Eublepharis macularius. Lineage (NCBI taxonomy): Eukaryota > Metazoa > Chordata > Lepidosauria > Squamata > Eublepharidae > Eublepharis > Eublepharis macularius. The sequence continues at coordinate 72,614,476 of NC_072801.1, forward strand.
ATACATTGGGGTGTAGAGACGGTGATCCACCAGTGTGATTGTAATAATCACCGCATTTCCCATGACGGTCATCAGGTATGTGCTGAAAAGCAAGAGTAATATCAGGATTTCAAGGCCGGGGTCATCAGACAGACCCAGGAGAACGAATTCCCTAACGGTGGTCTGGTTTGACATATTTGGCAGCTTCCTAAAAATAAGAGAGGGAAGTCAACATATTGCACTGAATTTTGACATTCATTTTTAATTCTGTTGCTATTAGTCTTTTCTTCTTGAAGTTCAACATGTCATTCGAAACACAATTAAAAACATACAAGGACAAATCATGAATGGAACAAATTTGTCCTCGTTCAGCCCACTCATTCCACTATGTGCCGAGTGGCCTTAGATGAAGATGTTGTACATTTTCATCCATTTCAATGGTGCATAGATGAGCATTGCTATGCTGATCCAAAAGCACATCCCAATCCACATCTAGGCATATATGAAACTTTTACTTACTTTACTTACTTTACTTATTGTTGGCTTTATCTAGTGCCTCTCTTACACCAAGCTGGTTCCAACAAGAAAGTCTCTGTTTGCCCCAGCACTCCAGAATGATGATATGTAGATTAAAGCAGCTTTATTAAATAAAGACTGGTTTGTAAGAACTCATTAAATCTCAGTAACTCTGATTAGCTTCCTTATCCCCCGCAGTGTGCGTAGAATCTGTAAAGGAAAAAAAAAAACCTCCAAGAAGCTGGAAGCAAAATCACTATTGCTAGCAAATGATTAAAACTAGTTTGTGATCATCAAAAAACACCAGCCCCTCCCCTCCAAATTAGCCTATATCATCGTGTTGGGGCGGCATTCAGGATCAACAAACAAGACCTTAGCTGACGGATAATGCACTTCCAATCCTCTTTAGAGATCATTTGGAACTGAATTTTTCAAGTGTGAAACAAAAAATCCACTTCCAAAACGAGAGCTAAAGAGCATTGAAGGTGCATTATCCAAAGTGCAGAATCAGCCATAGTATGGATGTCATAAGCGAAGTCTAATTCAAAGCTCCAGATGCACGCAAGTAGCAGCTGTGCTGGAGGGAGAAGCGTATTTCTCTTCAGATGGTTGGCTGTTTCACAGACAGGAAGCTGCTGCCTTATACGGAATTGGGGGCTAGCTAAGCCAGTACTTCCGCTCTGACTGGCAGTAGCTTTCTAAGTCTTAGGCTGATTCCGCACACGTTGGGTAATGCACTTTCAATGCACTTTATCAATCGTTTGAGGTGGATTTTTTGTTCCACACACACAAAAATCCATTCCAAATGATCTCTAAAGAGGATTGTAAGTGTATTATCCAAAGTGTGAGGAATCAGCCTTGTTGGAAGTCTTTCACATCCTTGGAAATGTTACCGCTGAAGCTGCTTTCACACACGCTGGATAATGCGCTTTCAATCCACTTTAATTGCAACTGTATTTTACTGTATGAAATGGGGAAATCCACTGACAAACCATCACTAATGTGCATTGACAGTGGATAGAAAGTGCTTTATTCAGACTTTATGAAAGTTTTGCTATGTCTCCTCCCCATTTTAAAGGGTATTGGAATACAAATACAAAGGCACACCCAGAAATGCAACGCTATCATCTCTCAATACATAAACCCCTTTCTACATGTGGATGTTCCTTATTTCAATCAGGGCAGGCAAAGTATGCGGGAATATCTTCAAGCACAACCCACACCATAGGGATTTAGTTTTGGGGGCCGGACTAAATGACAGAAGGAAAAGCTCAGGAAGAAGCATTTCTCTAATATTGTCCAGGTTGGAAGCTGCAGCTTTTGTGTATTTTACCACAAAGAGATGTCCGTGCTCTAAATGATGCAGAGAGTATTTGCCCGTTGGTTCCCCAAGCATAAAACTTTTGATTTAAATGAGTTCATTTTCATTGTATCTGAGAATTTCTAGCAAAATACTTACCATTTATGATTCACATAGACTGAAGGGCATTCAGGTTGCTTTTCTACCTTTCTGGGCTATTCTACAGATGTAGTGCAAGCTCCTTGATCAACTCCAATGATGTTTACGCTTTTCTGCTATCCGAGCAAAAAAGTTTAAAAGCTTGTAGCAGGTATGTTCTCAAAGCATATTTTCCAAGCATTAGTGTCACTCAGAAGATTTTTCACTTTCTTGGGCTCACAAAGCAACAAATTCTGAAATGTTATCTCATCAAATTTTCCATCTTCAAATAGACTGGATGCATGCCTCCATCTTTTTGGTCTGGGACTGGGCATGGACTCAACCTCTGTTAGGAATATGAACATACATCGTTGTCCAATGCACAGGCATATATCATTTGTTAAGTGCCAGCTCTTCACTTCTGATGGTACATAGGGGCAACAAGCTCTACTTCCCCAGGGAGCATATAAGTCATTAAGTGTCTGCTTAACTAACTTCATACTATGCAACTTTAGTCTCTGGGGCATGACTCATGTTTCTTGTGAATTTCTCTGTGGACATAGTTCTGGAATCTGAATGAGAGGCAAATGTTTTTAAAAAGCAAATCTTGGCTCCCGTTTGATTCCTTCTTTATGAGTTTTCCTGTTAAGATGTACTATGTATATTTTCTGAAAATTTTTGCAAGAGTTAGTGACTCCATCAAGGAACCCATGCAAATCTGTAAAAGTCTAATTACACATGTGCTTAACACAAGGTGGGTTGGGAAAAACAACTCATATTTAACATGTGGCCATCTTCAAAATGGTGTGAGTGGAGGAGAAATGGGTTTGTCAGCATACATGGGGGGAGGAGTGGCTTTGGTCCCTGGAGGGCCCCCTCTTCACCTTTACTGCATGTGTAACCAGCCTCTAAGATTTGGGTTTCTGCCGTGAATCTCACATCACCCCTGGCAGATCATGCTACTTGTATTGAGAGTGAAAAATGTTCACTGTGTGAAAGTGATAAGTGATAAGTTCACCCAGTAGTAAATAAAATGTATGAGAAGGTAATGTGGATGTGTTACATTTTGACTTCCCTGAGTCAATGGAGGAAGAAAAATTCAGTGGGTTGGATCCAGCAACTTTTCTTCTAGTGAAAAGAAAAATAAGGAAAGGAGAGGTCCATAAAAGATAACCCACAAAGATTATGGTGGGGATCATGGAAGAACATGTGAAAAGGGTGTACTTGACAGGGAATGTAGTAGGAGTGCAAACTGGGTAAGATCCGCCCTGAGCCTGCGAAAGCGGGGAGGGTGGAATATAATTAAATTAAATTAAATTAAATTTAAATTTGGATCCAGCCCTATAATTCCTTGGAGTTCCTCAAGTATAAGAATTCCATAAAATTCAAATTTGTTACAATGATCTTCATTTCGAATACAAGTTGGTATGTATATAGTACTCCCCTCCTCCATTTTATGCTTACTCCAGATCGGTAAGGAATATTAAGCCGAGAGAGAGAGACTGTCCCAAGGTAATCCTGCAAAATATATGGCAGAGTTGAAATATGAAATCGCGTCTTCCCAGCCTATTCTAGTGCTCTAACCACTACATGACATCGTGGGACACTAGCTAGCTTTACATTAGCCATTACCATTAGCTTTACAGAAACCAAATCCATGTTGGAGGGCATATAGACACTTTTGAAACATATTCTGTTCATGTTTTGGGTGTGTTGTAGAATCACCTAGGGATACTCAAAAACCTACTGATTTGGGTCACATCCGGTTCACTTGTTGTTGTGAAGATACTATGGAGGCTAACAATGTATATCACTCTGAACTCCTGTCTCTTGGCCAGTGTCCCCAGTCCCCTATCCCCAGAACCCAATATAATTCCTCTTTTCTGAGCTCTCTCTTTGTGGCCCTTCGTAGCCTCCATTCCTTGTCTCCTCTGTACTTCTCTTCAAGATGCTTCTTTCATTACCTCCCTTTTCATCAATATTCTTCTGTATTGGACCTTTTTATAGGCAGTTTGTGCTGGGTTTCTTGCTTCCCTGGGACAATCTCCTTTTACTCCTTTATCCCAATTACATGACTCCTCAAGTTCCCCCCAAAATGGGGAACTGTAAGGAGTACAGGATTCCGTTCCCTAAGGCAGCAAGGGCAGGACTGCGGGGAGGAAAACTAGTAGTGAAGTTCAAAACAAAGTTAGACCTAAGTCCTTTGATTTCAATGGACTTAAAAGGGTGTTACATCCCCTAGAAGACTCAAGAAAATATTCTCAAGTGATCTACTGTTAGTGTTTTATTTATTTATTAAAAAAATGGTTGCCAATTGCATTGCTATGTAAATTTTGACTATGGGGACAAGATCGTTATGTAGACAGGGTCAATCTGCTCATGAATAGACATGAGCACAAACAGGAAAAAAAACCCCGAACATGGTGTTCATTGTTTGTTGCCTCCACAAACAATGAACAATGAACATTGACAAACATGACCTGTTCCCGAACATGTTAGTTGTTCGTTGTTTGTGGGGGCCAGCAGGCTCTCCTCCAGCCATCAAGATCCCTACCACATCACTCCCAGAAAACCTACCTGAGCAGGCAGCAGGAAAGGTAACAGTAATAAATAATAGCTTGGCCCAGAGCCTGGCAGCAGCCCTGGAACTTGAAGAGGTAGATCCGTATCCCACCACACACAAAGAAGATTCAAGCTCCAATGCACTCTTCCTGTCTCTCTCTCAAAATGCCAACAGCAACTGTCTTTCCCTCACTGTCTGCAAAAGCAGAGCTGGGAGCCCCCCCTCTCCCCTGCTCTTTGCTTTCTTGTAACAAATTTGGAGCTCCACACTTGAAAGGAAGACCTGCCTATCAAGCTAAATTGGGCTTAGATTGGGGTTTCCAGGGCAACAGCAGGAGTTCAGACAGAGTTCAGGTAGTCCCTGCCTCCGGTTGCCAAGGGAATTGATTGCAGGTGCCAGACTGTCTGGCTTGCCGAACAGCAACGAACGAGGCTTGCAACGAACACCTGTTCATTTAGAGTTCGTTTAGAATGGGCCTCCCAAACAGCTTGTTCGTAAAAAGCTGATTGGGCTGTTCGTGGCTTTTTTTAGTTTGTATTGCTATTCATGCCCATCTCTACATGAACAGCCAACCTGGTTAAAGAAAACAAGGCTCTTTGCTCATGCCTGATGAGTAGAAATTTGGCTGAATCAAGGGCTGCTGAAGACTCCTTAGTTCAACCAAGAATGCTCCCCAGTTTTCCGCAATGACCAATTCCCATCATCCTCTGCCTACAAGAACATAGGACATTCGCCATATTTTACTATCATGCCTCTTTGGCTTTCTCTAAGGGCTAGATGTTAAAAGATTTCTGTGTAATATGATAATATTGAGCTCAGGAACTGCTGAGGAACCTTCTCTCCAGCTTCCATGTAGGGTTGCTACTGCCATCTGATGGTAGGGGAATTTGTACCCTCAACCCAGTAAGCAGTGGGAAGAAAATGAGGGGGGGGGATTTTTGCTGATATTTGATGTCATTTTAGGTGAAGATCCAGAAATGTTATCACCAGCACTGCTTCCTAACTCCCTGCAACACTCAAAGAACTGAACTAATCTCTATGCTTTCCCCTCCCAGATTCTTCCCCCCAAACAGATCCCAGACAGCACAAGTCCAGCCTTTCTATTTCCAAGTTCCACGGCTTCACCACCCCTCAGCAGAAAGGGAGGCAAAAAATAGCATCTATCCAATAATGCCTGGACACAGTTCTGTTTGTGAAAAGGTGTTCCTTTGTTCTTCATGTTAGCTTTGATATGTTAGGATGTTTTCATTAGGAAAGGGCAAGAGTTCAGTAGCACCTATAAAACTAACAAAAATTTTGGCAGGGTATGAGCTTTCGTGAGCCGTGGTATCTGAAGAAGTGAGCTGTAGCTCACGAAAGCTCATACAGTACCACAAATTTAGTTTGTCTTATAGTCTTATAGGTGCTATAGTCTTATAGGTGCTACTGAACTCTTGATCTTTTCTACAGCTACAGACATTCTCATCTTTATCTATCTCAATGGAAGACACCGCATTTAGCTGTACAGAATGGAAATCCATCGGTACTGGAAGTATCGGTTGTGGCTCACGAAAGCTCATACCCTAACACAAATTTTGTTAGTCTTATAGGTGCTACTGGGCTCTTGTTCTTTTGTACTGCAAGAGACAGACTAACACGGTTAGCCATCTTGATGTTTTCATGGTTTTACCAAATCATTTAGAGGACACCTGTATTCAAAATAGCAGATAGATATCATAGAAAACCAGCAATAATATGCATATTTTTAAATATAGGCTTGGATGCCATAGATGTGTTCCAGTAAGAGTGGCACATTCCTCTAATGCAAAGATCTTCCATGAATGAAAGATAATTTTCAGTGGACGAAACAAAACCTTATCTTTAGCAGAACCCAGCCAATGTATCCAAATTATAAATGCAATAATTCTAGTCAATATTGTATTTTTATTATTATTATTATCAATTTCTCAGCATTTCATGTTCTATAGTTCATGTTCAAAAAGAGTTTGGAGCCAAATTGGTTCCAGTTGCATATTAAATAATTCTTTTGTTTTTCTTTTTTACAAATGCAGAATAAGTCAAAACTATATAACGGGTCTTAAAAAAGTAATTTCAGTGTTACAAGCAGGTCAGAGAATAACAAACACCTGTATTAAAAGACATTAACTGGTAAGTTGGTAGGTAAAAAGTGTTGATAATATAAAGGATCCCCCAACAAGTAGTGTTTAATTATCATGTTGATGTTGGACTTCTCTCCAGTTGTATAGTGTTTTTGGAAAACACAACACCTTGCCTAAATGCACCTCTTAAAGCATCCTTCACTTGTTTGTTTCTTAGGCAATATACAAATGGGATCAGAAGAGTCGATACAATGGTATTAAGTACTGCCACCAACTTGCCAAACTAATTTACTGGCGTTGTTTTGCTTTACATACAAGAAAATGCAACTGCCATAAGTGATGGAGACTACAATGAGGTGGGAAGAACAAGTAGAGAAAGTCTTCTGCCTTCCTGTAGTTGATGGGATGCGCATGACCATGGAAATAATATGGATGTAGGACATAAGATTTACAAGCAAATTCCCAATAAGACACAGAGCAGCAATAATGAAATCGATGTGTTCTAGCAGAGCGGTGTCAGCACAAACAAGTTTAATTAAAGGTCCATTGTCACAGAAAAAATGGTCGATGATATTTGGGCCACAAAATGGCATCTGGAATAATGGTATTGTCATACCTAGAATTGCCAGAAAACCTCCAATCCAACAACAAAGCACCAGCAAAGAGCAGATTTGCCCATTCATTATGGATGAATAGTGAAGAGGTTTGCAGATGGCCAAATATCTGTCAGAGGCCATTAAAGACAATAGAAAGGATGCTGTGTTACCCAGTCCAAAATACAGAAAGAACTGCATGAAGCATCCAGGTAAAGAGATTGTCCTCTCTCCTGAAGCCATGTTGATTAATGTGTTGGGAATGATGGTGGTGGTGTACCCGATATCTACAAATGCAACATGACGGAGGAAGAAATACATTGGGGTGTAGAGACGGTGATCTACCAATGTGATTGTAATAATCACCGCATTTCCCATGATGGTCATCAGGTATGTGCTGAAAAGCAAGAGAAAAATCAAGATTTCAAGGCTGGGGTCATCAGACAGACCCAGGAGAATGAATTCCTTCACGGTGGTCTGGTTTGACATATTTGGCAGCTTCCTAAAAATAGGAGAGGGAAGTCAACATATTGCGCTGAATTTTGACTATCAGTTTTAATTCTGTTGTCATTAGTCTTTTCTTCCTGAAATTCAACATGTCATTCGAAACACAATTAAAAACATACAAGGACAAATCATGGATGGAACAAATTCATCCTCGTTCAGCACACTCATTCCACTCTGTGCCGAGTGGCCTCAGATGAAGATGTTGTACATTTTCTTCCATTTCAATGGTGCATAGATGAGCATTGCTATGCTGATCCAAAAGCACATCCCAATCCACATCTAGGCATATATGAAACTTTTACTTACTTTACTTACTTTACTTATTGTTGGCTTTATCTAGTGCCTCTCTTACACCAAGCTGGTTCCAACAAGAAAGTCTCTGTTTGCCCCAGCACTCCAGAATGATGATATGTAGATTAAAGCAGCTTTATTAAATAAAGACTGGTTTGTAAGAACTCATTAAATCTCAGTAACACTGATTAGCTTCCTTATCCCCCGCAGTGTGCGTAGAATCTGTAAAGGAAAAAAAAAAACCTCCAAGAAGCACATCTAGGCATATATGAACCTTTCCCAGCATGGATTTCCATTGTTCCATTGGGGCAACCATTATTCATTGAGACAAAATACACCCAACGGAGTCCCATACTTTAGAATCAATTAAATCCTAATTTACTAATCACATAACCATTATGTTGACTTTTGAACATTGAGAAGCTTCCCTAGAAAAGTGCCAAGGAATGCCTTCTTGAAGACACTTTTCCTCCTAATTCAACATATGGTCTATCCTCTTGCGTCCTTTTTTGACATATAATGTATCATCACTTTGATTCACCATCCAAGCAATGAACTTGTAGCAAAATACTCGCCACTTCTTCTCTACACTGAAAGAAAGACATTTACTATGGGTTTTATCTAGTGACTCTCCTGCACCTAGGTGGTTCCAACAAGGAAGTCTTTGTTTTCCCCTGCAATCTAGAATGATGATACATGACAACATAGGTAAATTAAATCAGCTTTATTAAATAAAGATTTATTTGCTGGAACTTACTAAGCATTAATAACTCTGGTTAGCTTCCTTACTCTACGCTCCCTCCCCTGCAGTGTATATCAAATCTGCACAGCCAGTTTCGTGTAATGGTTAAGAGCTGCATAACTCTGATCCGAAGAGTCGGGTTTGATTCCTCCCCTTCCACTTGAAGCCAGGTAGGTGACCTTGGGACAGGCACAGCTCTTTCAGAATTCTCTTAGTCCTGCCCACCTCTTAGGGTGATTGTTGTGAGGATGATAATAACGCACTTTGTAAACTGCTCTGGGTGGGTGTTAAGTTGTCCTGAAGGGTGGTATATAAATCAAATGTTGTTGATGTTGTTGTTGTTATTAATAACAAACTGGAAACCCTGTATTGACTTTGTGCATGAAACTGAAAAATATGAACTGACGATTTGTGGTTTTGAAGTATAAGAAGGGGAGGAAGAAGAAGAAAAAGGTGATGGGAAAAATGAGAAGCTCCATGCTGATAACAGGTGGGGGGGTGGCTCTCCTGGCTGAATCCTCCTCTTTATGAAACTCATGGCCAAGCTACACATGACGAATGACACTTGAACAGCAAGTGGATTGAGTGGAGGGCAAGTGAACAGGGAGAAATACACTTGCCGTTCAAGTGTCATTCGTCACTTGTAGCTTGGCCCTGAGTTTGGTGCAGTGGTCAAGAGCAGCAGGACTCTAATATGGAGAGCCAGGTTTGACCCCCCTCCTCCGTTTGAAGCCAGCTGGGTGATTGCTGTGAGGATAATAACAACACATTTTGTAAACTGCTCTGAGCGGGTGTTAAGTTGTCCTGAGCTGTATACCAGGGCAGTGTACAAATTGAATGTTGTTGTTGTTAAAGGAAAAAACAGCACCTTTAAGCAGCAGGAAGCATAATCATCATTGCTGGCCTATGAAGCAAGCGGTTAAACCTTATTTGTGCTTATCAAAAATCATCAGAGTCACCTCCTCACCAATCTAATTGCCTACATCATGATGCTGGAGGGTGGCATTTGGGATCAACAATACCTTGTACAAATGTTACATATTAGACCTAATTCTGGTTTCCAAACACACAAAAAACCTCCAAGAAGCTGGAAGCAAAATCACTATTGCTAGCAAATGATTAAAACTAGTTTGTGATCATCAAAAAACACCAGCCCCTCCCCTCCAAATTAGCCTATATCATCGTGTTGGGGCGGCATTCAGGATCAACAAACAAGACCTTAGCTGACGGATAATGCACTTCCAATCCTCTTTAGAGATCATTTGGAACTGAATTTTTCAAGTGTGAAACAAAAAATCCACTTCCAAAACGAGAGCTAAAGAGCATTGAAGGTGCATTATCCAAAGTGCAGAATCAGCCATAGTATGGATGTCATAAGCGAAGTCTAATTCGAAGCTTCAGATGCACGCAAGTAGCAGTTGTGCCGGATGGAGAAGAGTATTTCTGGCCAGATGGTTGGCTGTTCCACACACATGAAATGGCTACCTTATACTTAATTGGGGGCTAGCAAAGTCTGTTCTGACTGGCAGTGGCTTTCTGGGTCTTAACTGGAAATGCTACCGCTGAAGCTGTTTTCACACACTCTGAATAATGCACTTTCACTCCTCTTTCATCGGACCTGGATTTTACTGTATGAAATGGGAAAAACCCGTCACTAAAACAGACCATCACTAAAGAGCATTGAACACGGATTGCAAGTGCTTTATTCAACTGTGTGAAAGCTTAGTTATGTCCCCCCCCCATTTTAAAGAGTATTCAAATGCAAATACAAAGGCACACCCAGAAATGCAACCATGTCATCTGCCAATGCATAAACCCCTTTCTACATGTGGATGTCCCTCATTTTAATCAGGGCAGACAAAATACGTGGGAATATTTTCACACAAAACCCACACCATAAGTTCTTAGTCTTTGAGTCCAGACTGAGGGCCAAGCTACAAGTGACGAATGACACTTGAACGGCAAGCGGATTGAGTGGAGGGCAAGTGAACAGGGAGAAATACACTTGCCGTTCAAGTGTCATTCGTCACTTGTAGCTTGGCCCTAAATGACAGAAGGAAAAGCTCAGGTAGATGCATTTCCCTAATAATGTCCCTAATATTGTCCTAATATTGTTTCTAGCAAAATACTTACAATTTATGATCCACAAAGACTGAAGGGCATTCAGATTGTTTTTGTAGCTTTCTAGGCTATTCTGCAGATGAAGTCCAGCTCCTAAATCAACTCCAATGAAGTTTACCCTTTCCTGCTATCTGAGTAAAATGTCTAAAAGCTTGTAGCAGGTTTGTTCTCAAAGCATATTTCCCAAGTATTAATGCCATTCAAGAGATTTTTCACTTTCTTGGACTCACTAAGTACTGAACTCTTAAAATGTTATCTCACCAAATATTCCATCTTCAAATTGACTGAATGCATGCCTCCATCTTATTGATCTGGGACTGTGAACAGAGTCAGCCTGTGTTAGGAACATGAACATACTTCATTGCCCAATGCATAGGTATATATCATTTGTAAAGTGCCAGCTCTTCCCTTGTTGTGGCACACAAGGGCAATCAGCTCTACTCCCCCAGGGAACGTATAAGTTATTATGCATCTGCTTAACTAACTTCATGCTACACAACTTTAGTCTCTGAAGCACCACTGGTGTTCCTTGTGAAATGTTCTGGAATCCAACTGACAGCTAAAAAGCAAACAACCCACCCCTTTGACTCCCTTTTGATTCCTTTCTGTGTAAGTCAGCCTGTTTTGTTTTACTGGCCATATTTTAAAAATGTTTTGCAAGAGTTAGGGCAAATCCACACTCACTCATCTTCTGCTTATCTTGCACTGTCATGGCAATCTCCTTCATTCCGCTACCAGGCTGTGCATCCTTACATCCACCCTTCCGGTGCATCTTCATGGCTCAATCAGTTCTCCACACGCCACTGAGTAAAGCGTCACAGTGGGCGGTTCCGTCCTCCACCGTCAGAATTGACGGCGCTCGTCACTTCCTGTTTTTTTTTTTTAAAAGGGTCAATTATCCGGTATACCAATAGTTTGACTCCAGTGACCGTTTCTTCCCACGCAAACCGCTGCTCACTACGGTTGGTTTACCAGTATACTGACCTTTATGCACTGTGAAAAAAAAGGGGAGAAAATGGATTTCCACGAATATCACGTGGTTTGGAGGGAAGGTGCGATAGTGGCACAGTGATGGCAGGGAACACACAGAATGTGAGTATCTGCATGAATAGCGTGCCAATTGCAAAAAAAAGCCGCGGAAACAAATAGGTAGTGTGGATTCGGCCTTAGTGACTCCATCTAGGAACCCATGCAAATCTGAAAGGGTCTAATTACACATGTACTTAACACAAGATGGGTTGGGGAAAAGCTCAACTCAACTCACATTTCACATGTGACCATACTCATGTTCAAAATGGCGTGAGTACATACATGGAAGATGGAGTGGCTTTGGTTCCTGAAGGGCCCCCAACCCATTTTACCTTTAGTGCACATGTAATTAGCCTATAAACTTTTCCTTCCTTCAGTGAATCTGACATCTCCGCTGGGCAGATCACGCTGCTTATATTGAGGGTGTAAAATATTCACCATGTGAAAGTGGTAAGTTCACACAGTAGCAACTAAAATGCATGAGACTGTAGCATGTATGTGTTAGATTTTAATGTCTCTGAGTCAATGTAGAAAGAAAAATCCAATGGCTTGGATCCAACAACTTTTCTGATAGTGAAACAAAAAATAAGAAAAGGAGTTGTCCATAAATGATCACAAAGCTTATGTACATATCAAAAAGCCATATGTGACAGGGACTGTAGCAAGAGTGTGAACTGGGCAAGATTCAGTGAAAAAAGCCACTGGATCTAACCCTCTAGTTCCTTGGAGTTCCTCAAGTATAAGAAGTCCATAAAATTCAAATTTCTTACAGTGATCTTTATTTTGAATACAAATTGGTATATTCAGCACCTGTATATGGTTCTTTCCTCCTCCATTTTATGCTTACACCAAACTTGAAAGGAATGTTAAGCCAAGAGGGACTGACTGTCCCAAGGTCATCCCACAAAATTTATGGGTGAGTTGAAATGTGAAATTGGGTTTTCTCAGCCTATTCCAGTGCTCTAACCTCTATACCATATTGTGGGACAGCAGCTACCTTTGTGCAAGCACCAAGTCATTACTGACCCATGGGGGGATGTCGTATCATGACATTTTCTTGGCAGACTTTTGTTTTGTATTAGCCATGGGGAAACCAAACCCAGGAGGGAGGGCATATAGACTCTTTTGAAACATACTCTATTAATGTATTGGGTTTGTTGTAGTTTTGCCTAGGAATATTCAAACACCTGCTGATTCCATCCACATTAGTTGTGCTGGTTGTTGTGAAGATACAATAGAGGGAAACAATGTATATCACTCTGAACTCTTTGTCTCTCGGCCAATGTCCCCTCATCAACTCCCATTTGCTGAGTTTTCTTCTGTATTGGACTTTTTCTGCTTCTTTGAGTCAATCTCCTTATCAATGGTTGTTGTGGGTTTTCCGGGCTGTATTGCCGTGGTCTTGGCATTGTAGTTCCTGACGTTTCGCCAGCAGCTGTGGCATCTTCAGAGGTGTAGCACCGAAAGACAGGGAACTCTCAGTGTCAAGATCCCTGTCTTTCGGTGGTACACCTCTGAAGATGCCAGTCACAGCTGCTGGCAAAACGTCAGGAACTACAATGCCAAGACCACGGCAATACAGCCCGGAAAACCTACAACAACCATCGTTCTCGGGTCGTGAAAGCCTTCGAAAAAAATCTCCTTATTGGTTGCCAGGCCAGAGTGTTTCAGGCCATGTTCCAAAAGCATGGAGGACTCAGGCTAGAGGCTAGGACCAGCAGCATAGTGAAAGTCCAGTCCTAGGTCAAATTCACAGAGTCCAAAAGCCAGTGGTAGCCTGGTCCAAAGGTCAGTCTGAAAAGCAAAGACTGGAGGCCCAAAGATCAATTACCAGCAAGTTCAAGGACTAGTCAAAGGCACAGTCTGAAGGTCACCAAAACAAGGCAGGTTCTAATGCAAGAATCAAGGGGTGGAAACTTATTGCTTCCACACTTGATGGTCTTGGCTAGGTTTTATAGCCAGGCACCAGATGGTTGGGCTTGTAGCCAGCTGCTTAGGAGTGATCCTGGGGCTACTCCTCATCACTATCTGCAACCAGCTGGCATCTGGCCAGAAGATTTGCTCTTTGTCTTCATCTCCAGTGCTCCAACGGTGTGGTGATGCTGGAGGACTAGGAATGACCAACTGGGACTCACCTGTTGCCTCAGGGCTGGAGGGCATCAGTGGCTCTGCATTAGTTGCTGACCGTCTTGACGAGCCTGCAGCTTATCACCTTGCTTGCTGGTTCCTTGTTCAGGGCCAGCTACCCAGGGCTCTGCTTCTCCAGAGGAGTCCTCTCTCAAGGAGCCCTCAACACTGCTGTGTCCTGACTGTCCCATGGCACCCTTTTTTATTCCTTTATCATTATTACACGACTCCTCAAGTTTGGTGCAGTGGTTAAGAGCAGCAGAGCTCTAATTTAGAGAACTGGGTTTGATTCCCCACTCCTCTGCTTGAAGGCAGCTGGGTGACCTTTGGTCAGTTACAGCTCTCTTAGGGCTCTCTCAGCCCCACCCACCTCACAGGGTGATTGCTGTAAAGATAATAACACACATTGGAAACCACTTTGAGTGGGTGTTATGGTGTCCTGAAGGGTGGTATATAAATTGAAACATAAAAAAATTATAAGTTCCAAAACATGGGAACTGTAAGGAGGAGAGTATTCAGTTCCCTAAGGCAATGAGGACAGGACTTTAGGGAGGAAAACTAATAGTGCAGTTCTAAACAAAGTTAGACCCTTCTAAGCTCATTGACATCAATGGACTTTAAAGGGAGTAACATCCCCTAAAAGACTCAGGAAAAGACTGAAAAGATCTATTGTAGGTGTTATATGATTTTTTTTAAAAAAATCAGTTGCTAAGTGTACTGATATGTAATGTTTGAATATGGGGACAGGATCAATATGTAGACAGGGTCAATCTGCTCATGAACAACCAACCTGATTAAGTAAAACATGGCTCTTTGCTCATGATGACCCATGAGTAGAAAGTTGGCTGAACCGAGGGCTGTTGAAGACTCCTTAGTTTAATCAAGTTTGCTCTCCAGTTTTCAGCCGTGACCAGTTCCCATCATCCTCTGCCTATAACGACATTCCCCACTTTTTACCATCCTGCCTCTTTGGCTTTCTCTAAGGGCTAGATGTTAAAAGATTTCTGTGTAATATGATAATATTGAGCTCAGGAACTATTGAGGAACCTTCTCTCCAGCTTCTAAGTAGGGTTGCCAGTGCCTTCTGATGATAGGGGAACTTGTGCCCTCAACCCAGTAAGCAGTGGGAAGAAAATGGGGGAATTTGTTGCTGATGTTTGATGTAATTTTAGGATGAAGATCCAGAAATGACCGGTGCTGCTTCCTCCCCCCACCGCAACATTCTAAGAACTGAACTAATCTCTATGCTTTCCCCTCCCAGGTTCTGCCCCCAAACAGATCCCAAACAGCACAAGTCCAGCCTTTCTATTTCCAAGTTCCACGGCTTCACCACCCCTCAGCAGAAAGGGAGGCAAAAAATGGCATCTATCCAACTATGCCTGGGGACAGCTCTATTTGTGAAAAGGTGTTCCTTTACTCTTCATGTTGATGTGTTAGGATGTTTTTATCATTTTACCAAATCATATAATTAAATATAGGCTTTGATGTGATAGATCTGTTTCACCAATGGTGGCACATTCCTCTAATACAAAGAGTTTCCACCAATCAAAGATAATTTTCAGTGAATGAAATAAAGCTCTACCTTTAGCAAAATCCATCCAATGGATCCAAATTATAAATGTAGTTATTCACGTTCAATATTGTATATATTTTTTATTTTTACCAGTTTCTCACCATTTCATGTTCTATAATTCATGTTCAAAATCAATTTGGAACCAAATTGGTTTAAATTTTACATTAAATCATTCTTTTCTTTTCTTCTTCTTTACAAATGCACAATCAGTTAAAACTATAATAGGTTCTAAAAAACTAATTTCAGTCTTACAAGGAGGTCAGAGAACACGAAACACCTGTACTAAAAGACATTAATTGGTTAGTGAGTAGGTAACATGTGTTGATAATACAAGGATTCCCCCACAAGTAGTGTTTAATTTTCATGTTGACGTTGGACTTATCTCCTGTCACTTTGAGTTCCTGCAGAATGCAACACCCTGTCTAAATGCACCTCTTAAAGCATCCTTCACTTGTTTGTTCCTTAGGCAATATACAAATGGGACCAGAAGAGGAGATATAATGGTATTAAGTACAGCCACCAACTTGCCAAACTCTAATTTACCAGTTTCTTTTGGCTTGACATACAAGAAAATGCAACTGCCATAAGTGATGGAGACCACCGTGATGTGTGAAGAAAAAGTAGAGAAGGCCTTCTGCCTTCCTGTAGTTGATGGGATGCGCATGACACTGGAAATAATATGAATGTAGGACACAAGATTTACAACCAAAGTCCCAATGAGAGACAACGTGCCTGTGAGGGAATCTGTGAGTTCTAGCAGAGCAGTGTCGGCACAAACAAGTTTAATTAATGGTCCATTGTCACAGAAAAAATGGTCAATGATATTTGGGCCACAAAATGGCATCTGAAATAATGGCATTGTTGGACCCAGAATTACCAGAAAACCTCCAATCCAACAGCAAAGTACCAGCAATGAGCAGATTTGCCCATTCATTATGGATGAATAGTGAAGAGGTTTGCAGATAGCCAGATATCTGTCAAAGGCCATTACAGCCAACAGAAAGAATACTGTGGTACCTAGGCCAAAATATAGAAACAACTGCATGAAACATCCGTGTAATGAGATTGTCCTCTTCCCCAAAGCCATGTTGGCCAATGCTTTGGGGATGATGGTGGTGGTGTACCCAATATCTAGAAAGGCAACATGACGGAGGAAGAAATACATTGGGGTGCAGAGATGGTGATCCACCAGCGTGATTGTAATAATCGCCACATTTCCAATGATGGTCAACAGGTATATGCTTAACAGCAATAGAAAAATCAATATTTCAAGGCCACGGTGGTCAGTCAGACCAAGAAGAATGAATTCCCTCACGGTGGTCTGGTTTGACATATTTGGCAGCTTCCTAAAAACAGTAGAGGAAAGTCAACATATTCCACTGAATCTGGACAGGCAGTTTTAGTTGTGTAGTTATTAGTCTTTGCTTCTTGAAATTCAACATGTCACTGGTAATTAAGAACATACAAAGACAAAACATGGAGGGGACAAGTTAGACCTCATTCCACCCACTCATTCCATACTCTGATAAATCAGCTGTGATGGAGAAGTTGTACATTTCCATCCCTTTCAATGGGGCTTAGATGCGCACTGTTATTCTTATTCAAAATCACACCCAGATGCACAGCTAGGCAAATGTGAACCTTTTCCAGCATGGATTTCCATTCTTCCATTGGGGCAACAATTACATATTGAGATAAAATACACACAACTGAGTCCCATACTTAAGGGCAAGCTAAATGCTAATTTATTAATCAAATAACCATTCTCTTGATTTTTTAACATTTTAACATAGAAGACTGCCAGGGAGTGCCCTTTTGCAGGTACTTTTCATGCTTCTTCAAAATACGGTCTCATTTTTACCCTGTCTAGACTGTTCTCTTGTGACCTTTTTGGAAGCAACTGGGGAATGTATGTAATATATGGCATATTATTGAAAGTTACAGCAATAGCTATTGTAATCACCACCCACATTCTTCCATAATGTTAGCATTTGCAATGGGTAATAAGACCTGGCCGAGAGATGGTACTTAACTTCTTATTGAATGTTAATTTAGCAGTTATGACTTTGCATTTTCACACTGACGTTGTAATGTATTATTATCACATATAACATGTAACGCTGATATGGTTGTTAAGGGGAGAGGAATTTCTTTTTTCCAAACTCTTTTATTTTAATATAGTCATTGATTCCTCTTATCGTCTTGTTTCTAATTTAAGGACAGGAGTTCTATTCTTCGGAGAGATATCGAGGTGCCTTTTTCATAACTTCAGAATGTTTAACACACTCTAATGTATCATTACCTTGATTCACCATCCAAATGGTGAACTTTTAGCAAAAGACTTACAACTTCTACCCTACATTGACAGAAAGATGTTTACTGTTGATTTTGTCTAGTGACTCTGCCACTCCAAGCTGGTTACAAGAGAACAGTCTAGCCAGGGCAACAAGGAAGTCTTTGTTTCTCTCCAGATGGTTGATTGTTTCACAAACAGGAAGCTGCTGCCTTATACTGAGTTGGGGGCTAGCAATGTCAGTACTTCTGCTCTGACTGGCAGTAGCTTTCTGGGTCTTAGTTGGAAGTCTTTCACATCCTTTTAACTGGAAATTTTACCGCTGAAGCTGCTTTCACATACGCTGGATAATGCACTTTCAATCCACTTTAATTGCAACTGTATTTTACTGTAAGAAATGGGAAAATCCACTGACAAACCATCATTAACGTGCATTGACATTGGATTGAACGTGCTTTATTCAGACTGTGTGAAAGCTTTGTTATGTCCCCTCCCCATTTTAAAGAGCATTGGAATGCAAATACAAAGGCACACCCGGAACTGCAACATGTCATCTGTCAATGCATAAACCCCTTTCCACATGCGGATCTCCTCACTTCAGTCAGGGCAGACAAAGTATGTGGGAATATATTCAAACACAACCCACACCATAAAGTCTTGGGCTTTGTGACCAGACTAAACGACAAAAGGAAAAGCTCTGGAAGATGTATTTCATATATATTTTCTAGGGCTGAGACTACAGATTTTGAGCAATTTCCCAGCAAGAGATGGCTACGCTCAAACGTTGCAGACAGTATTTGCAAGAGCAAATACTAAGAGCAAATGTTTTGATTTAAATGAAATCACTTTCATTCTATCTGAGAATTCCTAGCAAAATACTTACAATTTATGATCCACAGACTGAAGGGCATTCAGGTTGCTTTTCTACCTTTCTGGGCTATTCTACAGATGTAGTGCAAGCTCCTTGATCAACTCCAATGATGTTTACGCTTTTCTGCTGTCCGAGCAAAAAAGTTTAAAAGCTTGTAGCAGGTATGTTCTCAAAGCATATTTTCCAAGCATTAGTGTCACTCGGAAGATTTTTCACTTTCTTGGGCTCACAAAGCAACAAATTCTGAAATGTTATCTCATCAAATTTTCCATCTTCAAATAGACTGGATGCATGCCTCCATCTTTTTGGTCTGGGGCTGGGCATGGACTCAACCTCTGTTAGGAATATGAACATACATCGTTGTCCAATGCACAGGCATATATCATTTGTTAAGTGCCAGCTCTTCACTTCTGATGGCACACAGGGACAAAAAGCTCCACTTCCCCGGGGATCATATAAGTCATTAATTACATTGATGGGGCTCAACATAGATGATCTGTACCTTTTATCTGAGAAGAATGCTTTTGTTAGGATTAAACAGAGGCTAATTGACATGGAGATGCAAGACCTTAGAAGCCTCGCTTCGGGACGTTGCTCTCCTGTTCAATGGGGGATTCCATTTAGTGATGCACTGGCCGAGTATTTTTCCTGTTCAATCGATCCCTGTATTCGAAGGGCATTTATGTTGGCCCGTTTTAATGTGCTCCCTTCTGCTGTACTATTTGGGAGATTCAAAAAAATCCTATTCGGAGAAAGGTTATGCCCCTGTGGGATGTCGGAAATTGAGGATACAGCCCATGTACTTTTATCGTGCCGATTTTATGATGATTTACGTGCATTTTATTTGGATTACCTACTGCAATCGCTGGAGGGCAAATCTGTTGAGAGTAAGAGAGTGAGTCTTTTAGCCTCAACCAAGGTTGAAGTCACTGAAATGGTGGCAAACTTCCTTTACCGTGCATATAAGAGGAGACGTGTGTTTAGAATGTTTAACAATTAACAGGCTCTGCCGGTTATGCCAATTAACAATTAACAGGCTCTGCCTGTTTTTGACACTGTTACGGTTATGCCAATAAAGGTTCTGTCTTGTCTTGTGAAATATAAGTCATTAAGCGTCTGCTTAACTAGCTTCATAGTATGCAACTTTAGACTCCAAGGCATTACCCGTGTTCCGTGTGAAATTCGGACATAGTTCTGGAATCCAAATGAAAGCCAAAAAAAAAGAAAAAGAAAAAGAAAAAAGTTCTTGGCTCCTCTTTGATTCCTTCTGTGTGAGTTTTCTTGGTCAATTTTACTGGGCATATTTTCTAAAAAGTTTTGCATAAGTTACTGACTCCATCTAGGAACCCATGCAAATCCGCAAGAGTCTGGTTACACATGCATTTAACACAAGATGGGTTGGGAAAAACAGCTCACATTTAACATGTGGCCATACTCATCTTCAAAATGGTGTGAGTGGGGGAGAAATGGGTTTGTCAGCATACATGGAGGGAGGAGTGGCTTTGGTCCCTGGAGAGCCCCCACCTTGCCTTTACTGCATGTGTAACCAGCCTCTAAAATTTGGTTCCTGCAGTGAATTTCACAACTTCCCTTGGCAGATCATGCTACTTGTATTGAGGGTGAAAAATGTTCACTGTGTGAAAATGAAACATTCACGCAGTGGTAAACATAATGCATGAGAATGTAGTGTGGATGTCTTAGATTTTGACCTCCATGAGTTAATGGGGGAAGAAAAATCCAATGGGTTGGATCCAACAACTTTTCTGTTGTTAGATGTAAGAAAAGGACAGGTCTATAAAAGATCACCCACAAACGTTATAATGAGGATCATGAAATGAACATGTTAAACAGTCATATTTGACAGGGGCTGTAGTAAGAGTGTGGATTGGGCAAGATTCGGTGAAAAAAGCTGCTGGATCCAGCCCTATAGTTCCTTGGAGTAAAGAAGTCCATAAAATCCAAACTGGTTACAGTGATCTTTATTTTGAATACAAGTTGGTGGTGAGTGCACAGCCTAACACTGGGGTGACTTGTTCCAGTGTTACAAAAGCCATGGACTAGGAGGTTAACAGGCGTTTCTGCAGCATACCAATGTTAGACTTCCACATTACATGTCAATGGCAAAACTTACTTCACTGGTTGGAGAAAAGACATTAGCTACATTTGTGGCTGAATGGAAAATGTTTATCGACTTTTTACATGAAATAGATAATAATGACTTAATGATATCTGGATGTGTTACTGAATTTGCTTTCCAAATCCAGAGACATACAAGATTAAGTTTGTACAAATTGTTTTTTGATAAGAAATTTCTCCCTTGGTCAAGAGTAAGGGCCAAGCTACACATGACGAATGACACTTGAACGGCAAGTGGATTGAGTGGAGGGCAAGTGAACAGGGAGAAATACACTTGCTGTTCAAGTGTCATTCGTCATGTGTAGCTTGGCCCTCAGTCTCATCATATGTGGTAGGTACATTCATAAGAAAGTCTAATCATGAATAGGCATTGTGTCTTATATAAAATACCAATAAATCCTCCAAATTAAGGAAAAATATGGTTTATAATTTCTGCATCCTTTTCCTGTTTTCTTCCTAGTTTGTAATGTGAAAGGCAACCAAGGAAAGGAAAAGGAACCCAAAAATGAACCCTCCGAGTAAAATCTGATGAAATTGTAAGGCCAGCTTTTGTGGCCATTGAGGCTGATTTTTTGAGGTATGGCATTATCTGTTTCATCCATCCAGTTCCTTTCTAGGTTGGCTGTGACTGGGAGGCTTTACTGTAGGAATAACAGGAAGTATGCTTAGGAGAAAGGATCAGAGAAAACACTTCTAATTCCTTCTCCAGACTGCATATGGCTTTTGTTTTTTCCCCTTATAGCTACAGAAGAACTTATTTTTCCGTTTGGCTGTTGGGATCCTGCGTGAGCAGGAAGGCACATGTACTGTAAGGAAAGAGTTGCCTGATATTTGTAAAACATCCTCTTGGCTCATGGAAGACAAAACGCTTTGAGTATATCTGAACAGCGGTGTCTGCAGGTACATATATGCAAAGTTAAGCACACCTTGGTTGGTTGGTGAAACTGCCAGTCATGAGCACACAACATGCTTGCATCTTCTAGAACCTATTCCACATCATATAGCACATCCTCAGAACGTATAGTACAGATTGAGAAACATGAACAATAAAAAAGAGGACTCTTATGTTTAACATAGAATAAGTGAGACTTTGAAAACAGTATATATTTGTAGTGGAGAAAATTGGAACTCAATTTGTTGTTTAGTTTTAGTCTTTTCCTTCCCATATCTTTTAAAACTGTTTTTTTCCTTTATTGTTATTAGTTATTTGTCTCGTTTGTTATTGTATGTTTATATGTATTGTTAGTGTGATATTAGAATGTTGTGTTTTTTATCTTTTAGGTTTATTGCTTACTGTTTATACCTTTGATGTTTACTGTTTAAATAAAGAAAATTTATAGCAATTTTTTAAATAATAATCATGATATTGTCTCACAGTGTGCTCAGCCTGTGTGTGAGCTGGATCCCTTCACAGTTGCAGGTGGGGCTCACATATAGGGACATTCTCCGCAGAACAACATAACTTAGCTTTGCTGGAACAGACCCATGGCTGCTGAGCACTGCCCCTTCTTGTCTTCTGGGGTGCTGGGGTTCACCAGTGGCAGTTCAAGTCTCCACCTGGCATGTGCCACCCATGTTGTCCCCCCCCCCCCAACCCCAGAGGGGCTCTTTCTCTTTCTTGATATATTTTTACTCAGCTGTTTTATTGGATTCTCCCTACCTTTTCAACCCAAATCAGACCCCATAATCGCCTTCTTACACATCTTACCCTTTAATCGCTGAAATTTAGTTTTTAATAACTTCCACTTTATAGCTCTTGTTCAAATGTTCATTGGCATTTTATGCTCAGTAGATTTACGATAAATATATTTTGAAATACACTATTTAATAATTATAATAACAATAATAATAACTGCACTTATATACCACTCCTCTAGACAGAATAGTGCCTCACCCAGAGCAGTGAACAAGTTAGTGTTTTTATTATCCCCACAATACAGCTGGGG
Source organism: Eublepharis macularius (assembly GCF_028583425.1). Taxonomy (NCBI): domain Eukaryota; kingdom Metazoa; phylum Chordata; class Lepidosauria; order Squamata; family Eublepharidae; genus Eublepharis; species Eublepharis macularius. The sequence goes on from NC_072801.1 coordinate 72,637,300, forward strand.
CTGAGAGGAGTGGCTTACCCAAGGCCACCTACTGAGCTCATGGCAGTAGTGGGATTCAAACCAGTAGAATGCTGATTCACAGCTGAACCACTTAACGAATGTGCCAGAGAAGAGGTATCAAACGACTCTTTTCTTAGGTTAGAAGAATCCCATGAAAGGTCTCAAAGTTGGCCTTCTATTTTCACTTTTGTGGTGGTGTCAATCTTCTTGCCAGTCACACTGAGTTAGATCCAAATGATGTTTCTAGTCATGAAAAAAGGGAGAAGGTGTCCCTTTGAACATACAACAATATATATATATATATATATATATATATATATATATATATATATATATATATATATATATATGTATGTATGTATGTATAAAGTATGTGTCTGGGAGGAGTTAATATAAGGAGGAGAACTGGAGGAGAAACTGAGCAAAAAGTCGGCTGCATCCAACCCTTTGAGTTCTTAAAACTCAATGCTTTGTCTAAATGCAGTTTTCAGGGCACCTTGAACCTGTTTGTTCCTCAGGCAGTATATGAAGGGATTCAGTAAAGGAGACACAATAGTGTTAAGAACAGCCACTGACTTGCTGAAGTTAAACTCATTGGTGCCTTTGGGTTTTATGTACATGAACATGCAGCTGCCATATGTGAGGGAGACCACAATGATATGAGAAGCACAAGTGGAGAAGGCTTTCTGCCTCCCTTTACCCGACGGGATGCTTATGACACTGGAAATAATATTGATATAAGATACAACATTAACTGTCAATGTCCCACTGAGGATGAATATCGCAGCAATGAAATACACAAGGTCAAGTAGACTAGTGTCAATGCATACAAGTTTAATCAATGGTCCTTTGTCGCAGAAAAAATGGTTGACAATGTTTGGGCCACAGAACGGCATGTGAAATAATGCAGCAGCTGGACCCAGAATGAGCAGAAATCCTCCAAGCCAAGAGCCGAACACCAGCAACGAGCAGATTCGACCATTCATTATGGCAGAGTAACGCAGTGGGTTGCAGATAGCCACGTATCGGTCAAAGGACATTACAGCCAGCAGAAAGAACTCTGTGGCTCCCAGGACAAAGTACAGAAAAAACTGTGTGAAGCAACCAGATAAAGAGATCTTCTTATGGCCCGTGGCCATGTTGGCCAATGCTTTGGGAGTGATGCAAGTGGTGAATCCGATCTCTAAAACTGCAAAATGCCGGAGAAAAAAATACATTGGGGTGGAGAGACGGTGATCTTTCAAGGTGATTGCAATAATCACCATATTCCCTGTGACAGTCAAAAGATATGTGACAAAGAATAGACAAAAAAACAAGATTTCTAGCTGAGGGTTGTCGGTGAGACCCAAAAGTATAAATTCCCTCACTGTGGAGCTATTCATTGTCCTTGGCACCAGCCTAAAAGGAAGAGAAGCGAATAGTTACCACTGTAATTTCATAGACATTTAAATTATGTATTGTTACCTATTTGCATGTAACCCAGAGGGTCCACTACAAATATGACGGATGATCTGAATCCAACCAAGATTCATTTAATCTCCAGCAGTGGCCAGTCAGACACCAACTGTATATTTAATTCTAGAATTCTGGAAACATGTGCATTTTCTCTCTAAATACGGAGGTTCATTTTAGCTTGTATGGTACAACTCTGAGTTGAGGAAGCTAACTAGGGGAGCTGTACCAGTACCCTCCAAGTAGAGACATAGAGCCAAGCTACAAGTGACGCCTGATACAGGTTGGACACTTGTCAGCTTCCCTCAAGTTTTAATGGGAAATGTAGGCATCCTGGTCTTGCAGCTTGGCTCTCTGACTGCTGTCCAGTGGACTTTTCAACTGTCACTTGTCCAACATTCTGCCAAGCTGCCTGCATTTCCCATCAAAACCTGAGGGAAGCTGACAAGTGTCCAAATAGTGTCAGGTGTCACTTGTAACTTGGCTCATAGTAGCATGAAGGCCAAACTAGTTTTAATGATTGAGGTGCATCAAGCAAACACCCTGAACTTTAGTGTGAATTACTGTTACCAAAAACCTACAACAGTTGCACTTGCAGCAACTCCACCTGGGTACCCAACCTGGCCAGCATTATGGCTGACTTTGTTTATCTTAAACGACACATCAAAGAGTGGTGACAGGTGTTTAAAGGGCTTCGTACATGAAGTACAGCCCTACAAAGTAGGCAACCATCTACCTATTACAAATGGGAAAATGATGGTATATAGTGTTCAGTTGTTTAACACATGGACTGTGAAAGAGTTTCAAGCATGAACTACTGCCCATAAAGAAGATTTTGAGGGTCTCTTATGGGTGGGATCCAACCATCTTTTCTACTGGTGAAAAAGAGTCCCCTTTGGCCACCTATGCTGTAGGCCATGTGGTGGGAAATTGGATGAGACTGACTGAATGAAAACGTTGGTTTATTATTATTTTTTCTTGCCCACACAGTTTTTTTCCCCCTTGGTCACAAAATTATTTTTTTTCTTGGCCACACAAAGCAATGCTAAGTGGGCCTCCTCAGAAGTAAGCCCCACTATGTACCAAACATGGCACTATGTGCCTATGTGCCTATAACTGCATTTTCAGGCTTTAAAGATAGGTTACATGAACTAAATCATTTAAAGACAGCCTGCTCACTACCAAACCCATATCACCATGGAAGTGGGCTGGAATGAGCACTTATATAACAAATTCAGTATCTAGCTCCCTGAAGGCAGACCAGTGACCTTCATTAAAATGCTTGAGGGGGCACAAAGGCAAAGGAAAATGTGTAACTAAAGATTGTAGAACACCCAATGTGTTCTACACAGCACCTCCAGTCATGCACAGCACTAACTGTATTTATTTAGATATTCATACTTCAGTTTTCTCTTCAGTGTAAAGATCCCAAGCAACGCATACTGCTCTCTTCTCCTTCATGCCTGCCTCATAATTTCTGAGTAAGGTTTGGGTGATAGAGTGTGACTGGCCCAAGGTCACTCAGCAAACTTCCGTGGCAGAATGGCTATTCAAATCCTGGCCCAACCCTTTATGACTATGCTACAGTGGCTGTGCCCTGCTATTTTTGCCATCCAAAATGCTCACAGCTAAATTTATTCTGCTGCTTTTCAAAGAAGAGCAAAGGTGTGAGTGTGAGGGTAGGCGTTATATAATAATCCTCAGGAATTGAAAAATATTTGCCTTCAGACAAGCAATCCAACAGCTCCAATTACAACTGCAGAACAAAAAGCATATAATTGTACAACAGTTCAGACAGAAGATACACAGTTTGGGCAAAAAATCTCAGGGCCAAAAGAAAGGTTACATGGGAGAAACGTGAGTGGTCTCCCAACTGGATTTTTTTCTTAAATGTCTGTCAATAAAGGCAGAATAATGGCAGGGAAATAGTCCCCCCACCCCAGCTATTCTTAACTGAACCCTTGATGACGATGTTCATGTTTTAAAGTCATACGTCTGCCGAGCATCATCTGGGCTTCACTTTCCATGACTACTGCTCCTATGTAGTCTGCACCCAGACATTGCAATGAAAAACACATGATGTTCTGAGCATGTAACTTGTAACCCACCATTACAACATGTGGTATGTTAAAATTCCATTGACTCACCAGACAACTGTTTGTTCATAGTAAAATACTCACAGTTACATCCTAAATCAACAGGATGGTCTCACTGATTTTTGTCCCCCTGCCCAGGCTTCCTGATGTATTTTGTCTGTGCTTCTACATTTGAAATCAAAAATAAAGTTGTGAGAGCCTCCAAGCCCTAGCAAATGAAATAGCCAAAGCAAAGTGGGTGGATGTAAAAGTTTCACTGTCCAAGATAAAATTCTGAGCTTGTATCCTTCTGGAGCTTGAATATGTTTCAGCAGGTCTTTTGCTTCCTTAGCTCACAAACTCTGCAGTGGTAAAGCACATATTGCTCTTTCTCCTGGCTCCGGAAATGAGCATAGGAGCAAAATACAGTGGTGTACATCCACGTCCCTGAACACATAGCCTTTGCGGAGTGCAGAAATTGTTACATCATTACTTGGTAAGGTGCATAAGGGACATTCATTCTTCTCCCCTGAGAAGCACGTCAGATGAAACAAGTTTATTCAATAGTTTGTATTTTCTTTATCTTGTTTATGGCCTACCTCTTTTGCTGAGACTGAGGGCAGATTGCAGCTACGAACAATCCAGTAAGAACAAGCTACCAACGACCTAAAATACAGTATAATACACACAATAAGGTGGGATAACAAGATGGAAGAACAATGCAGAGAAACTCTGTAATGCAATCCTAATACTAATAATACTAATAATATTAATGTAATACTAATAATATGTTCAGTCAGGAATTCAATGTTTTGGAATTCAATTCTCTTTGGAAGGCTTTTTGATTGAAAAATGCATGGATATTTGACCAAATGCACTGGAAATTTCACATATGGATATGATATCCACAGATTTGGTTTCAGTAGCAGATATTTTTCAGCTGATGCCTGAAAGTATTTAGCACAAATACAATAAAACAGCATAATTATTTAAGTCCAGTAGACCCAGAAGATTTCCAGAGTATAAGCTTTTGAGAGTCAAGTTCCTTCGTCAGATAACTTAACCAGGCATCGAATTAAAAGAGTTCGACTCTTGAAAACTTACACCCTGGAAATCTCGTTCATATAAAAGTCAGATTGTCACTGAATGCAGTTAACTTGTATAATGTTAAGGGGGTAGATGGTTTGCAAATAGAGAGCCAGTCAGTTCTCAGTAGTTGGAGAAACTCCACCTTAGCTACAAAGCTGGCCAATGTAGTTGCAGGCCTTGTTCACGGTTGCCTGTGTAACCTCTATGAGGTAATTGGTTTAGCCCATCAGGGCGGAGTCAATAGCTAGAGCCAAGCATCTGAGGAAGAAGCTGGTTGATGGGGAGTTTCCAGGATTATTTTATATGCTTTTATCACCTTGAATAAGGGATGTAATTGTCCAAGAAGAGGACAGAAGCCTGGGTTCCAGTTGCTTCAAAATGGAAAGATTGTGAAAAAGGACTTTCTCGCTTGGTGGGATCCAACAAGTTGAACTGTCTACTTTTGTGGTTCATGAAACGTGATGAGGCACGAACCACACAGTTCAGTATTTTCCCAGTTTGTGCCCATCTCTAAGATTCTTGCCAATTTGCCCCACCTAGGATAAGCAACCAGCTCTGTTCTTGCCATCCTTACTTAAGGTCTCACAGGTCCAAAGATCAGGCCTTTTTGTGCCACTCAATAGGGGCAATGTGGATCAGGTGAAAAATGGTTTCCTATCTGAGCAAATCATAGGAGATTAGTTCCATGTTGCACCGAGCAAACCAGGGTGTGTGATCAGCATGCAGAAAATCTTTGCATCCTCAAAGGCTTGACTCCTAAAGAGACATCTCTACCACCCTCCTGTATCTACTTATTATCATCCAGCTGTATAAAGAGTTCTGGAGAATGATGGTTGTTGTGGGTTTTCCGGGCTGTATTGCCGTGGTCTTGGCATTGTAGTTCCTGACATTTCGCTAGCAGCTGTGGCTGGCTGGTTTCTCCTCCAGTTCTCCTCCTTATATTAACTCCTCCCAGACACATACTTTATACATACACATATATATATATCCTGAGGAGGTTCTTTTGCATATGGATTGGTGCTTGATGTGCTAATCTTCTCTGCAGGGCTATTGTCAGGTGTAGAGTGTTTTGTTAGCCTGGTGTCCATATGCAAAAGAACCTCCTCAGGATACAGTGAAGCCTCCCGCCATTAGCCTTCAACAATACATCAGTTCTGGAGAAGTCAAAACCTTGCACAGTATTTCATGTTATTTTAGTTGTTGTCAGGTCTGTTGCCCACAGTCCCTCCATCTTCTTTAGCTTTGCAGTTAATCCCTGTGTTTGTGTGTAGTTTCTTTTTCACAGGCCATCCAGCTTCTGGGAAGACAGCACACTTATCTCGGATGGCTCACCACAGCGGCCTTGGGACGGTTCCTTTCTATTCTTCCATAGACTATGGCCAGCTAGTTAGGCACCGAGGGTGGGGGGGGGGGCTATAGGGAGGGACTGGAACTTTGTAGCAAACATTCCATACGTCATTCTCAACAAGAGCTCTGTGTACAGCCAGATGCTTCTAATGCATCTGTGTAACCAATGGAGATATATACGCTGTAGTTGTGATTTCTCAATAAAAAACCTTGACTCAAGAGAGCTTGGATTTCTTGCTGCAAGGGGGAAGTCGGCTTCAACATATCATGTTTTTCCATAGACTGACAGTTGTTCTTAATAAGCCTAACCACAGGATATTTTATTTTAGATTTCACTTTGGACCAGTATGGTTAACCTGTAATCTAAAGTGCTGAAAATTATTAGTTTTTAGCTAGGTAGCCATGTTGGTCTGCAGAAGATCTGCAGGATTTGAGTCCAACAAGATTTTCAGGGTAAGTGCTTTTAGAAGTCAAAGTGTATGCCAAGGCATGAGCTTTGATTCTTGAAAGTTTATACCCTGAAGCTCTTGTTGGTTTCTGAGGTGCCACTGGAATCAATTCCTGCTTACAAATTTTTATAACAGAGAGCATATGCATGAGAATTTTATATATGAGACTGTCATGCTTAAAATAACTGAGGGCCAAGCTACACATGACGAATGACACTTGAATGGCAAGTGGATTGAATGGAGGGCAAGCGAACAGGGAGAAATACACTTGCTGTTCAAGTGTCATTCGTCATGTGTAGCTTGGCCCTCAGACTTCCTACCAATTTGAAAAGCTTTGATTTGGTGTTTAAAATATCATATTTGATGCCTCATCATGAGATTTTTGCCTTTTTCAAATACAGATTTCATCTCAAATTGACAGCCATCTCTTAGCCATTTCATAATTGTAATTCTTACTATCAATAATTCTTTTTTTTTTAGTCTTCTAGTTTAAATGTCAGTTTTTTCTAATTATTTTCGTTTCCTTCCACAAGAGCTACCCATAACAGAGACATAAAGGTACCAGTCGACTCACAAAAAAATGAGTTATCGTGCAGATTGTCTAATTTCTGAAGAATTCTGGATGAATCTTCAAAGAGACTTACGCTTCTTTCAAGCTCTGCTGAGAGTATGTTTTCAGAGTTGGGTCTAGACCAGACTCATTTTGACTTTTGATACAAGCATGTCCAAATGCTTGAGGAAAGAGACTGGCTCTGGGGACAGAGGCAAGAAGAAGCCTTTCAAAAATCTAACAAGCTGCTGAAATCTTTAGATCTACTGGTCCATTTTGACCCTACAAAGGAATTGATCTTGTGTTGTGATGCTTCACCTTATGGCGTGGGGCTGTATTGTCACACAACATGGGATATAATAACGAACGGCCTCTAGCATATGCTTCAAGGTCACTCAAACAAGCAAAGCAAGGTATTTCACAAGTGGAGAAAGAGGGCCTAGCCATTATCTTTGGTGTAAAAAAATTCCATCAGAACCTGTATGGGAAATTGATTGTCACAGATCACAAACCATTCACTGGACTCTTTAATGAAAATAAAGCTGGTTACAAGGTTGGGCCCAGACTACTAAAACCCTTAGAAACCCCCTCCCAACCATGGGCATCAAGAACCTGCTTGTTCCATAGGCAGAGAACTCCAGCTCCAGAAGAACAGAGGGTCAGAGTCCAGTGGCATCTCAGAGACCAACAAGAATTTAAAGATGTAAGCTTTCAAGAGTCAAAGAAGATCTCCCGAGGGAAATCTTTATTAAAAGGTATTAATTGGTAAGTTGGTAATTAATACAAGTTGATAATATGAGGGGACCCCATTCCCTGAATGTAGTGTTTAATTTTTGTGTTGATGTTGGACTAATCTCTGGCCATCATGAGTTCTTCCAAAACTCAACACCTTGTCTAAATACTCCTCTTAAAGCATCCTTCACTTGTTTGTTCCTTAGGCAATAAACAAATGGGACCAGAAGAGGTGATACAATAGTATTAAGTACAGCCACCAACTTGCCAAACTCTAATTTACTGGTGTTGTTTGGCATTACATACATGAAAATGCAACTGCCATAAGTGATAGAGACCACAATGAGGTGGGAGGAACAAGTAGAGAAGGTCTTCTGCCTTCCTGTAGTTGACGGGATGCGCATGATACTGGAAATAATATGGATGTAGGACACAAGGTTTACAAGCAAAGTCCCAATGAGACACAGTGCAGCAATAATGAAATCAATGAGTTCTAGCAGAGTGGTGTCGGCACAAACAAGTTTGATTAAAGGTCCATTGTCACAGAAAAAATGGTTGATGATATTTGGGCCACAAAAAGGCATCTGAAATAATGGCATTGTTGGACCCAGAATTACCAGAAAACCTCCAATCCAACAGCAAAGCACCAGCAAAGAGCAGATTTGCCCATTCATTATGGATGAATAGTGAAGAGGTTTGCAGATGGCCAGATATCTGTCAAAGGCCATCACAGCCAACAGAAAGAGTGCTGTGGTACCCAGGCCAAAGTACAAAAAGAACTGCATGAAGCATCCAGGTAACGTGATCGTCCTCTGTCCCAAAGCCATGTTGATTAATGTGTTGGGAATGATGGTGGTGGTGTACCCGATATCTACAAATGCAACATGACGGAGAAAGAAATACATTGGGGTGTAGAGATGGTGATCCACCAGTGTGATTGTAATAATCACCACATTTCCCATGACGGTCAACAGATATGTGCTGAACAGCAACAGAAAAATGAAGATTTCAAGGCCACGGTGGTCAGTCAGACCCAAGAGAATGAATTCCCTCATGGTGGTCTGGTTTGACATATTTGTCAGCTTCCTAAAAACAATAGAGGGAAGTCAACATACTGTACTGAATCTTGACAGGCAATTTTAGTTGTGTTATTAGTCTTTGCCTCTTGAAATTCAACATGTCATTCATAACATAATTAAGAACATACAAGGACAATCTTGAATGAAACAAGTTAGTCTTTACTCAGCCCACTCATTCTATACTTTGCTAAATGGCCTTTGATGGAGATGTTGTCCATTTCCATCCTGTTAAATGGGGAACATTGGTATGATTTCCAAAATCACATCCAGATATATATCTAGGCATATATGAACCTCTTTTCCAGCATGGATTTCCATCGGAGCAACAATTACACTTTGACAAAATACACACAGCTGAGGCCCATACTTTAGGGTCGTAGTAAATGCTAATTTACTAATCACAGAACCATTCTCTTGACTTTTGAACATAGAAAAGTTTCCATAGAAGACTGCTTTTCCTGCTAATTCAACATATGGTGTCATTTTTGCCCTGGCTGGATTGTCCTCTTGTGTCCTCTTTTGGCAGTAGATGAGGGCTGCATATAACATGTAATGTATTATTGAAAGTTACAGCAATAGCTGTACTAATCAATAACCATATGCTCCAACTGATGCAAAGAGTATTTGCTAATTCAGTCCCAAGCACAAATCATTTGACTTCATATTATTCACTTACACTCTAACTAAATCCTAGAAAAATACTTACAATTTATGATTAACTTAAGCTGAAGGGCATTCAGGTTGCTTTTTTATCTTTCTGGGCCATTCTACAGATGCAGTGAAAGCTCCTAGAACCTCTTTGATGTGGGTTGCCTTTTTGTGGTATCCGAGCAAAATGTCTAAAAGCTTGCAGCAGTTTTGTTATAAAAGCATATTTTCCAAGCATTATTACCACTCTGAAGATTTTTCTCTTTCTTGGGCTCACAAAGCAACGAATTCCAAAATGTCATCTTCCCAAATATTCCATTTTCAAATTGACTGGATGCATGCCTCCATCTTTTTGATCTGGGACTGTGTACAGAGTTAACCTCTGTTAGGAACATGAACATACATTATTGCCTGGACATATATAATTTCCTGTCAGCTCTTTTCTTTTGCCTTGGTACATTAGGGCAATCAGCTCTACTTCCCCAAGGAGTACATAAATCATTATGCTACACTGGTTTAGTCTCTAGAGGAACACTGCTTTCCTTGTAAAAATCTATACAGATATTGTCCTGAAATCCGAATGAGAGCCAGAAGAAGAAGAAGAAGAAAAAGAAGAAGAAGAAGAAGAACCCTTCACTTCCCTTTGATCTGTCTTGTGTGAATTTCCCTGTTCAGTTTTACTGGGCATATTTTCAAAAAAGTTAATGACCCTGTCTAGGAACCTATACAGATCTATTAGGGTCTTATTTCATGTGTGCTTAAGGTGGGATGGAGGAATCTGAAGTTCAACTTACATTTAACACGCGACCACATTCACCTTCAAAATGGTGTGTGGGTGAGGGGGTTTGGATTGGGTGGACATGGAGGTGGCTTTCATCCCTGAAGGTGAATGCACTGCAAGTTAAACATAAATTCAGTTGAGGTTACTTCCAAACCACCTCACTTTTAGCCCTCACATAGTCAGACCTTACAATTTCCCCTACTACAGTGAATCTTGCATCTCCCTGTGGCCGAGTATGATATTTATTTTGACGATGAAAGATGTTCATTGAGTGAAAGTGATAAGTAACTAAAATGCATAAGGGAGTAGCACACATATCTTAGATCTTGAACTCCTTGAGTCAATGGGGAAAGAAAAATCCAGTAAGTTGGATCCAACAATTTCTCTGCTTGTGAAAAAAAATAAGGAAAGGACATGTCCATAAAGGATCACCCACAAAGCTTATGTATATGACAGAGAGTTTGACAGGAACTGTAGTAAGAGTGTAAATTCAGCAAGAGTCAGTGAAAAAAAGTTGGCTGGATCAGTTACAGCTCTCTCAGAGCTCTCTCAATCCCGCTCACCTCACAGGGTGGTTACTGTGGAGATAATAATGACATACTTTGCACACCACTCTGAATAGGCGTTAAGCTGTCCTGAAGGGTGGTATATAAATTGAATGTTATTATTATTATGGTTTCCCACACTCTGCGCTTTAGTGCACATGTAATCAGCCGCTAAAATTTTCCTTCCTGCACTAAATCTGATATCTCCCCCGGAAGATCATGCTACTTGTGTTGAGAGAGTGAAAAATGTTCAATGTATGAAAGTGATAAGTTCACATGGTTGTAACTAAAATGTATGAGAATGTATCATACACATGTGAGATTTTGACCTCTATGGGCCAAGCTACACATGACGAATGACACTTGAACGGCAAGTGGATTGAGTGGAGGGCAAGTGAACAGGGGGAAATACACTTGCCGTTCAAGTGTCATTCGTCACTTGTAGCTTGGCCCTATGACTCAATTGGGGAAGGAAAACTCAATGGGTTGGTATCCAGGAGGGGGTCAAAAGGGCTACCTCCCGTCTGCCGTTTCAAGTGCTGCTTACAGCCACCCGAACCCCTAGCAGGCCTCCTGGAAGAATAGCTTTTACCCCTCTATTGAGACTCACTGGTCTCCGAGTTCTTTTCCAACCTGGGGAACTCTGCACACACTTGGTCAGGCACTCACAGACACAAGGCTTATATAAAGATGTTTATTAATTCGAAGAGTGTATGCAAGTAGCAGGAGCCACTCTACTAAGGCACAAGCAAAAGGCATCCAAAATAATAAAAGCTTGGCTATTCTAGCTATAGCTGACTAACTAAAACACAAAGCTGGCTAACAGCATTCTCTGAAGAAAGCTTGAGGCCCATACTCACAGCACAATCCATAAACTATAGCAGGCGGGTCTGTACATAAGGCCTGGGATACAGCAAAGTCCTCACATACTGCTGGAAAGGTTAGCATGGAATCCCTCGAGGTCTCAAGTGAGTCGGCAGCATTTCTCCCTGATGTGTTACTGAGAGCTGAGAGGAGCCATCTTTTAACCAATCAGAGGTACCTTGCAATCAGTGTTGCTAGGCGAGAACTGAGAGGAGTACGTGCAGAGCTGAGACTCCCTTGTTTCTCAAGGCCCTTCCCTTTGGCAACAGCTTGCAGGTGCAGTTAATTAGCTGAGCCGGACATTCCACTCGCAGGGTGTTAAACTAGAACTGGGCCTGCGGAAACTTAGACGCCTGAACCAACACAGGCAATGAACTTAAAGGGGCTTTGCTAGACAGTTGGATCCAACAACTTTTCTGATAGTGAAAAAGAAATAAGGAAAGAACAGGTCCATAAAGGATCACCCACAAAAAACTATGTACATGTATTAAAGCTGTATTTGACAGGGACTATAGTAAAAGTGTGAACTGGCCTGGCAAGATTCAGTGGAAAAAGCTGCTGGATCCAACCCTATATTTCCTTTGAGTTCCTCAAACATAAGAAATTTTGGCAGCTATAAAATTCAAATTGAGTACAGTGATCTTCATTTTGAATACAAGTTTGTGGGTGTGGAAATCCTAACATTGAGCTGACTTGTTTCACGGTCAGGGAACACCATACAAATTTTAGACTTCCATTTCCAATTATCATGAAGTTACACTCTCGTTTCTGATCATGTAATTCTTTCGTCTATTAGTAAAGATTTTCGTGGAAGTTATTTCAGTGGATCACAATGGCTCATATTTCTGAACTTGTCTTCATGGAAGGACACTCCCTGCATATAATAACTTAAAATCTTCAAGAGCTGTGTAGGGTTAGAACGCTTTGTCAGGCCTACACAACTTAGGATACACAAAGTCAAGTAAAGCCCACCCTTCTTGTGCAGCAGTATTCTTAGTGTTTGACCACCCCTCTTTTTTTTTTTTTGCAGTGCCAGGTAGGTAGTAAAAAGCGAAGGAATTATCAAACTTTTTCTTTATCAAAGTTTTTGTTGGTGTTGTTTTATTTCAAATCAGCATTGTTGACGCACCCTCTTAGGTCTATATTTTGAGGCTGCCATTTTGGATATAAGTAGTATAGACAATGATAGTCAATTTTTCAGTAAATAGGCTCAGAACTCAAATGACAATTTAGATGTCACTTCTTTGGGTGAAAGAATCAACTTTCTGAATGAGTGCAAATAATGATGAGTCTACGACACAATAACCTGCTTCCCTAAAAACCATCAGCTCCAAACTCCTGCAGTCTTCCTTTACTTTGCACAAACTGGAAAGAGTTGTGTGCACAAAAGATTCCTGCTATATAATTTTGAGCTTTTGTTTCTGAGGCCTCTAAAGTTGATGGGTCGGCTGGGCTCGAGTGAGGGGAATGGATGGTCCATGAGGTTGCAGGAAGAAAGACGAAACTTCAGGGTGGAAGAGAATTTACAGGTAAGATGGCTGGGGAAAGACTTCAAAGGAGAGGAGAAGAGGAGGAGCCTGAAGAAATAATAAGTGACGGAGAAGATTTGAGGTCAAGGCAGAGAAGATAGGGGATTAAACAAAGAAGACACTAATGAGAAAAAATAAGGCCATGTTTATGAATGATCATGGGAGTATGTATATTCTTGGATAAAGAAGGAAATACTTCTTGGGACAAAATCGCTAGGCATTAAAAATCGCTGGATGTTAAAGAATTTATCCTGTTGGTTTCAACTAACCAGCCACTTCTGTTTTAGCCCTTGAGACATTTTCTTTCTGCTGTTTAGATTCTCTCCAATTTTCAACCCAAACCAGATCCTGTAATCTCCTTCTTATACATATTTACCATCACAAAATTTAATCATTCAGATTTAGTGTTGAATATCTACCTCTTTATAGCTCCTGTCCAATCATTCATTGGCATTTTATGCTCAGTATTTGTATTTTACTTTACGATCATTTTATACTCAGTATGTTTACATTAAATATATACTGAAATACACTATTTATACACTATTGGCACATGCTATTTATATATATTTTAAAAAATACACTATCATTCTAAAGATTCAGACCTTGAAAAAGAGTTGGAATTAGTGGGAAGCAGCAGACAAAAAATACCAAAAGGAAGCTAATAATCCTACAAAAATTCTCAAAATTAGCCTTTTATCTTCACTGTTAGGATGATGAAAGTTCTCTACCCAGTCACCGTGGGTTAGATCCAACCAATTTGTCTGCTGGTGAAAAAATAAAGGTGGTATCCCCTTGGACCATGCAAAAAGGGTATGTTGTGTATCATGGTACCAGCATATAAAATAACATTGTGCATGTGTGTGTTTGTCAGGGGGAGTTGCTATAAGAAAGAGAATTGGGGGAAACAATGTCCCAATGAGGATGAATATCACAGTGATGAAATACATTTTCAGCTGAGGAATGGCAGTGAAATGGGCTCCCTTCCCACTCTTCTGAACTCAACCTTGATGATGTTTTCCATTTTACAAAAGGCTTGTGCATTTACCAATGATTATCTGGGTTTCCCCTTCTATGATTGTTGGTCCTATGTACTTTTCCTACTGATGTTGCAATGAAAACCCTGTCATGCCATTCATTAAATGATGTCCTGAACACTGAACTTGTAACCCACAGCTAGAACATCTGATACAACTGTCTGCTCATAGGAAAATACTCACCACTCACAGCCTAAATCAACAGGATGCGTCACACAGCTGTTTGGTCCCCCCCCCCAGGTCTCCTGATATATTTTGTCTTTGTTCGTATGTTTGAGATGAAAAATCAAGTTGTGAAAGCCTCCAGACCCTAGCTGGTGAAGCTGCCGAAGCAAAGTAGGTGGATGCAAAAATTCACTGTCCAAGAGAATATTCTGAGCCTGTAACCTTCTGGATCTTGAATATCTTTCAGCAGGTCCTTTGCTTTGTTAGTTCACAAACTGCAATGGTAATGCACATATGGCTCCATAAGCATCCATATCTGTGAATACATTCCCATTGCAGAGCTCAAGAAGAGTTAATTTATTACCTGTAGAGTGCACAAGGGACAGTCATTCTCCTCTGAGAAGCATGTCAAATAAGGCAAGTTTCTTCAATAATTTTTAATTTATTTGTCTCAATTATATATGACTTTATTGCTGAGACTTAGGGCAGATTGCAGTGATAACCAATGCAAGGAAATCAGTAAAAACGTACAACTATCAAACTCAGAAAACAACACACTAAAACAGTATAACGCAGATAATAAAGGATAACAAGACTGAAGAATAATGTACTGAAATACTATAATGTAATTATAACACTAATAATACTATTAATGTAACACTAATAATATATTTTGTCAGGTGTTCACTGTTTTGGAATCCAAAAAACTTCAAGTCATTTGGCCCTTCTCAATTTCTCCTGGGAGGGCTTCTTGGTTCAAAAATCACCGAGGGCTTCTCTGATGTTTGATCAAGTGGCCTGAATATTTCATATATGGATTTGATATCCAAAGATTTGGGTTCAACAGCTGATAGTTTCCAGCTGATGTCTGAAATTATTAATTGCTCAAATACAACTAAACCACAAAAATATTAAAATGCATATATTTTCATTTTCCCAACTTGATACTACATATGCAACAAGATTGAGAGCGGAACTACAAGTGACAAAAGGCACAGGTTGGACACTTGTCAGCTTCCCTCAAGTTTTGATGGGAAATGTAGGCGTCCTGGTCTCGCAGCTTCGCTCTCCGACTGCTGTCCAATGGACTTTTCAACTGTCTCTTGTCCAACATTCCGCCAAGCTGCCTACATTTCCCATCAAAACCTGAGGGAAGCTGACAAGTGTCCAACCTGTGCCTTTTGTCACTTGTAGTTCCGCTCTTAGTTTAAGTCAGTTCAACATATCAAAAATATTCAACACATTCCCAAAAAAGAGTTCTGTACAAACTACATTTTAAACAAACTTTTAATAAAGTCATAAACTTTCAAAATCAGTTCATCTCAAAAATCTTCATTTTTAATATATGTGTGTATGAGAACATTAAAAAGTGTCACGTACCTACGTGTTTGTTACACAATGTATAACTCAGTTTTAGAACTTCAGCAGTATACTAGTTTTTATTATTGGATATTTTGCAGAGATTGGTATTTCTGGTTTTGATATACTATTTGATACCTATCACACATAGGAATTTCTCTTTAGGTATTTGTCTCATACCTACTTTTTAGTATCCAATGTATAAAGAGATCTGGAGAAGTTAAAACATTGTATACTGTTTCATATTATTTCGGTTGTTCTCAGTAAACCTAACCACAGGATATTTGATTTTGGATTTCACTTTGAACTAGTATGGCTAACCCATAAACTAAAGTGTCTGAAATTTTTTAGCTCCAACTAGATGGCTGTGTCGGTGTGCAGTAGAACAGCAGGATTTGAGATCAGTAGCACGTTAGGGATCAACAAGATCTTCATGGTATAAGCTAATGGAAGTCAAAGGATACATGAAAAAGAAAGCTTTGGCTCTTCAAAGCTTACATCTTGAAAATCTTGTTGGTCTCTAAGGTGACACTGGACTCAAATCCAGCTAACAAATTTTAATACAATAGAGTGTATTCGCCAGATTTTTTTAAATATACGAAGTAGTTAAAATTAAAATAACTGAGACTTGCTACCAATTTGTAGCACTCTGGTTTTGAGGTAGAAATGTCATATTCAATACATAGTTATAAGGGTTTTTTCCCTTTTTCAAACATAGATTGCATCTCGAATTGACAGCCATCTCTTCAGCCATTTCTGTACTTGTGGCTCTTATTATCAATAATTCTCTTTTTTTAATCTTCTAGTTTAAATGACTGTTTTTTTCCTAATTATTTTAGTTTCTTTCAACAAGACTTACCCCATAACAGAGACAAAAAGGTATCAGTCAATTCTCAAAGAAATTAGTATTTGTGCAGATTGTTTAATTCCTGAAAAATTCTAGGTGAATCATCAAAGGGACTTACTCTTCTCTCAAACCTCAGAGTATGTTTCCAGGAATAGCTCTAGACAAGGCTCATTTTGACCTTTGACATAACCCAACAGCCTGTCTAAAAGCAGTTCTCAGGGCATCTTGAACCTGCCTGTTCCGTAGGCAGTATATGAATGGATTCAGAAAGGGAGACACGACTATGTTAAGGATGGCCACTGACTTGCTGAAGTTGAACTCATTGGAGCCTTTAGGTTTTATGTACATGAAAATACAGCTGCCGTAAGTGATGGACACCACCGTGATATGAGATGCACAAGTTGAGAAGGCCTTCTGCCTCCCAGCAGATGATGGGATGCTCAAGATGCTGGAAACAATGTTGACATAGGATACAATGGTAACTGTCAAAGTTCCAATGAGAGATAATATGGCAATGAGGAAGTCTGCAATTTCAAGTAGACTTGTATTAATACATGCAAGCTTGATCAATGGACCATTGTCACAGAAAAAGTGGTTTATGGTATTTGGGCCACAAAACGGCATCACAAATAATGCAACTGCTGGACCTAGAATCAATATAAAACCTGCAAGCCAAGAGCCAAGCACCAGTAATGAGCAGACTTTACCATGCATTATTGTTGAATAACGAAGAGGGTTACAGATGGCCACATATCTATCAATAGACATTACTGCCAACAGAAAGAACTCTGTAGTCCCCAAGACAAAGTACAGAAAGAATTGAGTGAAGCAACCAGATATAGAGATACTCTTATGGCCCATGGCCATGTTGGCCAATGCTTTGGGAATGATGGAAGTGGTGAAACCAATCTCTAAGAGGGCAAAATGTCGGAGGAAGAAATACATTGGGGTGGACAGATGACGATCCACCAATGTGATCACAATGATTACCATATTCCCCATGATGGTCAAAGTATATGTCCCAGAGAGTGCAAGAAAAATGAATAATTCAAGCTCATGGTTGTCAGTAAAGCCCAAGAGTATGAATTCTCTCACCATGGTGCTGTTCATAATTTTTGCTACCATCCTAAAAGAGAGAGAAATTCAAAGTGAGATGCGTGTTTTAAAAGCATTTTTCATGTTACTAATCATCGATTAAATCAAAATTTCTATTATTAATACAGGGTCTGTTGGGCTAAGGAGGAGCCACCAAAATGGAGACTGGGGAGGAAACGTTCTTGGTCTTCACAACTAGGTTGATGGTGGTATAGAATGAACACATGAATACATGAAGCTGCCTTATACTAATTAAGACCATTTGTCCATCAAGTTCAGTATTGTCTGTTCTGACTGGCAGCAGAGAAGGTCTTTAGCACCATCCTATTAGCTTAACTATAAAGGATTTCACACATGAACTACTGCCCATAAAGAAGGCTCATGCCATTAATTCCTCTCTGTTCTAAGCTGCAGTTGAGAGTCTGTAATTTATGCATGAGATGCAACAAGCTTTTCTGCTAGTGAAATAGGAAGGGTTTCCTTTGGACACCTACGCTGGAAACCGTGGATTTTTCATTTTCAAAGGCCATGTGGAATGGCTGGTTGGGGGCTGTGCTGTAGTAAGGAAGGTAATTGAATGGAATTCACTTCCACAAACCAGCAATTTCTTGGGCACCCAGATGAAAATTGCTATGAGGGATCAAATGCACATCAATTGGTATATCTGGGACTGAGTAAGCCAAAGCCATGTGATTTCTGTGCAATTCCACTCTAGTCCAGTTAAACCCATCACAATCAATAAGGCTAGGAAGGAGTACTTCTGCATAGGATTGCACATCCGTTCGGATAAAAGATACAATGCTCGGGCAAAAACCCGTCAGGGCCAAATGAAAGGTTACATGGGAGACACCAAAACGGTTTCCCAGCAGGATTTGTCTTTTTATATGGCTTTCAATTACAGCAGAAGAATGGCAGGGAAATGGGCTCTCTTCACCCCTTGATGAAGTTTTTCATTTTTTTTTAAAAAGGCTCATACATCTGCCAAGCATCGTCTAGGTTTTCCCTTCCATCACTGCTGCTCACATGTGTTCTTCCTGCTGACATTGCAATGAAAACCTTGGCCTATCAGTTATAAAACCATGCACTGAACATGTAACTTCTAACCCACAACTAGAACATGTGATGTATTAAAATTCCATTGACTCACCACACAACTGTTGCTTCTAATAAAATACTTACCATAGAGATAGTTTTAAGTTGTCAAGACGGTCACACTGCCCCCTCCCTAGCCTGCTGACGGTTTGTGCCTCTGCTCCTGCTTTTAAGATGAAAAATCAAGTTGTTGTGAGAGCCTCCAGATTCTAGCTAATGAAACTTCCCAAACAAACTGAGTGGATGCAGAAATTTCACTGTCCAAGAGAATATTCTGGGTCCGTAACCTTCTGGTTTTTGACTATTTTCAATAGCTCCTTTACTCCCTTAGCTCATAAACTCTGCAATGGTAATGCACACACGGCTCCGTATGCATCCATATCTGAGAATACGTTCCCGTTACAGAACACAAGAAGTGTTAATTTATTACCTGTTAGGGTGCACAGGGGACAGTCATTCTCCTCTGAGGAGCATGTCAGATAAGGCACGTTTCTTCGATAATTTTTATTTTGTTTCAATTATGTATGTCGTTATTGCCGAGACTCATTTCACAGACTCTGAAATGTGTACTTCTGCACATATTGCTCTGTCTTCTGGATCCAGAAGTGAGCAGAGAAGCAAAAGGTTTGCCTCTTTGTCCCTGAACACATTGCCTTTGCAGACCACTGGAATTGTTACATCTTTACTAGGTAAGGTGCATAAGGGACATTAGTTTTTCTCCCCTGAGAACCATGTCAGATGAGACAAGTTTATTCAATATTTTTTATTTTATTTACCTCGTTTCTGGTCTATCTCTTTTGTTGAGATTCAGCTGCCAACAATGCAGTAGGGTAAAGGGTAAAGGTGGTCCCCCGTGCAAGCACCGAGTCATTACTGACCCATGGGGGGATGTCACATCACAATGTTTTCTTGGCAGACTTTTTGTTACAGGGTGGTTTGCCATTGCCTCCCCCAGTCAGCTACACTTTACCCCCAGAAAACTGAGTACTCATTTTACTGACCTCAGAAGGATGGAAGGCTGAGTCAACTTTGAGCCGGCTACCTGAACCCAGCTTCTGCCAGGATTGAACTCAGGTTGTGAGCAAAGCTTGGAATGAAGTAATGCATCTTACCACTCTGCACCATGGGGCTCTTTTAACAATGCAGTAAGAACAGTAAAAACATATGACCAACAACTTTATAAAAACAACACACTAAAATACCGTATAATACAGACAATAAATCAGGATACCAAAACTGAGGAACAATGCAGTGAAACGCCATAATATAATGCTAATACTAATAACCCAAATACTATTAATGTAAAACTAGTAATTTATTCGGTCAGATATTTACTATTTTGGAATCCTAAAGACTTCAAATAGTTTGACTCCTCTCCATTTCTCATTGAAGGACATTTTGGTTCAAAAATCACTGGAGGCTTCTCTGAAAGCATGCATGTTCAACTAAGGGCCAAGCTACAAGTGACGAATGACACTTGAACGGCAAGTGTATTTCTCCCTGTTCACTTGCCCTCCACTCAATCCACTTGCCGTTCAAGTGTCATTCGTCATGTGTAGCTTGGCCCTCAGTGCGCTGAATATTTCACGGATGGATGTAATATCCAGTGATTTTGTTTCAACAGCTGATATTTTCCAGCTGACATCTAAAACTATTTAGCTGAAATACAAGTAAACTGCATAAACATTCAAGTCCAGAACTTAACTACTCTTGAAAACTTGTACCCTGGAAATTTTGTTGCTCTTTAAGGCGCTACTGGACTCCAATACTGCTGTTCTATTGCAGGCCAACAGGGCTACACACCAGGAACCAGCAGAAATATTGAGATCAATACATCTTCACTTTCCCAACTTTGTAGTATATTCATTCATAACAACAGGGCTTCTTTTCAGCTGGAATGCAGTGGAACAGAGTTCCAGCACCTCTTGAAATGGTCACATGACTGGTGGCCCCGCCCCCTGATCTCCAGGCAGAGGGGAGTTCAGATTGCCCTCTGTGCTGCGCATATTCAGCATCAAAGGTTTGCAGACATGAATCTCTGCCCATAAAGAAGAGTATGCCATCAATTTTTCCTTATTTCAATTTAAGGTTGAAAGTGTCAAGCTTATGGGTGAGATACAACTGGCGTTTCTGCTAGTGAAATAGGAAGGAGGAGTCCCCTTTGGCCAAATGGAATCTGCATTTACGAAGGCCATGTAGAATTGGGGTGTGTGTGTTAAGGAGGAAAATTGAATAGAACTGAGTGAAAAGGACTGGACTGGATCCAGCCCATATTTGTTTTTCTTGGCCACACAGCACAATGCTAAATAGGCCTCCTCAGAGGTAAATCCCACTATGTTTAATTTATTATTTTTTATTTTTTATTTATGCCATTTATAGTCTGCCTTTCTCACTGAGACTCAAGGCAGGCTACGCAGTGTGGGATTAGTACAGTCAATATCAAAGGTATTTCCATAAACAATGCCATTGGGTTAAGGTGTGGGAATGCAGCATGTTATAGCATGGCCCCATAAGATCTTAGCAGTTATGCATTGCTCATAGTTGGTTGGGGGCCACCAAGATGATGGGAAACCACCTCTGTTCCTCACTTGCCTGAAACCCCCTTGAATGGGTCACCATAACTTGGATGTGAGTTGACAGTGCACACAACCAGTAGATTCTAATGCTTTCCGCAAACGATGCAAAACAGAATTATTCAAAAAGGCTTTTTCTTCAGATAGAAAGGCTGTATTGTAGGGATGAAGTCTCAGATGCTTCACTAATGAGTTAGGAACCATAGACTTCACCACTATGTTGCCTTAAATACTATCTGCTGCTTTAAATATGAACTCCTATGCACTACCACGCTTCATGTTGTCAAATGTTAGTCCTAGAATTGATTATGTTCTGCTCCAGCATTTCTTCTGCTCTGTAATGGACCCTTGGTAATGGTATTTATTTATTGATTAGATTAGATTAGATTTTTAGTCCACTCTCCCCGCCGAGCGGGAATGCCTTTGTAAACTTGTTTGTATTTCCCGATGGCATTGTATATTTATTTATTTCAAATTTCTATTCCACCCTCCCCGCGAGAAGGCTCTGGGTGGATAACAACATATTAAAATACAATAAAAATGCATCTACATTAGAACATCATTAAAACAGCAGTGTATTTCTATTAATACACATTTATTAATACACATGCACACATTTATAGAAATGTCCTTGGCACCGTATGGAAATGTACTTGCTACTGATTGTACTAGTCTCATACTGTGTAATCTGCTTTTAGTCTCAATGAGAAAGGCGGACTATAAATGACTTAAATGAATAAATATAATGTACAAAATAGAGAAACTAAACTGACATCCAGAGACCCAGAAGGAGTATTATCTGAAATGTATTTCATGGAATGTGGCAGGATGGTTAAATAAAATCCAAGACCCACCATTTCTACAGTTTATAAGATGTTATGGTATAATTTTCATCCAAGAGTCTGACTTAACATCAGACTTGGCACCATGAGAACATCTCAGTCTTGGAAGGCCTCTTCGATGGGACTCCATATACTAAAAGAAGCGTACTCCTGTGATTATAGGTCCATTGAGGATTTGCCCCATGTCACATTTCAGTGTCCGAAATCTGAGGCCAAGTGCAGCAGATTTTTGAGGACCGTTCTATCTCATCTCCCAGGATGGTCTGACCAGAAGAAATTGGTTTTATTATTAGCAGATAGAAAAAAAATCCATTCCTCTCCAAATGGCAAGGTTTGCTGCTGATGTAAAAGTTAAAAAAGACCGTGAGATGTACTGAGTAGAGATGGGCATGAACCAGGAAAAACCAAACCATGTGGTTCATGGTTCATCGCATTTCACGAACCATGAACTTTCACAAACTTGTCCCAGTTTGCGACCTGGTTTGTTGGGTTCATGGTTTGTTGCTTCCAAGGCCCTAGAACAGCCCCCTTCACTGTGAGAGATGCCAAACATGCAGGGATTACTTCAGCAGGCTCTCCTCCACCCACCCTCAAGGTTTGGTGAAAATAGCAATTCAGATGTTTGAGTTAGAGACCCCCAAAGTTGCTATCCCCAGGAAAATTCCATTAGATATAATGGGAGCCAGCCACGAATGCCAATTAGCTTGTATCAGGCTCCTGGCCAGGTTGGTTGGAGCCTGGGGGTGGCATACCCTCCAGGTTGGCCTGGGCAGTGGCTAAAGCTCAAGGAAAGCCTCAGATATGGAGGGAGGAGGGGGTTGGAGACACCTGGGATGCCTCTCTCCCTGCATTGGGACTCTTGTCACACTCTCTCATCTCTCCAACTCACTCGTTCATTGCCAACTACTCATCGTAAGCTCCTTGTCTCTGCCCACCTTTTTTGCCCCCCCTTGGCATCCTCCCCCAGTCAAGGAGATGTTCTTGGGGACACCGGAACATTTCTTTTAAAGGAGAGGAGGACAGAGACAATCTATGAGAGGAAGTTAATCTTGGGGGAAGGAGAAGATGTTCCTTGCGGAGACAGGATATTCTTGGACAGGAAAGGACAGAGGCAATCCATGAGGGGAGGTTAATCCTGGGGGAAAGGAGACCTTGGGGGAACAGCATTGCATTCCATAACGAGGAACCCCTCCACCTGGCAGTGACCCAGAGAGTGGTCGGAGCCATGATACGCCCAGACAACAGTTTGGGGGGGGGGGCAAGGTTAACTTCCAATGTGGAAGCACTGGGCTGATCCGCCTCCACCACCGTTGCCAACAATCACACCTCCATGCCCTCTTCCCTTTGGCCAGATCATTTTGCCTGGAACCTGTGCACCTCTCTTCAGAGGTCTTGCATCCATAGCTGGAGCTCAGCATTGCACATGGCAATGCTGCCCTTTATATGGGGATCACAGATACAGGCCAGTCTGTATACCCCCTCTTGGCAGAGAAGATGCAGGTGGGCAGCCAAGCATGCCTGCAAGCTCCTCACCAAGTCCCTGACTTCCCCCTGTTCCAGTTCTTTGGCCAGTGCCTGCTCCAGCCCACTGATCAGGGGGATGGCTTGCCCCAGGCTGGCCGTGTAGGAACAGATGAGGTTGGTGGTCTCCTGAAATGGCTTCAGGACACAGACCATCTGGGAGTGGGCTAGCCAGTCCATAGAGCTAATGCTGAGCTCCTCTCCCTCCTAAAAATGGGCACAGAGGGAATGATATCCTGCACCACATTTATTTGCTCCAACAGACGAGTCATAATGACATAGGTGGAGTTTCAATGGGTGGGCATGTCTCCAAAGAGCTGGTGCTTGGGATGCCCCTCCTAGTTGCCACCAGTAGGCAGTGAGGGTGAGGTAGCCATGCTGATGGATGTTCCACGGGTCCTCTGAGAAGTGTACGGTATGCCCTTATGCTCTGGACATCTTGTTATGAACCAGCTCTACCACAGAGCAGTAGACAGATGGCAAGACTTGCCAGCCTATGGTCCACTGTGAGGGCATGGAATACCAGGGGCTAAATGACTCAGCACCCTCTGAAAGCTCACACCTTCCACAGCAGACAAAGGTCATCTGTCCAGAGCAATAATCTCTGCCACCACGTGAGTGACCAACTCCTGAGCCCTCCCTCTGTTTCTTTTATCTTGGCAGTGCCACCAACCCCGAGTGAACAACCTCCTGAAAAGTAGCCTGACTGGAAGTTCCACTCCCACCCACAGCACCCTTGGTGCAAGCGCAAGTCTTCTTCCTCGGTGTGGACTCCCGTTCCACCTTCTCCCTGCCCAGAAGCCCTCTTCGTCCCCCTGCCTGATGGTTCTCCTTGCTCTGAATGCAACAGTCTCAGGTGGTGCCTCTGCAGATGCCTACAGAGGGCGGAGGATGACCGATGCTTGGGGTCCAAGCCCCTACACACCAGGGCATTACAGGTCCAGCAGCGCACCACACAGGGGTCATTGCGGAGGATTAGGAAGTGCTGCCGAAGTGTGGGCCTGAAACAGGGACCGGGATGGTTGTTGCTGAGCCAGGAGGATGGTGTGAGGGGTAGACTCTAGGCAGAGGCAGTCCCAAGAGGTTGGGATGTAGACGAGCTGGATGTTTCTCCAACCCCTCCCCCTTGATGCACCCTGAGATCTCTCCTCCTCCTCCCCAAAAAGTTTTAGCAGATGCTGTTCCTCTGGCAATGCTGATAACTCTTCTGCCTCCTCCTCCATCCCCACAAACGGATCTTGAAAAAGAGGCTTTGACTCTGAGACCTCCCCACTATTGTTGAGCACTGGTGGGTCAGCAGGAAGAGCTTGGGACTTCTTCCCCCCATGATTACCCTTGCCCCTCACTCTAACCCTCATGAAGCTAATAAAAAAAGCCCTCAGCTGAGAAAACCACAAAGCTTGGCCCCAGAGCCTGGCAGCAGCCCTGAGACTGGAGTGGGAGGAAAGGCCCCTAACCCACTACACAAACATCTTCCCAGACAGAAAAGTGCACAAAGTAAGAAAAATTAACAAACAAAATAAAAAAGAGTACTGTGAGCCCTCAGTTGAGGTACCCACTTTGCTTGGCTCCAGAGCCTGGCAGTGGCCATGATGGGAGGAAAGGCCCCTAACCCACTACACAAACACCTTCCCAGACAGAAAGGTGCTTTAAATAATAAAGAGATCGTTTATCAGTCTCCTTTTGAGCAGCAACTCCACCAAAAACCTCCAAAATCTGCCCCCCCTCTCTCTTCAACTTCCAACTGCACTTCCTCACTCCATCTCTGCTTGCTGGAAAGTGGAACCATGTGGCTGACAGTTCAGAGTTATATACTCGTTGTTCTCATAGAGCAGAATGGGAGCTCTATGGTTGGCTCCCAGAGCTGCCTATCAAGGTTTTAAGGGCTAAGGTTGGTGTTCCCAGGGCTGCAGAAGGTCCATCCCCTCCATTGCCTAGGGAATTAATTCTTGCTCCTTGCTGTCATAGAGCAGAATGGAATTTCTCTGGTTGGCAGCTAGAGCTGCCTATCAAGGTTTTAAGGGCTAAGGTTGGTGTTCCCAGGGCTACAGAAGGTCCATCCCCTCCATTGCCTAGGGAATTAATTCTTGCTCCTTGCTGTCATAGAGCAGAATGGAATTTCTCTGGTTGGCAGCTAGAGCTGCCTATCAAGGTTTTGAGGGCTATGATTGATGTTTCCACAGCTGCAGAAGGTCTGCAGCCATTCACCCCCTCTGTTGCCTATGGAATTAATGGGTTGGCACCAGGCTGTCTGGCTTCATGAGCCAATCATGAACCTACGAACCGGCCTTAAAAGTCATGATTGTAACTTGCAAACAGGATGCTGGATATGATGGGTCGCTATCCCAAACCTCCTTAGGGTCTTGTGTCCCATCCTACATCTCTGCCTGACAAACACAGAGCTGACTGCAGTGGAAGTGGAGGGACCTGTTTTTCCTTGGCTCTGACAGCTGCACTGGCTATGAATATTTTAAGATATCTAAGTTCTTTCTCATTGGAAATTTATTTGTGCCTTTTAGCTTGCTCAGGTGGAAAGATATTCTTCCGATGCCCATTTCTTTTGCTCCTCCCCCTCCACAATTTTGCACTCACGAGAATGCAGAAGGCAATTTAGCTGCCTTTGATCAGAATTTGTTTCTTTTCGGCTTGCAAACAACATCTTGCATGGTGAGAAAGCAGGGGAAAGGCTGACCTGCCTTTGCTCCTTTAAATTTGTGCCTTTCAGGAGTAGCAAACCCTTGGCCATACACATGCAGATGGTGTGGGTGCATCTACTTGGTGAACTTCTGTTGCTGAGCCATTGCAATGTTGTGGTTAGAGTGTTGAACTATAATTCAGGAACACCCAGGTTCGAATCCCTTCTCAGACATTGATGCTCAATGGGTTACCTTGGGCAATTGTTCTCTCTCAGCCTAACATACCTTACAGGGCTATTATGAAGTCAAGCTGAGAGCTATGTATGACACCTCAAGTTGCTTGTGACAGATGGAGGGGGTGGGGGAGACAGATCTGTGATGTCCCACATCTTTGAAGAAGGACCAATTTTCAAAATTGCTCTGCTTTGGGAGCTCACTTATAAAGTAAAATTTTCTCCCCAACACAAAATGCAAAACTATCATGTCAGTTAACACTGAGTGAGTTTACGTTTGGTAGCAGGCAGGCCCTCCCCCCTCCCCGAGTGGTGAAGGGTGTGGAAGTGTGCCCATCCATCCTACAGCCTGGCCAGCCCAATCTGAGGCTGGCAGCTTAAGAAGTGGGCAGCTTGAGAGGTGGGCGGCTCTTCCTCCCTCCCTCTGTAGAGAAGGGAAAGGAAGCATACCTGCCTGTCCTACAGCCTGGCTGGCCCAATTCGAGGCCGGCAGCATGAGAGGCTGGTGGCTTAAGAGGTGGGCGACCTTTCCCCCCTCCCCTGGCAGAAGGGAAGGGAAGCCTCAGCCCTTCCCATGCCTGCATATCAGCTGCGCAAGGAGGAAGCCTTCTCTCTGACCACCTGAGCAATGGCCAGGAAGGTGGGCTCCACCGCCACCCCCCTATTGCCTGTAGATAAGCTGGCATGGAGAAAGCAATGGTATGCCCATCTTTCCCCTGCCCAGCTGTGTGGTGGGCTCTGCTGTTGCCCCTTGTCCATGCTGGGTGAGCAGCCCCATGGTGCATCAGGCCCAGAAGTGGCAGTAAGGCCCAGGGCCACAGTGGCAAGTCGTCTCCCTGCTGCACCAGGCCTTCCCAGGCCTCCAAAAGTTCAGAGGCAGCTGCCAGGCTGGGCCTTTCCAAGTCTATAGAAACCCCAAGGAGGCAGCGGGGAGGCAAACGGTTTTGTTCTCACTCGCTTCTTATCCCCACGTACTATGCAGGTGCAGTGTACTGCATATGTGCAGGGATAAGAAGTGAGTCATCAGCAACACGGTTTGCCTTTTACACCTTCTGTATTTTAATTTTTCTATGAAAATGTCCAGATTTTTTTGGTTTAATTTTATCTTGATGAACATTTAGATATTATCATATATTGTAAAGATTGATTGATTGACTGATTGATTGTTGTTATTTCCAACCTCAGTAAGAGAAAGCTTCCAAGAGTAACTCTAGACAAGGCTCATGTTGACCTGTGATGAAGCCCAACACCATGTTTAAAAGCAGCTCTCAGGGCATCTTGAACCTGCTTGTTCCTCAAACAGTAGATGAATGGATTCAGAAAGGGAGACACAACTGTGTTAAGAATAGCCACTGACTTGCTGAAGTTGAACTGACTGGAACCTTTGGGTTTTACGTACATGAAAATGCAGCTGCCATAAGTGATGGACACCACCGTGATGTGAGAGGCACAAGTGGAGAAAGCCTTCTGCCTCCCAGCAGATGATGGGATGCTCAAGATGCTGGAAACAATGTTGACGTAGGATACAATGGTAATTGTCAAAGTCCCAATGAGAGAGAGTGTAGCAGTGAGGAAGTCTGCAATTTCAAGTAGAGTCGTGTCGAAACATGCAAGTTTGATCAATGGACCATTGTCACAGAAAAAGTGGTTTATGGTATTTGGGCCACAAAATGGCATCAGCATTAATCCCACTCCTGGACCCAGAATCCAAATAAAACCTGCAAGCCAAGAGCCAAGCACCAATAATGAGCAAACTTGACTATGCATTATAGTTGGATAACGAAGAGGGTTACAGATGGCCACATACCTGTCAACAGACATTACTGCCAACAAAAAAAACTCTGTAGTCCCAAAGACAAAGTATAGAAAAGATTGTGTCAAGCAACCATTTTTGGAGATACTTCTACAGCCCATCGCCATGTTGGCCAATGTTTTGGGAATGACGGAAGTGGTTAACCCAATCTCTAAGAGTGCAAAATGTCGGAGGAAGAAATACATTGGGGTGTAGAGATGGTGATCCACCAATGTGATCATGATGATTATCATGTTCTCCATAACAGTCAAAATATATGTTCCAAAGAGTACAACAAAAATGAAGATTTCAAACTCATGGTTGTCAGTAAAGCCCAAGAGAATGAATTCCCTCACCATTGTGCGGTTCATAATTTTAGCTACTACCTTAAAAAAGAGAGAGAGAGAAATAAAGTAAGAGGTGTGTTTTAAAAGCATTTTTAAGGTAATTATTTTTTTTAAAGTTATTTATCTTCCATTAAGTGAACATTACCATTATTAATATAACAGGTTTGTTGCGCTAAGGAGGGGTCACCAAACAGGACCCTTGGAAAGGAACTCTTTTTGTCCTATCAATGGCTAAACCTTCATGCTATCCTGTGTAGAGAGATGCTGTTGAAGGGCAGCATATCCCAACACAATTGATGCATAAGTAATTAAATTGCCTTCCCTTTTTGTTTGGAAGCAGAGTGGAATTACCATTGGATACTCTCTTAAGGTGACCATACTAATTGTGGTGGTACATACTTGACCAATTGCAGTTCAGCTTTTGGAAGGGAGGGAGGAAGAAAGGAAGACAGAAAGACAGACAAAAGGAATGCACCATGCTCTCTCAAAATAATTTAAGACTTACTCAGAATTTCTTATGTTCCTCCCCTAATGAGGAGATCCAGGTTCACTATGCATTTTGCTCTAGGCTGGACATGTGACATGGGATGAACTTGGCGGGTTGGTGTTCTTAACTATACAGGACAATAAACTGTGTACTTGGCCATCACATATGAATGGTGTATGGTAACCCTCACACAATTTGGTTCAAAATAGAGATTTTTGGAAATCATTATTGGTCCATAGAAATCTCAAAAACAAGTCATTTAATCTCTATTATAAAGAGCAGCCAAAATTTCAACAAGTGCAAGTTTCTGAGTTCTTCAAAACTTTTAATCAAGCTGGATGAACCCCCCCCCCCCGCCCCCCCCTCACCACTGAAAAGGGCAGCTGGTGGGAAGCAGAAGTACATGTTTCAGGCCATGTTGGAAAGATCACATCGTTCAACTTCAGAGTAGAATAAAGACGTTCAGACTTAATTAGATTAGGTGATGCTCAATGTAAAAGGTGAGTTTCAGAGGAAAACTTTTAAGAATCACCTGTAAGTCAAATGATCACGCAGCATTAAATGGAGCACATGCATCCCTCACAAGACTGAGGGCCAAGCTACACATGACGAATGACACTTGAACGGCAAGTGGATTGAGTGGAGGGCAAGTGAACAGGGAGAAATACACTTGCCATTCAAGTGTCATTCGTCATGCGTAGCTTGGCCCTGAGAGTGGAGGGAAACAAAGAATAGTTTTGTTGAAATAAAGAGGCAATGGAAGATGAAGTGAGTAATACTATTGCCTAGCAGTTAGAGGGAAATAAGAGCATGTAAATGAAGTTCTATCCCAGATAACAAATATCAAATGGAACACATTAACAGTGTCATTCTAAGAGCGGGACCACAAGTGATGCCTGACAGAGGTTGGACACTTGCCAGCTTCCCTCAAGCTTTGATGGGAAATGTAGGCAGCTTGGCGGAATGTTGGACAAGTGACAGTTGAAAAGTCCATTGGACAGCAGTCAGAGAGTCAAGCTGCAAGACCAGGACGCCTACACATTTCCCATCAAAACTTGAGGGAAGCTGACAAGTGTCCAACCTGTGTCATTCGTCACTTGTGGTCCCGCTCTAAGATAAGGCACACTTTTCTAAGTCCATAAACTCATTTAGCATGTCGCTGTAACCAGCATTTATTCCTCAGCCAAAAGTGAACTCCTAGCAAGATACTCACCCTATTTGCCACAAGGACATACACTTTGTTTTTCTGGTCTCTAAGCGTTGTGTTCTGTGTTCTTGTCTCTCCAAATGACAAAGAAGACCATAGAGCCTCCAGGGTATAGCTAAGAAAGAATCCGAAAGAGGCCACGAGATGAAGCTGCCCAGGCAAAGTAAGCAGAGCCAGAAATTTCACTTAACAAGACAATTTATTGACCTTGTAACAAGAGCAGATTTTGATCCTTTATACCACTTTAGAAAATCATTCACTTTCTTAGCTCACAAACGCTGAAAATTGATTGCATTCATTTCTCCATCTCTTTGCTTCAGTACCCTCCAGTTGGCAGTGGTGTGGGCAGCTGTCTTCTTGAGCTTATGGCTTTGGCAAAACACACAAGAAGTTAGCACTTTGCTTGTTAGGTCACACAGGGGATGTTAGCCATGTATCTGATGAAGCTGGCTCAAGGCATCATCATTTATTCTAAAAGGTACCTCAGGATCTCATTGGGTGTTCGTGTTCAAACCAAGCAGAGGCAAAACAACTTGGCTATTTCCCAAGACTTTACTGTAGGTTTTGCTGTTCTTTATGACAGGAACATTTCATCTGAAAACTAAAATATAAACACAAGCAAAGAGAACAGAGCTGTGGAAAAAACAACAACAGGACTTATTTCAGTAAATTTTTGCAAACTGCTGCTTTCGATACATTTTCAAACATGAATCACTGCCCATAAAGGAGTATGCTAGTATTATTTATTACATATATTAGATTAGATTTTTAGTCCGCCCTCTCCGCCGGGTGGGCTCAGGGCGGAGTACAACATTTCAATTTACATAAATAACAGTTAAAAACAGATAAAACATTATATAAATAACATTAAAACAGCTTTATACAATAAATACAATACCACTTCTCTTCAGATGGCAATGATAAAATAGTTACTAGGGAAAATTAGTAAAGGTTGAAGGTGTCTAGCTTATGGGTGAGGTTCAACCAGCTTTTCTGCTAGTGGAATAGGAAGGGGGAGTCCCTTTTGGCCAACTGTGCTGGAGACCCTGGAATCTGCATTTACAATGGCCATGTAGAATTGGGGAGGGGGTGTTTAGGAGGAAAATTTAATAGAATTGAGTGAAAAAGTCAACTGGATCCAACCCAAAGTTGTTTTTCTTTGCTACGCAGCTCAATGCTAAGTGGGCCTTTAGTCCCATTCCGTTCAATACTGTTAATGTTCAGGTAGTGCATATAGGAAGACAATTTATGCAGTTTACACACAGAAACTAAATACTTTAAAGGAAGACTGCTCACTATCAAGCCCATAACACAAACAAAGAGCAATGCTGATTCTGTGAACCTAGGCAGATCATGAGAGGGAGGGCAGGAAGGGTTACATCAGTGCTTAGTTTTTGTGGCCCCTTCTTACATGCCCAGGGTAATGCTGATCACCACTTTGGAGTAGACATGGGCACAATTAGGAAAAAAAATGAACATGGTGTTCGTTGCTCATTGCCAACCACGAACAATGAACAACGAACATTGACGAACATGATCCTGTTCATGAACATGTTTGTTGTTCCTTGTTTGTGGGGGCCAGCAGGCCCTCTCTAGCCATCAAGATCCCTACTGCAACACTCCCAGAAACCGTACCTGAGCAGGCAGCAGGAAATGTACCAATAATAAATAATAGCTTGGCCCAGAGCCTGGTAGCAGCCCTGGAACTTGAAGGGGTAGATCCCTACTGCACCACTCTCAGAAACCCTACCTGAGAAGGCAGCAGGAAAGGTACCAATAATAAATAATAGCTTGGCCCCAGAGCCTGGCAGCAGCCCTGGAACCTGAAGGGGTAGATCCCTATCCCACCACACACAAAGAAAATTCAAGCTCCAATGCACTCTCCCTGTATCTCTAACAGCAGCTGTCTCTCCCTGAAAGCCAGAGCTGGGAGCCCCCCTTCCCCCTGCTCTTTGCTCCCTTGTTATAACAAATTTGGAGCTCCAGTCCACATTTGGAAGGAAGACCTGCCTACCAAGCTAAATTGGGCTTAGATTGGGGTTTCCAGGGCAACAGCAGGAGTTCAGAGAGAGTTCAAGCAGTCCCTGCCTCCAGTTGCCAAGGGAATTGATTGCAGGTGCCAGACTGTTTGGCTTGAGGAACAGCAACGGACAATGCTTGCAATGACCACCTGTTATTTAGAATGGGGCCTCATGAAGAGCTTGTTCATGAACAGCAGTTTGGGCTGTTCGTGGGGTTTTTTTAGTTCATATTGCTGTTTGTGCCCATGTCTACTTTGGAGTCAGGAAGCAATTTTCTCAAGGCCAGTTTGGCCAGGGGTCCTGGAGGATTTCCCCCCCCCCCCCATTTCTGGGCATGGAACTGAGGTTACTAGAGGGTAGGAGGAGGTATTTGTAAAGTTCCTGCATTGTGCAAGGGGTTAGAATACATGACCTGGAGATACCTTCTAGCTCTATGTTTCTATGATTCTAAGGGCCAAGCTACACTTGACGAATGACACTTGAACAGCAAGTGTATTTCTCCCTGTTCACTTGCCCTCCACTCAATCCACTTGCCGTTCAAGTGTCATTCGTCATGTGTAGCTTGGCCCTAAGATTCCATGATTTTATGATTCTATGAGGGTTGGAAGTAATATGTATTAGGGTTATACATGATGGGGGGGGGAACCCACTATTACGCACAAGACTCGCTGGTTTGGTTCTTTAAAGTAGCTTTTAGAATGCTGGCCCACATCTGGGAGTTCCTCCCATTAAAAAGTTTGTGTGTTTCATGTCATTTCATACTTTCCAGTGGCAGGCTGGCACTAGGCTCACCTCGCAAGGCAGCAGCTTGTTTTCCTGAACAGAGCCAACTGGATCTCAAAGAGAGAGAGACCTTAACTTTATCAATTAATTCTGTTGGCAGGAAGGTGGAATGATACCAAAGTGTGTGAATGCATCCAGTCCTGCACACCACTGTATTTATTTAGATATTTATAGCTCACTTTTCTCTCCAACGAAAGGATCCAAAGCAGTTTACGTTGTCCCCTTCTCCTTCTTATCCTCCACACAACCACCACCCTGTGAGGAAGACTTGAGTGAGAGACTTTGACTGGCTCAAGGTCACCCGGCCAGTTCCCATGGTAGAGTGGGGATTCAAACCCGGATCTCTCAGGTCCTAGTTAGACACTGTCACCACAACATCACACGGCCTGTACGGTGTCACTTCTGCCAGCCGGAATGCTCACTGCTAATTTTATTCTGCTTCTTATTGAAAGAAGGCTAA
Source organism: Eublepharis macularius (assembly GCF_028583425.1). NCBI lineage: Eukaryota > Metazoa > Chordata > Lepidosauria > Squamata > Eublepharidae > Eublepharis > Eublepharis macularius. The sequence goes on from NC_072801.1 coordinate 72,670,937, forward strand.
GGTGTGGGAATGCAGCATGTTACAGCATGGTCCCCTACAATCTTAGAAGGTAAGCATGATCCATAGTTGGTTGGAGACCACCAAGACAATGGCAAACCACTTCTGTTCCTCACTTGCCTGAAAACCCCCTTAAATGGGTCACCATAAGTTGGTTGTGAGTTGACAGTGCGTACAACCAAACCTATAAAGCATGAGGGATGTGGAGGGTGTTGGATAATAATCCTTAGAAATGAAATGTTGATTAGCCTTCCAGCAAGCAAACCAACTGTTCCTTTTATGACTGCAAAACAAAAAGGGCAGCCCAGATTATTTTGAGACAAGCGACACCCAATAGACTGCAGCAAGCAAAAGGGAAGTAAATCTGCCTCTTTCAAGCCCGACTTAAGTGGAATGTGTGCAGTGGCTCAATCACAAAAGTTGCAGAAACAACATCCACTAGCTAAGATGTCACTTTTTGCTTGTCTCAGAGCCAAAACACACGAGAAGAAATACCTAGGTTCAGCACATGTTTTGTTACCTCAAGGTTTGCTGGGATCTGTAGGCGTCCTGGAAGCTTAAAGTTTAGCATTTACAGAGCAGCAGGAAGGGAAATACAGGCGCCTGTATTTCCCTTCCCCTTCCTGCTGCTCTGTAAATGCTAAACTTGTTCTCTTACCTCAAGGTTTGTTGGGAAGTGTAGGTGTCTTGGAAGCTTAAAGTTTAGCATTTACAGAGCAGCAGGAAGGGGAAGGGGAATACAGGCGCCTGTATTTCCCTTCCTGCTGCTCTGTAAATGCTAAACTTTAAGCTTCCAGGACGCCTACAGATCCCGGCAAACCTTGAGGTAAGAGAACACGTGCTGAACCTGGGTATTTCTTATCGTGTGTTTTGGCTCTCAGGTTCCACAAAAAGATGACAAGGAAGGGTGGCTGAGTGAGACAACAGCCCTGGCTCAGGAAATACCTAGTATCTAGATGCTTTACCACTGGGGTTGTCTCAGGGCCAAGCTACACATGACGAATGACACTTGAACGGCAAGTGTATTTCTCCCTGTTCACTTGCCCTCCACTCAATCCACTTGCCATTCAAGTGTCATTCGTCATGTGTAGCTTGGCCCTTAGTGAGTGAAAAAAAATCCCCTTCCTCAGCTAACTCACAAGGTGTTGCTTGATCCTCCTCAAATAACAATGTGAGCTAGGTAAAGCACAGAAGAGCCCCAGGACAGTCAAATGTTTTTTGCCCCCCATCTAACCAGGAGCTGAAAGGGAGTGCACAGAGGCCCACATTTACCCATGAGGGTGAAAACAGATAAGGGCTGTGTGGATGCTAGTAAAGGAATCAGCTCACAAACACACCAGGCTCCTCATCTCCGGAAAAAATAGGAGTTCATTTTGCATTTTATTTTGGGCTAAATCCAGTGACGATCAATGCACGAAATGAACTTGGGAAGGTCCGTGATCTTAACATCCTGGTCTGAGTAAGCCACGTGGACATCTGTACAGTTTAGTAGTGCAGTTCTATGTGAAGTTACTTTGGTATAAACCCTTTGATATCAATAAGCTTAGGCTGGACTAACTCTGGATAGGATTGCATAGCAATTCAAAAAAACATGCAGTTCTAGGGCACACAGATCTGGGGCAGAAAGAAACACTATATGAGACACAAGTAAACAGCATCCCAACTGATTTTTTTTTCTTAAATGGCTATCCATTTCAGCAGAAGAGTGGCAGGGAAATGGGCTTCCACCACTCTTCTGATCTCAGCTCTTGCAGATGTTTTTGATTTTTAAAAAAGGTTCATGCATCTACCAGGTATCCCCTTACGTCACTGCTGTTCACATGTATTCCGCCTGCTGAAATTGCAATGGAAACCCTTGCATAACATTCATACACTGATGCTCTGAACATGTAATCCACAACATGTGATACAATAACATTCCTTTGATTTGCCAGACTTCTCTTTGCTAATAGTAAAATACTCACCACAACTCACAGTCTAAATTGACAAAACAGCCACCAGACCCCACCTGCTGAAAGTGCCCAAGCAAAGAGAGTGGATGCAAAAATCTCGCTGTCCAAGATAATATTCTGAACTCGTAACTTTCTGGATCTTGAATATCCTTCAGCAGGTTCTTTGCTTATTTCGCAAACTCTGAAATGTGCAGTTCTGCACACATTGCTCTCTCTCCTGTTTCCAGAACTTACCAAAAACGAAAAAGAACGTGTGCATCCATTTCCCTGAACACATCGCCTTTACAGAGCACAAATTGTTGCATCATTACTTTTAAGTATGTCCAAAGGGACATTATTGCTCGCTAATTAACAGCCATCACTTACAATCACATTGATTCCAATGTGCTTAGACTGGAGTAGCTCCTCTGAGGATTGCACTGATAGCCATTTTTGTAACTGTGGTTCTAATTGTCAATATTTTTTTAATCTTCTCATTTCAATGCCAGTCTTTTCCAATTGTATTATTTTACAACAAGAGCTACCTCTAACACAGACATAAAAGTATTAATCGACTCACAAAAAACCCACAACTTTTTGTGCAGTCTAATTTCTGAAGAATTCTGGGCAGAGCCTTCAAGGCAGTTTATTTTTCTTGTCCACACGGGCCGTCTAATTCGGTCGAAGTGCCATGTATAAAAACGGATCCATCTGAGTGGATTCTAATGTACAAGATAGATACACTAAACTGGCATCCAGGGACCAAGGTGGAGCATAATTTGAAATGTACTTCATGGAATGTGGCAGGATGGTTAAATAAAATCCAAGACCCACCATTTCTAAAGTTTATAAAATGTTGTGATATAATTTCCATCCAAGAGTCTGAGTTAACATCAAACTTGTATTAAATGGATTCATCACCTATACATTAAATGCTACCCCCACCCATCTACTAAAGGACACCCTGGTCAGGGGCTGGCATGTCTGATTTCTACATCAGTTAAGTGTTTTGAAGTATTGCTCTGTCCCCCATAATCTTTAGCAATGGCCTGTCTTTTGACTGTTAAAGATCAGGTAATTTTGGCTGTAAATGTATATATCCCTCCTCGTTCTTTACCCTTTTTTATGAGCATTGTTGGCCTGATTTGGAAAACTACATCTATGAACTTGAGGTTCAACATCCCAAGGCAGAAATAATACTGGTAGGTGATATCAATGCTTGCATTGGAAATGGTCGCTTAAGGGTTAGGGTAAATGTCTATTATGATGACCTCTGTTATGATAGGAGGATTACAAAAGATTCCTTGGTTAACTCAGCTGGGGCAATTTTCAGCCAACTGATCAACAAGCTCAGCTTTGTAATATAAAATGGTAATGTGCCATCAAGTTGTTTCTGACCTATGGTGACCCTATGAATGAAAGACTTCCGAAACATCCTATCATGAACACACTTGCTCAGATCCTGCAACCTGGAGGACGTGGCTTCTTTTATTGTGCCCAGCCATCTCATTTTAGCTCTTCTTCTTTTCCTCCTGCCTTCCACTTTTCCTATCACTATTGACTTTTCCAGAGAATCTGGTCTTCTCATGATGTGATCAAAGTATGATAGCCTCAGTTTTGTCATTGTAGCTTCTATGGAGAATTCAGGCTTGATTTGATCTGGAACCCACTTATTTGTCTTTTTGGCTGTCCATGGTATCCGCAAAACTCTCCTCCAGCATCACATTTCAAATTAATCCATTTTCTTCCTGTCAGCTTAGGGAGATGAATATGGGAAATGCACTTATAACTAGTAGAGCAAAAGTGTAATTGATTATATATTAACAATAGATTACATTTTGAAGTAGGGTCACTTCCGGAAAGTGACCCCCAATGGCTTACATTTTGTATTTGTGTTTCTGAAGCTTTGTGGGACATCAATACCTTATTTTGAAATCACAGCAGATATCCATTTGAAATGGACCTATACACTCCAAAATAATTTGCAACATGTGCTGACCAGTAAGACACTCCTTGAACTCAAGGGAAAAAATGTTTGAAGCACAAGACACTGAGATTGCCCTGACACTTTTTGAAGACTTAATTACCCAAGGGACTGCCTCTCCCCATAGAGCGCTTAGATCAGCAGGAAGAGAGCGCTTAGATCTCAGACCCCGGAGAGCGCTTAGATCAGCAGGAAAACATCTACTGGTGGTCCCTGGCCCTAGGGAGGCTTGACTAGCCTCAACCAGGGCCAGGGCATTTTCAGTACTGGCCCCAACCTGGTGAAACTCTCTGTCAGAGGATACTTGGGTCCACCAAGACCTTGTGTTTTTTCAGCGGGCCTGCAAGACAGAGATGTTCTGCCAGGCATTTGGTTGAGGCCAGTACTCAGACCCACCAATTGGCCTCCCTGCCTGTCTCTTATTAGTGGGGGGCTATATTGAGTCATCTGCCCCATGTCATCTGCTAATCTCGCACCAACTCACGTCCCCACCCCTCTCTTCCCTTGTGGTTGGCAGGGAGGGTTGAAGTGAACCTGGGACATAGGGCAGAGTCAGAACATAGTGCAGAGTTTGTTTTTATGCTGTTAAATCTGGCTTTTATCATTATTTAATGTACCGTTTTATCAATGTGTTTTTATCTATATGCTTTTACCTGTATGTTGTAATCTGCCCTGAGCCCGTCCAAGGGGAGGGCAGATTATAATTTTTAATAATAATAATAATGATGATGATGATGATGATGATGATGATGATGATGATGATGATGATGATGATGATGATGATGATGATGATGATGATATCCTTGAGGCCTTTCCTCATTAAGACCATTAGCATATCAAATAGAAGAGGGCAATTTAAGAACAGCTGGTTTGGCACTGAATGCTCAAATATGAAAAAGCAACGAAGGCTGTTAGGGTTAGGGAGGCTGAAACAAACCAAGCAAACTGAAACAAAACCAAATACTTCTTCAAGCTCTGTAATAACTATAAACACCTATTTTGAAGGGTAGGTGGGTGGAAACTTGCCTCAGTAAGGGCCAAGCTACACATGACGAAAGACACTTGCCTGGCAAGTGGATTGAGTGGAGGGCAAGTGAACAGGGAGAAATATACTTGCCATTCAAGTGTCATTTGTCACTTGTAGCTTGGCCCTAAGAGAATCTTGGCAGGCACTTGGCCTTAACTCAGAAAGACGTGACAACCTCAGAAGGGGAGAGTATGCTATGAGAGAGATTCTTACTTATCCAAGGACCACTGGGAAGAACAGTTTTCCAAACTATTTAATGATCATATTCATGAGGCTATCATAGCTGAACTCCCTATGACTATCCCATCAACTAACTCACCTGAATGGCCACCTGTATCTGTTCGTGAAATAAAATCCCTAATTTCCGTAAACAGGAACAATAAAGCCCTGGATGATTTGCTTAAAGTTTTCCAGGACTAGCGGATACCAGTTTTAGCCACCCTATTTACTTATATAGATAGGTCAGATAGGTTCCCCCAGGAATTGATCTCTTCTATGATCATGCCAATTTATAAAAATGTACTGATTCAGCTAACTATAGGCCTATAAACCTGCTGGATGTAATAGGAAAGCTTTATGCAAGACATTTCCTGGAGGCATGGGAAATTGAAAATAAACTTGTTAGCACCAGAGCAAATTGGATTTAGACCTGGACATTTGAGCCTGAACCACTGCCTTCTCTTGTAACACCATAAATATTCATAAGGATCATCTAGGCAAATATACGTAGCATTTATTGATCTCAAAGCTGCATTCCATTCCATCTCAAGATACCATTTGTGGAGATACTTAATGAATATGAATACAGGTAATAGGTTGCTAGAGTATATAAAAGCCCTTTACACAGACATCAGCTTAAAGATCAGATTAGGAGTTTACAGCCAACTGTCTGGCACAGTTAGAACCTCAAAAGGGATATGTCAAGGTTACAATTCGGTCCCATTACTTTTTAATTTATACATAAATGATATGGTGAAATACCTGTTGGAATCCCAATTTTTTCCAGTAAGTGCAGGGGGAGAGGCTGTTTCAATTTTGCTTTATGAAGAGGATACCCTTCTAATATCTCATACTCAAATTGGTCTTAGAAAGTTGCTAAGATACTTCATCTCCTATTGTAAAACAAACCTACCTAATGTAAATTATTATACAGTTTTGGAAGGTCTCCTCAATAGGATTACATATACTAAAAGAGTGTGCTCCTGTGATTATAAGTCCATTGAGGATTTGTCCCATGTCACATTTCAGCAGATTTTTGAGGGCTGCAGATTTTTGAGGGCTGTTATATCTCATCTCTCAGGGTGGTCAGATCAAAAGAAAGTATTTTTATTATTATTGTTGACAGATAGAAAAAAAATCCATTATTCTCCAAGTGGCAAGGTTTGCTGCTAATGTCATAAAAGCAAAAAAAAAGATATACTAACCCAAACATGATTGACATGTATACTAACTAAATGCTGTACTCTGGGGCATTAGCATTTGGATTATATGGAGTTTTTATTATGAGCTATTTTAAAAGGTCATTCTGTATTATTATCTTTTCTATGAAAAAGTCTAGATTTTTTTGTTTAATTTTATCTTGATGAACATTTGATATTATCTTGTATTATAAAGATTTATTGATAGATTAGCTGATTGATTATTGCTCTCTCCAACCTCAGTGAGAGCAAGTTTCCAAGAGTAGCTCTAGACAAGGCTCATGTTGACCTTTGACAAAGTCCAACACCATGTTTAAAAGCAGCTCTCAGGGCATCTTGAACCTGCTTGTTCCTCAAACAGTAGATGAATGGATTCAGGAAGGGAGACACAACTATGTTAAGAATTGCCACTGACTTGCTGAAGTTGAACTCACTGGTGCCTTTGGGTTTTATGTACATGAAAATGCAGCTGCCGTAAGTGATGGACACCACCGTGATATGAGAGGCACAAGTGGAGAAGGCCTTCTTCCTCCCAGCAGATGATGGGATGCTCAAGATGCTGGAAACAATGTTGACGTAGGATACGATGGTAATTGTCAAAGTCCCAATGAGAGAGAGTATAGCAATTAGGAAGTCCACAATTTCAAGTAGACTCGTATCAATACACGCAAGTTTGATCAATGGACCATTGTCACAGAAAAAGTGGTTTATGGTATTTGGTCCACAGTATGGCATCAGAAATAATGCAACTGCCGGACCCAAGATCAGTATAAAACCTCCAAACCAAGAGGCAAGCACCAGTAATGAGCAAACTTGACCATGCATTATAGTTGAATAACGGAGAGGGTTGCAGATGGCCACATACCTGTCAACAGACATTACTGCCAACAGAAAGAACTCTGTAGTCCCCAAGACAAAATAAAGAAAAGATTGAGTGAAGCAACCAAATATGGAGATACTCCTACAGCCCATAGCCATGTTGGCCAGTGCTTTGGGAATGATGGAAGTGGTGAAACCAATCTCTAAGAGGGCAAAATGTCGGAGGAAGAAATACATTGGGGTGTAGAGACGGCGATCTACCAATGTGATCACAATGATTATCACATTCCCCATGATGGTCAAAATATATGTCCCAGAGAGTATAAGAAAAATGAATAATTCAAGCTCATGGTTGTCAGTAAAGCCCAAGAGTATGAATTCCCTCACCATGGTGCTGTTCATAATTTTTGCTACTACCTTAAAAAAGAGAGAGAGAAATAAAGTCAGAGGTGTGTTTAAAAAGCATTTTTCATGTTATTTATCCATCATTAAGTCAACATTACAATTATTAATACAATAAGTTTGTAGGGCTAAGGAGGAGGGGACACTGGGAAAGGAACTCTTTTTGTCTCATCAATGTTTAAACCATCATACTGTCCTGTGTAGGCAAATGGGGTTGAAGGACAGCATCTCCCAACACAACTGATGTATAAGGAATTAACATTACTTTCCCTTTCTAGCTGGAAGCAGAGTGGAATTACCATTGGATAGCCTCTTAAGGTGACCATACTAATTGTGATGGTACATAGTTGATCAGTTGATGTTCAACTATTGGAAGAAGGAAGGAAGGAAGGAAGGAAGGAAGGAAGGAAGGAAGGAAGGAAGGAAGGAAGGAAGGAAGGAAGGAGAGAGGGAGGGAAGGAGGGAGAGAGGGAGGGAGGGAGGGAGGACTTTCAGAATATGACTGATATCCATCTAGTCCAGTATTCTGTCTCCAATGTGGCCAGTCAGATGTCAACTGATTTCTCCCCAGAATGACCAAAGGAACATAAAGTGCTCTTTCAAAATGATTTGGGACTTACTCAGAATTTCTGATGTTTCTCCCCTAATGAGGAGATCTAGGCTCACTATGAATTTTGCCTTAGGCTGAGCATGTGACAAGCCAGGCATGAGAAGAACTTGGAGGGCTGGTGTTTCTCCATTCTGAGAATGACCAAAGGAACGTAAAGTGCCTTTTCAAAATGATTTAGGACTTACTCAGAATTTATGTTCCTCCCCTAATGAGGAGATCCAGGTTCACTATGAACTTTGCCTTAGGCTGAGCATGGAGCACCTACATCCCATACAAGACTCAGAATGGAGAGAAACAGAGAATAGTTTTGTTGAAATAAAGAGACAATGGAAGATAAAGTGAGTAATACTATTGACTAGCAGTCAGAGGGAAATAAAACCATTGAAACAAAGTTCTATCCCAGATAACAAATTTCAAATGTAAAACATTAGCAATGCCATTCTAAGCCAAGGTACACTTTTCTAAGTCCATAAACTTCAGTGAGGTTTAGAATGGTATCACTCACTCAGTTTAGCATGTCCTGTAACCAGCATTTATTCCCCAGCCAAATGTGAACTCCTAGCAAAATACTCACCCCTTGTAGTCCTATTTGCCAGAAGGACATACATGTTATTTTTCTGGTCTCCAAGCGCTGTGTTCTGTGCTTTAGTCTCCTGGATATAGCTAAGAAAGAATCCGAAAGAGGCTATGAGATGAAGCTGCCCAGGGAAAGTGAACAAATACAGAAATTTCACTCAACAAGACCATTTTTGAGCATGAACAAGACCATTCTTGGGCCATATAACAAGAGCATTTTTTGAGCCTTAACGCCGTTTAGCAAATACGTCACTTTCTTAGCTCACAAATGCTGAACATCGATTGCATCCATTTCTCCATCTCTTTGCTGCAGCTCCCTCCAGTTGGCAGTGGTGTGCTCAGCTGTCTCCCTGAGCTTATGGCTTTGATAAAACACACAAGAGCTTGGTACTTTGCTTCTTAAGGAACACAAGAGATGTTAGCCATGTGTCTGATATAGTTGGCTCAAGGTACCACCGTTTACTCTAAAAGGTACCCAAGGATCTCATTGTGTGTTCCTGTTCAAACCAAGCAGAGCCAAAACAACTTGGCTATTTCCCAAGACTTCAGTGTAGGTTTTGCTGTCCATTATAACAGGAATATTTTGTCTGAAAATTAAAATATAAACAAAAGCAAAGAGAGCATAGCTGTGGGGAAAAACAACAACTAGTCTTTTCCCAGTAAATTTATGCCACTGCTGATTTCAATACATGTTCACAAACTGGCATGATGATTCCTGGATACAAGTTGATAAGAGTTCTTTGTTCATCTGATCATTCGCATTCTATTTATTCTTGTTAAACTATTAAGATTCTGAACTTTGGTGAGACTGGCCTTTTCAGAACACAAAGTGTTACCTCATTATGTGTTAGGGTGCCCAAGGGGATATTGGGCCTGAGATTAGATTCATTAGTTGGAAAAGATTTCTACAAGCTCAATTGCTTAAAGGCTAAGAGAAAGTATTATAAAATGATGCTACAATACAATATGTTCAATTGCCTGTTTTTATACAAATCACATGAATTTTAGAAGGTTTTCAGAAATGCTGTACAGGAAATGAGCAATCACAACTTCTTCATGGCAGCACTATATAGCTCCCAATAAGTTTTTAATTAATATAATTAATTTAATATAAAGTTTTTGTATTATATTATATTAATTTACTATTATATTATATTAATTTAATTAATATTAATTATTAATATTAATTAATATTAAACATTTAATTTAATATTAATATTAAAATACAAATATTAAAATACAAAATATTTAATATTAAATTAATATATTAATTTAATATAAAGTTAATATTAATTTAATTAATTATATTATATTAATTTAATATAAAGTTTTTGAAACAAAGTGCAGTAGAACCCCCCCCCCCCCAAATCTGAACAATTTATAAATCAATGACAGAATCAAGTGGTTGAAACAAATGTGAATGAGTTAAAAAATGGAAATAATCAAAGAAGATCAGATTAAATTCAAGGGTGATAATTAGAGATGGGCATGAACTGGGAAAATATCGAACTGTGCAGTTCATGGTTTGTTGTGTTTCACAAACCACGAACCACGAACTTTTATGAACTTGCTCTGTTTTGCAAACCAGTTCATTTGGTTTGTGAAAACATCACTTCTGGGGCAGCAGCAGTAGGTCTGCAGAATGCCCAGCATTGAATTTGGAGAGGAGAGTGCCCTCAAGTCATAGCTGACTTATGGAGACACCCCCCACCCCCAGTGGGGTTTTCATGACTAGAGACTAACAGAGGTGGTTTGCCATTGCCTGCCTCTTCAATCCTTGTATTCATTGGAGGTCTCCCATCCAATTGCTAACCAAGGTTGACGCTGCTTAGCTTCTGAGATATGACAAGATCAGGCTCACCTGGTCTATCCTGGTCAGGGCACAAATCATTGAATCTAGCCAGGGAATAATACTAACAAATTGGCACACTGAGGAACTATAAATTTTGATTGTATTTGAAAGGAATTGAGGATCAAACACTCAGAGCAAAAGGTGAGCAGACACACTTAGCATCAACTGTAAGAGATGACCAATCTTGCGCTCAAGGCCATTCTTTATTGCAGTAAAGGTTCTTTTAAATTCCAGAGTGAATAACTAAGGGCCAAGCTACAAGTGACAAATGACACTTGAATGGCAAGTGGATTGAGTGGAGGGCAAGTGAACAGGGAGAAATACACTTGCTGTTCAAGTGTCATTCATCACTTGTAGCTTCGCCCTGAGAAGCAGAAAAACCCAGAGCTTTAATTTTTGCATCTACCTGTTGGTGGCTCCAAGTTGTCTCAAAGGAACAATATATGAGATTTTCAAGTAAAAAGCAGAGGGAGTTTGAAAGAAGTTTAGCTTAAAATGTATAGCTGCAGTTTGGGAAAGATTAATAAGTGACTTAAAGCTGGATTCATGCTGAAAGGTAGAAGAGAACTCAAAAACAAGGCACCCCAAAATTGCATGCAAGAATATTTTCTGAATGATTTCCAGCTTGGAACTATAAGAGCTCGTATTCATAGGGAGCACCATATAACAGCTGAGACAGAATCTTGGTCTTAAAAATCTGGAGTACCGAAGGAGCAGATTGCCTACTACAGGTCTTATAAAATCTGTGGATAACAGCTAAAGTCGTTCTAATGCTATTCCTATAACACTGCAGTTGGAAATCCCAGGAAATAGATGAGTGAAGTGAAAAAAAACCGGTAAAGGTAGTCCCCCTGTGCAAGCACTGAGTCATTACTGATTCATGGGGGGATGACGCATCATTGGCAGACTTTTTACAGGGTAGTTTGCCATTGCCTTTGTAACCCCTATGAGGTGAATTGGTTTAGCCCAGTGGGGTGGAGTCAGAAGCTAGAGGCAGGCTGCTGAGGCGGAGGCAGGTTGCTGGGGAGTTTAATAATTTATATGCTCTTATCATCTTGAATAAGGTAATCAAATGTTGTATGTAAACCATATGATTTAAAGTGGTGTTTGTGTATTGTGTTTGGTTGGTGTTCCTGGGCGTGTATTATTTTTGCAGGGCTGTAATTCCCCAACAAGAAGACAGAAGCCTGGGATACAGTTGCTTCAAATTAATGAAAAAGGACTCACCACTTCGTGAAATGTTGAACTGATTTACCTTTTCAAAAACATTGTTGATTTAAAGTTTTCTGTCTGGTTGCACTTATGAGTTAGTTAAAAAAAAAGCTGTATGTTATTAATTGTTAACAGTTTAAAAGAAAAAAAATGTTACAAGTTAAAAACACTTTCTTAAAATTGCGTGAAAGGTGCTTCCTAAGCTCCATAGAACCCATGAAAAGAGAAATTTAAAAAGTGGCGCCGCTCCATAGAACCCATGAAAAGAGAAGTTACACCTTCCCCAGTCATCTACACTTTACCCCCAGGAAACTGGGTACTCATTTTACCGACCTTGTAAGGATGGAAGGCTGAGTCAGCCTTGAGCCAAAATAATTAAAAGCATGGATTTGCTCAAGGTAATGGCTGACTGAAACACAAGGTCGCTGCTGTTGGCACTGAGATATGGAAAAAAATGTATGATTTTTGGTAATTCATTTGCAGCAATTCTGAAGCACAACAGGAAGAAAAGCGTAATAGAAACCTACTTTGAATGTCTGATTTGGATCTTGTTTTGCCTCTTCTTGGGCCTCATACTCAAACTACTGTTTCTCCTTTTTCTAACTTGTTCTGTCTCAAAGTTTGGTAGTATTCCAAGCTCTTTTGCAATCTCAGCAGGGATCTATCAAAACTTACTGGAAATCCTCATCACTCATGATTGTCTGTTGAGAGGACCATTCTCCCTACGCTGCTGGGGAACGCTCAGTGAGTTTTCTCCTCTACTCCTGCCCAGGAGGCAGACCACAGTGGCTGGTGCCAATAATGGGACTTTTGTAAATGATAATGGGTGCAGAGAAAGCTTTGATAAGATGTTACAATGAATTACATTCTATAGCACTGTTGTAATGTTTTAAAATAAAAATATAAATTGTCAGTTGCATTTTTAAAAGAAACTAATCTGTATAAAACTGTGTACCTCAGGTCAGTTCTCTGCTCCTCTGAGATCTGTTCCCTAGGTGGTCACCTAGTTGGCCTAATGGTAGCACCAGCCCCGGTCAGAGCAAAAACGACACTATCATTTGCATATAGAAGCTTTGCAATCGGAAGACTGTTGAAGGATAAAGATCTAATAAAAAAAACTTTGGAGGTAAATCAGACAGATAAAACTTGAATAACTGAGGGCCAAGCTACACATGATGAATGACACTTGAACGGCAAGTGGATTGAGTGGAGGGCAAGTGAACAGGGAGAAATACACTTGCTGTTCAAGTGTCATTCGTCATGTGTAGCTTGGCCCTTTGGAGCTAGAACATAGTTTTCCACTGCACCCCATATGTAAACAGTAATAGAATTAGTTAATTTCACTTGAGAACACTAATGCACCTTCAAATTAGAGGAAACATGTAATCATATCATTAGGCCAAGAATCCTGGGAGGAATCAAAGCTGTAGCCAGTCTCTTTCATAAGTACTCTCAAGAGTCAAACACAGTCTGGAGACCAATAAACACAGCATGCAGTTTCCCATTTTTTAATGTATATTTGCTGACAAGGCGAGCTTAGATGCAGATATAATGTAGGGCTGAACTTCCTCTCCTGAACCCGAAAATTTCTTCAAACTCCTGGATTGAAGATCCGTGCCTTCAAGTCTCCAGTTTAAGAAGGTGGGCAGCATACAATTTACCCACAGTTGAGAAGAGGCTAATTGGACATCAGTTTGCAGGATCATTTCCACCTCCTTTCTTGTAAACAGGTATCACAATTGCCTGTCTCCAGCAACCTGGAATTGACCTTGAAGTGTCAATGTCAGTAAATAAAGTCTCAATGTCCAGGGTCCATCAAAGAAGATTTACTTTGGATATCATCATTTTTGCTCGACAGTGTTGGAGAAATAATTCCCGCTCAAATCCTTTGACTTGATATAGAACCCTGGCACTGATCACTGAAACAGTACCAAATAATTTGGATGAGCTTCACAGATACTTCTGCTTATCCGCTCCTGCTTTCTTTTATACATTCATCAGCTTCTTAGATTCCTAACAAATATCTTTCTTCTCGCATCTCTCAGTACTTCATGCACTTGTTTGTTCCTGAGAGTGTAGATAAATGGGTTCAACAAAGGGGTAACTACGGTATTCAGTATGGAGACTCCTTTGTTGAAGTCAAACTCTTCACTTTCTGAAGGTCTCACATACATAAAGATGCAGCTACCATAGAACAGGGAGACAACAATAATATGGGAGGAACAAGTGGAGATGGCTTTCTTTCTCTCTTGATTCAATGGGATGTGCATAATGCTGGAAATAATGTTGACGTAGGATACAATGGTTATCGCCAAGGTCCCAATGAGACAGAGTATGGCAAGGAAGAAATCTGCAAGTTGTAGCAGACTTGTGTCTACACATACAAGTCTGATCAGCGGTCCACTATCACAGAAAAAATGGTTCACTGTATTTGGACCACAAAATGGCATCAGAAATAATGCAACTGCTGGACCCAGAATCAAAATAAAACTTGCAAACCAAGAGCCACGCACCAGTAACGAGCAAGCTTTACGATGCATTATAGTTGAATAATGAAGAGGGTGACAGATGGCCACATATCTATCAACAGACATTACTGCCAACAGAAAGAACTCTGTAGTCCCCAAGACAAAGTACAGGAATAATTGTGTGAAGCAACCAGATATGGAGATACTCCTGCAGCCCATAGCCATGTTGGCCAATGCTTTGGGAATAATGGAAGTGGTGAGCCCAATCTCTAAGAGGGCATAATGTCGGAGGAAGAAATACATTGGGGTGTAGAGACGGTGATCCACCAATGTGATCACGATGATGATCATGTTCCCCATGATGGTCAAAGTATATGTCCCAGAGAGTACAAGAAAAATGAGGATTTCAAGTTCATGATTGTCAGTAAAACCCAAGAGTATGAATTCCCGTACCATCGTGCTGTTCATAATTTTAGCTACCACTCTAAAAGAAAGAGAAATAAAGATGTCAGAGGTGTGTTTAAAAAGCATTTTTCATGTTATTTTTCTTCCATTAAGTCAACATTACCATTATTAATATAACAGGTTTGTTGGGCTAAGGAGAGGTCACCAAATAGAACACTGAGAAAGGAGCTCTTTTTGTCCTGTCAAGGCCTAAAACTTCATGCCGTCCTGTGTAGGCAAATGGGGTTGAAGGGCAGCATCTCCCGCCACAACTGATGTATAAGGAATTAACATTGCTTTCCCTTTCTGCTTGGAAGCAGAATGGAATTACCATTGGATAGCCTCTTAAGGTGAAAGAAAGAAAGAAAGAAAGAAAGAAAGAAAGAAAGAAAGAAAGAAAGAAAGAAAGAAAGAAAGAAAGAAAGAAAGAAAGAAAGAAAGAAAGAAAGAAAGAAAGAAAGAAAGAAAGAAAGAAAGGAAAAGGGGAGGGAGAACTTTCAGAATCTGACTGAGTACCATGTCTCTAAAGTGGCCAGTCAAATGTCAACTAATTTCTCCCCAGAATGTGGGTATCAGAGGTATGTTACCTGTATAATGGAGTTTGAGATAAGATAGAAATTTGAGCTGCAATAACCCCCCACACACACACCTGAAGAAATGTAACTAGGCCTCTCAAAATGATTTAAGACTTGCTCATAATTTCTTAGGCTCCTTCCCTAATGAGGAACCTCCCAGTTTACAATGAATTTTGCTCTAGGCTGAGCCCATGACAACCAAGGTGAAGGCTTGATTACCATAAATAGGGCCACTAATGGTACACTCTAGCCATCAGATATGAATGGTGAATGTTATCCCTCACTAGAACCAAGTGGAATTCTCTTAGTGCCTTTGTTGAATTTCTCCCTGAAATCCAGCAATCTGTTTTCTAGTCCTCTTTTTTGGAACTCGAGTTAGTTTTCAAGCAATTCATCTTTCATGAAGAAGAAGATTTGATTTAGATCTCTAAGAAGAAATGCATTTATTTATTTCATCTACTATGAGCATAGTTGAAAAATAAATAACAAAATGAGTTATTAAAAAAATTAAACACAAGCCAGCACGTCTCCCAAACATATTCTTGCTGCATCAGACTGCTTTTAACCTTTGTATCATATTACAGAGGCACAACAGCAGGCAGAAATCCACAAGTGAGGAATTGTACATTATCACATGGTTAAAGAAACTCAAAGATAAATTAATGAAAAATCAAAGAGAATTCCACTTTAGATAGAGGAAAAGAGAATAAGAGGAACATATTGTTATATTAACCAAAAAAATGGGGAAAAAATCCTACCCTTTTTAATACGCACACAATTTGTTACAAAATAGAGATTTTAGGTAAGCATTGTTGGTCGAAAGAAATCTCCCAAAACAAGACATGTAATACCTATTTTAAGAGCAGCCAAAATATCACAAAGCGCAAGTTTCTCAGTTCTTCAGGATACTTCATCGAGCTGGATGAATTCCCCACTGGAAAATGCAGCTATTGGGAAGCAGAAATACATTTCTGGCCGTGATGGATGAACTATGTAATTCAGCTTTAGAGTATAATGCAGAATGTCTTATGAACTTAATTAATTAGATGCTACTCAATGTAATAGGTTTCAGCAGGTTGCATATGGAAATATTGCAACCTAGCTGTAAGGATTAGTTGTTGTAAGTCAAATGTTCTATTGCAGATGAAAACATACCATATGTGACACATTTACATTGCCGTTCTAACTCAAGGTACACTTTTCTATGTTCATTAACTCTGTTTAGCATGTCCCTGCATCTCTTTTATTCCCCATCCAAATGTGTATTCCTAGCAAAATACTCAATTGCAAACCTATTTGCCAAAAGGACATACATACAAGGCCTCCCAGCGTTTTGTTCTGTGCTCTTCTTTCTTCAGATGACAAAGAAGCCCTGAGAGCCACCAGGCTATAGCTAAGAAAGAATCCGAAAGAGGCCACGAGATAAAGCTGCCCAGGCAAAGTAAGCATATGCAGAAGTTTCACTTAACAAGACCATTTTTGACCAAGTAACAAGAGCATTTTTGAGTCTTAATGCCATTTAGCAGATACGTCACTTTGTTAGCTCACAAACTCTGAACATTGATTGCATCCATTTCTCCATCTCTTTGCTGCAGCTCCCTCCAGTTGGCAGTGGTGTGCTCAGCTGTTTCCCTGAGCTTATGGCTTTGACAAAATCCACTTTGCTTCTTAGGGAACACAAGGGATGTTAGCCGTGTGTCTGATGTAATTGGTTCAAGGCACCACCATTTATTCTAAAAGGTACCCGAGGATCTCATTGTGTGCTCCTGTTCAAACCAAGCAGAGCCAAAACAAGTTGGCTATTTCCCAAGATTTCATTGCTGATCGTTATGATAGGAACATTTTGTTAGAAAATTAAAGTATAAGCACCAGGAAAGAGAACATAGCTGTGGAGAAAACAACCACCACTAGTCTTTCAAATAATTTCAGTTCACTTTTTTCAAAGTTCTGATTTCAATACATTTTCACAAATTGGTGTGATGATTCCTGGACGCAAGTTGAGAAGAGCAATACTTCTTTGTTCATTTGATTAAACACCTACTATTCGTTCTTGTTAAACTATTTCAATTCCGATTTGAGTGTCTAGTCTTTCTCTCCATTGCTTCCAGGGTTTGGTAACACATCGATGGGAGAGGATTTTTTGGAGAGGCTGATTTGGCTTTAGAGGAACTGTCATGAGGTGTTCCACAAGCATTCAATGTTTTCCCCAATGCTTTTAAATATCTTTATATAGAATCTTTGCTTAAGGCTATTCAGAGCTGTGGAGTTGTTACTCAGCTTATGATATGTTGCAATAGCCTCGTGCACCTGTTCCCTTGTTGCTTTCCAGATTCCAGGATGGGTGAGCCCTTATCTCGGATGGCTCGCCACAGCGGCCTTGGGATGACTCCTTCCTGTTCCACTACTGATTATGTTCTGCTGGGAGAACTTGAGGGGTGGGGGACATGGAGAAGGGTTGATATAATGTAGCGTGTAGTCAGTGCGTCATTCTTAACAAGAGACCTGTGTACAGCCAGGTCTCTGTGTAACCTAGGGACATATGTCCGGCGAAGCCTATGATATCTCAATAAAGACCCATGTACTCAAGAGAGCTTGGATTTCTTGCGGCAAGAGTTGGGAGTCAACTTCAACGTACCCTGTCTTCTGTAGACTGACACCTTCATCAGCTTCTCAGATACCTAATAAATATCTTTCTTCCAGTATCTTTCAGTACTTCATGTACTTGCTTGTTCCTGAGAGTGTAGATATATGGGTTCAACAAAGGGGTAACCACAGTATTCAGTATGGAGACTCCTTTGTTGAAGTCAAACCCTTGACTTTGCGAAGGTCTCACGTACATGAAGATGCAGCTACCATAGAACAGGGAGACAACAATAATATGGGAGGAACAAGTGGAGAAGGCTTTCTGCCTCTCTTGCTTTGATGGGATGTGCATAATGCTGGAAATAATGTTGATGTAGGATACAACGGTTACTGCCAGACTCCCAATAAGAGAGAGTGTGGCAATGAAGAAGTCGGCAAGTTCCATCAGACTTGTGTCTATACATGCAAGTTTGATCAATGGTCCATTGTCACAGAAAAAATGGTTCACAGTATTTGGGCCACAAAACGGCATCTGAAATAAAACAACTGCTGGACCAAGCATTAGCAACAAGCCCCCAGCCCAAGAGCAACCCACCAACAATGAGCACATTGGGCCATTCATTATAGTGGAGTAATGAAGAGGGTGGCAGATGGCCACATATCTGTCAAAGGACATAACTGCCAGCAGAAAGAATTCCGTTGTCCCCAAGGCAAAGTACAGAAAGCACTGTGTAAAGCAGCCAGTTAGAGAGATAGTCCTCTGCCCTGTGGCCAAGTTAGCCAGTGCTTTGGGAATGATAGAAGTGGTGAATCCAACCTCCAACAGTGCAAAGTTTCGGAGGAAGAAATACATTGGAGTTTTGAGACGGTGATTTGATAACGTGATTGCAATGATCAACATGTTCCCTGAGATGGTCAGAAGATATGTTCCCATCAGGAGGAAAAAGAGTATGACTTGAAGCTTCTGATTGTCCGTAAAACCCAAAAGTATGAATTCCTGCACTGTTGTGCTGTTCATCATTGTTGACACCGCACTAAAAGGAACAGAAATTGGATGTTACAGCTGTATTTTACAGGCATTATTAGTTCAATCAACATCACCCTTACCAATATATTTAAGAACTAACCTGCTGAATTAGACAAAGGTGGCAGAATACAGAGAAATTAATTAAAGCATATGGTTGCTACAAAGTTGTGTTAAAGAAGCAGATCAAGAAATCCAGACTGATATCCATAGAGAGCCTCCTACATGACAAATAAGAGAACTGTGGGCCAAGCTACACATGACGAATGACACTTGAACGGCAAGTGGATTGAGTGGAGGTCAAGTGAACAGGGAGAAATACACTTGCTGTTCAAGTGTCATTCGTCATGTGTAGCTTGGCCCTGTGATTCTCGGAAGCTTATGCTACAATAAAGTTGGCTGGTCTTTAAGGTGATTCTGGACTTATTACTATTTTGTGACTACTGACTAACATGGCTAACTCCTCTGGATCTCCCACATGACAGACACAAAGGAATGCCTACAGCTTACATTACCCAAACTTTCTGTCTATATATCATTGGGTCGGGATGTTTCTGTCAGATAAACTGGTATTTCTTCTCTTAGAGAAAGCTATTCACTAACAATAATCGCCAGCTGACAGACACAAATTCAAAAAGCAGACCCTGCAATAAATCCAAATGCCAATTTTATCCCCATAAACATGCAGAATCAAATAAAGTCAACAAGATTTTCAGAGTGTAAACTTTCTAGATTCAGCGCTCCTTTCTTCAGATATATTTCATATAAAATCTTCCTGATGTGTAAGGTGCCACTGGACTCAAATCCTGCTGATCTACTGCAGACCAACATGGCTGCTCCCATAAATTACCCCTTTTCTGTTGGTTGTAAAAATTGAGGATAATGAATTTGCCATCTTATGCGTCTGAAAAAAGTGAACTCTGATTTATGAAAACTTACACTGGAATAAATTTTGTTAGTTTTTAAGATGCTAATGGATTTCTTTTTTTATTTTGCACTTACACTGTGAATCTTTTATTCTACAATATGATCCTTTCTGGGACAAAACATAACAAATGAATCTGATTCACCACTCAAAAGTGAGATCTTTTATTTGTGTATTTATTGACTTTATTTATATCCCCTGTGAGACTGAGAACTATATCACTGAGACTCTGTTTCCAAAATACTCACCACTTGCTATCCATTTTTGGCTAGAAGAAATCAGTATTCTGATCTCTTGCAGCCTTCTGCCTAGGGGGCTGGCTGGACCCAGTGAACGTTCCTCTCGTTGAAAAAGAAATAAAGGGTCGTATCTGCTCGGCCCAAAAGACTATACTGGGAGTCAAATTAACTGCATGTAGAAAGTCATGTGAGATGTCGTATAGAAAAGAATTTGACAGGATTAAATGAACAAAAACTGGCTGGATGCAACCCTGGGTTTCTGCATCTGCTCATGGGAAGAAGCTGATTCTCCCCGCTTGTCAAACAAAAATAATCAATACGAAAGCCCCACTCTTTACATCTGTTCTCTGAGTCTGTACCTTTCTGGATCCTGAATGTATTTTAGCAGAATCCTTGCCTTCTTGGCTCACAAAATAGGAAAAGCTTCAACTTCATAGAAAGCATTTCTCCATGTCCTTGCATCAGGAGCATACATGGAAGCGGTCCAATATATTGGTGTTAATTCATTAGGTCTCTAGTCATATACCCTTTGCAAAGCACAAGAGATCTGATCTACTTGCTCTTGATGGCCCACAAGGGACATTAGTTCAGCTTCTTTGAGGAGCACAGTATTTATTATGCATCTGAAGGTATACATTTGTACAATATTATTTTAGACTGTATGTTTCCATCCTTCTTTGATATGTCTTCAGTGGGATGGGTGTTCTGTAACCTAAACAATATTTCTCACAGTTCTCCTCTATAGATTTTACTGTTTAATATTTGTTGGGATGTGGTATGAATATGTGTCCTCTGGGATCATCCCGATGTTATGATTCCTTTTCACCAAGTCTTATTCTATGATGCTGTCCTACAGAGCAAGACTTCCTCCAGTGGAAAATGGCTTTTTCTGATGGCAAAATGTTTTCATTTGTTGAAAGAGGCATTTTGCTATTGGAAGAAGACTTGGAAGTGTATCTCCTTAGTGGAAGGGCATCATAGGATCAAATCCATGAAGTACAGTGCTATATGAATCTTATGGAGCACAACTCTGTCTCTCATTTCTGTCTAAATCCCCTGTGGCAGTAAAGACTCTGTGTTTGGAGGCACTGAAAGCTTAGATGTGGGCAACCAAACTGAAGCTTAATATGGATAAGATGGAAGTATTATTGCCAGGGTTAGACCTACACCCTATTTTTGATTGACTAGCAGTCTCTAGAATGGGCAGGTGAGCAATACTTGGACACTCCTCTATCTGAAGCAGAGGGAAGAGAACCTGCAGCAGCGAGGATGGCAGAGGGAATGGTGAAAGGGGCAGTCAAGGATGCAACTGACGGACAGAAAGACAGACAGACTATCTGTCTGTCAGACTGTCTGTCTGTCTGTCGCATCCTTGGCTGCCCCTTTCACCATTCTCTCTGCCATCCTCGCCACTGTAGGATCTCTTCCCTTCACCTCAGAATATGGGTAAAAAAGGGGTTTCGTTTTCAGTTTCTCACACTCTCAGGTCATGCCATCGTCTCCCTCTTCCTCGGCTTCACTGGGAAGAGCCCCTCTTATCCTCCCCAGTGCCGCCCCTGTCCAGGAATCGACAAATGTCTGCTGTCCTGCCAGCTGTTCTCACTTTTGTCACTGCTACCCTCCTGCCATTCTTTAAAATTAATTTATTAATAAAAATTGTACAACATGGTGTCCGCATTAATACCTGCTCAATACAAAAACTGACAATAACAAAATAAGCAACCTGTACAGCCTACGGAATCACTTCATACTCTCCCTCCCACCAAGACTAGTCTTCAGCCTACCTCTGCAGGGTATGCCTTTCTTGTTGCGCCCACCTCCACTTCCTGGGGTGTCTCTGTGCCTGGGTTGGGCGGGTGGTCTCTGGCCTCCTCCAGGATCCCATCCTTTAGCCTGGCCATGCTCAGTCCATTGGTAGCCAGCGGAGTCTTACCCCAGCCCCAGCAAGCTCCCAGTCCACTTCTGATTCCAGCTTGGGTCGGTGTACCTCCACTATGGTGGTGCTCTCTGGGCTTCTGAGACCATATGTCCTTCCCGGAGTCTGTGCTGTATCTCTCGGGCTACTGGCCCATCCGGCATCCCCATTGCCACTCGAGCCATGCCCAGACCAAGTAAGCTGGCTGAGGGAGTCTGTGATGGTCTCTGGGGGAGCAACTGGCTGGTGGCAGGTAAGTACAGCTGTGTCAAGCCTGGGGTTGGTGACTGTGTCAGAGAGTATCATTCTATAGTCCACCTTTCTCACTTAGACTCATGACAGATCATATAGTCAATAAATCAATGGTTGGGGCATTCAAAAATAATACAATAGAATATGAATAACAAAAATTTGGTGAAAAATTGAAGAACTAACCAGGGCCCTTTTCACACTGCTCCGGGGGACTTGCAATGAAGCGGAACATCACGCTACAAATGCGAAAAATCGTGTTTTCTCGTGCGAGATTTGCATGACATCACGCAAGAAAAAATGATTTTTCGCGTTTGTAGAATGATGTTCCTCTTCATTGCAAGTCCCCCGGAGCAGTGTGAAAAGGGCCCAGGACTAACACTGCATAGCTTCTGAGAGCTGATGAGATTGGGCATGCCTACATTGTCCAGGTTGGCGGTCCAGAGCATTGCCTGAATGAAGAGTCAATGTCAGTAAATAAAGTCTCAATGACCAAGGCCCATCAAAGGAGATCTACTTAGAATATCCTCAGTTTTGCTTCACAGTGTTGCAGAAAAAAATGCCCTCACAGCCTTGGACTTCATACTCAATATAGAACCTTGACACTAATCTTGAAGAAAGAACCACCAAGAGATTTGGATGAGCTTCAGAGAAACTTCTGACTATCCTCTCCTGCTTCTTTTATACATTCGTCAGATTTTCAGGTTCCTAATAAATACCTTTCTTCCCACATCTCTCAGTACTTCATGTACTTGCTTGTTTCTGAGAGTGTAGATAAATGGGTTCAACAAAGGGGTAACCACAGTATTCAGTATGGAGACTCCTTTGTTGAAGTCAAACCCTTGACTTTGCGAAGGTCTCACGTACATGAAGATGCAGCTACCATAGAACAGGGAGACAACAATAATATGGGAGGAACAAGTGGAGAAGGCTTTCTGCCTCTCTTGCTTTGATGGGATGCGCATAATGCTGGAAACAATGTTGACGTAGGATACAACGGTTACTGCCAAGGTCCCCATCAGAGAGAGTATGGCAATGAAGAAGTCGGCAAGTTCCATCAGACTTGTGTCTATACATGCAAGTTTGATCAACGGTCCATTGTCACAGAAAAAATGGTTCACAGTATTTGGGCCACAAAACGGCATCTGAAATAAAACAACTGCTGGGCCCAACATTAGCAACAAGCCCCCAGCCCAAGAGCAACCCACCAACAATGAGCACATCGGGCCATTCATTATAGTGGAGTAACGAAGAGGGTGGCAGATGGCCACATATCTGTCAAACGACATAACTGCCAGCAGAAAGAATTCCGTTGTCCCCAAGGCAAAGTACAGAAACCACTGTGTGAAGCAGCCAGTTAGAGAGATAGTCCTCTGCCCTGTGGCCAAGTTGGCCAGTGCTTTGGGGATGATAGAAGTGGTGAATCCAACCTCCAACAGTGCAAAGTTTCGGAGGAAGAAATACATTGGAGTTTTGAGACGGTGATTTGATAACGTGATTGCAATGATCAACATGTTCCCTGAGATGGTCAGAAGATACGTTCCCATCAGGAGGAGAAAGATTATGACTTGAAGCTTCTGATTGTCTGTAAAACCCAAAAGTATGAATTCCTGCACTGGTGTGCTGTTCATCATTGTTGACACCGCACTAAAAGGAACAGAAATTGGATGTTACAGCTGTATTTTACAGGCATTATTAGTTCAATCAACATCACCATTACCAATATTTTAAAGAACTAACCTGTTCAATTAGACAAAGATGGCAGAATACAGAGAAGTTACTTAAAACATATGGTTGCTACAAGGTTGTGATAAAGAAGCAGATCAAGAAGTCCTGACTGATATCCATAGAGAGCCTCCTACATGACAAAAAAAGAGAACTGTGATTCTCAAAAGCTTATGCTACAATAAAGTTGGCTAGTCTTTAAGGTGATTCTGGACTCATTACTATTTTGTGACTACTGACTAACATGGCTAACTCCTCTGGATCTCCTACATGACAGACACAAAGGAATGCCTACAGATTGCTTTACTCAAACGTTCGGTCTATATATCATAGGGTAGGGATATTTGTGTCAGAAAAACCGATCTTTCTTCTCTTAGAGAAAGTGCTTCACTAACAGTAATGCACCAGCTGACATAGACACAAATTCAAAAAGCAGACCCTGCAATTAATCCAAATGCTAACTTTATTCCCATAAACATGCAGAATCAAATAAAGTCAACAAGATTTTCAGAGTGTAAACTTTCTAGATTCAGCGCTCCTTTATTCAGATATATTTCATATAAAATCTTCCTGGTCTCTAAGGTGCCACTGGACTCAAATCCTGCTGATCTACTGCAGACCAACATGGCTGCTCCCATAAGTTACCCCTTTTCTGATGGTTGTATAAATTGAGGGTAGTGAATTTGCCATCTTATGCGTCTGAAAAAAGTGAACTCTGATTTATGAAAACTTACACTGGAATAAATTTTGTTAGTTTTTAAGATGCTAATGGATTTCTTTTTTTATTTTGCACTTACACTGTGAATCTTTTATTCTACAATATGATCCTTTCTGGTACAAAACATAACAAATGAATCTGATTCACCACTCAAAAGTGAGATCTTTTATTTGTGTATTTATTGACTTTATTTATATCCCCTGTGAGTCTGAGAACTATATCACTGAGACTCTGTTTGCGAAATACTCACCACTTGCTATCCATTTTTGGCTAGAAGAAATCAGTATTCTGATCTCTTGCAGCCTTCTGCCTAGGGGGGTGGCTGGACCCAGCGAATGTTCCTCTCGTTGAAAAAGAAATAAAGGGTCATATCTGCTCGGCCCAAAAGACTATACTGGGAGTCAAATGAACTGCATGTAGAAAGTCATGTGAGATGTCGTATAGAAAAGAATTTGACAGGATTAAATGAACAAAAACTGGCTGGATGCAACCCTGGGTTTCTGCATCTGCTCATGGGAAGAAGCTGATTCTCCCCGCTTGTCAAACAAAAATAATCAATACGAAAGCCCCACTCTTTACATCTGTTCTCTGAGTCTGTACCTTTCTGGATCCTGAATGTATTTTAGCAGAATCCTTGCCTTCTTGGCTCACAAAGTAGGAAAAGCTTCAACTTCATAGAAAGCATTTCTCCATGTCCTTGCATCAGGAGCATACATGGAAGCGGTCCAATATATTGGTGTTAATTCATTAGGTCTCTAGTCATATACCCTTTGCAAAGCACAAGAGATCTGATCTACTTGCTCTTGATGGCCCACAGGGAACATTAGTTCAGCTTCTTTGAGGAGCACAGTATTTATTATGCATCTAAAGATATACATTTGTACAAAATTATTTTAGACTGCATGTTTCCACCCTTCTTTGATATGTCTTCAGTGGGATCGGTGTTCCATAATATAAACACTGTTTAATGTTCATTGGGATGTGGTATGAATATGTGTCCTCTGGGACTGCTTGTCTAGATGTTATGATTCCTTTTCACCAAGTCTTTTCCTATGACACTGTCCTACAGAGCAAGATTTCCTCCAGTGGAAAATGGCTTTTTCTGATGGCGAAATGTTGTCATTTGTTGAAAGAGGCATTTTGCTATTGGAAGAAGACTTGGAAGTGTATCTCCTTAGTGGAAGGGCATCATAGGATCAAATCCATGAAGTACAGTGCTATAAGAATCTTATGGAGCACAACTCTGTCTCTCATTTCTGTCTAAATCCCCTGTGGCAGTAAAGATCTTGTGTTTGGAGGCACTAAAGGCTTAGATGTGGGCAACCAAACTGAAGCTTTATCTGGACAATATGAAAGTATTATTGGTTGGGGGTAAAACCCAGCCAGGGTTAGACTTTACAGCCTATTTTTGATTGACTAGCAGTCTCTAGAATGGGCAGGCTTGTAACACTGCTTGAGAAACGTGTAGCCAGTAGTGCAGGCTGATCCATCAACTGCAGCTGCTCCTATATATAGTGGATCAGGCCTCCTTTACATGTGTTTTAGTGATATTCAGTTTAAATGGCTGTAATATGCTCAATAGGGGTCTTCTGTGAACTCTTGAGCATGCAAAACTGCCTTATATTGCATCAGGCCATTGATCTATCACAGTAAGCATTGTCAATTACAACAGAATAACAATATCAAGAAGGCTACACAGTGTAATAGCAGTAATATAAGAAGTACTGTGAAAACAGTCTAGTTTGAACCAATATTCAAACAAAATTCTTTATATAATCTTTATGAAAAATGCAACCTAGTTATTACAAACACATTTACAAAATATTTTCACTTAAATATAGGTACTCTTTCCTCCATACTTAGAATAGCCAGAGACTATGAAATACAAAGTCCACAATATTGTTGATAGCAGATAGCCTAAAATTATAAAAAAAACCAAGAGTCCAGTGGCACCTATAAGACTAACAAAGTTTGTAGTAGGGTATGAGCTTTCATGAGTAACAGCTCACTTCTTCTGAAGAAGACAAACTAACATGCCTACTAGGCATGTGCACTGAGGAAATATTCGGGAAACTGATTTGGAATAACCCGAAGCTTGCCTCTTCGGGGTTCGTGTCTTTAAATCGCTTCGGTATGCTCTGTAAAGTGCCAGGTTTTTCCAAATGGTTAATAGTATTGTAGAGAGCTAGTGGTGCATAGTGGTTAGTGTCAGACTAGGATTTTGGAGACCCAGATTCAAATCCTGACTTTGCCATGGAAGCTCATCGGGAGACCTTGAGCAAGGGTGTTATGAGGATAGCCTAGGGTATTATGAGGATAAATGGAGAAGTTAAGAATTATGTAAATCACTTTATGATGAAGGCTGTCTCATGGAGGAGATAGAACCTTAAAACAACTATTAAGAGCCTTATATGTATCTTCTTCTTCTTCCCCTGTTCTTAGACCTAGGTCTTGAACAATAAGACTAAAAAAAGGACTTACGTAGAATCCATGTATAGAAACACCTCCCTTTGACACTTCTTTGGGGCCTCTAAAAAATCGAACAAAACAAGTGTGTTTGGAGACAGAATCCTCTAAGAGGCATTTAACCTTCTGCTTGGATGTCACTAAAGGAAACATATTCCACTTATCAAAACAAGGCATAAACCATTTTAGCCTAAACTGGAGCCCATATGGGCACTGCAGGAGAATGTGTACAAGAGAGTCTCCCAACTGGAAGGGGCGGAGATGTAACTGATCCAAAAAGGGGATCCTGGGCAATGAACCAACAATACCATGGAAAAGGGGCACTTAAATTGTATATGCATAAAGGTGCTACGTAACTTTGGGCTATCCAAGGATTCTAAATAGGATGGAAGTTTACCTTTAGCTGGAAGGCCCAAGAGCCTTGCATATTAGCTTCACGGACACCGTGCTTTGTGTGTTGGGTTGAATTCCAATAGACTTCTTACTCAGTCTCACCCAATCCCCCTCCTTACTACAGATTTCAACCCATATGGCTTTTGTGTATGCAAGTCCCTTGATCTTCAACCAATCCCTTTTTTGCCAGCAGAAAAGCCGGTTGGATCCACCCCAGTGCCTCCCTCATTCTTTGCTCCCCTCTTCAGCTTCTCAGATTCCTAATGAATATCTTCCTTCTGGCATCTCTCAGCACTTCCTGTACTTGCTTGTTTCTGAGTGTATAGATGAAAGGGTTCAATAAAGGAGTAACTACAGTGTTGAGAATGGCTACCCCTTTGTTGAGGTCAATCCCTTCACGTTGCGAGGGCTTCACATACATGAAGATGCAGCTACCATAGAACATAGTGACAACAGTAATATGAGACGAACAAGTGGAGAAGGCTCTCTGCCGCTCCTTGGTGGAAGGAAGACGACACACAGTCATGATTATATTAATGTAGGAGATGGTGGTGATGGCTAAAGTGCCCAGTAATATGATGACTGCAAGAATAAAGTCAACTACTTCAATGAGCCGTGTGTCAGCACAGGCCAGCTTCAGCAGTGGTGAATTGTCACAGAAGAAATGGTCAATGAGATTTGGACCACAAAATGGTAGGCGTGTGATGACGACTGTTGTTAGGAAGACAAAGAAGAAACTGCCCACCCAACAGCTCAGCACTAGCTGGATGCAAAGTCTACTGTTCATAATGATGGTGTACCGGAGTGGGTTGCAAATGGCGACATATCTATCGAAAGACATGGCAGCCAAGAGGAAGAACTCAGCAATGCCGAGGATGAAATAGAAGAAGGACTGGATGAAGCAAGCGGTCACTGAGATGGTCTTCCTTTTGGAAAGGAGGTTAGCAAGCATCTTGGGGATAATGACGGTAGTGAAACTGATTTCCAAAAAGGAAAAGTTCCGGAGGAAAAAATACATAGGACTGTGGAGACGCTGGTCCACGAAAGTGATGGAGATGATGAGAAGATTCCCTGATACAGTCAACAGGTATGTAATTAGAAGGACAACAAAGAGGGCAACTTGGAGTTCCCAGACATCAGTGAAGCCCAGAAGAATAAATTCTGTTACCAAGGTTAAGTTCTGCATGACAACGGGTTGGCTGTATCATCACTGTGCAAAGAAAAAAATGGGGAAAGAACACAAGAAGAGTGATCTTAAATAGATAATATAGTCAATTATTACCATTTTCTTGTTTAATTTTACATTCAGAGCCCCTTAGGCTCTGGAACTGTTGCCACAAAATCAGGATATAAATAAACATGATATGTCAAAGAAGTCTCCTTTCTCACTCCTGAACATCACAGGGTGGCCACATGCTAGGTCTCCCATCCCCCATAATTCCCAATGCATTTCCTTAAAATGGTTTCAGGTAAGTAGCTGTGTTAGTCTGCAATAGAAGAACAAGATATGAGTACATTAGCACCTTAAGGACTAGCAAGATTTCTAAGGTATAAGCTTACAAGAGTCAATGCTCGTATCTGACAAAGGGAGCTTTAAGTCTCAAAAGCTTGTTCTTTAGGTGCCACTGGACTTGATTCTTGGTCTTCTCCTTGAAACGGTGTTTTCTGTGCCAGTTGCCCCTCATCTGATGCATGTCAGTTCTCAGCAAGAATGATAATAAATAGTTTTAAGTGACTCCTCGTCCAGTTTAAGCAAGAAAATACTTAAACATAAGATCTGTTTTGCCTCTTCGTTTGTTGTTCGTGTTACTTAATCAAATCTACCATATTAACTGTTTTCATACTAACCCCTACTGAAATAATTTTTTACATCTTTCTACAAGCACAAAGTGTTTCTCACTTGGATTTTTGGGTGAGCAACACCTCTCCACAAATCTCTGCAATGGACAGGTTTTTAGAACATACTAACAATTCCAGCAAACTCATATCCTGTGTTGTGGGACTGAAATGTTGCTTCACAAAAACTCTTCCTAAAATATCCAATATCACACCTCTATTATAAAGGTCTCATCCTGAAACTGAATTTTCAGTGCGTCACCCTCTGTTACTTTCTGGCAAATTGTCCAACTTTATCTTCTCAGACAAGATGACTGTAAAGTCTCCAAGAAATCTCAGGGTTCCTGGGAACACGTTTGGAAACTGCTGCCCTGAATCCATTCGAGTTGAGAGAACTTAAGGGCACTTTAGTTTCCTTAAGAAGAAGTGGCAATGTTTGCTGATTCCCCTTTTCCACTGCAGACTCTCACTATGTTGTTTGTATGTTGCCTGCTGACCTCTAGGCAGAAAATTTGTGGTGTTTGGTGGGCTGCAGCAGGAAGGAGGGAATCAGCAAAAATTGCCACCCTTCAGGAAGATTTAAGAGCTCTTTAGTATGCTTAACTGCACAGCTGAATTCTCTCCTTGCCACTTTCCAAGAGGGTTGCACTTATTGAAAAGGTGGGCACAGTCTATGGCAATGCTCAGATCTTCTTCTGCAGCAATAAATCATCTCTAAAAAAGGAACAGAAAATGAACCGAAACATATATTTTGTGGATGGGGAAACCTGGAGCTTCACCAGATCTTGGCATACCTTTAAAATCAACCCATAAGATCTAGGAAAGTCTTCTCATGCTTTACAGTATAACATTCTCCTTTCTTTGTTTCTCCTTCATTACTCCATTTCTTTTGCCTTTTTTTTTTTTTTGGTGTTCTCCTCTTTTCTCTCCCACTTGTCTAATTTGCTGTAAAACAAGCAAGGGAAGAGACGCCTACTCCCTAGAAAAGGTGAGACACTCATAGTGGTTTAAGTTCAATAACCATGGTTGGGACTTCTAGAGTTACCTGTACTGCAGAGATGTCTCTTTCCCTGTTGTGCTTTGCGACACACTGGTGCCGCTGATGTGTCAACAGCCTTGACTTCTCCTTTGCTGCTGAAGTTCAGCAGCCTGACTTCTTGCAGGATCTAGGATGATGCCATTTTCCCCTTCGGTCTCTATCACTCAAAGACATATCCATCCATAAGCTGAATATTTTTATATATTGCCTCTGTCTAAACAAATCTCCAAAATTAGGCAGAATTATTATATTTAAGATGTTTACCAAAATCTCACCATGTGGTAAGGTGTCCTGGCTGCTTTACTGGCAAATTTCTCTTTTGCTAATCAGACACAGTCAGTGGAATATCTTGGAGTCTTTGGTGTGTAGTTAATTCACTCGGGGGAAAACATGAATCCCTGATCTCTCATCATTACTGTACCTAAATTGAACAACCACATTCTATTATAATCTTGAAGTTCATATGAGAGAGTTTTGGAACTTTTAAAAAACAATTCTCCCCTGCCCCCCTGAAATCAGACTAATGAATTAATTTATTCAGGTTGGTCTTGTGGCTAATAGCAGCAGGACTTTAATCTGGAGAACCGGGTTGGATTCCCCTCTTCTCCGCTTCAAGCCAGCTGGGTGACTTTGGGTCAGTCGCAGCTCTCTCAGAGCTCTCTCAGAGCAGGACCACAAGTGACGCCTGACACAGGTTGGACACTAATCAGCTTCCCTCAAGTTTTGATGGGAAATGTAGGCATCCTAATCTTGCAGCTTGACTCTCTGACCAATGGACTTTTCAACTGTCACTTGTCCAACATTCCGCCAAGCTGCCTACATTTCCCATCAAAACTTGAGGGAAGCTGGCAAGTGTCCAAGCTGTGTCAGGCGTCACTTGTGGTCCCGCTCTCAGCCTCACCCACCTCACAGGGTTATTGTCGTGAGGATTATAACAACACATTTTGTAGACCGCTCTGAGTGGATGTTAAGTTGTCTTGACGGTTTAAGTGTTGGTTGCTGTTGTTATTATTTATTGCATTGTACGGGTCATCCTCCTTTCCATCCGAAACAAATTCTATCTCCAAAGTGGTTCAATTAAAATTCAGTACTGGAAAAGAATGCAAGGATTCTATTTTTAGAATAAATTTGTTAAGAGGGTTGCATGATTTTTTGGTTTACTAGTTGCTTTAACTCCGATGCACTGTTTGATCGCTCCCAGATTCTAAATTCAAAAGCAGCACCGTGGTTCACATTTATTAAATTTGACCATGTCCACTGTCCTTATCTTGCTAACATCTCAAATCATAATCTTGGAACACCCTTTACCCTATTGTGATTTCAATTCATGCCCTTGGCAATATTGTCTAGACCTTATTCTCAAACTCCTATTGCCCAAAGGGTCTGTATCTGTGGATCTCATACACTAGAAAGTTTACCTTATTTCATCCTTTTTTGCCCTTTATATTCTGACCCCAGATCCAAGTTTCTGGTGGGATTTTTATCTGGTCTAAGCTTACACGCTGTCAGGCTATGGATGGCAGGATATGGCAGGTAGATCTCTGGATCGTTCATGCAAGACACAGGTCCTTGGTTAAATGATGTTTATTCAGAAAATCAGCCTTTCCCACATGCACAGATCCATGGGCTTACATGGAAGCAAGAATGCGTCTGAGCAGTACAACTTCTCTTTGAAAAGAATAGGGTGTACAGTAAGTACAGGTCTAAATACTCAAACCTTCCCCTCCCTCCTAAACCACAAGTTCAGCAGTCGTCTGGGAAACCTTCCTGGAGTTTATACATTAGTTAGACAAGATATAGAGAACCGTAACATTTCAGACACACAAGGTCATTTCAAGGAACATCAAAGGAGAAGATTATCCGCAGCTCTGCCAGCTGTGTTGCCAGGCCGTGAGAGGGAGAAAACGGAAGCAATACACGCAGTCTATGAAATCAACCTAGCAGTTACAATATTAGATCAGCTACAATACTGAGTTACATCAGGATGATGTTAACATTAGAACATAAGCATCAGAATTAACATTGGCATGGATGAATGGGTAGAGCCGTACATGACACATGCAGATGCAGAAAAAATCTCATTTTTGCTTTCTGGAGTTGATGCACACATTTCATACAGAGCTTCGCTTTTTGCCTTTGCTGTTATGAAAATAAGGTCTAATGCAGCAAAGAAAGAGGGCATCATTAGAATTAGAAGTTAATTTACTGACTGATGGCTTTAATTGATGTCTGTTTTAATGGAATTTTGGTAAATCTGTATTGTATATAGTTGTATTTTACCTAATTTTTATCTTATTTAATGGAATCTTTGTAATTTTGTGATGGCATATGGCTACACACAATAAAGTCTGAACTGAACTAGCTGTTTTATGGCACATGAGACACTAAGCAACTGCTGGAAAGATGAGGTGAAAGGAGCAGAGTGTCGAAGGCAAATTTGTGACAGCAGATCTGAATTCAGAATGCTTTATTTTTGTATTATGCTCACTTTTTGACCTTAGAAAAGCATTATATTTTGAACTGTGCTGCCTCAGGGGGAGAAGGCCATGAACCAGGGACAGTATATATGCTCAGCATTCAGAAGGTACCAGTTCTATCCAGAGAATCTCAAGATCGGAAGAAACAAAATTTGGGACTCCTTATGTATGATACCCTGCTGAGCTGATGCCCCCCCACCCCACCCCAGTGGCTAGATAGACAAATAGCTTGTATATGGTAGCTTTATGTGTTGCATATGCAAGGAACAACTGTTTTTTGTTTTTAAGTTCAGAAATATTGATTTCAATATACCTGGCATCCAGACTCCAGGGCGACTGGCACAGTTTTCAGCGGGTTGCTGATCTGGCCTGTGGATGCCATTTCCACCGCTCACTGAGAACAGCAGAATCTGAAAACAGAAGCAACCCAAAACACTCCCAAAATTTCAGGGAAACGAATTTCAGGAACCTCAACATTTCAGGAGTGCTTTGTTTCCTGATCTTGTCAGATCTCATAGATGCAGAGAAGTTAGCCGTGTTAGTCTGTGGTAGCAAAATCAAAAAGAGTCCAGTAGCACCTTTAAGACTAACCAATTTTATTTTAGCATAAGCTTTCGAGACTCAAGTTCTCTTCTTGTATCAGGCATCTGAAGAAGAGAACTTGATTCTCGAAAGCTTATGCTAAAATAAAATTGGTTAGTCTTAAAGGTGCTACTGGACTCTTTTTGATTTTGTCAGATCTCAGTAGCTAAACAGGGCTGGCCTTGCTTAGTAATTGGATGGGAGACCTCCAAACAAGACCAGGATTCTTATGCAGAAGAAAGTAATGCCAAACCCTCTCTGTTAGTCTCACTGCCTTAAAAACCCAAGCAGGGGTCACCATAAGTCAGCTATGACCTGAAAGCACTTTCCACCACCACCTTGTTTCCTCAACTTGAGACGAAACAGGACATTTGGGGCATTGTTTCAGTTTGGAAATACCTGAATGCACACCCATAAAACAATGATTTCAGTAAACTCAAAGCATTAAGGATGTTAAAGTTCCTATCCCATCTGTCTATGAAGTTCAAACATTAATTTGATTATACAGTTCTTTAAAAGTCTGCTGATTTAGTGGTGAGGCTCAGTAAGATGAAGAGAGGAAATATTCTCAAGTATGATTATATGGTACATCTGAAAACCAGGGCTTTTTTTCAGCGGGAACGTTGTGGAACGGAGTTCTGGCACCTCTTAAAAATGGTCACATGACTGGTAGCCCCGCCCCCTGATCTCCAGACAGAGGGGAGTTTAGATTGCCCTCCATTCCGAGCGGCACAGAGGGCAATCTGTCTGGAAATCAGGGGGTGGGGCCACTGGCCATGTGACCATTTTCACCGAGGGCAATTTAAACTTTAACACCCCCCCTTGTTCCAGCTGACACAAAGTGATGTCATTGTGCAGTCCTGAGTTCCACCACTGAGCTCCACCACCTCTTTTCCCAGAAAAAAAGCCCTGCTGAAAACTATATTTTAAAAGTCTCGTTTATCACGTGTTGATAGTCCTTGTAATGTGTCTCTTGCATTTTCTTTTAAGTCTTACATTCTTTTTTTTCTTTTTTGTACCCATCTTTGTTTAATTTTTTTTTTAAATTTAAAAAGAAAAGTTCAAACATATGTTACAAGTTCAAAAGTATAAAAAGGAGAAAAGGAAGGACAGATAGATATGTGGGAAATTAGCACAAAATTGCAGAGGAAATGACCTGGGCTGCAAACTTTCCATTTTCCTGTCATCACCCCCACGAATACACACATGTATCCACATTGGCCATAGAGAGTCCACAGCCACACATCCGCACAGGCAATAGAGTGTTCAATGCTTTTTGCGTATTGTTCTATAGCACCTACCATTTTTTCCTGCATTTTCTCCCCTACTGCACCACCAAAAAATTTTGAGAGCTTTTAAAAAATTGTCTGTAATTGTTGCTGTACTATGTACAATAACTTTATAACCATCTATTGGCATGATTTACTAGTTAATCTAAATCTCCAGGTTTTATTTTTCAAAAGCCTCTAGCTGATAAAATCTGGAAACTCAGAGGAACTGCCAAAAAAGAAGATGACCCTAAATGTAAGACTATCTTCCTAAGTTGAGGTTATACACTACAAGTTTTTTATCATGGTATGTACCTGTAACCTGAATTTAAGGCAATCCATTATTTTTCTTGCTGCCTGTTCTGGGGAAAAAATAGTCTTCCTTTCAGGTAAATAGGACAGTAGATCATGACAACTGATTGTTATGACATTATTGTCCCATTTCGTAATTGCAATTACTGATTTAAGAACAACAATAAAACCATAACATTCCTCCATGATTGAAAATTAGAAAATATTTTGCTACTGCAGACTAACATGGCTAACTCCTCTGGATCTGTGACTGAAAATGGTTCCAACATTGCCAGGATCTATGAAAAAGTACATTTTCCCATTGAGTCAGCTTGTTAATGAGCTTGGTCTATGTTCTTTTTGGTAAGAGTTTACCAAACCAGATCTGAGAAAGAATTTATCAAGGATTGGGAAAGCTTGAAAAGTGGATGAACAGAGGACAGGTTTGCCACCACCCTAAACAAATCTTCTACTTTTTGGAAACAAAAGTTTCCATGTAAATGCAACCCTAAGTGCTAGAACTCCTTTCTTCCTTTGATTGATTATCATTGTTATACTTACCTTCCCACTGAGAGAGATGTTGCCATCACCTAGAACTTAACCAGAATTTTTCTTCAGACTCTTCTTGGTGGTGGAGAATCGAGATACAGCATCCTTTATCACCTCTTTGACTTGCTGATTCCTTAAGGTATAAATGAATGGATTCAGCAAGTGTGTGACAATACAGGTCTGGAGGGTCACTGCTTTTTTGAGGCCAAAGGAAATGCCTTTGTTGGGAACTATGT
Source organism: Eublepharis macularius (assembly GCF_028583425.1). Classification (NCBI taxonomy): domain Eukaryota; kingdom Metazoa; phylum Chordata; class Lepidosauria; order Squamata; family Eublepharidae; genus Eublepharis; species Eublepharis macularius. The sequence goes on from NC_072801.1 coordinate 72,706,767, forward strand.
ACATGAAAATGGCACTTCCGTAGAAGACAGAGGCCACAGTAATATGGGAGGCACAAGTGGAGAAGGTCTTCTTCCGCCCTGTGCTGGATGAAATGCGGAGAATGGTGGTAATGATATAGACATAGGAGACCACTGTCAGCATGAGAGAGCTCAATAGTACAATAGTAGAAAGATAAAACTCTATCATCTCCAGAACAGTAGTGTCAGCACAAGAGAGCCTGATAAGTGGTTCAATGTCACAGAAGAAGTGGTCAATGATGTTTGGACCACAGAAAGGCAGCATAGAGATGATGATGATAGGAGAAAGGACAGAAAGGAATCCCCCAACCCAAGACACAAGCAGTAACTTGATTGTCAAACGTACATTCATAATGGTGGAATAGCGAAGTGGGTTGCAGATTGCAACATATCGGTCCAGGGACATGACAGCCAAGAGGATGAATTCAGTGGTACCAAAGAAGAAGTAGAAGTAACACTGAGATATGCAGCCAGACACAGAGATGGTCTTCTTCTTGGATAAGAAATCCTTCATCATCTTGGGAGCAATGGCTGTGGCCACCATGGCATCCAGGAAGGAAAGGTTGCAAAGAAAGAAATACATGGGATTGTGGAGCCGATGGTCAATCCAGGTTGCAGTAATGATGACCACATTTCCAGTGACAGTAAGCATGTAGACAACAAGAAGCAATGCAAAGAAGAAGATCTCCAACTGCCAGACTACAGAGAAGCCTAGCAAAATGAATTCATCAACACTGCTGATGGTTTTGTTTGTCTCAGACATTTGGAAAGCTTCTGAAAAACAGGAAATTATTGTCATGGGTACCTATACAAAAGAAAACAAACAAGCACAGTTTGTAGTGCAGTCATTAAGAGATGTTAACTAAATATATCCAGGACAGATGATACCTTCTCAGGTATCTCCATAAACATACAGACTGATTTGCAAGGAAAAGCCAGAAAAGACAAAAATAGGTGGTGATCGATAGTGAGTTTGCATGGTGGGATGTCAATTAAACAAACATCTAGTTCTTTTGGTGCTACACCTCTGAAGATGCCAGTCACAGCTGCTGGCGAAACGTCAGGAACTACAATGCCAAGACCACGGCTATACAGCCTGGAAAATCCACAACAACCAAACATCTAGTATGTTATCTGGTTGTGTGTGTGTTACATTATGTCAAGTCACCTCCGATTCATGGAGACCTCATGAATGAGAGACCTCCAAAATGTTTTATCATTAACAGACTTGCTTAGGTCCTGCAAACTGGTTATCTGGTTACCTTTAAAGAAATAATATTTTTAAAGAATGATATTTAGCAACAGCCATCATATCTTGGATATAATGGCTGTTGCTAAATGAACACACATTAAGCTGTCTTATGCCAAATTAGACCAGTGGTCCATCAGGGTCAGTACTGTCTACTCACACTGGCAGTGGCTCTCCAGGGTCGAAAGCAGAGGTCTTTTAATACATAGTCCTTTTTAAGTTGGAGGTGCCAAGGATTGAACTTGGAGTCTTTTGCATGGAAACTAGAGACCATTCTACTGAGCTACAGCCCCTCCCCAAATCCAAATTTACCTAGCAGTAACTAAAATGGAAGCCACAACAGCCAAGTGCTGATGTAAGCTGCTTAGAGAGAAGATATACTGTGACAAGAGAATAAGTTGTGAGTCCCGAGGAGGTCGCAATCCAGCCTCTACAAGGCAAAACCTTCCCCCTGGTTGGTAGCATATTGAGATGGCAAAGGGAGAAGCAAGCAGAAGAGAAGCCACACCTCTCACACTTCCCATTGATCCCATTTTTCAAGTAAATCTTTATCCCATCCTACTTCCAAGGACAGCATCTGTGGTTCTCCCCTCCTCTGATTTCTCATCACAACAACACAGTGTGGTATGTAGATAACGCTGTGATAGAGTGGCTGGTCTAAGGTTATGGCTGAATGGTCTTGGAATCCAGATCTCCTACATTGTAACCTCACATTTCAATCACTTCAGCACACCAGTTGTCTACATAAAGAACATAAGAAACCTCTGGCCCTTGGACTATATTTAGAATTGCCTTTGAGGCTATTGTATGCCCTTTTATTGCTTAGAAAATGTACAGTGTAACAATTTTCAGGATGGAAAATTTAAGAAAAATAAAGCTGAAAAGACTATCATACTTTGGTCACATCATGACAAGACAAGATTCTCTGGAAAAATCAATAATGCTGGAAAAAGTGGAAGGCATTAGGAAAAGAGGAAGACCTAAAATGAGATGGCTTGACTCAATCAAAGAAGCCAAGTCCTCCAATTTGCATGATCTGAGCAAATCTGTAAATGATAGGACATTTTGGAGGTCTTTCATTCATAGGGTCTCCATAGATAGAAGGCGACTTGATATAACACACACAAAACTAAAATTCAGTTTACAAAAAGCCAATAAAAACATCTGAAGGAGATAGGAAGTTGGGGCTGGAGGAAGTGCCAGCATTATTAACATGGAAAGTGAATGAGCAACAGCCTCTTGAAATACTCGATGCTAATAAAAAAGGACCCAGGCTCTTAATTTGACAAGAAGTAATTGCCATCAAAATTTTGGAGAAAGTAAGTCCTCTCCATAGTAGTCACCAACCTGATAAAAGATGGGAGGATCAGAAGATTTTCTGTGCTAGACCTTAGGGAATGGGAAGGTAGATATAGGAGTTTAAACTTCCTCGGATATCTTGTACAGCCCTCAACTGCTACAAGCAGTATCGGATCTAGCTCTCAGCTCAGGGATGAAAAGAGATGTTCTTCTGATGAAGCATGCCAGTTTTCGCACTGTTTTGGTGAGGGTTGAGTATTATCTTTTATGGAAGGAAGAAAGAAATATCCAGGAAGAAAAGGTCTTGCTAGTCTTTCATGATGGTACCCCGATGGTCCCTGCTGAAATCTCTTTAGTGCTCATAACTACTAATTTCCATCAGTGTGTTTCCCCCTGGGATTCACAAACAGCTTCCCAAAGCAGCAGAAGCAAAAACAAACAAAAAAAATCAAAGTTCAAATGAAGTATGCTTGAGATTGAATTTGTGTTAAGCAGCAGTTAGAGATTTTTTTTCTTGTACTTGTCCTATGCTCAGATTTTTTGCTCAGACAATCAAATGCCAACCAATCAAATTAAAAAGAATTGTCGTGCTCCTAGTATTCGTAGCCGCAATATACAGTACAAAAAGAACACTTTAAGAAAAAATGCATTGCCTGGCAGGATCTAACCAACAAGACCAGCTAATCTATTCCCCTAAGAATCTGGGGAAATGGGCATGAACGCGCCCGCATCCCTAGCCAATGACGTCACTTCTGGTGCAACCTAGAAGAGACAGCATCGCACTGGGGCCCATTCTGTAGGAATCTGCCTAAAAGTTAGCAAAACTTTTCTAGCTGAGACAAAGAGAGACCTTCCTTTCACACAGAGTCTGGTTTTATACAAAAATGTAAATAGAACACACACACCCTCCACTGTCCAGGAATATTGAGTTGCTTCTATTTCATGAACCACAAATCATGGAACTAGCCCAGTTATGAACCAGTTCGTGGGGTTTAAATGCCCCTTTCTGGCCTTAACAGTGGCAGGCAAAGGAGCATTTAACAGTTTAAGGGGCCCTTTCCTGCCTTGCAAGCAGCAGGTCCCTTTAAAAGATCAGCTGGCAGGCGGCGGGGGGGGGGGGGATCCCCACTCACCACCTGCTAGCTGATAGTTTAAAGGGACCTGCCAGTGGCAAGGCTTTTTAAACTGTCCAAACCCCAGTCCCCCTATCCCCTGCCCCCCAGCCCCACCCCCAGCCCCACACTTACCTTCCCCTGCAGCGCAGTGTCCTTCCTCTCCTCCTGGGAGGGGCAGGAAGGCCATTTTTGGCCTCTTCTTCTGCCCTGGGGGCACACAGGGTGGCAGAAGAGGCTAAAAATGGCCTTCGCCCCCGCTCTGCTGGTCCCTGGGTGGTGGAAGAAGCCAAAAACAGCCCCCCTGCCCCTCAAATGGCTACCATGGCAGCCATTTTAGGGGTAGAGAGGCCAAAAACAGTCTTCTCACCTGTCAAATGGCCACCGCGGTGGCCATTTGAGGGACAGGGAGGCCGTTTTTGGCCTTTTCCACCACCCTGTGGGCCCACAGGGTGGTGGTGGAGGCCGTTTTCGGCCGCACCACAGGGGAAAGTAAGTGTGGGGCTGGGGCTGGGGGGTCAGGGGGTAGGGGGGCTGGGGTTTGGCCAGTTTAAAGGGACCTGCCGTGGCAAGTCCCTTTAAACTATCAGCTGGCAGGCGGCAGGGGTTTGGGCAGTTTAAAGGGACCTGCCCTTGCAAGTTCCTTAAAGGGGCTGTTTAAATGGCCATTTCCCTGGGGAAATGGCCATTTAAACTGCCCTTGTAAATACGACCCAACGAACCGGTATACAGTTCGTGGAAGTTCCTTGAAAAGGAGCTTCCATGAACCATGTTTCGTGAACCCTGAACCGGCCTGGTTCGTGGTTTTTTTGGGGTCATATTTAGGTTCGTGTCCATCTCTAGTCAATATGTCACTACACACACCAATGTGCATAGGATGGACAACTGATGGTCAATTACTGCATTCATGGATTATGTTGATTATTTGTATTCACAGCCTTGAATAGTTATTTATATATTTACCCCATTTCTATTCAGTCTTTCTGTCCAATGAAAACCTGAAGTGGCTTACGTAGTTCTCCTCTCCTCCATTTTATCTTCACAGCAATCTTGTTAAATATGGTAGGCTAACAGCATGTGACATCTTGAAGTCACCCCGCAAGTTTTTATGGCGGTGTGGGGATACAAACCTGGGTCTTCTAGATCCTAACTGGACACTCTAACCATGACACAACACTGTCATACACCACCACATGCAGGGAGAGCCACTACATATGCCATCCCACTGCAAACACTGATTTGTACTAACTGGGCCCTCCCCAATCCAGAAATGGGTTTATAAAAAAATCATCTTTCCTTTTAAAGACTAACACTTCCTAACGAGAATAGGAACATTTTTAAAAAAGATTTTCAAGAGGTCAGGGCTATTTGTGCCCGCTGTCAAATCACAGTCCTCTAGCCCATCGAGCTTGACCCAATCCAACATCCTGATGTTGGATTTTCCAAGAGCGCCTGTGCTTTCATAGTGCCCAAGTGATCTTGAAGAAAGCTGTTCAGCTGTCTTAAATTCTTAATGGATTTCTACATCTTTGATGGCATCAATTAAATGACACTGAAGGAAATAGACTTTTGATATAAGTCCTAAAACAAAGGGCTGCAGCCCATCAGCTGTTCCCGGTCTCTTGATCTCATTAGATGGTTCTGGGTGGAATCTGTTTAAAATTACTCATTGATCAAATAGATATACCCATTTAGCAGTATCTTAGCCAGTGTTTAAAGTAAAGCAATCACAGAATCACCAACAATTTCTTCGAAGTCTCACCTGGAAATGCAGCTACAACCCTGCTGATAAACAATCAGATGTCTGCCATACAGATTTTTGTCCCAGTGTCTCTCTCCCCTCCCCCAATATTTTAATGTTTAAAATTTAAAGATTTCTAATTTGGAATCTAATTTGAACATATACATTTAAGGGTTTTTCCCCTAGCTAACTCCCATTTCTAAAGTATCTATAGGTGACAAATATGCTTTAGTGTCATGGATTAAAAATGGTTCCCACCCATTCCTCTCAAGCTCCTCCAGAAAAAAAAAATCTGTATTCTAAATGCAAGACTATCAGCATTCAGCCATCAAACCTCCACTGGGGAGTCTGTACCAGAAAAAAGGGAAGTCCAAGGTGGCTCCATTCTGCTTACAGTTTCAATGCTGACCACTTCAGACAGTCTCTGAAGGCCTCCTTCACCTTCTCATTTCTCAGAGTATATATAAAAGGGTTGAACAAAGGGGACACTGCAGCTGTGAGTACGGCTACTGCCTTCTGGACATTCCGAGAGCGTCCCTGGCTGGGCAAAGCGTACATGAAGATAGAGCAACCATAGAAAGTGGAGGCTACAGTAAGGTGGGATGCACAAGTGGAAAATGCTTTTAGACGACCTTTGGCAGACTGCATACGCACAATGGTGGTGATAATGTACAGATAAGAGAAACCAGTGACAGATAATGAACTGAGTAACACTACTGAAGATAAGATAGACTCCAAGGCTAGGATGAAATGTATGTCATTGCAAGATAGCTTTATTATTGGGGCATAGTCACAGAAGACATGGTCGATGACATTAGAGCCACAGTAGGATAACTGGAAGAGCAAGGCAATGGGGCCAATGGTCGAGAGGAAAGCACCCATCCAGCAACCTAAGACCAACCAAGCGCAGACATGACTGTTCATAATGATGGCATAGCGAAGTGGGTGGCAGATGGCCACATAACGGTCAAATGACATCACAGAGATGAGGATGAACTCGGCAGTGCCAAGGAAGAAGTAGAAATAGCATTGAGCAGCGCAGCCAAGGAAAGAGATGGTTTGCTTCAAGGAAACCAGATTCTCCAACATCTTTGGGGTGATTGTCAAAACAAAGAGGATATCCAATAGGGAGAGATTGCAGAGGAAGAAGTACATAGCTGTTTGGAGTTGCTGGGCAAGGCAGACCAAAATGATAATGGTGATGTTCCCAGCTAGTGTTAACAGGAAAACTATTAGAAGCACCACAAAGAGGAGGGCTTTCATGTGCAAAGAAAGTTGAAAGCCAGTTAAGATGAACTCTGTCACTTGTTCTGTGCCGCTCTGATTCCTTTGACCCATTTCCAGGATGAGCTGAAACACAGGCCTGAAGACAAAGAAATACACACATGAAGTTGGTTTGATTCAGGACAGCCCCCATTATCCTCTTCCAAGATACCCGGCACACAATAGGGTCCCTCTTTGCTTGGGAAGGTACGAGATACGATTTTTTTGAGATCCATCACTTGTCTCTTTTCATACAAACCCAATAGCATCTTGGTGACATTGTGAGCTGCAGGAGACTGATTAGCTGCACTGACTGTCACCAGTCAGACCCCTCCTCCTGCTGAAGAGCAGTTTATAGATATAACATCATAAAACCCATTCCTCATATAGCATAAGGGTAAGGCACTGCCTGGCATGAAATAAAACAAAATGGATGCCAGCCAGGTAAGAGGGCATGGAAAATATTTTAAAAGGAATGTCAGAACAGCTGGCTGACTAGACATCCCCTCCATGCCCTGGAGAAAGACATGATTTAGGACAATGGGTCTCCTAAGAAATAATCTCATCAATGTCCTGCCCTTACCCGTCTGCACTGATGGAGCACCACCTAACTCTATTCAGCAAACCTGGTAGCTTTTCCCATCCGGTACTCAAAGGGTCATCAAGTACCATTTATACCTATAGTCCACCTCAAGTAGACCCATTAAGCCTCTCCCAACTCCATTGTCCACCTCTGGAGAAACCCATTAAATCATTGTTTGGGGAGCAAATACATCAACTTGCCCCAGGGAGCATTTTCCCCTATATCTGGACTCCCCAGCCACCAGTGTGTGTGTGTGTGTGTGTGTGTGTGTGTTCTGGATCCATCCACGTACCCCAAATACGTTTGGACCATTTCTTCTTCTTTGTGAAATTTGTGTTGTTTTGCTGCTGCCTCTATGGACCTCTAACCTTGAGACTGGTAACTATTGCCTTCCCCAAAACTGTTTTCTCCCCTCACCTCCCTGCTTTCTTCCTAGTTAGCCCTGTATGTGTGCTATGTGTGGTTTTCTATACATTTGCTCTTTCTCTTTCAATTAAAAAAAACTTTCTAGTTGAATGTCTGCCTGGTTATTTTCAAGAGTTCTTTTAATGGAATAATCCATGTAAACATAGGTGGAGAATCCCAGTTACCCCCACTCGCTTTGTCTCCTTTAAGCTAATTCCCCCAACAAACTAGGAGACTGCTTATTTGGGTAACATAACAATCATTGACACAGCAAGTACACAACTTTCTACCAGACTTTAAGAGTTTTACAAATTATTTTACTTCATTTAATGTTTAAAGCTCAATGTTTTAGACAGAAAACACACACCCTACCAAAAGCAAAAACAGTCTACACACCAAAAATAGCAAAGCACCACAAAAGAGAAGAGAAAGATTCCAAATAAATTCCACTTAAATTCATGTATGTGGAGCAGAATTTTTTTTTTTTGAACAAGAAGTGAAGGGCCATCCAGAAAAGCTCTTTGGCTGCGGGAGGAATATCTTTAATTTAAAACTAGGTTTGGACAATATTGTATCTTGAAACCAGGTCAGTTTATGTATAATATTCTAAGTACAATTATACATTTAATAGAAAGAATCTTCATGTATGCTGTTAAGTGCCCTGTACCAGGTGTCATGTATATCCACTTACCATGTAATACTAGTATCAGTGATAAGATTATGGAGGACAATGAAGGCCGGTTGTTGATCTGTTTTTCCCTACCATGGCTGGACATCTTGTTTTCCTTCCGTCTACAAATTTCAGCTCAAGCTTTATATAAAGGTACCTGGGGATGATCTTCATTAAGCTTTGCTAAGCTCCTTCAGCATATATTGTCAGGGGAACCTCTGACCTTGGGTGAGTTTAGCTCAGTATGTCATTCACTAATTGCGGCATTGGAAGCCTTCTTCAGGACTCTATTGGAAGAGTACTTTATAAGACTGACCTTTCTAACAAATATTTAATATGGCCCATTCACCCATATGTACCTACCTGAGAACCCCGATCTGCTAAGGCTCTGCTTACCTTGAGAAGTGAAGTAGGGCTACCTGAGAAAGGGATTTTCTAATGTATTTCTTATTCACACTCATGCCCCTGTATATACCCTGTATCATTCCAAAGAGCCAACATTGTATAGTGGTCAGAGAGTGTTGGGAAACCAAGATTGTATCCCCCACTCTGCCATGGAAGTTTTCTGAGTAAGCTTGGGCCACCCACACACTCTCAGCCTAATCTACTTCACAGGGTTGTTGTGAGAATAAAATGGAGGAGATGAGAATGAAAGCCTCTTTGGATTCCTGTCGGGAAGACAGGAGTGGAATAAGTGATGTGAATATCACTGAGTGCTGATCCAAAACCTCTCATTCTGGAATGAGGTATCTATTGGGCAGGGGGAATAGTTATAAAAACTGGGGAAAGCCTCTAGGTTTGTACAATATTCCCAAGTTGATGGGAATTTTTAAAAAAATATTAAAACAAAATCAGTTGACAAAGAGGGAAAACTGAAATCTTGTGATGCCACGTTGTGAGAACTCTCTTGAATAGAGATGGGTACAAATCAAAATACGAACCAAAGTTTTTGACAAACCAGGCCAGTTCATGAAACCTCATTGAGTCACATGGCTTACTTTCAGACAACAGGTTACTCTTTCAGGCAACAGGTTACTTTAAAAAAATTACCTAGCCATTTGAATGATTTTTTGCCCATCCATTTCCTTGTTACTCCTTTCTCTACTACCATAAAGTAACTTTAAATATAGAAGGTTTTTCTTCTATGAGGTTAAGTATATACTTTCTTGGCAATGTGATTTTATATTTGTGGAGAATTGGTCTCCACATAGGGCTGCATCACCTTATTAGGAGTTCTGGTGCAGCAAAAAACACCATATCAATTCTAAGACGTTTGTCTGTAAAAGGAGACAGGCTAATTGCTCTCAAGCATCTCCCATCCCATCAATGGCTCTCTCAAGTAGATATGGACACGATCAGCAATATGAACCAAAAAAAAAGCCACGAACAGCCCAATCTGCTGTTCGTGAACAAGCTGTTCATGAGGCCCAATTCTAAACAAACAGGTGATTGTTGCAAGCCTCCTTCATTGCTGTTCGTTGCTGTTTGTCAAGCCAGACAGTCTGGTACCTGCAATCAATTCCCTTGGCAACTTAGGCAGGTCTGTCTGAACTCCTGCTGTTGCCCTGGAAACCCCAATCTAAGCCCAATTTAGCTTGATAGGCAGGTCTTCCTTCCAAGTGTGGAGCTCCAAATTTGTTACAAGGGAGCAAAGGGGGGAGGGGGGCTCCTACCTCTGACTTTGCAGACAGTGGAGAGGGAGAGAGTTCCTGTTGGCATTTTGACAGAGAGAGTGCATTGGAGCTTGAATTTTCTTTGTGTGTGGTGGGATAGGGATCTACCCCTTCAAGTTTCAAGGCTGCTGCCAGGTTCTGGGCCAAGCTATTATTTATTATTGGTACCTTTCCTGATGCCTGCTCAGGTAAGGTTTCTGGGAGTGGTGCAGTAGGGATCTTAACCTGGATGATGGCTGGAGGAGAGCCTGCTGGCTCCCATGAACAGCCAACCACCAACATGTTCATGAACAGGGCCATGTTCGTGGTTGTTCATGAGTCCCTGTTCGTAGATGGCAACAAACATCGTCTTCGGGGTTTTTTCCTGTTCATGCCCATCTCTACTCTTGAGTACCCAGTACTTAAAGCTTGGTTATGAAGTCAAAGGGCTGTAACACTCTCTGGCAGGAATGTGACACATAGGAGGTGACAGTGACTTGAGGATGCTAAATGCAAGAATGTGACACTTCCTGGGAAACAAAGGAGAGACCCAAAGGGGGTGGGGGGCAGAAAGAGGTAATAAATCGATTAATCGATTAAATCGAGGTAATTATCGATTTTAACTGTTCACCGCCCAGAGCCCCTGGGATGGGCGGTATATAAATCGAATAAATAAATAAATAAATAAATAAAATTCCATTGAATTTTAAAATTCATTTTCTTCATTTATACCCCACCTTTCTCTCTAATGGGAGCCCAGGGTAGGTTACATTGTTCTCCTCTTCTGCATTTTATCCTCACACTAACCCTATGAAGTAGGTTAGGTTGAGAGTCACCCACCAAGCTTCAATGGCAGGGCATGGATTTGAACCCAGGTCTTAGTGTGATGCTCTAACCACTAGACTACACCACACATGAGAGGAATGAGGTTCATTTTAGTTGATTTCATCTGGAGACAACTTGCAGGAAGGAACTTTCATGCCTGGGTTCTATCTTGATTGCCACCATTACAGTGCTGAGCTAACCATGGGCTGGCAGCCCAAAAACTCAAAGTAATGGACAACTGATAGAATGCTGTAACTTTATGAGTAAACAGCCCCCTAGAATAACAACAGCCAAGTTATGTTTATAGAAGGGACAGGGTTTGGTGAGTATGCACTTCCATGCTGATGGATCCATTGCTGGGCAGAGTATGAGTGTGGACATTTTCTTTAACAGATTTCTTACTATTTTGAATGCTGAAGGTTTGTTCTCCATAACCACTTGAACACATTGATTCTCGCTGCACAAGACATCTTACATGGGGACGCTCAAGTGACTTAGGGCCAAGCTACACATGACGAATGACACTTGAACAGCAAGTGTATTTCTCCCTGTTCACTTGCCCTCCACTCAATCCACTTGCCGTTCAAGTGTCATTCGTCATGTGTAGCTTGGCCCTTACTTTCTGTATGGTCTTATATTCAAGTGCACTCTGTCTCTTTAGCAGTGCATGTGTATTCACAATGGGAGAACAAGTGTAAAATCTTCCACTTGAGCATCCCTGTGTAAAATGTCTTATGTAGAGAGACTCATTATTAAAAGGGCACCAGAGGAACAGAGGTAGTTGGGCAATAGATCATTGGATTCCCAGCATGCGCAAGTGCCATAAGCTGTCTCTGCTATTGCTAATTGGAGCAAGTGGGAGGCAAAGGCAGTAGGTGCAAACATAGTCTTGGAATGAGCACTAGGAGTGATGACTGCTTAGCAGGCAATACTCTCAATGGCCAGTTGGTGGCAGTGCAGGTACCCAGTATCCTTGAGAAAATGGAAGTTGGACAGCAATTCATCATTGATTTTGTGAGCTGCTCCAAACAATCGTGGAATGTCAGGGCCTATGTGATGGACTCAGCTTCAGATGCTGAGATTTCCAGAAGTGAAAGTATGATTGACATGTTTCCCCCCCCCCCCCCACACACACACACAAAATGTGGCTAGCCTGAAATGGCAGTTGGGGATGGAATGTTGGCGAAGCCCTCAGTTGGGCTTGGAGGGTAAACAAGAGAGTGAAAGGGAGTTGGAGCCTGGCTTTGGACCAGAGAGGGTCAGCCAGAGAATCCTGTGTGAGAGGAAATAATGTTTGTGAAACACTTTTAGTCCTAGGACTAAAGTGGGGGAAACCAGCACTAACTCCTACTTAGACTCAAGAGATCTGGGAATTATAGAGGGCCAAGGAAGTGGGTAGAGAGGAGTCTCCCCTTCAGTGCCAGGAACAGGGCTATAGCTTATAACTATAATGCCTGCCCAGTATCTAGGAAGGGTTTGTCTCAGTGGAGCACCCTTAAGTCTGGAGAAGAGGGAAAGTCGTGCTGTGTTTGTGTTTGAGTATATAAAGTGAAGCAGTGTCAACCTCTGAAAGAAGCCAGCAACCTCATGTTAAACCAAGTGTTTTGTGCCTCACACCAGTGAAATTAATGTATAAAAACCTTTCTGTTACTTAAGTTCAAATATCTGCCTACCTGCCTTTTGACATTAACCTACTGTAAATAAACCTTCTGTTACCTTTTGATCCTCCCCAAGCCTTGTGTGCCAGTCTCTGCTAAAGGGAAGCACAAACCCCTGTTCTGTCCCCTACTAAGACTTGGCTGGGTAACCATTTTTAATCATCCTTAAGGGTGGAACAAGAAGGAAAGTTGAAGCTTAACATCAACCATGCTACCAGAGGCTTCCCAGCCCAGTATACAGCTTCACAGGCTTAAAGAGGAGAAGTTTTACCTCAGGGTAGGGGAAGGTCAGCCTAAGCCTGAGTTGAATGTGGGTTTGTGGCAGCCTACATTATTTAAATTTACAATAAGTGGAGAATGGAATCTTTCTCCAAGTTGTGTTAACAGCTTTCTCTTATGGCCACACTAGGTGGGATACCTTCCTCAGTTTCACTCAGAGACATGACTCCAAATGAGTCAAGAAAAGACCGTTTAAGAGCACTGCAGGGCCAATTTTGGCCAGGACAGGTTTATTTTTCAGTCTTCCATTTTCCACTACCAGCTTCCATAATGCAGCTGGTAGCCATTAAACAGTAAGAGAGACAGGCAGCACTGCTTGGAAACACACGCTCTTAGGAACAACTTCTCTGTCCTTCTTCACAACCCAAAGCCAATCCATTCAAAGCTGACAAGGCTTGCTGTTAGCAGGAATAAACTCGTAATCGGGTCTTTCCATGTACATCATGCCTCCGCCTCCTGTCAGTTCCACACATTTATATCCTGACCTTTTGTCAAAGAACTCAGGACATCATATATGGTCCCCCATTCTATGCTTGCAACCACCTTGTGAGGTAAGTTATGCTGAGCTACTGACTGGCCTAAGGTCAGACTTTCAGAGGCCATTGAATGTTTTGCCATAGACAATCCATATCTCAGCCAGTGGACAGCCCTTGCTTGTATAGAACCCTTTGAATTGTTTCTTTCTTCCCCCTCACATCATCTTTGAAAATTAATATTAAGCACTCAGTCAGTGCAGTCCTTAGCATAATTATACCCTTGTAAGCCCGCTGCTGTCAATGGGCTTAGAAGAGTCTTGCTTTGTTTGTGATTATGCTGCAAAGTTCCATGTAAAGTAATGTTGCATATCACAATTGTGTCACACTTACAACATTTCTGTTCTGCTTTGTTGCAACAGCTTTGTACAGCAGTGACTTTATTAGACATATTTCAAAATGTGAAATATAATTCTCATCACCCTTTTTCTTCTCCCTAAGCTCATGTACACTGTTCCACCAGAAACTACATGCCTCTCATCAATCCTCTCTCCTTCTTCAGCCAACATGTGTAATCTTGACCATATAGATAAGACAAGGTCACAGCTGGTAGCTCATGTTGGCCCCGTTCTTCTCACAGGGCTAACTTCTTCTTCCTTATACAGTCTCTGAAGGCCTCTTTGACCTTCTCATTTCTCAGGGAATATATAAAAGGATTCAGTAATGGGGTCACCACAGCTGTGAGGACTGCTACCGCCTTCTGGACATCCCGAGAGCGTCCCTGGCTGGGCAAAGAGTACATAAAGATTGCACTGCCATAGAAGATGGAGGCTACAGTAAGGTGGGATGCACACGTGGAAAATGTTTTTAGCCGGCCTTTGGCAGAGCGCATACGCAAGATGGTAGCTACAATATAGAGGTAAGAGATACCAGTGACAGACATGGAGCTGAGTAGCACAATCGCGGACAGGATGGACTCCAAAGTCAGAGGTAAATGAACATCACTGCAAGAAAGCTTTACCATTGGGGCATAGTCACAGAAGAAATGGTCAATGACATTAGGGCCACAGAAAGATAGCCGAGTCAACAAAACCATGGGAACAAAGTTGTTAAGGAAACCACCCATCCAGCAGGCCAGGACCAAGGAGATGCAGACATGTCCATTCATGATGACAGGATAGCGAAGTGGGTGGCAGATGGCAACATAGCGGTCAAAGGCCATCACAGCTATGAGGATGATCTCACAGGTCCCAAGGAAGAAGTAGAAATAGCATTGGGCAGCACAACCAAAGAATGAGATTGAATTGTTCATGGAAACAAGGTTGCCCAACATCTTTGGAGTGACTGTCAAGACAAAGAGTATCTCTAGGAGGGAGAGATTGCAGAGGAAGAAATACATGGGGGTTTGGAGTTGCTGGGCAAGGCAGACCAGTGCGATGATGGTGATGTTCCCAGCTAGCGTTAGCAGGAAAACTACAAGAAGCACCACAAAGAGGAGGACCTCCATGGGCCAAGAAAGCTGGAAGCCTATTAAGATAAACTCTGTCACCTGCTCTGTGCTGCTCTGATTCCTCAGTTTCATGGTGACTCAGATTCTAGAACGATCACGCAAGCTGAAAACTATTCATTTTAGACATCATAATGTTCCTGCAAGGTCATCATTCCAGGTTTCCAAAGTTCAATGCACCGATTAAATATGCATGTGATGAAGAGAGCTGTGGTTCTTGAAAGCCTATGCTACAATAAAGTTGGTTAACCTTAAAGGTGCTACTGGCCAAGTTGGTGCTCCAGAGAGGCAATGGAGAGAGGATAGGCTACAGTCCTAAAAACACTATCTTGGAAGTAAGTCCTATTGAATATAATTGGACATCTCTAAGTAGATCTGCTTAGGATTGCTCTCCTAGAGGCCAAAATCCTCCCCTGGAGTTACTTTCTAGCCCTGGTATTCAAAGCTTTACTGCCTCTGTATATGGAGGTTTCCTTTAGTCATCTTGGTTAGTAGCTGATGAGGGCCTCCCTTCCATGAATCTGTCTAATTCCTTTTAAAGTCATCTATAATGGTGACCATCATGACATCCACAATTAAATTACTTATTCAGTAAAGGAGCACTCCTTGAATTTATGGCCATCAACTTCACTGGAGCATTATGGGACGGGAAGAAAAGGTTCTATTGGCTTTCTCCAATGAGTGCATTTTATAGTCCCTTTCTCAGAAAGACACAATAACCATTTAATCTACTACTCCCAAAATTCAGAGCACATTTTTTTTCCAAGTCGGCTTTGTTTCACAACATGTCTGTACAAGTGGGAGTAAAAAAAAAAAAGTGTATCAATACACAATTTCAAATTCTATGCTTGGAACTGTTTTTATACTACAAGAGCATCAAATCTGGTATAAACACTGTTTTTTAAAAAATAGGCTCTATTTTGGGAGGTTAAAAATTAATCATGTAACTAAACAGGTAACCATTTATTGTCAAGCATCTCCCTAAACATTTTCCTCCATTCTGTATCATCATATCAAGATGGTTTTATTTCAAAAAGTACTCCAAGACAGGCAACCAAATTCTATCTCTGGGTTTGGGGTTTTTTTTAAGCAATGGGTTTTCTCAGACATCTTGTTATGCTTTATGGTTGTTATGCCTTCTGTCCAGTCTTTCCTCGGCCGTTTCCACACATGTTGACTAATGCACTTTCAATGCATTTTTGTTATCCTTTAGAAGTGGATTTTGTGTTTCACACGTGAAAACCCAGAGTGATTCCGCACACGTTGGATAACGCACTTCCAATCCTCTTTATAGATCATTTGGAATGGATTTTTTCGTGTGTGGAACAAAAAATCCACCTCAAACGATTGGTAAAGTGCATTGAAAGTGCATTATCCAATGTGTGCGGAATCAGCCCCAGTTCCAAATGATCACTAAAGAGCATTGAAAGTGCATTATCCAATGTGTGTGGAAGCAGCCCTGGTCTTCTTGCTATTGCACAGAATATGCTTTCATTTTTGGTTTTGTTCGTAGATTGGAAGTCACTATATATTTTTTTTTAAAAAAACAGCAAACACATTACTATGCAGTATAAAGGCCTAGTCCACCTACACCTCATTAGCACTAGAGACAAAATTTAGAACAATGAGGAAGAATTTGTTTGAGTCCCTTTGTCTTACCATGGCCAGATATCTTGTCTTGATCCTCTCTAAATAATCAGGCATTGGCAAGGCAAGGTTTATATAAGTTCCTCCTTTAGATTAATGAACTGTCTCCTGCATACATATTGTCAAGGGACACAGTGTCTCAAACCAGGATGCTCCAGCCTCATTGGTAAATTCAAGCTGAATGAGCCCCCAAAAGCCAGCTTGACAAGGCAGATGACAGCGTGGACCAGTCTTCCGGCATTCAATGAAACAAGACTGAGGGTCAGTCACGGAAGACCTCTAAAATACAAGAGCTGTCCAATGAACCAAGACAAAAGATTGGCAACATTTGGAGAGGTCTTTAGCAGAGTGTTAACCCCCCAAAGCTGTACACTTATTAGGATTTCCAACCTCAAGGTGGGGTCTCGAGGTATATGAGAATTACAACTGATATCCAGAGTACAGAGATCAATATCCCTGGGAAAGATGGCTTCTTGGAGGGCTAATTTTACAGCTTGGCCCCAACACAGTGAAATTAGTCATGCAAATTGTGCAGCAGTGAGTTCTCTAGGCAAGTTTTATGCTAGCCATCACTAGCCTGCCAAGTTGTGCAAGTTGCACAGTAGCAATTCACCCAGAGAGTAATGCTGTGATAGCTGCCAAATCAAAGTGAGTTGTGTGGCAGTGAGTTGCTCAGTGGCTGCCACCAGGCCTGGCTTATTAGGAATTAGTTGTATTTTGGTTTTGGTAGCAGAATTACCTTCTTTAACTTCAATCCCCTTCAAAAATCTGGCCATCGTCTGGTTCCACCCACAAATCTCCAGGAATTTCCCAACTTGGAGTTGGCAACTCTAGCACTGATATGCTCTGTATGCTTAGTCTGGAACCCAAGTGGACCTGGACCAAGTTGGGGATGTGGCCAGCAGACACACTTCTATTTAAATTTGTTTTAAAACGTTTTTTAAAATTGGTGCATTTTATTATTGCAGTTTTTAACGTTTGCCAGACTTCACTGGCCATCTTGATGGCACAGAATAGAGGCATAAATGTGCTATTTTAATCAGTTCCAGTTTTGTTCCAAATTGAAGTAGCAAGAGGTGGCAAATTACAGATATGGAACATCTCTGGGTGGTTCTTTCATGGGTGTTGAAAAAACAGCAGGGGAGGATGGATTGGGAACATCTTTGGAGAGGAGAACTGTCTTCTTCATCTACCATAGCTAACTGCTGCTGGGTGGGGCATAGTGATCAGAAAAAAGGCATGATGGGAAATGTTAATCCCATTCCCTGCTTTATACTGCAGCCACCATCTAAATCCTTCTCCCATGGCTGCTTTCTAGGTTCAAAAAACAAGTTGAGGGAATCTAATCACAGATCATGGCACCATAGTGCAGTGATTGGTATGCTAGACTAGGATCTGGGAAACCCAGGTTGGATTCCTCACTCTACCATGGAAGCTCATTGGGTGGCCTTGGACCAACCCACTCTCCCTGCCGAAACTAATTCACAGGGTATATTTATTTATGTATTTATTTATTTAACTTATATACTGCCTCTCCGCCATATTTAGTACTTAAGGTGGTTTACAGCATAGAGGGTTGTTCTGGGAGGATAAAATGGAGAAGAGGAGAATGTAGATTACTTCAGGTCCCCATGGAGAGAAAAGTGGGGTATAGTAATCTAAATTAATAAATATCTCCAATGAAACATGGACTTTAGCCCTTCAGCACTAGGGAATCTGCCACGGCATCAAAGAAGTTGCTGCTTCTAATCTCAGATTTTCCATCCATTTCCATTAAACCCCAGCTGGAAATGTGGAAGTCCCACCAGATAATGCAAGAGTGCCTACATCAAACAAAGGAAGCTCTGTACACCCTTTGAAGGGAAATAATCATCTCCCAAGAAGCTGTGTGAGTCTGACTCCTGCAGGGGGCGATGGGGAACTGGTTGTGTTCTGGTTAGTGCAGAAAATGCCAAAAGGTATAATGTCACTGGCACCCTACAGTTTTCTTACTCTACCCTCCTGATGTCTCACTGAGCTGGAACGTACTTTAGGGAGTGTGTGTTCCCTTAGGGTAGGATGGGGGACAAGAGTGGTGGCCTTAGGCAGCATCCCATGTTGAGCCACTTCTGATGGCACCAAATTAGCTGCTCTGTTTGTAATGCTTGCAACAGACGGCTGAAGTGTTCCTGTAGCAGACAGGCCTTGAGACTCACAGAGTTGTCAGCTCTAGGTGGGAAATTTCTGGAAGATTTGGGGAAGCAATCTGAGGAGGATGGGCTTTGGATAGGATTGCCAGGTCCCCTTACCCTCCTAGTAGGAAGGGAGGACCCGACACTCATCTTTTTCTTTGTCTTTGCACATGTGCTGGAAGTGCAAGCTTGTTCCCAGGGTGGGGGGGTGCCTCGATGACATCACTTCCTGGACGTGATGTCATCCTGGTGTGAAGTGCGAGAGAGCACCCAGGAAGCCTATTTCCTCACCTTTCCCCCCCCTCTGGCCAGGTGAGCAGTGTGGGAGTGGGTGATTCCCCACCCCCACCAGGGGAACTGGCAGCCCTAGCTTTGGGGAGGAGGGCATCATCAGTGGGGTATAAAGCTATAGACTCTACCCTCCCAAGCAGCCATTTTCTACAGAGTAACTGGTCTCTGTTGCCTGAATATCAGTTGCAACACTAGAAGGTCTCCAGGTAACACCTAATAGTTGGCACCTCTAGACTCACATCTTTATGGTAGCAATAACAACGGACTCCTTGCACTGACCCCTGTTGCCTCTGTGATTGTTTGATCATCCTGGCCCACTTGGAGAGGCATGTCTTTTAAACATCAGGACTGTATGTAGTCATGGAAGTGCCACATGGTTAAATGACAGAATTTTAGAGGTAGGTAGGTTTAATTGTATGTTACTGTGACACTGAGAGATCCCTGTCTTTCGGTGCTACACCTCTGAAGATGCCAGTCACAGCTGCTGGCGAAACGTCAGGAACTACAATGCCAAGACCATGGCTATACCACAACAACCATCATTCTCCAGCCGTGAAAGCCTTCGACAAACTATCACAATGTCCCTCATGGGTGGGAAACTGCAGTGTGTGTGCAGACACTTTGCTCTCCCCTTGGGAACCCTCCAGAGAATGAACGAGGATGGCTGGTTTTGTCTTCACTATTTCCATAGTATTGTTTTAAACAGAAGCGTTAGTGGTTTTTTGGGATGGTGGATATTTCAGTATCCTGCAATACTTTTTTGCTCCTCTTTGCCAATGCTCCATGACTCCAACCCTTTCATCTCACTCCCCGCCCCAGCAGCACATACCCTCTATTATTCCATTCTGCGAATGATTGTAAAAAATACAAACTGGAAATTGATGTAAATAATCTTTCATATGTCTAATTCACGTGTCACTTAAGGCAATCAGGGCAATTGAGAGTGAGGAGATGTGATAATAAGCAAACTTAAGCGAATTAAGAGATAAAATAGTTGCCTTAAAATAAGATATTGTATTTGGACTCACTTTTAAAAATGAGTAGGTATGTTACAATCTACAAAATAAAATCAACATTGTCATTATCATCAACATCACTGAAAGATGACCACTTACAAAATACGTTCATTTCAAGTTAAAGTCTCTTTTAATCAACATTAAAATTGGAACACTTACAACTGTTAGCAATTTATTTCATTATAGTGTTTGCATAGAGAATATCGCAAGAAACTTTACCGAATAATTAACTTCAAACATTTAAAGTTACTGATTAGTTTCAAAGCTCCAGATCAATTCATTAACTTTCAAAATAAAATCTAAGTTGAGAGGTCTCCAAAGGCGAGAACTAGCATTGGATTAATTATCTACTTGGTAATTAATTTTCCAGGGAATAAAGTTAAAGCACAAACCTACTAAAGTTTTCCATTAGTTTTACTGATGCAATCTGACCTCTAGTAACCTTGCTTGACAGAAGGAGACTGGAAACTGGTCGAAGGATAAACTAAGATGAAGCCAAACTAATTCTAAAGTTCCTCTTTCTGTCAGACTGAGGGCCAAGCTACACATGACGAATGACACTTGAACGGCAAGTGGATTGAGTGGAGGGCAAGTGAACAGGGAGAAATACACTTGCTGTTCAAGTGTCATTCGTCATGTGTAGCTTGGCCCTCAATCCACTTGCCATTCAAGTGTCATTCGTCACTTGTAGCTTGGCCCTATGTCTGCCACTGCCCCAATTTCATATAGCATTCCGGTATATGGCAGCCGCATGCCAACACTACATTATATCAGTTTAATTCCAACCCTAAACTTAGCTGTGTTTGACAATTTGATTGGCTCGTATAGATGTATTATATGGACGTGCACATGTGCCTCAAAGGGCACGCTGAAGATGTAAAGATTAGTTATCAACTCCTTTGATTAAACCACATGGACATACGACCGCATGAAGTTTCCCTGAACTTAATGAGACCCTTGGTCCATCCAAGTCAGTATTGTCTTCTCAGACTAGCAGCTGCTCTCCAGGGTCTCAGGTAGAGCTCTTTCACATCACCTGATACCTGATCCTTTAAATTGGAGATATCGAGAATTGAACCTGAGAACTTCTGCATACTAAGCAGATGCTCAATCACCGAGCCACAATCTTTCCCAGTGACACTTTTAATCAGGGTAGCTAAAGAAAGGCACAAAGTTAAGATTTCCCACTGGTTTGATATCGGTATATGGGTAAGACGAGAGGCTGTGCAGATAGGTTGTGGTCAGGTTAGACTGGATCTGCATCAGATTAAAGCTACCACCAATCGGCATTGCCTTCTTTTCAGAGGGGTGCACATCTGGATAGACCATCTGCTCTAGTATGGGTGCCTATCCTTATCCAAGCAAATGTTACTTGTGAATTTGCACTGGTTCTGTTTAACATATTTCCAGAGGTTCAGTAAAATATTGAATGTGGACGGCAGGTAGGCATGCTGATGGTGGTCTTAGTAGGACTTTTTGTAAACTACCTTATTATTGGGGGTGTTTACCTCTGTTTGTCATGCTCTTGTATCTCCATTCACCCGTGCATCCACTTGCAAACTGATAATCAAATTGACTAGAATTCCATTTGCCTGTCTCTGAGCTTTTTCAGCAGTGGCTTCTGTGTAATGGAATAGCATTTCTGTGCAGGGCAGTAGAAGAATTATTAGCATTTCAACAGCTGGTAGAGGACAATCTATGACTAATTGGATCCAAAGTGAATTGGATAAATTTTAGATTAAACAAACTGAACTGGAAGTGAACTGGAACTGAACTGAACTGAACTGGAAATGTCTCCATTGGAACCAGCAAGCTGGTGCAGAACGCTGCAGCATGTTTACTTTCGGGAGCACGATGGAACGTACATCACTCCCATTCTATAATCACTCCATTGGCTTACCCTCAATTACCACGCTCCATTCAAAGTCATCATGACTATCACATTCAAAGCCCTTTATGGCCCCGTCCCCTTAATTAAGATCCTAGGAGTTATAATAGACCCAGCACTGCTGCTAGAGAACCAAGAAAAGGCAGCTGCAAAAAGGCCTTCCCAGAATTCAAACTAGCCTGGAAGATGGCCTCCTACCTTGACACAGCAGATCTGGCCACCTTGATTCATGCCACAATAATACTGAGATTAGACTATTGTTATGCACTCTACATAGGTCTCCCCTCTAAGTCAACTCGGAGACTCCACCTGGTGAAGAATGCTGCAGCTCATTTATTCTCAGGAACTAGATGGAGCATGCACATCACTCCCATTCTGCAGTCGCTCTGTTGACTTCCCATCAGTTCCTGGGCTCAATTCAGGGTCATGACTATCACATTCAAAGCTCTTCATGGCCTTGGCTGCTCATATCTGTGCAACTGCCCCCTCCCCCATGTTCTGACATGGTAGCTTCATTCAGTTGATAAGAGATTTCCATAGATACTGACTTGCAGCTGGGCAAAATCAACAGCTTCCTGCAGATGTGCTTTCTCTGTGGTGGCCCCCACCTTAAGGAATGGTTTGCCTGCAGAAAAGCTCCCACCATCATGGCTTTCTGTAAACTGGGCAAAACTGAATTATTCAGGAGGGCTTTCCACCCAGATTACAGGGCTACGTCACTGGAAGTAGCTTAGAGTGGTGCCTTGGTAGGGACAGGGACTATAGACTGGGCCATTGGGTACAGTCTGCTGATGTAGGTATGCTCCTACTAGAGCCTCTGCATTGATAAATATGCCATGTTAACTAAGTATGCTTTGATTCAGAAAAGTTTTATCTTTGTCCTTGGCTTCATGGTTGTTTCAATTTTTTTTGCTAACGTTTCCTCCTGTTTCTGCTCACTGAATGTCCTGTTGTTCCTTATTGTATTTTGCTCCTTGAATATTCTAGCTGCAGCTTATATTGCATTTCACTTGCACTGTGCAATCCTCTGTGAGTCTGAGTGGGAAAGGTGGACTACACACACACACACAAACACACAATTATAATAGAGGTGTGCCTGTACCCACTACTAGACAACCCTGTAGCTGTGTTTGTAATAATTAACAAAAGTTGAATAATTAACAATAGCTTTAATACTGGGGAAGGTTGAGGAGTTCTGCCCTTTGCCAAAAGAGTACAGCAACACCAGATACAGCAGCAGTCAGAGAGCAGGTCATCCTTTCTAGCCAGAATTAGGTATGTAACAAGTATCATATCCTGCCTTTCTCTCCAGGGAGGACACAAAGTAGCATACATTGTTCTTCTGTCCTCCGTTTTACCCCTGCAAATCACTATGAGGTAGGATATACTAAGAATGTATGAGTGGGCCAAGGTTATAGAAACATAGAGTCTGAAGGTGTCTTAAGGGTAATCTAGTCTACCTCCCTGCAAATCTCAGGAAATTCCAAGCTTCTCCTCACCAACATGCCTTCAATGACCTCTGCTCAATGCCCAGAAGATGGCAAAAAACCTCCAGGATCCCTGGCCAATCAGGCCGGGAGAAAACTTCCTTCCTGACCCCAAAGTGGCAGTCGGCATTACCCTGGGCATATAAGAAAGGTCCACGAGAGCCAAACACCAGCTCATCCCTTCATGCACTCCCTCTCTTGGTCTGTGTCCATTCATATTTAGTTAGAGAATCATCATAGCTGTCAGATGACCAGATAGACTCTTCTTAAAGACCTTCAAGGAAGGAGAGCCCTCAGCTCCAGCGAAGGACCAGCTCTATCTGAAGTTCTTCCTCATGTTTAGCTGAAAACTCTTTTGCTATAATTTTAACTCATTTTTAAGTCTGACCTCTCTAACAGATCTTTAGTATGTCACAGTCTCCCACTTCTATCTACCTGAAATCCTGATCTTCTGTTAAGGCCCCGCTCATCTTCAGAAGCGAAGGAGCTATCAGACAAAGTTACTTTCCAAAGTATCTTTAACTCTTATCTCTATATACGTCCTGTATCATTCCAAAGAGCTAGTGTGTTGCATAGTGGTGGACTAGGATGTGGGAGAACCAGGTTCAAATCCCCACATGGCCATCGAAGCTTGCTGAATAATGCTGGCCCAACCATATACTAGCAGCCTAACCTACTTCACAGGTTTATCACAAGATTAAAATTGAGGAGAGGAGAACGATGAAGCCTCTTTAGGTCTCCATCGGGAAAACAGGTGCAGTATAATTGAAGTAAATAAAAAAATACGTATCTTGTTTTTATCAATAACTTGCTGCTATTTTCACACAATAACATTGTTATATATGGAAACGCATATATGTTATATATGTTATATATGGAAATGTAGGGTATAAATCAGCAGGAGAAGTTGCTGGCAGGGGCTTTCCACCTCTTGTTCACCCCATGAGTCTCCCCTTCCACTGGCTGAGGACAGAAGCGCTGAACATGATTTTCAAAAGTTAAGCGGGGTGTGTGTGTGTGTGTTTAAATCTCGTGATCTCAGTCGCCTCAAGAGCATCTGGAAAACCTCACTGTGTCACATGACTTTCTTTTAGAGCACTGCGGAGGCCCAATTCTGTTGAGGACCACCATGAAGAGTGGAGAGATGGAGCTCTGGCCTTCCCCTCACATCATTTTTCCAACCTGAAAGGTCACTAGGGAGACATGTTGGCAAATAACCTGGTTTAGGTCAGAAAAGGTCAGAGGAAGGCAGAATCATTCCTAAATGGAATCATCCCCTCATGGCACTCTTAAACAATGTTCCTCAACTCTTCAAAATGTAGATGCATCCCCATGGTAAAACTGAAGATGGTGGGTCATCAAGTTTGGCCCTTAGAGCCCCCCTCCTCCTCCTCGCTCCCAGAGGGGAGCAGCGCCTCCCTCTCCCCTCCCTCCTCTCGCCCCCACTCAAGCCTGGAGCGGGGCGGGGGGAGTGGCGGGAGCCCCCCCCACCCACGGCGGGTTCCTTGGATGTCAGGATGGCAGCGTCGAACTTGGAGAATCAGCTGCACAGTGCCCAGAAGAATCTTCTTTTTCTCCCACAGGAGCATGCCAATACGCTCAAGGGGCTGCATGCTGAAATCCGACGGCTGCAGCAGCACTGCACAGATCTAACATACGAGTTGAACTCCCATTCTCTATCAAGTCTGAACTTTTGAGAGTCAAGGAGTGAAGAACTCAAGAGAAAGTGTGAAGAGCTTGAGGCTCAGCTCAGAGCAAAAGAGGCTGAAAATAATGAGTTGCTAAAAGAACTGGAGCAAAAGAATGCAATGATAATGGTGCTTGAGAACACCATCAAGGAGAGAGAGAAGAAGGATCTGGAAGAGTTAAAAATGAAAAGCCATAAGCTGAACATGCCGTCGAGTGAACTGGAGCAGTGAGCAAGCACCATCGCATACCTCACCTTGCAGCTGCACGCAACCAAGAAAATGCTTATGAGCTCAAGTGGGATTTCTGACAGTTCCCCCTCTGGAAGCCCAGTGCTGTCCAGCTATAAGCCAGCCCCTCCCAAAGATAAGCTCCCGGTGACTCCAAGGCACAGAATGAAGAAGAGTCTGTCCACTCCACTGAATCCTGAATTTGAAGAGGCCTACAGGTTAGGATTGGATAGCCGGAAGCTGCTGCTGCGGGAGCCTCTCGATGCTATGCCTGATCCCACACCCTTTCTGCTGGCCAGGGAAACTGCCAACATCCACCTGCTCAAAGAGGGGCCTTCAATCATCCCACCTATTCCTTCAGAGCGCCTGTGTGCAGAGCCCCACAGCCCGGCACGGGAGAAGCAGCACAAGGCTCATGTGGGCGTGGCTCACCGTATCCATCATGTCACGCCTCCCCAGGTTCCACCAGAGGTTGAGATGCTGGCAGTGGATCAGGTGAATGGGAGCAAAGTGGTCCGTAAGTATTCGGGGACCGACAGAACTGTTCAAGCAAACTGTTTGGAGGTGACTCTCCTAGGCGCTGTGATCACAAATAGGGTTAATTGCATCTGCGGTAAATTTTGTTTCTCCCTCTCGAATGCCCCCCTGCATGCCAAATTTTTTCCATCACTAGAATAACCTCCTTCAGCGGAACCCCACTATGACTGTGTCCCTATTGCACAGTCTCTGCTTAATGAAACGCTGTGGCCAAACTCAGGTGCCTGCCTGACTGCTTGCTTCTGATGCTCCTTCATTTATCCTAAGCGCACCTGTGGGCAAGTGCCCAGGCAACAGTCTGCATTATTAATCCATAGTAATGACAGAACCAGCCTCCTCCTGCTAGCCTTGCAGCGCTGTGCATTGGCTGCTGATGGTTCAAGCCTCTCCTGTGTGTATCTCTTTGTACGTGGTCATGACAAATCCTTTGCAGGGGAGGGAGCAGGGGAGGGGAGCAAGTGGACCACAATGCAGATGCTTGCGTGTGAAGAACAAGACCAGCTGAGCCAGCCCACCCCACATGCCTCACGCGGTCCTGATCACAGTGCTCATATTTTCTGTTATGTTTTTATCTAGAGCTGCTACATCCCAACAAACTCTATTTTATTAACCCTTGCCGATCTCATTTTGTGTCCTTTTGTTCACAACTGGCTCTTCCCTTGGAGGAAAGAGAGAGGGAACAGTTGATAAGAGGCCAGAAGGGGGGAATCTCTAAAACACAAAGTGGGCTTCTGTGGCTTCCATCGGACCCCAAATGTAGACTGATGTGCCTCAGTAATTTTGGAGAGTTCAAAATAACTCCTTCAGTCCAGGTTGATCTTGTCTCTCTGTTTGACTGATGGCAATCTTGTGAGATAGAGTGTAAATGGGGGAGAGGGAAATCTGCCCTTTTTAGGAGGGATGCTTCCGCTTTTGGTTGACTCCAGCCGGAAGTACAGGTAGCTGCGGTGCAGACGTACCACAAGAAGCTCATTTTTAAACCTGATTGTACCTTTTGATTGCCCAAGGAAGCCCTTCATTTTAAAATCTCTAAATTACATAGCTGTACTCTTTATAACCTGTGATGGTTAAAGGCCATGCAGCCCACAGTGGTTTTGCACTGTGACTTTTCATGAAGAGGTTCTTCTCCTCTGAGGCAGAGTTAAGGCAGAGAGCAGAACCCAAATACTGGCCATGTGAGTCGCTGACAAAGTACCCAAGTCACTTCAGTCTTTCTCAGATAAACGTAGAAATGACCCCATTGCCTGGTGGAGAAGGAAAGAAACTTCTGTCTTCATGCTCAGCTCATAACCTAGCCTACAAGAAAGAGCAGTGTGCTTTACTCTAGGACTTATTGCAGCAGGTGATGTGGTTAAATCCGGATAGTGTTTGGCTCAGTGGCTGTTTTTTGGGACATGGAGCCATTTCACAAAGCCAGTTTTTCCCCTCTCTTCTATTGGCACATCTTTAAATTGTCATGGATGTGTGCTAGAAAAGTACTAACAGCAAACGGAAGACACCATTCTTTGCAATGGGAATCCTGCTGGCAGCTGTATATATTTATTTTTTATTTATTTATATTTCAATTTATATACTGCCCATCCCCAGGGGCACTGGGCGGTGAACAGTTTAAAATCGATAAAAACAAGAAAACAACAATACTAAAATCAATATACAAAACAATAGTCTTGTTCAGTAAGTCTCCTGCCACAGCAGTGCAAAAAAGGGACCCATATTTTCACAGAAAGCTGCATGTGCACCTTGGAGTGGCAGACGTCCCTTTAAGTTTACTCCTAAGTAAACTACACGACTGAAAGCCTCCTAACATTGGCCAGCCCCATTTTCTGCACTATCTTTGTGCATTGGGGGGGGGGGGGGTTGCCATTCATTTGGTTTATGAATTTGTCCCTAAATGTTGGGATTTTTCTTCTTAAGTAAGCATTGACGTCTGTCTCAGAGACTGCTGAAGAGAAAGTTTTACATTTAACCAAACACTGTTTTTAAATGTATTGCATTAACCACCATTGGTTTTGATCACTTCTCTATATCTTCTATTTATTCCCATGTCCAGTGATGAAAAGTGACCTAAGATGCTGGGAGAACTGTATTGTAAAATTAAAAATGCTCTAAACCTTTCTTAAAAAAAAAGTTTGGCCCTTAGAGTTTGACTTTCTGTATATGTTTGGATGCCATGGAAATCTGGAACTCTCACTGCCTGCTTGTTATTCCACTAAAGAGCAGAAGAGACTTGTGTAGGCACGTTTCCTACCTATAGTTATTTCCCCCAGGGAATCATTCAAATCACTATCATTTGTTCACTGGAGGGAAAGCTCAATTGCTTTTTCATAAAAAAAAAAAAAAAAACTATCAACATCACTGAGCAAAGGTAGATAAAACCCTTCTCCTGACATTCAGAGCTGGAACTAGTCTGGCCTGTCCTTCCGATTCCCCAACCGTTTCTGCTTTACATTTGATAGTCCAGACTTAGATTATTTGAATATCATCCATCTCTGCTAGTAATCAAAGAATGAGTTTTGCTCGAAGGAAGTATATTGGCCAAGTCAGCCAAGAGAGCCTGAGACAGGGCAGGCTTGTAGACAGACATAGGTGAGGTGCATCAAGAGATAAACGTGGCCAGGATGCTGAACTTAGTCTTGTTGTGGGTGCTGCTTCTAACACTCAAAATAAGTACTACGAAGCATCCCCTAAACAAACTTGTCCCTGTTCCACACGAGTGGTACCAGCCTGGTGACATCCTCATTGGTGGCATTATTTCTCATATTTTTTATTACTTTCATGAGGTAACCTTTAAGGTGAATCCTTCTCAGCAATTTCTTGAGGTCCCAATGTAAGTAATTATTACCGTTCTTCAGGTATCAGGTGAGCATGGTCAGATAACAAAACTTAAGTAGGGGTCATATCAGTGGCGTAATTTAGAGGCCCAACCAGCATTTCCATTTCAGTCAGTTTCTGAAAATTGCATCTTAGTTTGTTCATGGTATATATGGACTTCCTTTTTTGTCCCACAATGAGAGTTCTTTTTCAGGATTTGAGATCAGACACAGCTCTGTGGGCTTTCCAAGCAATCTAAAATCATATATTTATTCACACAAAGCCTACAAGTATCTGGAGATCTGAGGTAGGCACCTGATCCTGTTATTCCTCCACATGTTCATTGTAACTAGTTTCACAGTACTGTTGTATTCCTGTATAGTGAAGCCTATTCTTTGACCAGATCCCTGGAATCCATCTTAAGTATGGAAAGCACCAGAATATTATTTTTCAGGCACAAAGCTGTGTCTCATCTGGAAATATTCCAAATGACATGTTCTCTGAACGAGGAAAGGACAAGTGATGTTTGTTTTGCTGATGTTTGCATTAGCATTTGTGGACTAAGACAAAATCAATAATTGGAATGAATTTGGTCAAAAATGTCACAAAACCTAGTAGAAGAAGGGGGGGCAGAGAATTATTTTTAAAACAGACAACTTTTTTTCCTTTTTCTGACTCTTAAGATTCAAGACGTTAAAACACAGTAATTTTCACATCTACTCTTATATCTTGAGAAGGAGAACATTGTACACACATTAGCAGTTATGAGAACACAATTAAAGAGAGGAAAATGAGTAAAATCCACAGCAAGAAAAATCCTTTTAAGACCCTCTGCTGTTTTCAAGAGAAACAATGACAGTCCATCTGCAGAAGCCAGTCCAGTACATTCAGAAATGCTAGTCCAAGTCACTTAGGAACACTGCCTTGACTATAACATCTCTCTGACACTAACCACATGATTGCTTTGCTGGAAACACACATACATGCATGCATATATCCATATATTCACAGCTCAATCAATCTCACTATAACTCTACATGAAATAACTCAGCAACTACTATGCATATATCAATCACATAGGCCTTAATCATAAGGAACTCAGGATATACTGAACCAAACA
Source organism: Eublepharis macularius (assembly GCF_028583425.1). Taxonomy (NCBI): domain Eukaryota; kingdom Metazoa; phylum Chordata; class Lepidosauria; order Squamata; family Eublepharidae; genus Eublepharis; species Eublepharis macularius. Next base: position 72,736,385 of record NC_072801.1, read on the forward strand.
AAATGGAGTCAAAATGAACCTTTGGATGGATACATGGCAATAACAATGACTGGACTGGAATGAGTGATGAAAAACAGATCCTCCTATTGCCTCAAGATCCAGAAAGAAAATGCATTTATTAGAAATAATTCTTTTTTTGACTGCTTATGCATCTGGAAGTAGGGGTGTTGAGAGTGTTGTATGGGTACATTCAATGTAATTTAACTAATATTTTAATCTTGTAGCAAAAAAGGCATTTCAAAATGAATTTTAAGGCATGTTTTATTTGATATTTAAAGATCTATGTGATGTTTAATCACCCAAAATTATATTTTCAAGACATTTTTATATTAAAGAAATAAAGGTAACGGAATGAGCAGGCACAGCAAAACAAAACAAACGTAAAACTTATGGCACCTGAACAGCTTAACAAATGAGTATATCATGGGCTATTGCAGGCCAGCTTGTTAGCTACATGAATTGGTCGTGTACATCAGTTGTACTGAGATCTCATCCTCCCCTGCTAACACACACACACACACACACACACACACACACACACACACACACACACCCTGAATACATAGAACAGCAGTGGATATCTTAAAGCACAAATGTTGGTGTTCTCATGAATGATAAATGTTGGCTGAAGAGGGAGATCCACTGAGACATGTAAATCAGTTAGAGGCATAATAAGCTGGTATTGTGGTTTGTCATCTTACACATTATAGACATCCCTGGTGACAAAACTGTTTAATTCTATGTCCAGTGTAGTGACAAAGTTCTATCAGCACGTCCTGGCCTTGGTGTTTGCAGTAAATGAGATCAATGAGAATCCCAAGATCTTACCAAATGTCACTCTTGGGTTCCACATCTATGACAGCTACTATGATACAAGGATGACTTACCGTACCACCCTAGACCTGCTCTTCAAAGCACACAGATTTGTCCCTCTCTATAAATGTCATACCCAGAAAACTGTACTAGCCATCATTGGAGGACTGAGTTCTGAGATCTCCTTCCATATGGCAGATATCTTGAGTCTCTACAAGATTCCACAGGTAGGATATCAGCATAGAGAAAGGTTAGTTGTTGTTGTTGTTGTTGTTTTAAATCTTGAACCTTCTCTTATCATTCTTGGTGGTGATTTTGTGGTCCAGAAAGTAGAAGGAAAATGAATACTAGTATTGGTAGATGTTCAAAGGACCCAGTCAAATGGACAGTGGTGTGTCACATACAAGGGGATCAGAAAGTATGGGTTTATTCATTACTTTTATCAAATTCCTTCCTCAAGGCCAACTCACAGAAAAGAGGTTATGTAAACATCTTGTGAAAATTCAGCAACAAGAATCTTTGAGTCGAATTACTGGAAGATATTCTGCATTTGGTTTAGAAGAGGAGTGGAAAATGGACATGACATGACCCATTGATTTTAACTTTTACTATAATGAAGATACTTTAGGCGGGTAGCCATAAATCAGCAGGATTTGAGTCCAGTGGCACCACAAAGACCAACAAGATTTCAGCTTGCACTCTGAAAATCTTGTTGATTTCTCAGGTGCCACTGGATTCAAATCCTACTACAGTAAAATGAAAAAAATCTTTTTATTTACATTTCATACATAGTTATGAATAGAGATGGGCACAAACAGCAATACGAACAAAAAAAGCCATGAACAGCCCAATCTGCTATTCACGAACAAGCTGTTCCTGAGGCCCCATTCTCAATGAACAGGTGGTCATTGTAAGCCTCGTTCATTGCTGTTCGTTGCTGTTGGTCAAGCCAGACAGTCTGGCACCTGCAATCAGTTCCCATGGCAACTTAGGCAGGGATTGTCTGAACTCTGTCTGAACTCCTGCTGTTGCCCTGGAAACCCCAATCTAAGCCCAATTTAGCTTGATAGGCAGGCCTTCCTTTCAAGTGTGGAGATCCAAATTTGTTTCAAGGGAGGCTCTGGTTTTGAAGACAGTGCAGAGGGAGAGACAGTTGCTGTTGGCATTTTGATAGAGAGAGTGCATTGGAACTTGAATTTTCTTTGTGTGTGGTGGGACAGGGATCTACCCTTTCAAGTTCCAGGGCTGCTCCCAGGCTCTGGGGCCAAGCTATTATTTATTATTGGTACCTTTCCTGCTGCCTGCTCAGGCCAGGTTTCTGAGAGTGGTGCAGTAGGGATCTTGACTTAGATGATGGCTGGAGGAGAGCCTGCTGGCCCCCAACGAACAGCCAACCATGAACATATTCGTGAACAGGGCCATGTTTGTGGTTGTTCGTGAGTCCCTGTTCGTGGATAGCAACAAACACCGAACATCATGTTTGTTTGTTTTTTCTGTTCATGGCCCATCTCTGGTTATGAACATAAGAAATTCCTTCCAGCTCATCACTAAAATATCTGAATATTTCCTTTTAGCTCACATACGGGTCATTTGCCCTAAAAAGAAGTGATGCAACGTGGTTCCCATCTTTTTACCTATTGGCCCCAAATGAAGTTGACCAATACATGGGGATTATTCATTTACTTCAGCATTTTGGATGGACATGGGTTGGGCTTCTTGCAGTGGATGATGATAATGGAGAACGTTTCGTGCAGACCCTGCAGACATTCCTTTCCCAGAATCAAATGTGTTTAGCTTTCATAGGAAAAATTCAAAACCGAGCCCACTGGAATACTTTGCATGAAATTAATACCATGGCATCAAATATATATCTACCATTCAAAGATAGCAAAGCCAGTATATGTATTATCTATGGAGACTCTAGAACCATCATATATCTGAGCACTTTCATGCTCTTAGGAGATCCTGGATATAAGGAAAATATATCAATGAGAAAGGTGTGGATTATGATAGGTCAAGTGGATTTCACATTGACAGGCTTCCAAAGAGAATGGGATATACAAGGGTTCCACGGTGCCCTCTCCTTCACAGTTCACTCAAAGGAACTTCTAGGTTTCAAGAAATTTCTTCAAACCCTAAAACCTTCATGGACTGAAGAAAATGGTTTTCTCAGGGACTTCTGGGAACAGGCATTTGATTGTTCACTTCCAAATGCCAGGGTATCACGGGAGTTTGATGGACCTTGTACTGGAGAGGAAACACTGGAGAGCCTACCTGGGATTTTTTTTGAAATGCACACGAGTGGTGAGAGCTACAGTATTTATAATGCTGTCTATGCTGTGGCACATGCTTTGCATGATGTATACTCAACTAAACCTGATAACAGAGCAAGACTGGAAGGAAAATATGTTGAACTTCAGGATCTCCAGCCTTGGCAGGTAATGTTTCCATAGTCTTTATTAGCACGAGCAGCTCAGAGGAAAAGAAGGCAATATTCCACTTTCACAGACATGTACAACTGGTGAAATGGTTTGTACAATATTAAGGGTGCATAGATTCTTTCAGACTTTGACCTGTAAAATGATAAAGTATAAATTCCTCACTGCTCTATAACTGCAAATTATATGCATTTTCAACCTACAACTTTTTGTAACAGTGACCTAAAACCATCAGTCGTATCAGACAAAGTGATTGTAAATCTCAGCATGAACAGCTAGGAATTGGGATGTTTAAATGGCCCAGGAGCCCTACACTGAGTAACCCTCATGGGGTGGTGAGCCAGTTGCAGGGGGTCAGAACTCAGAGACCAGCAGGACAAATAGTAGGCATTGGCTTATTCACTGCCTGTAACTTCTAGAGATGAAACCAGTCACCTTTAATAGAGATGTGCAAGTTCAGTTTGAAATTAGACAAAAATACCTAATTTTACCTGATTCGGTATAATTCGGTATTACTGAACTTAAATATGTACTACTGCATAAATTCAGTAGGATTAGGTTTAGGTTTAGGTTTAGGTTTAGGGATAGGGATAGGGATAGGGATAGGGATAGGGATAGGGATAGGGGGGTATTTTATCCTGTTGTGGGTAATTTGATTGGAGTTTTTATTCTTCCTATTAATTTTATTAAATTCACTTGATCTTCTAGGGGCAGGCTATCTTTCATGGTTGCTGGGTTTTCTTTACAAACATTTGGTTGGTGTTTTTGATGGGTTCTGCTTTCTGTTGGTATAGAAGTTTGGTTTGGTCAGCTGTTCAATTGTTGTTGGTTGTTCTTCTTAGAAGGGGTATTTGTTGGGGAGCTTGGTTCAGTTTGTTAATCTAATCTAGTGGTGTTTAGGTATAATTTTGGGGCATCCTGAGAGAGTTGTGAAATGTGAACTTTTAAAAGAGTTTTTAAGATAGGCTAGTTGTAGTTTTTCCTCTTACGGAATAATGGAGAGTAGAGGTGGCTTCAGAGCACTTTCTATGGGTGGTTATAAAATGCCCCCATGGTACAATTTTCATGAAACATGAGGGGTCATTAGAGGAATGTAAGGAGTAGGTCTCCTGCAAGTTTGGTGGAGTTTGCTTGGAGAATGCCACCCCAAGACTCTTGGATAGTCCCCATAGTTTCCCATTTATAGAATATTGGGGATTGGAGGTGGCTGGGGCCACCTTATTTGAGGGGTATAAAATGGCCACCATGGTGCAATATTCATGAAAGTTGGTGAGCCATTAGAGAACAGTTAGAGTAGGTACCCTGAATGACCACCCCCGAGGCCATCAGATATTTCTGAATTGAGTTTCTCATAGGAAATAATGCCCCAATTTTACCCAATTTTCTCTGCTTTACCAAATCAGACTGGAGAATTAATTTGGTATTCCCTGAATTCCAACTTTTATTTCCAGTTCAGTATTTCCAAACCAAATCAACCAATTTTTTTCCCGTGCACACCCCTAATCATGCCTACAGAAGAGTTTGAGCTAGGCAGTGGCAACAGTGTAGGCAGAGCTGCTGGTGATGGGTTCTGCTTGCTTCTGACTACAAGAGACTCCTTGGGATAATGCCCCATCAGGGAAAAATCCTACAAGTTAAATACTTACAGATTCTAGGATACTGTTTATTTCTTTTAGTTCTCTTTCAACTAGCTCCACCCACTGCTTCAAAATACTTTATTTAACAACTCAGCTGGAGAAAAGATTACCTTTAATCAAAACTGGGAAACTGGAGCTGGATTTGATATAACAAACCTGATCACATTCTCAAACAAGTCCTTCCTTAAAGTTAAAGTTGGACAAGTGGATCCTCATGCTCGTAGAGGAGAAGAATTCATTATCAATGAGGATATGATTGTATGGCAAAGAAGTTTTAATCAGGTATGGATTCCAGAGTCTTCTTAGGGACCACTCCATTCTCCAAACATGTGACTCAGAGCCAAGCTACAAGTGATGCCTGACACAGGTTGGAAATTTGTCAGCTTCCCTCAAGTTTTGATGGGAAATGTAGGCATCCTGGTCTTGCAGCTGTAATGGAGAGCCAAGCTGTAAAACCAGGACGCCTACATTTCCCTTCAAAACTTGAGGGAAGCTGACAAGTGTCCAACCCGTGTAAGGTGTCACTTGTAGCTTGGCTCTCAGAGAGAAGAGAGATTGTTTTGTTGCACTATTTGACCTTGCTATGGGTTACATGGCATGATCATTCTAACCATGTAATTGTCAGAATGATGGACTAGGATTTGTGCAACCCAGATTTGAACCCCTGCTCTGCCATAGAAGCTTACTGGGTGACTTTGGGTCAGTCACCCTCTTTCAGCCTAATCCATCTCACAGGGTTGTTTTGAGGATAAAATGGAGGAGAGGAGAATTATGTAAGCTGCTTTGGGGCCCCATTGGGGATAAAGGCAAAGTACAGATGACGTAAATAAATAAGTGCAACCTTTACATACAAAATAAGATGTGACATCTGAAAACCTTTTGTGTTCTCTGTATATGTTACTCACTTGAAATATATTCCATGATTCCATTAATACTGAGTTGATTTATGAATAAACCAGAGATCATGTCTTTGTGGACCTTGACAGACACCAATTTCTGGTTCTGTAGGACATGGCACTGGTTTAATTTCTTTTACCTGGTCTTGAAATCTTCCTTTGCAAAGGAAAAGTCTCTAAATAATATCTGACTTGGTCAGGAAAAAGCTAATAGATTGTTGCTTGCAAACTGTGCTATTCCATACATCAACAGATGAATAATATTTTTTTAAAAAATTAGAAACAGCTGATGATTTTTTTTCTTTTCTAAATTTCTTCTGTGGTTTTGGATAGGTGTTGCCTCTTTCTATATGTAATGACCACTGCCACCCTGGCTTTCAGAAGAAAAAGAAGGAAGGGGAGACATTTTGCTGTTATGATTGTTCTCCTTGCCCTCATGGAGAAATCTCAAACCAGAAAGGTAAGGCTGTGATCCTGAAAACACTTACAAGTAATAGAACTAGCAGATAACACAGATACAGAAGGCAAATCAAGTCACACTAGCAATAATGAAGTATACTGAAATTGAACTCAGACAGGATGGAAGGGATGCTTGTTGGGAAGGCAGAGATCTTGCAAGACATTTTGCTCCCCACTTTCAATGGAGTTCATCTGACCCTTGCAGACTGTTATGACCCTAGCAATTATAGTGGATCCAGCCCTACTGCTAGAAAAGCAAGTAGGACAGCTGCAAAAAATGCTTTTTAGAACCTCACTGTAGCCTGGAGATGGCGTCCTACCTTGACGTAGCTGATCTGGCAACCTGAATACGTGCTATGATAATATCAAGGCTTGACTTTTGCAATGCACTACTTAGCTATCCCATGGAACTTAACTACAAGAATTCAATTGATGCAGAAAGCTGAAGCTCGGCTGTTATCGGGAGCAAGCAGGAACATGCACTTTACTTCCATTCTGCAGTCTATCTTTTGACTACTTATCAGTTACTGGAATCAAATCAAGATATTGGCTACCACACATAAGGCTCTTCATAGCCTTAGGGCCAAGCTACAAGTGACAAATGACACTTGAATGGCAAGTGTATTTCTCCCTGTTCACTTGCCCTCTACTAAATCCACTTGCCAGGCAAGTGTCTTTCGTCATGTGTAGCTTGGCCCTTAGTCCACCATACCTACGAGGTGGCCTCTCTCCCTATGTCCCTCCATGGGAGTTTCGCTCCTCTGAACGGGGGCTTCTGCTGGTTCCATTCTGAACATGGGGAAAATCAACAGCTGTCCATCCACATGGATTCTCTGTGGAGCCCCCCCGCCCCACCATGGAATGGCTTGCCTGACCGATGCAAACCGATGCAAAACTGAAGTATTCAAGAGGTCTTTTTATTCAGATAGGAGGGATGTAACTGTAGGGTGGTGGTCTCAAAGGGATGGTTCACTAAAGCAACTATCTGTTGTTTTAAATATGATCCTACTGGACAGTTCTATGTGTCAGGCCTGCTAACCAAAGTACTGCCATATTGTTTTAACTGCTGTATTTCCCAGTCTTGTTTGTCTTCAGGTTCACAGAGACAGCTGTGTTCCCAGGACGGCCTTATCTAGCACGGCTAGCCACAGACCTTGGAGGAGTCTTACTTTCGCATTCCCAAACCTCTGCTTCCTCTAGACTATGGGGGAGAATTAGAAAGGAGGGTTTTGATATATTGCAACATGTAACTAACACGCCATTCTCAACAAAGCTTTGTGATCAGCCAGAAGCTTTCTTGCCTTTGGATTTATTATGGACACCTGTACTTTGAATATAATCTTTCAATAAAGACCCTTTGGATTCAAGAGACCTTGGAGTTCTTGCAGCAAGGGGTGGGAGATGAAATCAGAGTAACTTGAATTCCATAGACTGACACTATGTTGTTAAATGTGCATCCTAGAATTACTTATGCTGTTTCAGCATTTCTTCAACTATATTGGATTCTTGCTGTTATGTCTTATAACTTTGCATTTACATACCCTGTGGCATTTTTATTGAAATGTCCTTGATACTGACTGTACTAATCTCTCCAACCTCACCCCCTTCACTTTTCTTTGGGATCTGCTGTCCCTAAGCTTCAGCCCTGGAGCAGGGTTGGGCTGGAGGCCAGCAATATAAGCTCTCCTAATGGAAATCATTTCCATCATTGGACATATTCTATCGAATTCATGCCATTATAAGCAGCAGTAGTGAGAAGATCCCCTGACCTGGATAGTCAGGTGTGCTTGATCTCATCAGATCTCAGAAGCTAAGCAGGGTCAGCCTTAGTAATTGGATGGGAGACCACCAACGGAGACCAGGGTTGCAGAGGAAGTCAACGGCCAACCACCTCTGTTAGTCTCTTGCCATGAAAACCCACCAGGCATCACCATAAGTCAGCTATGACTTGAGGGCACTCTCCACCTCCGGTGAGAGGATATTAAAATGCTAGTTCAGACAACTATTTTCTTGGCTCCGAGCCATTACATCATGAATAACATTGTTGTTTGGCTCATTAGAATGGATCAAATGATAAATATAAAGCTAAGATGATGCTTCTTCCTTTTTTCCAGACATGGATGACTGCATCAAATGCCCCAAAGATCAGTATCCAAGCAAGGACCACGACCAATGCATTCTCAAGGCTATAAGTTTTCTCTCTTACGAAGATCTTCTAGGCATCATTTTAACTGCCATTGTAATTTCTTGTTCTCTGACCACACTCATAGTTCTTGGCATTTTTATCAAGCACAGAGATACTCCTATTGTCAAAGCCAACAACCGGGATATCACCTACGTTCTCCTAATCTCCCTCCATCTCTGCTTCCTATGTTCTTTGTTATTCCTTGGAAAACCAAAGAAGCTGACCTGCTTTCTTCGCCAAACTGCTTTTGGTATCATCTTTTCCGTGGCTGTTTCTTGTGTGTTGGCCAAAACCATCACTGTGGTTGTAGCTTTCATGGCCACCAGACCTGGGTCCAGCATGAGGAAGTGGGTGGGGAAAAGGATGACTAACTCCATTGTCCTTTCCTGCTCCCTCATTCAAGCAGGCATTTGTGTGGTGTGGCTGGCAACCTCACCGCCCTTCCCACATTTTAACTTTTTGTCAGTTATTGAGGAGATCATAGCAGAATGTAATGAAGGGTCTGTTACCATGTTCTACATTGTCCTGGGTTATATGGGACTTCTATCAATTGTCACCTTGACTGTGGCTTTTCTAGCCAGAAAGTTGCCTGATAGTTTTAATGAAGCCAGGTTCATCACCTTCAGCATGCTGATCTTCTGCAGTGTTTGGTTGTCTTTTGTTCCAACCTACCTGAGCACCAAAGGGAAATACATGGTAGCCGTGGAGATCTTTTCTATCTTGGCTTCCAGTGCCGGATTACTGGGCTGTATCTTTTCCCCCAAATGCTATATTATTTTAGTGAGGCCAGAGATGAACACAAGAGAGCAAATTACAAGAAAAACAAATCGATCTAAGATCTTTTTATAGACGGTCATCTCATGTAGCACTGAAATTTTATCTATCATTGAAGTCAGGCTGGTGAGGCAAATAATTCAATCCAACCCATTCTTTTGTCTGTGGTAAATATAAGTGTAAAATTTTGTCAGATCTTCTCACCTATAGTTATGTGAGTGGCTCATGTCAATTCCAAGAAGTCTTCACCATATACTTTGTGCTAGAACTGGAGAAAATAGCAGTTTTTTGAATTCATTGGAACACTTCACTGGGCTGGATGTTTAGTAGGGCAGATGTTTCAGAGCATGATATGAAGTCTACTCTTTGGAATAGTTTAAAATCGAATTCAGATGTTGCAAATAATTTGCAAAGAGGGTATTTTTTTTGTGCTCATTGCTGCAGCTTGTGATACTAGCATTAGTGATAAGATTGTGGAGGATAATGAAGACAGGTTGTTGCTTCTTTTTTTCCTACCGTGGCTGGACATCTTGCTTTCTTTCTGTCTACAAATTTCAGGTAAAGCTTTATATAAAGGTACCTGGGAACAATCCTCATTAAGCTTTGAAAAGCTCAATCTTCGTATATTATTAGGGGAACCGCTGACCTCAAGAGAGTATAGTTTAGTGTGTCATTTAGTAATTGGGGCATTGGAAGGCCTTTTCCGGACTCTGCTGGATGGGTACATTATAAGGCTGACTTTCTTAAGAGACCTTTAGTATGACATATTCTCCCACATGTACCTACCTACCTGAGATCCTCTACCCTCCTGATGCCTCACTGAGCAATCATACATAGGTCTCCCCTCAAAGTTTACTTGGAGTCTCCATCTGGTGCATAATGCTGCAGCTTATTTACTCTCAGGAGCTAGATGGAGCATGCACATCACTCCCATTCTACAGCCACTCCATTGGCTGTCTGTCAGTTACCGGCCTCAATTCAAGGTCACGAGAATCAGATTCAAGCCCTGCATGGTCTCATAACTGTCCCCTCATAACTGTGCAAAGTTCTCTCCCCTTTTTGTTCCACCACAGCATCTTTGTTCATCCAGACAGGGCCTCCTGCAGATACTGTCCTACAGTTGGGAAAACTAACAGCTGCCCACAAGAGATGCTTTCTCTGTCCTGGCCCCCACCTTAAGGAAAAGTTTGTCTGAGTAGGTCAGGAAAGCTCTCATCTTCCAGGCTTTCTGCAAACTATGCAAAATTATATTATTCGGGGGGATTTCTACCCAAATTACACGGCTGCGTCATCAGAAGTAGTTTAGAGCGGTGCCTTGCTGCAGACAAGTTTTATAGTCTAGGCTGCTAGGTACTATCTGTTGCTGTAAATATGCTCCTACTAGAGTCTCTGCATTGATAAACATGCCATGTTAACTAAGTATGCTTTGATTCAGAAAAGTATTATCTTTGTCCTTGGCTTCATGGTTGTTTCAATGTTTTTTGCTAACATTTCCTTGTGTTTCTGCTCACTGAATGTCCTGTTGTTCATTATTGTATTTTGCTCCTTGAATATTCAAGCTCCGGCTTATATTGTATTTCACTTGCATTCTGCAATCCTCTGTGAGTCTGAGTGAGGAAGGTGGACTACACACACACACACACATACACATAAACACACAAATATAATAGAGGTGTGCCTGTACCTGCTACTTGACACCAGCTCATCCCTTCATGCGCTCCCTTTCTTGGTCTGTGTTCATTCATATTTAGTTAGAGAATCATCACAGCTGTCAGATGACCATCTAGCCTCTTCTTAAAGACCTCCAAGGAAGGAGAGTCCTCAGCTCCAGCTAAGGAATGGCTCTATCAGAAGTTCTTCCTAATATATTGTCGAAGGCTTTCACGGCCGGAGAACAATGGGTGTGAATTTTCCAGCCTGTATAGCCGTGGTCTTGGAAGACCACGGCTATACAGCCCGGAAAATCCACAACAACCATAGTTCTTCCTAATGTTTAGCTGAAAACTCTTTTGCTATAATTTTAACTAATTGTTTCTGGTCCAACCCACTGGGGAAACAGAAAACAACTCTGCTCCATCCTCTATGTGACGGCCCTTCAAATACTTGAAGAGGGCTATCATATCACCTCTCAGTGTCCTCCTCTCCAGGCTAAACATACCCAGCTCCTTCAACCTTTCTTCATAAGAACTGGTCTCCAGACTCCTCACCATCTTCATTGCCCTCCCTTTGGACATGTCCCAGCTTGTCAACATCCTTCTTACTCTGTGGTGCCTAAAACTGTAGACAGTACTCCAAAGCAGAGGAAAGCAAAACCATTACTTTGCGTGATCTGGACTCTATACTCCTGTTGATACATCCTAAAATCACATTTGCCTTTTTAGTCAGAGCACCACATTGCTGACTCATATTCAGTGTATGACTTACTAAGGGCCAAGCTACACATGATGAAAGACGCTTGCCTGGCAAGTGGATTGAGTGGAGGGCAAGTGAACAGGGAGAAATACACTTGCCATTCAAGTGTCATTTGTCACTTGTAGCTTGGCCCTAAGCCCTATAGAGGGGTTTCACTTGCAAGCTTCCATGGCAAATGTTAACTAGCCAGCTTCCATGGTGAAGGAGCTTCCAGGGCAAAGGTAAGATTAAAATCTGGGCCTCCTAATTTTGTTAGTCTTATAGGTGCTACTGGACTCTTGTTCTTTTCTACAGCTACAGACAGACTAACATGGCTATATATCTTGATCTATCCCTTTGGTGTGGTTACTGAGGGGATATTTTCAACCATACTGGCCTTACTTACTGCCTTACTGGTTATTCTTGTAGCCAGTCTACTACTACACACTAATGTGCACAACTGATGGTCAATTTACTGCACTCATGGGTTATTTTGATTATTTATGTTCACATCACTCTATACACCATCACATATGTGGGAAAATAGCCAGGGGGGAGGGGAGCCTGTTGGATAAATTTAGTTGTTGCAGAGTAAAGAATTTTCACAGCAGATAAGGAATCACAGACGTGTGTTCAGTATCTAAAGTAAGTGTTTACTACATACAGGAAAAATAATAAAGGTAACATTGGAGATAAAATAAAGAAGACCTAACTTAGGGCCAAGCTACACATGACGAATGACACTTGAATGGCAAGTGTATTTCTCCCTGTTCACTTGCCCTCCACTGAGGGCCAAGCTACACATGACGAATGACACTTGAACAGCAAGTGGATCAAGTGGAGGGCAAGTGAACAGGGAGAAATACACTTGCTGTTCAAGTGTCATTCGTCATGTGTAGCTTGGCCCTCAATCCACTTGCCAGGCAAGTGTCTTTCGTCATGTGTAGCTTGGCCCCATGATGCAACTCATCTTTACCCTGGCGGAAAGAATAACTTGACATATAACTGACATTATGCTAACTAGGTGTTTCTAACTAAACACAAACAGATTAACTTTTTCATGACTGAAGAGAATGACAGTTGTAAAATCCCAACAGAGCCAATATATACCTGTGAATAGAGTACAAAGTACATGGCTGAAGGGTACAAATGCCACTCTGTTAACAACAACATAATAGTTCATATAAATAACTTGTTATGAAATAAAAAACAATATACATATATTGTCGAAGGCTTTCACGGCCGGAGAACGATGGTTGTTGGGGGTTTTCCGGGCTGTATTGCCGTGGTCTTGGCATTGTAGTTCCTACAATGCCAAGACCACGGCAATACAGCCCGGAAAACCCCCAACAACCATCAATATACATATATTTTAAACCGTCAAAATAGAAAGATTCTCCTCAAGAACAGCATATCAAGTATGGAAATGTCACATATTTCTTTCAGTGGGAGAGAATGTTAAGGCAGTAAGAATTTCAGTTCAAAACTCTTCTTTCAGCAACAACTATTCAGTATACAACTCTTCTTACAACAAGTCTTCCAGCATGATGGGTTCATGATGTGCAGCTAGCGCCGTTCCTGTTTCAAGCTGATTTTCATCAGAGAGCCAAGCTACAAGCGACGAATGACATTTGCCTGGCAAGTGAACAGACTCAGGGCCAAGCTACACATGACGAATGACACTTGAATGGCAAGTGTATTTCTCCCTGTTCACTTGCCCTCCACTCAATCCACTTGCTGTTCAAGTTTCATTCATCATGTGTAGCTTAGGGCCAAGCTACACATGACGAAAGACACTTGCCTGGCAAGTGGATTGAGTGGAGGGCAAGTGAACAGGGAGAAATACACTTGCCATTCAAGTGTCATTCGTCATGTGTAGCTTGGCCCTTAGCCCTCACATGTATTCCTCCCTGTTCACTTGCCCTCCACTTGATCAAGTGAAGGGCAAGTGAATGTCAACTGAACAGGGAGGAATACACACAAGTCTGTTCACTTGCCAGGCAAGTGTCATTCGTCACTTGTAGCTTGGCTCAGAGTTTCTCTTTTCTTCAAACAAAATATGCTGCCAAAAACAATCCCACAACTTTGGACCTTTAAAAAAAATCCATTTGACAGTATCTTAACAAGTGATTAATTACCAATAATTTCCACCAGGAAATGTGGCATCAATTCTGAATACACCAATATCTGTTGTATAGCTTTCTATGACAATCTTTCCCCCCGTCCCCAATATTTTTGTGTCAGACTTGAACATTTCTAACTCAGAAGTCAGTTCCAATGTGAACACAAAACTATAGCTTCAGCTGTTATGTACATTCTGGTTTTTTCTAACTCTCATTTTGAAATTATATGTAGGTGATACTGATATTTAAAAAGCTTCAAAGTGTCATAGATAAAGATGTTCCCCACACATTTCTCTCAAGCTCCCATAAGAAAAAAAATCTATACTCTAAATACAAGACTACCAGCATTCAGCCGTCACACTTCCACTATCAAACTGGACAGTCCTGACCAGGAAAAGGGGATGTCCAAGATGCTTATAATTTCAATGTTGACCTCTTCAGACAGTCTCTCAAGGCCTCCTTCACCTTCTCATTTCTCAGAGTATATATAAAAGGGTTGAGCAAAGGGGTCACCACAGCTGTGAGTATGGCTACCGCCTTCTGGGCATCCCGAGAACGTCCCTGGCTGGGCAAAGAGTACATGAAGATTGCACTGCCATAGAAGATGGAGGCTACAGTAAGGTGGGATGCGCAGGTAGAAAATGCCTTTAGACGGCTTTTGGCAGTCTGCATACGCACAATGGTGGTGATAATGTACAGATAAGAGACACCAGTGACAGACAATGAACTGAGAAGCACTACTGAAGATAGGATAGACTCCAAGGCTAGAATAAAATGTACGTCATTGCAAGATAGTTTTATTAATGGGGCGTAGTCACAGAAGAAATGGTCAATGACATTAGAGCCACAGAATGACAACTGGAAGAGCAGGACAATGGGGCCAATGGTCGAAAGGAAAGCACCTATCCAGCAACCTAGGACCAACCAGGTACAGACATGACCATTCACAATGACAGCATAGCGAAGTGGGTGGCAGATGGCGACATAACGGTCAAATGACATCACAGAGATGAGGATGAACTCGGCAGTGCCAAGGAAGAAGTAGAAATAGCATTGAGCAGCGCAGCCAAGGAAAGAGATGGTTTTGTTCAAGGAAACCAGATTCACCAACATCTTGGGGGTGAGTGTCAAGACATAGAGGATCTCCAAGAGGGAGAGATTGCAGAGGAAGAAGTACATGGCTGTTTGGAGTTGCTGGGCAAGGCAGACCAGTGTGATAATGGTGATGTTCCCAGCTAGTGTTAACAGGAAGACTGCAAGAAGTACCACGAAGAGGAGGTTTGCCACTGACTTGGGGACTTGGAAGCCGATTAAAATGAATTCTGTCACCTGCTCTGTGCCGCTCTGATTCCTTAGTGCCATTTCCAGTATGAGCTAGAAGACAAATAAAAGCATGTATTAAGTTTGATTCAAGGCAACCCCCTTTCTTCTCTTCCAAGCTAATTTAAAACTGAGCGTGTAGAATGATTCTCACTTGAAAACAGATCAGTTTACCCATATTATTTCAAGAGCAATTAAACAATTTATGTATACCATTAACTGCCATATATACCCACATACCATGTAATTTTAGCAGTAGTGATAATATTGTGGAGGAAAATAAAGAAACAGACAAAAGAAAAGAGGTGGGGAATATTTTCAACCCAGCAAAAACAAGGTAACCAGGAATGTTACAAAAAGAAGAAAACTTGTATACAGTAATCTCAAGATCTGGATCCAAATATTTATACTAAATGAAGGTACTTATATATGTATCCAAAACTGATTGATTTAATTAAAGATTTCATCTTTAGGCAGCAGACCTTGAGATTACCACCCAAAGTTTCTTCTTTTTCTTTTCTTTTTTAATTTTTTAATTTATTTCAAATAATAAACTCAAACATAAACACATATAACATGAATTACATCATATAATTATCTAATTCATATCTCTACAGTCATCCACTTTTTGAGTCATCAATAATCTTCTATATGAATCTAAACACAACATCTAACCCATCCAGTAAAAAAAAATAAAATAAATAAACTTATGTCGTTTAAATCATATTGTCATCAATTATATAACATATAATATAAAACTTGCTTATATGTATATTATTTTTCACTTCTATTTAAATATTTTCCCATTTATCTCCATATCTGATAATAATTGTTCTTAATTATTCTTAATCTTCAACTATATAATCAAATTGGCCTGTTATGTATGTAAGATGTCAATTTTGCCATTGATGCATATTCATATAGCTTATTCTTCTATTCCATCAAACCTGGACATCGTTCTACCTTCCATTTTGCTGCATATATTTTCCTGCTGCAGTCACTACATATTTGAATAGTTCACTATGTAATTTTGTAGAAGCTTGGGGGGTGGGAAAGAAGACAGTTTCTTCTTTTTCAAGCTCTTTGCTTATCTGGAAAATGAAGGCAGTTCATGGAATCTTTTCATCTTACCATGGCTAGGCATCTTGCTTTCATCTTCTTTGCAAAATGTGAACTCAAGCTTCGTTTAAAGATACTGGGCGGGGGGGATCTTCATTAAACTTTGCAAAGCTCCCTCTGCATATATTGTCAGGGAAGCCTCTGCCCTTGGGTGAGTATCTGGCTCAGTGTGCAATTTAGTAACTGTGGCACTGTACACGTTTCTTCCGGATCTTCCTGGAAGGGCACTTTTTAAGACTGTCCACTCTAACAGTTCTTTAGTATGGCCCAATCTCCCACTTCTATCTACCTGAGAGCCTGATCTTCTGTTAAGGCCCTGTTCATTCACGTAGGGCCCTTACATTCATGCTCATTGGCATGAATGTAAGATGTTAATTTTGCCATTGATGCAATTCAAACAGCTTATTCTTCCTTCCATTAAATCTGGACATCGTTCTGCCTTCCATTTTCATGCATGTACTGTTCTTGACGCAGTCACCGTATAGTTGAATAGTTCACTGTGTAATTTTGTATAAGCTTAAAAAAAAGAAGAAAGTTTCTTCTTTTTGAAGCTTCTTGCTTACCTGGAAAATGAAGGCCGTTCATGGAATCCTTTCATCTTAGTGTGGCTAGGCATCTTGCTTTCGTTCTCTCTGCAAAATATGAACTCAGACTTTATTTAAAGATACAAAGGTTTGTGAGTGATCTTCATTAAGCTTTGCAAAGCTCCCTCTGCATGTATTGTCAGGGGAACCTCTGCCCTTGGGTGAGTATCTGGCTCAGTGTGCAATTTAGTAACTGTATAATAGTAAAGAGTCCAGTAGCACCTTTAAGACTAACTATCTTTATTGTAGCATAAGCTTTTGAGAGACACAGCTCTCTTGGTCAGATGAGTAACTGTGGCACTGTGCATCCTCTTCAGGTTCTTCCTGGAAGGGCACTTTTGAAGACTGTCCACTCTAACAGTTCTTTCATATGTCACATTCTCCCACTTCTATCTACTTGAGAGCTCTGATTTTCTGTTAAGGCCCTGCTCATATTCAGAAGTCGAGAGAGCTATCAGACAAAGTTACTTCCCTTGGTATCTTTAACACTTATCCAAATATATACCATGTATCATTCTAAAAACCAGTGTTGCATCGTGTTTAGAGTACTGGACTAGGATCTGGAAACCCAGGTTCAAATCCCCCCTCTGCTGTGAAAGTTTGCTGAGTAACCTTGGGCTACCCACTTATTATCAGCCTAACCTACTTCATAGGTTTGTTACAAGGATAAAATTGAAGAGAGAAGAATGATGAAGCCGTCTTCAGGTCTCCATTGGGAAGAGAAGTTTGGTATAATTGAAGTAAATAGGTAAATACATATCTAATTATGAACTTGATCCACTTGATTCTGATTTTTTTTAAAAAAAACATACTAGGGCAAGGCACAGACTGGAAGGATGCTTGTCTACACCCAGGAAAGCCTCCAGGTTTGCACAAAATTCCCAAAAGAGAAAAAGAAAAAGTTGATGGGAATTCTGAAAATGATTTCAATAAGTTGTGTTAAGATAGGGGTTGAGATCTTGTGATGCCATATTATGAAATCTCAGTCGTGTCTTTGAGGTTTGCCTTGAACCCCTTTAAATAACCAAAGCTATGAGGAGCAGCTGGAGAACCTCAGTGTGTCACATATCTTTCTTTCAGTTACCAGAGTTTTTAAAAAACATAACTGACCTTTGGACTGATTTTTCATCTGTTCCCTTACCCTCATCAGCGGTGCCAGGGTTTTTGGTGCCGGCAGGCGGGCGCCCACACGTGCGCACATGCACCGGCCTGCATGATGACATCACATGTGACGTCATCATGGGCGTGAGCGCACCACCAGTCCAATTGCTGTGGCGGGTGGCTGGGAAGCCATGCGGGTGGCCTCCGAGCTCTCCTGCTTGATTTCCCTGCGCCGCCGCAGACGCCTGCCCATGGCTACTGAGCCCGGCCGGGGGTGTGTGCTGGTGGCGGCGGCGGCTCGGGGTGGGAGGGCTAGGAGGCTGCAGGTCGGTGGGGCGTGCTCCTGCCCCCCTGCACCCTGAGGCCACTGCCTACCTGGCCTCAATGGGCACGCCAGCCCTGCTTACCCTCCCCCTCCCAGTTCCCTAAAGTAGAACCTAACTCTGTTTTATTAGTTTTCAATGCAGCGGAGTTTTCTCATGCTGTGTATTCTTTCTAGGTATTGTGATTTTATTATTTTGGAGAAATGTTCTTCGCATAGGGCTATGCCACCTTATTAGGAGTGTGAGGGTGCAAAAGCACCACAATAATTGCCCCCCCCTCAAACGGCTTTTATTTTATACCGTCATTACATCATGCTGCAAAGAAGAACTCCAGTCCAGAACAGAGATGGGCACGAACAGCAAAATGAACTAAAAAAAGCCACGGACAGCCAAATCTGCTGTTTGCAAACAAGCTGTTCGTGAGGCCCCATTCTAAATGAACAGGTGGTCGTTGCAAGCCTAGTTCGTTGCTGTTCGTCAAGCCAGACAGACTGGCACCTGCAATCAATTCCCTTGGCAACTGGAGGCGGGGACTGCCTGAACTCTGTCTGAACTGCTGTTGCCCTGGAAACCCCAATCTAAGCCCAATTTAGCTTGATAAGCAGGTATTCCTTTCAAGTGTGGAGCTCCAAATTTGTTACAAGGGAACAAAGACCAGGGGGGAGGGGGGCTCCCAGCTCTGTTTTTGCAGACAGTGAGGGAGAGACAGTTGCTGCTGGCATTTTGAGAGAGACAGGGAGAGTGCATTGGAGCTTGAGTGTGGTGGGATCGGGATCTACCTCTTCAAGTTCCAGGGCTGCTGCCAGGCTCTGGGCTAGCTAAGCTATTATTTATTACTGGTACCTTTCCTGCTGCCTGCTCAGGTAAGGTTTCTGGAAGTGGTGCAGAAGGGATCTACCCCTTTAGGTTCCAAGGCTGCTGCCAGGGTCTGGGGACAAGCTATTATTTACTATTGGTACATTTCCTGCTGCCTGCTCAGGTAGGGTTTCTGGGAGTGGTGTGGTAGAGATCTTGATGACTGGAGGAGAGCCTGCTGGCCCCCACAAACAATGAACAACGAACATGTTCGTGAACAGGTCATGTTCATCAATGTTCATTGTTCGTTGTTCTTGGATGGCAATGAACAATGAACACCATGTTCATTTTTTTTCTGTTCGTGCCCATGTCTAGTTCAGAACAGTACAGATCAGGAGCACCAGCCTTTATAGATCACAGCTACTAGGCTTCAAGATGGAACCTCCTGAAGATAGGCAAGGAGTCTTCTACCGGAAACATCAAACAACAAGTATTGTCTGGAAGTCAGCTTCCCAAGCTCCACCCTTCCATGCTCTGTTCTGCAGCTTCAGTAGCACTGTAGAGATGTCTACTTGGACCTCGTCCTCATCATTCTCCTTTTGCGCTTCAGCCTGAGCATACACTTCTTCCACCATTAGCTCTCATGTCAGGGTGGCTCTTCCTGGCTTAGTCCCCCAGAATCGGGAGCAGAGCTCCAGTCAGATGACTGCAAATGAACGCACCACAACAGACACCCTTCGCAAAAAGTGGTGGTGGTGGCAACAGCAGAAAAAGCAGCACCACATTAATTCTAAGAAGTTTCTCTGTTGGTAAAAAGAGTTAATTGCTTTCAAGCATCCCCCATCCCATCAAGGGCTCTCTCAAGTTGTCACTGCTTAACACTTAATTATGCAAACACTTCAAGGAACAGAGAACAGTCAAAGGGCCATCACACTCACTGGCATGAATGGGAAGTCTAGAGGAGACAGTATCTTGGAGGTGCAAAATGCTAGACCCGGGATGGCTGCTCAGTGTCTCAATCACACAGAGAACTGGAAGTGGAACAGCAATCTCCTTGTCAGTGAAACTATGGCTGAGGAGTGGAGTAGAAATTCTTTCAGCACATAAATGCTGAATTAGATAGCCATCTCCAACCTTCAACAGCAGTCTCATATTCTGAGCATTGCTTAGGGATAAATCAAAGGCCACTTCATCTAATATCCAGAGGAGTTAGCCATGTTAGTCTGTAGTAGCAATGCATCTGACGAAGAGAACTGTGGTTCATGAAAGCTTATGCTACAGTAAAGTTGGTTAGTTTTAAAGGTGCTACTGGACTCTACTATTTTTCATCTAATATGGTTCCTTATAATTAACTGTTCTAAGATACAATAATTTATCAAAGCAAAAAGATTTTCATCCCATTTCCCTGAGAAAATGGGAGCTGGACAATGGCTATCCTTTCAGCACTGATGTTGCACGTTGCCCAAACAATTGTGGAAAGTCAGCATCTAAATAGTTTAAATATGCAAATAAGTGGAAAATAAATTGCTAAAAAATTTCATTAGGGCCAAATTAGATGAGAGACTGTCCACAGGCTCATCCTGGGGACGTCTCCACATTATAGAGTTGGATGGAGAACACTGTTTAGGAGCATGGGGGAGGGGCAGATTCAGTCAAGGACCACCATGATGTCTGGAAATGTAGGGCTCTGCCCTTCCCCTCACATCATGTTTCCAATCAGGGAGGCATGTTGAGAAATAAATTGTTTTGGGCCAGAAAAATAGCATGGGGGAGGAAGGCAGGAGCCCCTCCTGCTCCCATGATATGGTGGCCCCAACTGGAATTAGGCCTGCATGACATTCTTAAACAGTGTTCCCCAACTCTACAAAATGTCGGTACATCCACAGAGTAAATCTGAGGAAGCAAAGTCCCGCTCTCGGTAAGTCAATCTCGGCTACTTTGAAGGGGGAGTCGCTCGAAGAGTTGGTGCGCAGGGCGGTGGTGGAAGCCATAAAACCCTTTGTTGACAAGCTGAACGAAACTGATCAAAGGGTGGGCTTAATTGAAAGCGAGGTGAAAACCATTAAGGCAGCAGCGGGGGGGGCAGAAAAGTCTGCTCTGGAAAGTGAGTCACTTGTGAAGGCTACAAAAAAGGAGCTGAAGTTGGTGGAGAACCAGCTGATCGGGCTACAGGTGGAACGAACGCAGACAATTTTGCGTCTCCAAAACGTGAAAGAGGAGGAAAATGAGGATCTGTGGGATTTGGTCTCGGAACTACTGGCGACACCCGCGAGGACGACTAAAGAAGAGGTTAAAAGCGCCATTTTGGAGGTCCGTTGGGCTTCTTCAAAATATGCAACAAAGCGACAGTTGCCTCGTGAGATCATTATTGACTTTTCATCTAAAAAGATTCGGGACACCATCCTATATAACTCATACAATGCGGATTTGGACTTTATGGGTTTGAAAGTCAAGATTTTGAAGGACGTTCCATTTCTAGTCCGGAAACGGCGTTTTAAATATAAAAAGTTTGCAGCTCTTCTGAGGGACCATGGAATAAAGTACAAATGGTTATTCCCGGAAGGAATATGGTTCAGATATAAAGATCAGGCCTATAAGATATTATCAGAAGATCAACTAAAGGATTTTGAGAATAAAAACCCAGAACTCTGCTGCACCAAGAACGAAGAAAAGGAGGAGCCGGAGGGGGGGGAGGAGGAGGAGAGCATCGCAACAGCAGTTGCACAGAGAGAACTGCGTCCGGGACCTAGAAGGGGGAGGAAAGTTTAATCAGAATTTGAAATGTTTATTCTCTGTATGATTAACCACTCCATCATTACTCTATGGAGCTATTTTTGTATTATGACAGTATGAAGGGAAACATTGAAGTGTAGTGTTTAGTGTTTGTAGTTCATTCCCCCCCCTTTTCTTTCTCCACCCCCCTTTGTCCCTTCCCTCTCCCCTTTCCTTGTGATAGTCTGGTGTAGTGTCTTGTAGTTATGAAAATAAAAAAATTTATAAAAAAAAAACACAGAGTAAATCTGAGGATGCTGTGTCATTTCATTTGGCCCTTAGAGTCTGACTTTCTGTCGATGTTTGTATTCCATGGAAACCTGGAATTCCCAGCCCGCTTGTTGTTCCACTCTCTGCTCAGATCTGGGAAAAAATATTTCCTTCCTACAGTTATTTCTCCTGGGAATCATTTGAATCACTATCATTATTTCACTGGAGGGAAAGCTCAATGGCTTTTTCATTAAAAAAGTTATCGGCATCACTGAGAAAGCTAGACGGTAGATAAAACCCTTCTTCTGACATTCAGAGTTGGAACTTACCTGGCCTGTCCTTCCGATTCCCCAACCATTTCTGCTTTACATTTGATAGTCCAGACTTGAATGTTTGGAATGTCATCCATCTCTGCTGGTAATCAAAGAATGAGTTCTGCTCGAAGGAAGTATATTGACCAAGTGAGCCAAGACGGCCTGAAACAGGGCAGGCTTGTAGTCTGATATAGGTGAGGTCCATCAAGAGGTAAGCGTGGCCAGGATGCTGAAATTAGTCTTGTTGGTGCTGCTTCTAACACTCAAAATAAGTGCTACGAAGCGTCCCCTAAACAAACCCATCCCTGTTCCTCACGAGTGGTACCAGTCCGGGGACATCCTCATTGGTGGCATTACTTCTAATATTTTTTATTATTTTCATGAGGTAACCTTCAAGAGGAATCCTTCTCACGAATTTTTTGAGGTCCCAATGTAAGTAATTATTATTGTTTTCCTTCAGGTATCGAATGAGCATGGTCAGATAACAAAACTTAACTAGGAGTTATATCAGTGGTATAAATTAGAGGCCCGACCAGCACATTTACTTCTGTCACTTTCTGAAAATTGCCTCCTAGTTTGTTCATTATACTAAGATGTCATCCTCCCCTGCTGAAACATATACACGTTTCAGGCATCCCCACACCTCTGGAGTGCATAGAAAAGCAGGGGATATCTTAAAGCACAAATGTTGGTGTTCTCACGAATAATAAATGTTGGCTGAAGAGGGAGATCCACTGAGACAAGAAAATCAGTTAGAAGCATGATAAGCTAGTATTGTGGTTTGTCATCTTACACATTATAGACATCCCCTGTGACAAAACTGTTTAATTCTATGTCCAGTGTAGTGACAAAGTTCTATCAACACGTCCTGTCCTTGGTGTATGCAGTAAATGAGATCAATGAGAATCCCAAGATCTTACCCAATGTCACTCTTGGGTTCCACATCTATGACAGCTACTATGATACAAGGATGACTTACCGTACCACCCTAGACCTGCTCTTCAAAGCACACAGATTTGTCCCTCTCTATAAATGTCATACCCAGAAAACTGTACTAGCCATCATCGGAGGACTGAGTTCTGAGATCTCCTTCCATATGACAGATATCTTGAGTCTCTACAAGATTCCACAGGTAGGATATCTTGCATAGGGAAAGGGGATTTTTTTAAAAAAAAGCTTGAACCTTGTCTTAATCATTCTTGGGAGTGATTTTGTGGTCCAGAAAGCAGAAGAATAATGACTGTTAGTATTGGTAGATGTTCATAGAATACAGCTAAATGCACAGCTGTGTGTCACATACAAGGGGATCAGAAAGTACAAGATTATTAATTACTTTTATCAAATTGCTTTCCCATGGCCAACTCACAGAAAAGAGATCATGAAAACATCTTGAGAAAATTCAGCGACAAACTGCTGGAAGATGGTTCCACATTTGGTTTTGAAGAGGAGTGGAAGTTGGACATGACCCACTGATTTTAACTTTCACTAAAATGAAGATACTTTATGTGGTTAGCCATAGAGTAGCAGGATTTGAGTCCAGTGGCACCTTAGAGACCATCAAGGTTTTCAAAGTGTAAGCTTTCAAGTCAAAGCTTATTCTCTGCAAATCTTGTTGGTCTCTCAGGTGCCACTGGATTCAAATCCTGCTTCATCAAAATGAAAAATTCCTTTTCTTTACATTTTATACATAGAAATGAATACAAGAAATTCCTTCCAGCTAATCACTAAAATATTTGACTATTTCCTTTTAGCTCACATATGGGTCATTTGCCCTAAAAAGAAGTGATGCAATGAGGTCTCCATCCTTTTACTTCCTGGCCCCAAATGAAGTTGACCAATACACGGGAATTATCCATCTACTTCAGCATTTTGGATGGACGTGGGTTGGGCTTCTTGCAGTGGATGATGAGAATGGAGAACATTTTGTACAGACCCTACAGGCATTCCTTTCCCAGAATCAAATGTGTTTAGCTTTCACAGGAGAAATTCGAAATCGAGCCCACTGGAATACTGTCCATGAAATTAATACCATGGCATCAAATATATATCTACCATTCAAAGATAGCAAAGCCAATACATGTATTATCTACGGAGAGTCTAGGACCATCATGTCTCTGATCACATTCATACTTTTAGGAGAACCTGGATATAAGGAAAATATATCAATTAGAAAGGTCTGGATTATGGTAGGTCAAGTGGATTTCACACTGACAGGCCTCCAGAGGGAATGGGATATACAAGGGTTCCATGGTGCCCTCGCCTTCACCATTCACTCAAAGGAACTTCTAGGTTTCAAAAAATTTCTTCAGACCCTAAAACCTTCATGGACTGAAGAAAATGGTTTTCTCAGGGACTTCTGGGAGCAGGCATTTGATTGTTCACTTCCAAATGCCAGGATATCACAGGAGCTTGATGGAACATCATGTACTGGAGAGGAGACACTGGAGAGCCTTCCTGGGATTTTTTTTGAAATGCACACGAGTGGTGAGAGCTACAGTATTTATAATGCTGTCTATGCTGTGGCACATGCTTTGCATGCTGTATATTCAGCTAAACCTGATAACAGAGCAAGACTGGAAGGAAAATATGTTGAACTTCAGGATCTCCAGCCTTGGCAGGTAATGTCTCCACAGTCACTTGGCTTTATTAGCACGATCAGCTCAGAGGAAAAGAAGGAAGTATTCCACTTTCCCAGACATGTACAACTGGTTAAATGGTATGTACCGAGTGCCAGTTTGGAGTAGTGGTTAAGAGTGTGGGATTCTAATCTGGAGAGCAGGGTTTGATTCTCCACTCCTCCACTTGAAGCCAGCTGGGTGACCTTGGGTCAGTCACAGCTTCTAGGAGCTCTCTCAGCCCCACCCACCTCACAGGGTGTTTTATTGTGGGGATAATAATGACATACTTTGTAAACTGCTCTGAGTGCACATTAAGTTGTCCTGAAGGGTGGTATATACATTGAATGTTATTATTAAGGGTGCACATATCTTTGCAAACTTTGACCTGTAAAATGATCAAGTGTAAATTTCTCACTGCTCTTTAACTGCAAATTATATGCATTTTCAACCTACAACTTTTTGTAACAGTGACCTAAAACCATCAGTCGTATCAGACAAAGTGATTGTAAATCTCAGCATGAACAGCTAAGAATTGGGATTTTTAAATGGCCCAGGAGCCCTACACTGAGTAACCCTCATGGCATTGTGAGCTAGTTGCAAGGGGTCAGAACTCAGAGGCCAGCAGGATGAAGAGTAGGCATTGGCTTATCTACTGCCTGTAACTGCTGGAGATGAAACCAGTCATCATTAATAGGGATGTGCAACTTGGGTTGGAAATTTGACAAAAATACCTAATTTTACCTGATTCGGTATAATTCGTTATTACTGAACTTAAATACGTACTACCGAATAAATTCAGTAGGATTAGGTTCAGGGTTAGGGTTAGAGTTAGTGTTAGGGATATGGGGATATATTATCTTGTTGTGGGTAATTTGCTTGCAGTTTTATTCTTCATATTAATTTTATTAAATTCACTTGTTCTTCTAGGGGGAGGCTATCTTCCCCTGTTGCTGGGTTTTCTTTACAGACATTTGGTTGGGGTTTTTGGATATGTTCTGTTTTCCGTTGGTATAGAGGTTTAGTTTGGTCAGCTGTTCAATTGTTGTTGGTTGTTCTTCTTCTCAGAAGGGGTGTTTGGTTCAGTTTGTTATCCTAACCTAGTGGTGTTTAGGTGTAGTTTTGGGGTATCCTGTGTGAGTTGTGAAGTGTGAACTTTTAAAAGAATGTTTAGGTTGGGCTAGTTGTAGGCTTTCCCCTTAGGGAATAATGGAGATTGGAGGTAGCTTGGGGGCACTTTCTATGGGTGGTTATAAAATGCCCCCATGGTACAATTTTCATGAAATTTGAGGGGTCATTAGAGGACAGTTAGGAGTAGGTCTCCTGAAATTTGGTGAAATTTGGTCTAAAATGACCGCCCCTGTGGCCACCAGATATTCCCGAATTGAGTTTCCCGTATGATACAATGGCCACATTTTATCCAATTTGTTCTGTATTCTCGAATCAAACTGGAGAATTAATTCAGTATTCCCTCAATTCCAACTCCCCCCCCCCCGTTTGGTATTACCAAACTAAAGCAACCAATTTTCCCGCCTGTGCACACCCCTAATCATGATGACTGAAGAGTATGAGCTGAGCAGCCGCAGCAATGTAGTCAGAGCTACTGGTGATGGACTCTGCTTGCTCCTGAGAAACTCTTTAGGATAATGTCCCATCAGAAAAAATCCTAAAAGTTAAATAATTGCAGATTCCAGGAGATTTTTTATTTCTTTTTATTCTCTTTCAACGAGCTCCACCTACTGCTTCAAAATACTTTAAAAACTCAACTGGAGAAAAGATTACCTTTAATCAAAATGAGCTAGATAGCCATAGCGGTATACACAGAGCTGGGCTCTGCTTGCTCCTTACTGTAAGTGGCTCTTTACAATAATGTCCCTCCAGGTAATTTCCTAGTTAGTTAAATAGCCAATCCTTCTCTGAACACGCACATTCCAGGATGTTGTTCAGGTTTTTTTGTTCTCTTTCAACAAGCTCCACCCACTGCTTCAAAATACTTTATTTAACAACTCAGCTGGAGAAAAGATTACCTTTAATCAAAACTGGGAAACTGGAGCTGGATTTGATATAACAAACCTGATCATGTTCTCAAACAAGTCCTTCCTTAAAGTTAAAGTTGGACGAGTGGATCCTCATGCTCGTAGAGGAGAAGAATTCATTATCAATGAGGATATGATTGTATGGCAAAGAAGTTTTAATCAGGTATGGATTCCAGAGTCTTCTTAGGGACCACTCCATTCTCCAAACATGTGACTCAGAGCCAAGCTACAAGTGATGCCTGACACAGGTTGGAAATTTGTCAGCTTCCCTCAAGTTTTGATGGGAAATGTAGGCATCCTGGTCTTGCAGCTGTAATGGAGAGCCAAGCTGTAAAACCAGGACGCCTACATTTCCCTTCAGAACTTGAGGGAAGCTGACAAGTGTCCAACCCGTGTAAGGTGTCACTTGTAGCTTGGCTCTCAGAGAGAAGAGAGATTGTTTTGTTGCACTATTTGACCTTGCTATGGGTTACATGGCATGATCATTCTAACCATGTAATTGTCAGAATGGTGGACTACGATCTGCGCAACCCAGGTTTGAACCCCTGCTCTGCCAAGGAAGCTTACTGGGTGACTTTGGGCCAGTCACACTCTCACAGCCCAATCCATCTTGCAGGGCTGTTTTGAGGATAAAATGGAGGAGAGGAGAATTATGTAAGCTGCTTTGGGTCCAGTTGGGAATAAAGACAAGGTATAAATAACATAAATAAATAAGTGCAACCTTTACAAACAAAACAAGATGTGACTTCTAAAAACCTTTTGTGTTCTCTATATATGTTAGTTACCTGAAATATATTATATGATTCCATTAATACTGAGTTGATTTATGAGTAAGCCAGAGATAATGTCTTTGTGGACCTCAACAGATAACAATTTCTGGTTCTGTGGGACGTGACACTGGTTGAATTTCTTTGATGTGGTCCTGAAATCTTCCTCTGCCAAGGAAAAGACTCTAAATAATATCTGACTTGGTCAGGAAAATCCTAAGCGATTGTTGCTTGCAAACTGTGCTATTCCATACATCAACTGATGAATATTTTTTTTCAAAACAGCCTCTGATTTTTTCTTTTCTAAATCTGTTCTGTGGTTTTGGATAGGTGCCGCCTCTTTCAATATGTAATGACCACTGCCACCCTGGCTTTCAGAAGAAAAAGAAGGAAGGGGAGAAATTTTGCTGTTATGATTGTTCTCCATGCCCTCATGGAGAAATCTCAAACCAGAAAGGTAAGGCTGTGATCCTGAAAACACTTACAAGTAATAGAACTAGCAGATAACCCAGATACAGAAGGCAAATCAAGTCACACTAGCAATAATGAAGTATACTGAAATTGAACCCAGACAGGATGGAAGGGATGCTTGTTGGGAAGGCAGAGATCTTGCAAGACATTTTACTCCCCACTTTCAATGGAGTTCATCTGACCCTTGCAGACTGTTATGACCCTAGCAATTATAGTGGATCCAGCCCTACTGCTAGAAAAGCAAGTAGGACAGCTGCAAAAAATGCTTTTTAGAACCTCACTGTAGCCTGGAGATGGCGTCCTACCATGTCAAAGCTGATCTGGCAACCTGAATATGTGCTATGGTAATATCACGACTTGAGTATTGTAATGCACTATACTTAGCTATCCCTTCTAAGTCAACTAGAAGACCTCAGTTGATGCAGAATGTTGCAGCTTGGCTGTAACTGGGTTGGATTTCCCACTTTTGCAGTTCTATTGGTACTGGGGTGAGCCTATCGGATGTGGCTGTAACTAGGAGCAAGCAGGAACATGCATCTTACTTCCATTCTGCAGTCTATCTATTGACTACTTATCAGTTACTAGAATCAAATCAAGGTATTGACTATCACATACAAGGTTCTTCATAGCCTTGGTCTGCCATACATAGGGGATCGCCTCTCTCCCTATGTCCTTCCATGGGAGTTTTGCTCACCTGAACAAGGGCTTCTGCAGGTGCCATTCTTCACATGGGCAAAATCAACAGCTGCCCATACACGTGGATTCTCTGTGGAGCCCCTCCCTCCTCATGGAATGGCTGGCCTGAGGAAATCAGGTGAGCCCCCACTCGCCTCTCTTTCTGCAAACAAAGCAAAACTGAAGTATTCAAGAGGGCTTTTTATTCAGATAGGAGGGATGTAACTGTAGGGTGGTGGTCTCAAAGGGATGGTTCACTAAAGCAACTATCTGTTGCTGTAAATATGTTCCCACTGGATAGTTCTATGTTGTTAAAGGTAAGTCCTAGAATTACTTCTTCTCTGTTTCAGCATTTCTTCAACTACATTGGATTCTTGCTGCTCTTATGTCTTGTGACTTTGCATTTACATACCCTATGGCATTTTATTGAAATGTCCTTAATATTGACTGTAATAATCTCTTCAATCCCCCCCTTCACTTTTCTTAGGGATCCACTGTCCCTAAGCTGCAGCCCTGGAGCAGGGTTGGGCTGGAGACAAGGGCTGGAGGCCAGCAATATAAGCTCTCCTAATGGAAATCATTTCCATCATTGGACATATTCCATTGAATTCATGCCATTATAAGCAGCAGTAGTGCGAGGATCCCCTGACCTGGATAGTCAGGTGTGCTTGATCTCATCAGATCTCAGAAGCTAAGCAGGGTCAGCCTTAGTTAGTAATTGGATGGGAGACCTCCAACGGAGACCAGGGTTGCAGAGGAAGTCAACGGCAAACCACCTCTGTTAGTCTCTTGCCATGAAAACCCCACCAGGCATCACCATAAGTCAGCTATGACTTGAGGGCACTCTCCACCTCCAGCGAGGGGATATTAAAATGCTAGTTCAGACAACTATTTTCTTGGCTCCAAGTCATTACATCATGAATAACATTGCTGTTTGGCTCATTAGAATGGATCAAATGACAAATGTAAAGCTAAGATGATGCTTCTTCCTTTTTTCCAGACATAGATGACTGCATCAAATGCCCCAAAGATCAGTATCCAAGCAAGGACCACGACCAATGCATTCTCAAGGCTATAAGTTTTCTCTCTTATGAAGATCTTCTAGGCATCATTTTAACTTCCATTGTAATTTCTTGTTCTCTGATCACACTCATAGTTCTTGGCATTTTTATCAAGCACAGAGATACTCCTATTGTCAAAGCCAACAACCGGGATATCACCTATGTTCTCCTAATCTCCCTCCATCTCTGCTTCCTATGTTCTTTGTTATTCCTTGGAAAACCAAAGAAGCTGACCTGCTTTCTTCGCCAATCTGCTTTCGGTATCATCTTCTCAGTGGCTGTTTCTTGTGTGTTGGCCAAAACCATCACTGTGGTTGTAGCTTTCATGGCCACCAGACCAGGGTCCAGCATGAGAAAGTGGGTGGGGAAAAGGATGACTAACTCCATTGTCCTTTCCTGTTCCCTCATTCAAGCAGGCATTTGTGTGGTGTGGCTGGCAACCTCACCGCCCTTCCCACATTTTAACTTTTTGTCAGTTATTGAGGAGATCATAGCAGAATGTAATGAAGGGTCTGTTACCATGTTCTACATTGTCCTGGGTTATATGGGACTTCTATCAATTGTCACCTTGACTGTGGCTTTTCTAGCCAGGAAGTTGCCTGATAGTTTCAATGAAGCCAAGTTCATCACCTTCAGCATGCTGATCTTCTGCAGTGTTTGGTTGTCTTTTGTTCCAACGTACCTGAGCACCAAAGGGAAATACATGGTAGCCGTGGAGATCTTTTCTATCTTGGCTTCCAGTGCCGGATTACTGGGCTGTATCTTTTCCCCCAAATGCTACATTATTTTAGTGAGGCCAGAGATGAACACAAGAGAGCAAATTACAAGAAAAACAAATCGATCTAAGTTCTTTTTATAGACGGTCATCTCATGTAGCGCTGAAATTTTATCTATTATTGAAGTCAGGCCGGTGAGGCAAATATTTCAATCCAACCCATTCTTTTGTCTGTGGTAAATATAAATTTAAAATTTTGTCAGATCTTCTCACCTATAGTTATGTGAGTGGCTCATGTCAATTCCAAGAAGTCTTCACCGTATACTTTGTGCTAGAACCGAACAAAATAGCAGTTTTTTGAATTCATTGGAACACTTCACTGGGCTGGATGTTTAGTAGGGCAGATGTTGCCCCCCCAGTCCGGAATAAAGAGGCAGACACAAAGCATTTTGGATATTAACGGGCCACTTTATTTTAACTTTAACAAACTATAAATACGGCAAGGGATCTAACTGCGCGTGAAGCCGACTGCCGGGCAGAGGGAGCGGAGCTGCCTAGCAAGGCTTGGCTCCGCCCCCCTTGAAAGCACACGTTTTCCCCTCCCTAAGCAGCCGCTTTCTCCATCCGGGGCTGCAAATGCGGCCCCCATCCTACGCAGCTTTGAGCTGCCGGCTGGGAGGGCCGTATTTCAGAGCATGATATGAAGTCTACTCTTTGGAATAGTTTAAAATCAAATTCAGATGTTGCAAATAATTTGCAAAGAGGGTGTTTTTTTTGTGCTCATTGCTGCAGCTGGGGATACTAGCTTTAGTGATAAGATTGTGGAGGATAATGAAGACAGGTTGTTGCTTCTTTTTTCCTACCGTGGCTGGACATCTTGCTTTCTTTCTGTCTACAAATTTCAGGTAAAGCTTTATATAAAGCTCCTGGGGACGATCTGCATTAAACTTTGCAAAGCTCAATCTGCATAGATCATCAGGGCAACCTCTGACCTCAAAAGAGTATAGTTTAGTGTGTCATTTAGTAATTGGGGCATTGGAAGGCCTTTTCCGGACTCTGCTGGATGGGTACATTATAAGGCTGACTTTCTTAAGAGACCTTTAGTATGACATATTCTCCCACATGTACCTACCTACCAGAGATCCTCTACCCTCCTGATGCCTCACTGAGCAATCAAACATAGGTCTCCCCTCAAAGTTTACTTGGAGTCTCCATCTGGTGCATAATGCTGCAGCTTATTTACTCTCAGGAGCTAGATGGAGCATGCACATCACTCCCATTCTACAGCCACTCCATTGGCTGTCCGTCAGTTACCGGCCTCAATTCAAGGTCACGAGAATCAGATTCAAGCCCTTCGTGGTCTCATAACTGTCCCCTCATAACTGTGCAAAGTTCTCTCCCCCTTTTGTCCAGCAGAGCATCTTTGTTCATCTGAACAGGGCCTCCTGCAGATACCATCCTATAGTTGGGGAAAACCAACAGCTGTCTGCAGATGTGCTTTCTCTGCGGTGGCCCCCACCTTAAGGAATGGTTTGTCTGAGTAGGTCAGGAAAGCTCTCATCTTCCAGGCTTTCTGCAAACTATGCAAAATTATATTATTCCGGGGGGATTTCTACCCAAATTACACGGCTGCGTCATCAGAAGTAGTTTAGAGCGGTGCCTTGCTATGGACAAGTTTTAT
The DNA here is from genome assembly GCF_028583425.1 of Eublepharis macularius. Lineage (NCBI taxonomy): Eukaryota > Metazoa > Chordata > Lepidosauria > Squamata > Eublepharidae > Eublepharis > Eublepharis macularius. Next base: position 72,768,660 of record NC_072801.1, read on the forward strand.
AGTCTAGGCTGCTAGGTACTATCTGTTACTGTAGATATGCTCCTACTATTGTCTACAGCCAAGCCTTACGTTACAACCGTATCTGCTCCAATGCTCTCGACCGAGACTCACACTTAAGAGATTTACAACAAGCATTTTTGGGACTACAGTACCCACCAAATGAAGTGAAGAAACAAATTAACAGGGCCAGACTAGTACCCAGAAACAGTCTGCTCCAGGACAAACCTAAAGGAACTAACAACAGAACACCACTGGTTGTCACCTATAGCTCCCAGCTCAAACCCATCCAACGTATCATCAGTGAGCTACAACCCATCCTGGAAAATGATACCTCTCTCTCAGAAGCCCTGGGTGGAAGACCTTTCCTTGCCTACAGACAGCCCCCCAATCTTAAACGACTTCTCACTTACAATCATGAATCGGCCAGCAGAGTCACCAGCACAGGTACCAAGCCCTGCAACAGACCCAGATGCCAGCTCTGCCCCTATATCTACCCAGGGAATACAATTACAGGACCCAATGGCATCAACTACACTGTCTCTGGCTCTTACAGCTGCTCATCCTCCAATCTGATATATGCCCTCATGTGCCAACAATGTCCCTCTGCTCTGTACATTGGACAAACCAGCCAACCTCTACGCAAAAGAATAAATGGACACAAATCTGACATTAGAAATGGAAACGTCCAAAAACCAGTGGGAGAACACTTCAATCTACCAGGACATTCCACCAAAGACTTAAAGGTCGCTGTGGTTCAACAGAAACCTTTCAAAAATAAAATCCAACGGGAGGCTGCTGAATTGGAATTCATATGCAAATTTGACTCTGTCAAGCAGGGACTGAATAGAGACTATGAATGGTTATCACATTACCACAGGTAACAGATTCTCTTTACAGAGGCGTGATCTGGGGGAGCCCAGTGACGCCTGGTGTGAGCTTTCAGGGACCACAGTTCTCTTTGTCAGATGCAACTGGCAGGGATAGCTGTGGTTACCGAAGGCTTATACTACATATTGTATTTTGTTCCTTGAATGTTCTAGCTGTGGCTTATATTGTATTTCACTTGCAGTGTGTAATCCTCTGTGAGTCTCAGTGAGAAAGGTGGACTTCACTCACACACACACACGCACACACACACACACACACATACACACACACAGAGTTTATCTGCACATCCTATTTGCCAACCCTGTAGCTGCGTTTGTGATCATTAACAATCGTTTCAATAATTAACGAGAGCTTTAATACTGTGGAAGGTTGAGTAGTTCAGCCTTTTGCCGAAAGAATTCAGCAACACCAGATGAAGCAGCAATCAGAGTGATCCCCCTTTTTAGCTAAAATTAGGTTCATAACAAATGTCATATCCTGTCTTTCTTCTCAAGAAGGACTCAAAGTGGCATACGTTGTTCTCCTGTCCTCCATTTTACCCTTGCAAATCACTGTGAGGTAGGTTATGCTGAGAACGTATCAGTGGCACAAGGTCATAGAAATATAAAACAGATCCACAAGGGTAATCTAGTCCACCTCCCTGCATATTGCAGGAGATTCCAAGCTACCCCCTACCCCCACGCCCCCATTGACCCATGCTCAATGCCCAGAAGATGGCAAAAAAGAGTCAGGATTCCTGGCCAATCTGGCCGGGAGGAAACTTTCTTCCTGGCCCCAAAGTGGCAATTGATATTACCCTGGGCATGTAAGAAAGGGACACGAGCGCCAAGCACTGTCACATCCCTTCATGCACTCCCTCTCTTGATTTGTGGCATTCATATTAAGTTAGAGAGTCATCATAGCTGTCAGATGACCATCTAGATGCTTTTTAAAGACCTCCAAGGAAGGAGAGCCACCACCTTCCTAGGTAGCCTCTTCCACTGAGTAACAACAACAACATTCGATTTATATACCACCCTTCAGGACAACTTAATGCCCACTCAGAGCAGTTTACAAAGTATGCCATTATTATCCCCACAATAAAACACCCTGTGAAGTGGGTGGGGCTGAGAGAGCTCCAGAGAACTGTGACTAGCCCAAAACTGGCTCTCAACACAAAACTGGCTCTCACCAAAACGCTTTAATTGTCAGGAAGATTTTCCTAATTTTTAGCTGAGAATTCTTTTTCTTTAATTGAACCAGATGCTTCTGGTTCAGCCAGTTTGGTGTAGTGGTTAAGAGTGTGGGACTCTGATCTGGAGAGCCGGGTTTGATTTCTCACTCCTCCACTTGAAGCCAGCTGGGTGACCTTGGGCTTGTCATGGCTCTCTCAGAGCTCTCTCAGCCCCCACCCACCTCACAGGGTGTTTTGTTGTGGGGAAAATAATGACATATTTTGTAAACTGCTCTGAGTGGTCATTAAGTTGTCCTGAAGGACGGTATATAAACTGAATGTTGTTGTTGTTGTTGTTGTTGTTGTTAACTCTCTGGGGCAACAGAAAACAACTCTGCTCCATCCTTTATGTGACAGCCCTTCAAATACTTGAAGATGGCTATCATATCACTTCTCAGTCACCTCCTCTCCAGGCTAAACATACCAAGCTCCTTCAACCTTTCCTCATAAGAATTGGTCTCCAGACCCCTCACCATCTTCATTGCCCTCCCTTCGGACATGTTCCAGTTTGTCAACATCCTTCTTACTCTGTGGCGCCCAAAAGTGTACACAGTAATCAATATGAGGTGTAACCAGAACAGAGTAAAAGAATACCTTCACCTCACATGGATGAGACAGTATACTTTTGTTGATATAGCTTAAAATCACATTTGGCTTTTTAGCTACAGTATCACATTTATGGCTTATGTTCAGCATATGATCTACTAAGACCTCTAGATAATTTTCAAAATGTGGCAGCATCCCTGAGTACACCATTGTATGTCATATAGATTTCTATCCTAATCTTTCTCCTCCTCTCCACAATATTTTCATGTCAGAATTGAACATTTCTAACTTGAAATCTACTTTGAACATGAACAGAAAGTCAGCATCAGCTTTGATGTACATTCAGTTTTTTTCCTGGCTCCCATTTCTAAAGTATCCATAGGTGACAAATATGTTTTAGAGTGTCATGGATAAAAATGTTCCCCACTCATTTCTCTCAAGCTCCCCCAGAAAAGAAATCTATACTCTAAATACAAGACTACCAGCATTCAGCCGTCACACTTCCACTATCAATCTGGACAGTCCTGACCAGGAAAAGGGGATTGGAGCCAAGATGGCTCCATTCTGCTTACAATTTTAACGTTGACCTCTTCAGACAGTCTCTCAAGGCCTCCTTCACCTTCTCATTTCTCAGAGTATATATAAAAGGGTTGAATAAAGGAGTCACAACAGCTGTGAGTACAGCTACTGCCTTCTGGACATCCTGGGAGTGTCCTTGAGCAGGCAAACAGTACAAGAAAATAGAACAGCCGTAGAAGGTGGAGGCTACAGTAAGGTGGGATGTGCAGGTGGAAAATGCTTTTAGACGGCCTTTGGTAGACTGCATACGTACAATGGTGGTGATAATGTAGGCATAAGAGACACCAGTGACAGACAATGAACTGAGCAGTACGATTGTAGACAGGATTGACTCCAAGGCTAGGATGAAATGTACATCATTGCAAGATAGCTTTATTATTGGTGCATAGTCACAGAAGAAATGGTTGATGACATTAGAGGCACAGAAGTTTAATTGGAAGAGCAGGACAATGGGGCCAATGGTCGAGAGGAAAGCACCCATCCAACAACCTAGGACCAACCAAGTGCAGACACGACTGTTCATAATGATGGCATAGTGAAGTGGGTGGCAGATGGCAACATAACGGTCAAATGACATCACAGAGATGAGGATGAACTCGGCAGTGCCAAGGAGGAAGTAGAAATAGCATTGAGCAGCACAGCCAAGGAAAGAGATGGTTTTGTTCAAGGAAACCAGATCCACCAACATCTTAGGGGTGAGTGTCAGGACATAGAGGATCTCCAAGAGGGAGAAATTGCCAAGGAAGAAGTACATGGCTGTTTGGAGTTGCTGGGCAAGGCAGATGAGGGTGATGATGATTATGTTCCCAGCTAGTGTTAACAGGAACACTGCAAGAAGCACCACAAAGAGGAGGTTTGCCTCTGACTTGGGGACTTGGAAGCCAATTAAAATGAATTCCGTCATTTGCTCTATGCTGCTCTGATTCCTTAGTGTCATTTCCAGTCTCAGCTAGAAGACAAGTAAATGCACATATTAATTTTGTGTGATTCAAGGCAACCCCTATTCCTCTCTTACAAGTTAATTTGAAACTGCATTTGTAGAATGATTCTCTCTTGAAACCAGATTTGTTTACGTATTTCATGTGCAATTAAACATTTCGTGTTTACCATTAACTGCCATATACTAAATATCATGTATACCCACAAACCATGTAATATTAGCAGTAGTGATAAGATTGTGGAGAAAAATAAAGACAGAGACAAAACAAAACAAAGACGGAGGGGATATTTTCAACCCAGCAAACACCAAGTAACCAAAAATGTTTTAAAAAAGAAAACTTTTATGAGATAATCTGAAGTTCGGTATCCAAGTATTTATACTAGGGGAAGATACTTCTATGTATCCAAAATTGATGGATTTTTATTATATGTTTTTCTTTTTTAAAAAAAGTTACTTATTTATTTCAGATAATAAACTCAAACATATGAACTACATCATATAATCATCTAATTCATTTTTCTATAGTCATCCACTACTCCACTCATCAATAATCCTCTAGGTCAAGAATGATCCCAGAAACAACATCAAAATCCTATAAAAAAATAAAGTGACTAAACTTCTGTCATTTAATTCATATTGTCATAAGTTAAATAATGTATCTCTATAAAACATGCTTATATGAATTCTTAGTTTTTGACTTCTATTTATATATCTTTCAATCTATCTTAATATTTAATAATAATTGTTTGGAAAATTATTCTTAATTTTGAGCTACATATTCAAAAAATACTTCCCTTCCCATTTTTCTTGGAATTCTGAAATTGACATGAATGTAGGATATTAATTTTGCCATTTACGCATATTCATACAGCTTATTCTTCCTTCCCTTAAGTCTAGACCTCATTCTGCCTTCCATTTGGCTTCATATACTACTTTTTATGCAGTCAGTAGGGTTGTGCAACCCCAAAAGATTTGGGTTTCCTGCTTCTGGTTTACCTAGAGAAGGAAAAAAAATTGGGTAAACCCCAAACCTGAAGCAGCAAGCCGCTTCAGGTTCGTGTATTTAAGCCGATTCAGGATTATTAGGGAAGTTTTGGCCATTGTTTTCAATGGGAAACGCTGCTGGGAGGGGGTCATTTTCTTCCTTAATAACACCAAATTTGCAGGGGACCCTTACTCAACCCTCCTCTCACTGCCACCCAGGTTTCAATGAGATTGGACTTCGAAGGGCCATGTTATGGCTCCCCAAAAAAGGTCCCCCCAGCCGCCACCTATCTCCATTGTTTCCTATGGGGAAAATCGGAGGAAAGGTTCCCAGGAAGCTGAGGGTGGCATTTTGCAAATAAAATGTTCCAAACATGCAGGAGATCCTCTCCATACTCTCCACCTATGGTCACCCAAGTTTCAGGTGAAACCATATGAAGCAAGTGAGTGAGCAACTAGAAGTGAACTAATGATCAACCTCCTTCAGTGCAGCCAAACTGATGAAAGGGGATCAACTTCACTCCAGAGAATCATCCACTGAATTCAACCCAAACCAAACTGAACCAAGTGTTGAAAACTAGTGGGCTGTTCTAGGAGGCTGGGGGTGTCATTTTGCAAGCAAAATGCACGAAAATTGCAGGGGCCATTTCTGGAATCACAGATCAACCTGAATCGGGGTCGATTCGGTTTTGCTTCGGGTTTCTGAAACCCAAAGCACACATCCCTAGCAGTCACCATACGGTTGATTAGTTCACTGTGTAATTTTGTAGAAGTTTGAAAAAAAGAAGAAATTTCTTCTTTTTCAAGCTTCTTGCTTACATGAAAAATGAAGGAAGTTCATGAAATCTTTTCATCTTACCAAGGCTAGGCATCTTGCTTTCATCCTCTCTGCAAAATATGAACTCAAGTTTTATTTAAAGATACAAGGGTTTGTGTGTGATCTTCATTAAGCTCTGCAAAGCTCCCTCTGCATGTATTGTCAGGGGAACTTCTGCCCTTGGGTGAGTTTCTGGCTCAGTTTGCAATTTAGTAACTGTATAATAGTAAAGAGTCCAGTAGCACCTTTAAAACTAAACAATTTTATTGTAGCATAACCTTTCGAGAGCCACAGATCTCTTCGTCAAATGAGTAACTGTGGCACTGTACCCCCTCTTTGGGATCTTCATAGAAGGGCACTTATTAAGACCATCCACAGGTCTTTAGTATGCCACATTCACTGAATAATCTTGGGCCACTCACATACTTTACAGATTTGTTACAAGGATAAAATGGAGGAGACAAGAATGCTGAAGCCTCTTTTAGTCTCCATTGGGATGATAGTTGAGGTATAATTGAAGTAAATAGGTAAATACATATCTAATTATGAACTTGATCCACTGGATTCTGATTTTTTTTTAAAAAAAAACATACTGGGGCCAGGCACAACCTGGTAGGATGCTTGTATAAACCCGGGGAAACCTCCAGGTTTGCATAAAATCTCCAAAATGGAAAAGAAAAAGTTGATGGGAATTCTGAAAACTATTTTAATAAGTTAAGGGGGGGGAGGTCTTGTGATGCCAAGTTATGAGATTTCAGTTACCTCATTTGCTTGGGAACCCCTAATTTGCTTGGGAAGGTTTGCTTGGGAACCCCTTAAACAACCAAAGCTAGCAGGAGCAGCTAGAAAACCTCAGTGCTTCACATTTCTTTCTTTCAGTTACTGGGATTTTTCATAAAATGAAACTGGCTATTTGTCTGATTTTTCCATCTGTCCCCTTCCAATTCCCTAAAATAGAAACTTACTCTGTTTTATTGGTTTTAAATGCAGAGAAGTTTTGGCATGCTGTATGTACTTTCTAGGTACTATGATTTTATGATTGTGGAGGAATGCCCTCCACATAGAACTACATCGCCTGTTAGGAGTTGAGGCTGCAAAATCACATTAATTCTAAGCATTTTCTCTGTTGATAAAAGAAGTTTATTGCTCTCAAGCACTTCCCATCCCATCAATGGCTCTGTCAATCATCTGGCATTAAAGGCTTAATTATGCAAATGTTTCTAGCCACAGAGAACAATCAAAGGGCCAGCACACTCCCTAGAACTAATGGGAAGCCTAGGAGGTGACAGTACCTTGGACGAACCAAATATTAGATTGTATTGCTTCCTGGGACAGGAGAGGAGAGGAGAGGAGAGGAGAGGAGAGGACAGGACAGGACAGGACAGGACAGGACAGGACAGGAAAGGAAAGGAAAGGAATGGAAAGGAAAGGAAAGGAAAGGAAAGGAAAGGAAAGGAAAGGAAAGGAAAGGAAAGGAGTGACCCAAGGATGGTGGGATGAGCACAGAGAGGCAATACATTCCTTCGACATAAGGGGAATGAAGTTCATTTTCACTGATTCCATCTGAAGACAAATTACAAGAAGAAGCTCTTACACATAGGTTCTATCTTGATGGCCACCATTACTCCATGAAGCTAACAAAAGGTATGCCACTTTGACCAAGTAATGGGTGACTGATAGAACACTGTACCTTTAAGAATAAAAAGCCTACCTTAGAATCACAAAAAACAGGATATGTTTAGAGAAGGACTGTATGTATGCACCTTTACTTTGTACCCTTGCTCAATACATTGCCATGGAGAGTATGTGTGGGGGCATTTTCTTTTTAATACTCTTGTTATTATTTGGAATGCTGGAAATTTCATCTCTGTAACCACATTCAGATCTATTTGAATGATTCACTAAAGAGAATGGGGGCATTTGGTCAATAGACTAATAGATTCCCCAGACTGGGCAAGTGTAGCAAGTTGTTGCTAACTGGAGCAACCAGGAGACATGGTCACTAGACAGAGCTGGTAAACTGTGACTTGGATGGACTGCAGGGAGTGCTGACCTTCTCAGCAGGCAATGTTTTGAATGACCAGCTGTTGGCAGCGTAGATTCTGAGAGAAAACTGAGGAGCCCTCTGGGAGTTGGGTGGGCTTGGAAAAGTAGTGCACCATCAGGTGGAGACCTGGGAGGCTTCCCAGTGTCTCAGCTACATGGAGGCTGGGAAGTGGAACAGCAATCACCTTATCAGTGAAACTACAGCATAGGAGAGGTGTAGAAATTCTTTCAGCAATTAAATTATGAATTGGACAGCCGTCAGTGACTTTCAACATCAGTCCCATATTCTGAGCATTGCATAGATTTAAATCAAAGGTCACTTCATCTAATATGATTCCTTATAATTAACTGTTCTAAGATACAATAATTTATCAAAGCAAAAAGATTTGTATTCCACCTCCTTGAGAAAATGGGAACTGGATAGCGGTTTTCCTTTCAGCACCGATGTTGCGAGTTGCCCAAAACAATTGTGGAAAGTCAGTATCTAAATAGTTTAAATATGTAAATAAGTGGAAAATATATTATTTCTCCGAGCCATGTTAAGGGATTTCAGTAGGGGCAAATTAGATGTGAGACTGTCCATAGGCTCATCCTGGGGACATGTCTCCACATGGTAGAGTTGGATGGAGAACATTGTTTAAGAGCACTGTAGGGGCCTGATTCTGTCCAGGACCACCTTGATATCTGGAGAGGTGGGGCTCTGCCCTTCCACTCACATTATTTTTCCAGCTTTAAGTGGAACCAAGGAGGCATGTTGGCAAATAACTTCTTTTGGGTCAAAAAAATGGGATGGGGGAGGAAGGCAGGAGCACCACCTCCTCCCATGATGTGGTGGCCCCAACTGGAATCAGGCCCCCATGGCATTCTTAAACAGTGTTCCCCAACTCTACAAAATGTTGGTGCATCCGCAGAGTAAATCTGAGGATGCTGTGTTATTTAGTTTGGCCCTTAGAGTCTGACTTTTTGTTAATGTTTGTATTCCATGGAAACCTGGAACTCTCTGCCTGCTTGTTACTCCATGAAGGAGCAGAAGAGACTTGTCTAATCAGGTCTGGGGGAAAATATGTTTCCTACCTACAGTTATTTCTCCCAGGAATCATTCAAATCATTATCATTAGTTAACTGGAGGGAAAGCTCAATGGCTTTTTCAACATCACTGAGCGACCTGGAAGGTAGATAAAACCCTGCTCCTGATATTCAGAGCTGGAACTTGTGTGGCCTGTCCTTCCGATTCCCCAACCATTTCTGCTTTACATTTGATAGTCCAGACTTGAATGTTTGGAATGTCATCCGTCTCTGCTAGTAATCAAAGAACGAGTTTTGCTAGAAGGAAGTATATTGGCCAAGTGAGCCAAGAGCGCCTGAGACAGGGCAGGCTTGTAGACTGACATAGGTGAGGTCCATCAAGAGATAAGTGTGTCTAGGATGCTGAAGTTAGTCTTGTTGGTGCTGCTTCTAACTCTCAAAATAAGTGCAATGAAGCATCCCCTAAACAAACCTGTCCCTGTTCCACACGAGTGGTACCAGTCCGGGGACATCCTCATTGGTGGCATTACTTCTCATATTTTTTATTATTTTCACGAGATAACCTTCAAGGTGAATCCTTCTCAAGAGTTTCTTGAGGTCCCAATGTAAGTAATTATTATTGTTCTCCTTCAGGGATCAGGTAAGCTTGGTCAGATAACTTGGGGTTATATACATAATTTAGATGCTCAACCAGAACTTTAATTTCAGCCACTTTCTGTAAACCGCATCCTACTTTCTTCATAGTTCATACGGACTTCCTTTTTTATCCCACAAAGAGGGTTCTCTTTCAGAATTTGAGACCGAGGAGAGGCCTGTGGGCTCTCCAGGCAGTCTAAAATTATGTATTCATTCCTACAAAGCCTACAACTATCTGGAGATCTGAAGTAGGGACTATGAATCTAATCCTGTTATTCCTCCATATGTTCATTGTAACTGGTTTCACAGTATGTGAGAAGGGCTCAGAAGGATTCAAGGTTTTGTGAATTTTTTTTGCCACGTTTTAATATAATGTCCTCAGAACTTCGTTATTCAAAAGGACTTCTGTTGACTAGACTGAAAATCAGATTCTCCTATTGCTTCAAGGAATTCTTTGTTTGGCCACTTATGCATCTGAAATCAAGGGTGTTGAGAGTGTTGTCTGGGGACATTTAACCTAATTTAACTAATCTTTTATTCTTATAGCTTGAAAGGGTATTTCAAAATGAATTTTAAGGCATTGCTTCATTTGATTTTTGAAGGTCTATGCAATATTTAGTGAGTAGGTGGCAGAACTTTTCAATTTTTATGGCTTTTTGTTGGGAGTTAGAAAGAATTAATATTTGTTTATAGTTTGCCTTTCTCACTGAGGGCCAAGCTACACATGACGAATGACACTTGAACAGCAAGTGTATTTCTCCCTGTTCACTTGCCCTCCACTCAATCCACTTGCCGTTCAAGTGTCATTCGTCATGTGTAGCTTGGCCCTGAGATCCTAGACGTATTGCATAATGCAAGTGAACACAATATACTCAACAGCTAGGACATTCACAGCAAAAAACCTCCAATATGATCAACAGTTGGGACAGTTAATGAAAACAGATATGATAGGGTATGGTAGCCACAAATTTGAAGACTAGCATAAAGCTGAACACATAATTGAAACCTTTCTGAATTAAAGTGTCAGTAATTAACATGGTATCTTTAACAACTAACCAATAGAAAAATATCTATATCAACAAACATTAACCAATAGCCTAGTCTATACTCCCTGTCCCTTACCAAGGTATCTCTTTAAGCAATTTCTTATGATGCAGGCCTGAGTAGAAAGCTAAGATAGAAAGCTAAGTAAGAAGCATTGTATATAAATTAATGTAGGGATAACCCTGGTTGTTGGTGGCAGAGGAAAGAGCTAACCCTAGCCTAACTTCCTTGCAGATTCTCATAATTCTATTATTGCTGTAAAAACTTGATTGAAGTGAATAATATAGCTACTATAGAAAGCAGCTGGTTAATAAATGAATTCTTCCACCATCATCGGTCCATCGTCTGACTAACCTGAAAAAGATCCCTACAAATGGGACTACAGCTGGATTCTCATCAGTAGTCACAGATGGACTGGGGCTTCCTCATGTGATTCTGGGACCCCCAGGATTATTTCTCAGTAAGCAGGGTTTTATCAAATGTTCTTTGATACTTAGCACACTGGGGCTAGCACCTTAAATGAAGTAAAGTTTCCTGAGGCTTGTGTTTCTGTGCTATTTAGCAGCAACTTTTTGTACCAGTCTATTTTCTACTATAAATGAGATTTGTGGATTTCTGAATTGTTTTTGGAACTATTGTATAAAACCAGACATTTTTAAAAATCATATATATTTATTCCTTCAAACAATTCACCAAAAATACATATATTAATTTAAGTTTTCTTGACAGTTCTGTTAACTATTAGTCTTTGTTAACTAATTTGTTAACTGTAGTCTTTGTTCTGTGATACTCTGTTGTTTTATGAACTTTTGCAAGCTAGCTTGTTTGCCACGTGAAATGATCATGTACATAAGCTGTATTGAGATCTTATCCTCCCTTGCTAACACACACACACACGTTTTGGGCACCCCAAACCTCTTGAATACATAGAACGGCAGTGGATATGTTATAGCACAAATGTTGGTGTTTTCACAAAGGATAAACATTAGCTGAAAAGGGACATCCACTGAGACATGTAAATCAGTTAGAGGCAGAATAAGCTGGTATTGTGTTTCGTCATATTGAGCATTATAGAAGTCCCCTGTGACAAAACTGTTTAATTCTATGTCCAGTGTAGTGACAAAGTTCTATCAGCACGTCCTGGCCTTGGTGTATGCAGTAAATGAGATCAATGAGAATCCCAAGATCTTACCCAATGTCACTCTTGGGTTCCACATCTATGACAGCTACTATGATGCAAGAATGACTTACCGTACCACCCTAGACCTGCTCTTCAAAGCACAGAAATTTGTCCCTCTCTATAAATGTCATACTCAGAAAAATGTACTAGCTGTCATCGGAGGACTGAGTTCTGAGATCTCCTTCCATATGACAGATATCTTGAGTCTCTACAAGATTCCACAGGTAGGATATCTTCATAGGTTTTTTTTTTTGAAAGCTTGAGCCTTCTCTTATCGTTCTTGGAGGTTATTTTGTGGTCCAGAAAGCAGAAGAATAATGAAGACTTGTACTGGTGGATGTTCAAAGAACCCAGCAGATGGACAGCTGCTTGTCACATATAAGGGGATCAGAAAGTACGGAATTATTCATTACTTTTATCAAATTCCTTTCCCGAGGCCAACTCACAGGAAAGAGATCATATAAACATCTTGTGAAAAATCAGCAAGACGAATCCTTGAAATCAACTGTTGGAAGATGGTTCAGCATTTTGTTTAGGAGAGGGATGGAAGTTGGACATAACCCATGGATTTTATCTTTCACTAAAATAAAGATAGCGACATGGGTAGCCAAGTTGGTAGCCATTTTGGTCTGCAGTAGAACAGCAAGATTTGAGTGCAGAGGCACCTTAGAGACCAACAATATTTTCAGAGCATAAGCTTTCGAGAGTCAAATCTTACATTCTGAAAATCTTGTTGTTCTCTTAAATGACACTGGATTCAAATCCTGCTTCATTAAAATGAAAAAAAATCCTTCTACTTACATTTTATACAAAGGTGTGAATGCAATCTCAACTCTAAAATATCAAAATATTTTCTTTTAGCTCACATATGGGTCATTTGCCCTAAAAAGAAGTGATGCAGCGTGGTCCCCATCCTTTTACCTCATGGCCCCAAGTGAAGTTGACCAATACATGGGAATTATCCATTTACTTCAGCATTTTGGATGGACATGGGTTGGGCTTCTTGCAGTGGATGATGAGAACGGAGAACATTTTGTACAGACCCTACAGGCATTCCTTTCCCAGAATCAAATGTGTTTAGCTTTCACAGGAGAAATTCGAAATCAAGCCCACTGGAATACCTTGCATGAAATTAATACCATGGCATCAAATATATATCTACCATTCAAAGATAGCAAAGCCAATACATGTATTATCTACGGAGAGTCTAGGACCATCATTTCTTTGAGCACGCTCATGCTTTTAGGAGATCCTGGATATAAGGAAAATATATCAATGAGAAAGGTCTGGATTATGATAGGTCAAGTGGATTTCACATTGACAGGCTTCCAGAGGGAATGGGATTTGCAAAGTTTCCATGGTGCCCTTGCCTTCACCATTCACTCAAAGGAACTTCTAGGTTTCAAGAAATTTCTTCAGACCCTAAAACCTTCATGGACTGAAGAAAATGGTTTTCTTGGGGACTTCTGGGAACAGGCATTTGATTGTTCACTTCCAAATGCCAGGGTATCACAGGAGCTTGATGGAACATCATGTACTGGAGAGGAGACACTGGAGAGCCTTCCTGGGATTTTTTTTGAAATACACACGAGTGGTGAGAGCTACAGTATTTATAATGCTGTCTATGCTGTGGCACATGCTTTGCATGATGTATACTCAACTAAACCCAATAACAGAGCAAGACTGGAAGGAAAACATGTTGAACTTCAGGATCTCCAGCCTTGGCAGGTAATGTCCCCACATGAGCAGATCAGAAGGAATGAAGGCAATATTTCACTTTCCCAGACATGTGTAACTGGTGAAATGGTTTGTACAATACTAAGGCTGCACATATCTTTTTATATCTTTATTCCCGTAAAATAATAAAGTACAAATTTCTTACTGCTCCACCACAGCAAATTATCTGCATTTTCAAGCTACAGCTTTGTTTGCTACAGTGACCTAAAACCAGTATCAGAAATAGAGATGGACATGAAATGTGGAAAAAATCCGAATCCTGAGTGTTGTGGTTTGTCACGTTCCACGAAACACAAAATACGAACTTTCATGAAATTATTCCGGTTTGAGAAACGATTCATTAGGTTCATGATTCTTCAGATTGCGGGACCCTACAATGGCTCCCTTCATACTCAGAGATGCCAAACTTGTAGGAAGACTTTAGCAGGCTCTCCTCCAGTACCTCTCTTTAGGTTTTCTTCGCTGACTTTTCCCTCCCATCTTCCTGCCGATTTCTGCCACTGCTGGAAGAATAGTCAAGCAGAGCAGATCTGCTTGGGTTTTCCTTCTTCAGGTTTTCTTTGCTGACTTTTCCTTCCCATCCTCCCATCCTCCTGCTGCTCTGACCTGCCCTCCCCCCCTCCAAGTTCTTGAAGGATAAGCCGAGCAGAGTGGATCTGCTCCAGAGAGCTTGGGGGTGGGTGGTGGGTGGGAAGGCATGTGAGAGCAGCAGGAGGACAGGAGGTAGAGAGTCAGAGAAGGGTTCCTGAAGCTGTCAAACAGCGAGCAGCAGCAGAAGAAGCTGCTGAGGCTGCTGCCGCTGCTACTCCACCACCCTGTTCTTAAAAATTAAGAAGTGAAACAGAGAGGGGAAGGAATCTGCGAATACATTTCCTAGGTAAACTTGTGCAGACCCGCATTGGTCAGCTCTCAGATTGGCAGGGAGAGTTACCTATCAAAGTTATATGGGATAAGATTGGGGTTTCCATGGCAACAAAAAGTCTGCAGAATTCCAGGCCTATATTGCCTAGGGAATCAATGAATTGTAGCAAACCTCTCTGGCATTAAGAAGCATTCCTGAATCAAACGAATCGGCCCCAAAAGTCATGGATTTCATGAAAAAAGTAGCCCTACGAAACGCATTTTCGTAATACATGAATCGGAAGTTAAAATGGCGCAGGAGCTAAGATTGTGAGCCAGTCTTGCAGGGGGTCTGAACTCAGACATGGTCAACCAGATCAAGATTGGGCATTGGCTCATCCATTGCCTCCAACTGCTGGAGATGAAACCGGACTTCATTAGCCCTGAAGAGTATGAGCTATACAGCCACAGCAGTATACACAGAGCTGGGCTCTGCTTGCTCCTTACTATAAGTGGCTCTTTATGATAATGTCCCTCCAGGAAATTTCCTAGTTAGTTAAATAGCCAATCCTTCCCTGAACATGCACATTCCAGGATACTGTTTATTTCTTTTTGTTCTCTTTCAACTAGCTCCACCCACTGCTTCAAAATACTTTATTTAACAACTCCGCTGGAGAAAAGATTACCTTTAATCAAAACTGGGAAACTGGAGCTGGATTCGATATAACAAATCTGATCACATTCTCAAACAAGTCCTTCCTTAAAGTCAAAGTTGGACAAGTGGATCCTCATGCTCGTCGAGGAGAAGAATTCATTATCAATGAGGATATGATTGTATGGCAAAGAAGTTTTAATCAGGTATGGATTACAGGGTCTTCTTAGGGACCACTCTATTCTCCAAATATGTGACTCAGAGGGAAAAGAGATGCTTTGTTGCACTATTTGACCTTGCTATGGGTTACATGACATGACCAGCTTGGTGTAATGGTTAGAATGATGGACTAGGATTTGCCCAACCCTGGTTTGAACTTCCGCTCTGCCAAGGAAGTTTACTGGGTGACTTTGGGTCAGTCACAATCTCTCAAACTAATCCATCTCACAGGGTTGTTTTGAGGATAAAATGGAGGAGAGGAGAATTATGTAAGCTGCTTTGGGTCCCCATTGAGGATAAAGGCAAGGTATAAATGACATAAATAAGTAAGTGCAACCTTTACATACAAAATGAGATGTGAAATCTAAAAACCTTTTGTGTTCTCTGTATATGTTAGTCACTTGAAATGTATTTCATGATTCTATTAATACTGAGTTGATTTATGAATAAGACAGAGATAATGTCTTTGTGGGCCTCAACAGACAACAATTTTTGGTTCTGTGGGACATGGCACAGGTTGAATTTCTTTTACCTGGTCCTGAAATCGTCCTTTGCCAAGGAAAAGACTCCAAATAATATCTGACTTGATCAGGAAAAGCTTAAGAGATTGTTGCTTGCAAACTGTGCTATTCCATTCATCAACTGATAAATAATATATATATATGGCATACAATTTTTAATCAGGTATGGATTACAGGGTCTTTTTAGGCATCACTCCATTATTCGAACATGTGATTCAGAGGGAAGAGAGGTGGTTTTTTTCTTTTTCTTTTTTTCTTCTTTTCTTTTTTGCATTACTTTACCTTGGAATGGGTGACATGACATGACATGACCAACTTGGTGTAGTGGTTTGAATGTCGGACTAGGATCTTTGCAACCCTTGTTTGAATCCCTGCTCTTCTATGGAAGCTTATTGGTTGGCTTTGGTATACTCTCTAAGCCTAATCTATCTCATATATGTTAAGTCACTTGAAAAATATTCCATGATTCCCTTTAAACTGGGTAGGTTCATGAATGAGTCAAAGATAATTTCTTTGGGAGTTCAACAGACAACAATTTCTGGTTTTCCAGAATATGACACTGGTTGAATTTCTTTTATCTTGTTTTGAAATCTTCCTTTACAAGGAAGAGACTCTAAATAATATCTGGCTTGATTAGGAAAGACTTTGAAGATTGCTGCTTGCAAGCTGTGCTCTATTCAAGACATCAACTGACGAAAATATTTTTTTAAAAAACAGCCTCTGATTTTTCCTTTTCTAAATTTCTTCTGTGGTTTTGGATAGGTGCCACCTCTTTCAATATGTAATGACTATTGCCACCCTGGTTTTCAAAAAAAAAGGAAGGAAGGGGAGAAATTTTGCTGTTATGATTGTTCTCCATGCCCTCATGGAGAAATCTCAAACCAGAAAGGTAAGGCAGGAAAAGTGATGCTTGTTGGGAAGTCAGAGATCTTAAAAGACATTGTATTCCACACTTTCGATGGAGGTCGTCTGAACCTTGCAAACTCTGTTAAAAGCCTAGGGGTTATACTGGATCCAACTCTACTGCAAGAAATGCAACTTAATGCACAAAATGCTTTCTACAACCTTAGTCTAGCTTGGAAACAGGCTGACTAGGCCAAAGCCTAGGGGCCCCACAAGGACTAGGAGCCCATCATTTTATTTTATTTTTGCTAAGGCGCACCCCCACATAAATGACAATTAATTGATTCTCTTATATAACCTCTATTAATAAGATAATTAACTGCTTCCTTATTGAAGTGAAATAGTCTCTTGTATTAAAACAATTATCCATAAATTATATATATATTAATGAATAATAACGTTATTCGCTTCAAAATATTACAGTTTTGAACAATTATACCCCCAAATGTGCTTTCCTGAAGAGTACTATTTGTGCAATAAAAATATTTTTAAAATAGTGAATAGAATTCTTCAAGAAACCCTCAAAATGTATATAGGGCTATGTACTGTGGTCTAGTACCTTACCATACTAGAGTCAGGCTGTCAGCTGTAGTGGGGTGAAAGACTGAAGTGCCCCAGAGGGGGCTCAAAATACCTGAAAGCCTAGGGGCCCAGGGCCAAGCTACACATGACGAATGACACTTGAATGGCAAGTGTATTTCTCCCTGTTCACTTGCCCTCCACTCAATCCACTTGCCGTTCAAGTGTCATTCATCATGTGTAGCTTGGCCCCCAGTCATGGGTTAATACGGCTCTGCTTGAAAGAGGATTTCTACCTTGACACGGCCAATTTGGCCACTTGAATTCGTGCTATGGCAACAGCAAGACTTGATTATTTACACAGGTATTTCACCTAAGGGCCAAGCTACAAGTGACGAACGACACTTGAACGGCAAGTGTATTTCTCTCTGTTCACTTGCCCTCCACTCAATCCACTTGCCGTTCAAGTGTCATTCATCACTTGTAGCTTGGCCCTAAGTCAACTAAGAGATTCCAGTTGGTGCAGAATGCTGCAGCTCTGCTATTAGCCAGAGAAAGCAGGAGCATGGATATAACTCCCATTCTGCAGTCTCTCCACTAGTTAACCAATACCTTGAAATGTCCTTGATAGTGACTGTACTAATCTCTCACGATGTAACCTGACTTGAGTCTCAGTGAACAAGGTGGACTACAAACAAACAAACAAACAAACAAACAAACAAACAAACAAACAAACAAACAAACAAACAAACAAACAAACAAACAAACAAACAAACAAACAAACAAACAAACAAACAAACAAACAAACAAACGTGTAGTGAACATTTCTGGTTATGGAAGAGAGGTGATTTTTACCAGTTCTTTCCTCTTGCTGAAAAACTTCAATTCCTCCCACCCTTCACTTTTCCTTGGGAGGAGCTACCCTGAGGCAGCGTTGAGTGACAGTGGGGGGGGGGGGTTGCAGGCAAGCAAATTAAGCGCTGCTGATGGCAATCTCTTCCATCACTGGATATATTCTATTGGATTCATGCTATTAAAAGCAGCAGTAATGAGAGGCCATTAAAACGTTATTTTAGGCAATTACTTCCTTGGCAACAAGCCATTACATCATGAATAACATTGCTGTTTGGCTCACTAGATTCGACCAAATATCACACAAACTTAAGATGATACTTTTTCCTTTTTTCCAGACCTGGACGACTGCATTAAATGTCCTGAAGATCAGTATCCAAGCAAGGACCATGATCAATGCATTCCCAAGGCGATAAGCTTTCTGCATTACAAAGAACTTCTAGGAACTATTCTAACTTCCATTGTAGTTTCTTGTTCTCTGATCACACTTATGGTTCTAGGAACTTTCATTAAGCACAGAGATACTCCTATTGTCAAAGCCAACAACAGGGATATAACTTACACTCTTCTCATCTCTCTCCTTCTCTGCTTCCTCTGTCCTTTGCTATTTCTTGGAGAACCAAGAAAGGTGACCTGCTTCCTCCAGCAATCTGCTTTTGGCATCATCTTCACAGTGGCTGTTTCTTGTGTGTTGGCCAAAACCATCACTGTGTTTGTCGCTTTCATGGCCACCAAACCAGGGTCCAGCATGAGGAAGTGGATAGGGAAACGACTGACCATTTCTATTGTCCTTTCTTGCTCCCTCATTCAAGCTGCAATTTGCATGGCTTGGCTAGAAACCTCTCCCCCATTCCCAGATTTTGACATGCAGTCAATGACTACAGAGATAGTGGCCAAATGTAACGAAGGGTCTCACATCATGTTTTATGCTGTCCTGAGTTATATGGGTCTTCTGTCCCTCATCAGCTTAACTGTGGCTTTCCTAGCCAGAAAGCTGCCTGACAGTTTCAATGAGGCCAAGTTCATCACCTTCAGCATGCTGATCTTTTGCAGTGTTTGGGTGTCTTTTGTTCCAACCTACCTGAGCACCAAAGGGAAATACTTGGTAGCTGTGGAGAGCTTCTCCATTTTGGCTTCCAGTTCTGGGTTACTGGGCTGCATCTTTTTCCCTAAATGCTACATGATTTTACTGAGACCAGATTTGAACACAAGAAAGCAAATTACAAGAAAAGCAGATCAATCCAAGATATTTTTATAGATGGTCATCTCATGTAGCATAGGAATTTAATTTATTATTGAAGTCAGGCTGGTGGTACAGATATTTCAATCCAATCCATTCTTTCTTCTGTGGTAAATATAAATGTTAAAATTTTGCCAGATATTCTCACCTACAGTTATGTCAATGGTTCATGTAAATTTGAAGAAGCTGCTGTGGTATATTTCCTGTCAGAATCAAATAAAATAGCAGGCTTTGGAATTCACTAGAACACTTCACTGGACTAGATGATTACTAGGGGAGATGTTTCAGAGCATGGTGTAAAGTCTACTCTTTGGAATGGTTTAAAATAGAACTCAGATGTTGAAAATAAATCACAAAGAGAGTATTTTTGTGCTCGTTGCTGCAGTTCATTTATTATATGAAGTCACTCCATTGGTTTTCCATTAGTTACTGGACTTAATTCAAGATCATTACTATCACATTCAAAGCCCTTCACGGTTTCAGACCTGCCTGTCTGTGCAAGCATCTCTCCCCCCATGTTCCACGATGACAGCTTTGCTCATCTGGTCAAGGCCTTCCGCTGATACTACCCTGCAGTTGGGCTAAGTCAACAGCTGCCCGTGCTTCTTCTGTGGTAGTTCCCAACTTATGGAATGGTCTGTCTGAGGAGGTCAGGATAGCTCCCACACTCCTGGCTTGGGGCAAACTATCTAAAACTGAATTATTCAGGAAGGCTTTCTACCCAGATTATATGGCTGTGTAGCTCAGAGAGATGCATTGTTAGGGGCAGGGTCTATAAGCTACTCTGTTGGGTACTATTAAGTATTGAGATTTCAGCTCATAGTAACATCTTAATTGAAGACTGGAAGAAGACAGTCTGAGGGCCAAGCTACACATGACGAATGACACTTGAACGGCAAGTGGATTGAGTGGAGGGCAAGTGAACAGGGAGAAATACACTTGCTGTTCAAGTGTCATTCGTCATGTGTAGCTTGGCCCTAAGAAAAATAAGAAGGACCATGCTGATTCCATAAGGTGAAGCATTACAGGCAAGGATGAGTGGCTTGCATTCATTAAAGTGTGTCAGCACAGTGTTGGATGATAGGAGCTCTTTAACGGTGGCGAATGCATGAGCGTGCTTTCAATCCCGGGCCCAGAGAGCGTTTTTTTCCAACAGTCAATGCAAAGTCTCAGCTAATGATGCCTTGTGCGGCAGGGACGAGTGATAAAAGTTCAGGAGCCCGAGAAATGCTTGAAGTTCCTTCTTTGAAGAAGGCGGAGGCACACGGGTGATGGATTGCACCTTGTTGTCTGTAGGTTGGATGCCATCAGCATCAATTAGGAACCCCAGGAATTCCATTCACAGCATGCTGAATTGGCATTTTTCTTTTTTCACCTTCAGTCTGGCGTCTTGGAGATGACGAAGAACTTGTCGAAGGCGGCCGACGAGTTTGGTAGAGGACACCACTGCAATCAGGATGTTGTCAAAATATGGGATGACTCCTGGAATGCCCCTCAGCAGACCCTCCATAAGTTTCTGAAAGATTCCAGGGGCCACACTAACTCCAAACTGGAGCCGCTTAACTTTGAACGCTCTGCGGTGGGTTACCGTGGTTTGTACTTCTGTGGTGACATCATCCACAGGTTGTTGCTGGTAGGCTTGTGCCAGGTCAATCTTTGTGAAGATCTTCCCTCCTGCTAGAGATTCCAGGAGGTCACTGACTATAGGCACCGGGTATGCATGCTGTTGGAGAGCCTTGTTTATGGTGCATTTGTAGTCCACACATATGCATAGTGCTCTGTTGGACTTGATGGCTGTGATGATTGGAGTCTCATAAGGGGCTCAAGGACCCCCTGGGCAATCAGTTGCTCTAGCTCCTCATCAATGCATGGTTTGAGGGCAAAGGGAACTCAACACACCTTCAAATGTGTTGGGGGGTACTGCTGGCTCGAGGTTGAAGGAGTCTGTGCTTATCCTGCCATCCTGGCCAGTGGCAATAGCCACTCAGGCAGGTAGCAGCTCTTTGTCTCCTCGGGAGGAGGAAGGCAGAAGGTGCACCCTGCATATGAGGCTCATCTTTGGGGGGCAGAGTTTTGTAGCCTTAGCTGGCTTCTCTGCCCCCATTGCTTCAGTCACGCCTAATGCTCGGCCCACCCACCTCACCGTGTTGCAGTGCGGGATTAGTCGGTTGTCGGTTCGGGGCCAGGTAGGAATTTTTCTCTCCTTGTCCCTGATTGGCACTTGGGATTGGAGTTTGTTCACCTACTTCACACTGTGAGGAGAGGTAGGTAATTGGCATGGTGGGTCTGAGGTAATTTCCCAGGTAGCAGGATTTAAGTTAGGGGAAATTTGAGTGGGCTGGTGAGCACCCTTGGCACCTCCCCATTGGTGGGGAATTGGGGTCTGTCAGGAGCAGCTGGCTGCTATATGGCCCAGTTGCGAGGACAGACACCCTGGGTGGGGAACCCCTGGACAAGCCAGTCTCCCCCTGCTGCTGTACAGCTCGGTGGGGGAGCTTTATAGGGGTGAACCACTTGGCCTGGCCAGGCCAGGCCCCAGCCATTCGATGGATGGCTCGCACTCGGGGCAGTGGGTGCTTGCCCAGACAAGTCAGGGCGGGGTCCAGGAGTGACCCCAGGGCCTGATCTGTACCGCTAGTTAGGCCCTTGCCGTAGTTGATGTTTACATGTTGTGATTTTAATAAAGCGGCCCATTTTAGAACCCAAATACTGTGTGCCTTTCATTCCGACTGAGGGGGCAATTAGGGAGTTTCCACACTGCTAAACATGCCATGTAAGTTAGTTATTCTTGCTTTAGAAAGATTTTATCTCTGTGTTTTATCTTTCTTTGTTTTTCAAATTTCTGCTACCATGCCCTATTGAATCTCTTTCACGGAATGTCCTAAGTGTTGTTCATTATTGTGCTTTGTTCAATGAATGTCCTAGCTGTTAATTACATTGTATTTTAACTTGTACTGTGTAAACTGCCTTGGATCTCAGTGAGAAGGCAGCATAACAACAGCAATAGCAATGGCAATAACAAAAATAATACTTGATTAAAAAAAATATTAGCTTAAGAATTTGCAGCACCGATTTACCTCCTCACTTTTCCTCCCTAAGGGGAAAAAACCTAAAAAAGCTAACTAGGAGAGCGTTACAAGATCAAATAATTGCCTAAACAAACACATCGATCTCTTGGGAAGCTATAACAATCAGATCAGTATATATTAATTCCAGTTCTGTAATGATTTTAAAGAGGCAATATTTGGGTGTCTAGAGTTGTTTAAATAACACAAATGTCCGTATTAGAGTTGTTTATACTGGACACAACCACAATAGCGAACTCACTGAACAATTTGCAAGGTAAGTTGACAGCAACTCTAGTTGTTTGGGGATGATCTGAATGGTGGGACGTGACTGTATCAATGGTCGCTCCGTCTGCCATGCAGGAGGATGGAGGACTGCCCCAGAACTGAATCAAAATAGGCAGAAGACCAAACAAAAATGCTTGATATTCTTTGAGGGTCAAGAAGCAGCTTTATCCAAGATTAAACTGTCTAGAAAACTTCATTGGGGGAGAGTTTGGCATCATTTATAGGACTAACAGTGCAATCCTAAACAGAGCTACACGAGTCTAAGGCCCTTGAAATCAATGGGTTTAGATTGGAGTAACTCTGCTTAGGATTACAGTGTATATGTATGTCTATTTATGAAGCATTACAGACTGCATTTTATGGGATGATTTTTAATAAGCTGGTAGGTAGACCGTCATTTTGGAAGCTGTGAAGGTAAGAAGCAGGACTAAATATCTGAGAGATCTTCTAAGTTTGTGGTTCTGTGGTCCTATATTATTATCTGGGTGCATTTAGAGTTGCCAAATGACATCCAGCATTGTTCAGATGTTTCCTTGACTTCAGAGCAACTTGCCATAACTTCGTGCACATGTGGGTGTGGGTGTGAAAAGCAAAAGTCAGCAGCATCCTTTTCACTTGGCAATCGTTTTTAAACAATACAGCATTGATAGCTCAGTTGCAAAGCATATTTCTTTCATGTAGAAAGAGTCAGGTTCAACCCCAGGCCTCTCGTGTTAAAAAGATCTTGTGTAGCAGGACTGGGAAAGAATTTTGACACTTAGGGCAAAGCTACAAGTGACGAATGACACTTGAACGGCAAGTTTACTTCTCCCTGTTCACTTGCACTCCACTCAATCCACTTGCTGTTCAAGTGTCATTCGTCACTTGTAGCTTGGCCCACAAACACACGTGAACACAGATGCAGCTGCCTTGTACTGAATCAGACGATTGATCCATTAAGGACAACTTTGACTGCTTGGTCTGGCAGTGGCTCTCCAGGCAGAAGTCTTTCCTGTCCCCAATGGCTGGACCTTTTCAACTGGAGATGCCAAAGATTGAACCTGGGACTTCTGCATGCAAAGCAGAGGCTCCCCAACTGAAGCCCCTTGAAGGCTTCATTTTCAGGATAGAAAAATGGACTGATAGTCTAGCTTAGTATAAAGAACAAAGGAATCAGATTATTGAGTTCCGCTCCAGTATACCATTGCACATGCTACTGCTTAAGAGATTGAGGGGTCTGTACGTTGAAATGATTTGAGCTGCTATCAGTGGTTCAAGACAAGGAACACATCATTAATGACCAGCTCAAACCAGTTCAATACATACCTGCAACCTATCCTGGACATTGATACTGCTTTCGTAGATAATGGGAGGCAAATCTTTTCTTGCCCACAGACAGCCTGCAAACATTCAATGCACTTCTCAATATGGACACAAACTCTGGGACCAGGGCATGCAATAAACCAAGATGACAACCCTGTCATTATTTTCACTCCAACAACTTAATTACTACATCAGTGATACCATCTCAGGATCATTCACTTGTTCTTTCACCACCATCTATGCCCTCAAGTGCAGGTCTGGAGGACCCACTTCCAAAAGGATGTGGACGAAATCGAGAGGGCGCAGAGCAAGGAGGATGATCAGGGGTCTGGAGACTGAGCCCTACGAGGAAAGGCTGAGGGCCTTGGGAATGTTTAGTTTGGAGAAGACGAGGTTGAGGGGGGACATGATTGCTCTCTTTAAATATTTGAAAGGCTGTCATTTGGAGGAGGGCAAGGAGCTGTTCCAGTTGGCAGCAGAGGGTAGGACCTGAAGCAATGGGCTTAAATTACATGCACAAAGGTACCGGCTGGATATTAGGAAAAACTTTTTCATGGTCAGAGTAGTTCAAAGGTGGAATCAGCTGCCTAGGGAGGTGGTGAGCTCCCCTTCACTGGCAATTTTCAAGAAGAGGCTGTATGAATACTTGTCAGAGATGTTTTAGGCTGATCCTGCACTGGGCAGGGGGTTGGACTAGATGGTCTGTATGGCCCCTTCCAGCTCTGTGATTCTGTGAATGTCTTTCAGCTCCCTATATTGGACAAACAGGTCAGTCCCTTCATGAAAGAGTAAATGAATATAAATCTATCAAAAGTCACTACATTCAAAAACAGTGGGAGGACATTTTAATCTTCCAGAACATTCCATCTCTGACACCAGAGTAGCAGTTCTCAAGCAGAGAAACTACGAAGGAAAATTACTATGTGAGGTTGCTGAAATTGAGTTTATTTGCAAATTTGGTACAACAGACTCCGTTGGAATTAGTAGGGACATTGGATCCTTCTCTCACTAAAGATACCGATTTTCATACCGCAACTCTATTAATCTAATAACAGTATTATTATACCTTACACCTTTACTTTAAATACCCCTCCCACCTTCTGGCTGGATAAAACCCTACGTACTTCTTCTAAATGTATCTGAAAAAGGGATCTTTGGCTCTCAAAAGCTCATACATATTTTTTATTGTTATTTAAGTTGTGGGGTCTGCATATGTGCCAAACCCCTTTGTTAGATTTGGAATGAAGATGTTTGTCCACACGTGCCTGTTTCTTATGAGAAGACTCTTGATTTGCTGTTTTAACAGAGAAATCCTAAAATGAAATCAATTAGCTTAGACTGGAGGAGACTGGAGGTTTAGGATTTCACTATAAATCAAGGGAATGACTAGATAGGCAACTCTGCCCATTCCAACTTGTCCTCCCTACCTTGAGTTTTTGGGGGTGAGTTCTTGTTCAACTACATTTTAAATAAAAATTATACACAGACAGGGGTTTGTTAACTGAGCTGGCTACAAGTATTAATGTCAATCCTTTCCCTCCACTTTTATTCCCTAATCTAGAGCAGACATGAAATACAATGAAACCACAGTGAACGAGTTCATTCTTCAGGGATTCACCGATATCCGTATCCTTCAGCTGTTGTTCTTCAGCCTCCTCTTCTTCTCCTACCTGCTGACAATCATCGGAAACGCTGCAATCATCACCATTGCTCATATTGATCACCGACTACGGACCCCAATGTATTTTTTCCTTTGGAATTTCTCCCTCCTGGAGATCGGCTTCACCACTGCCATTGTTCCCCAAACTTTGACCCAGCTGGCAACAGGAAATAAAAAGATCTCTTATATTGGGTGCATGCTCCAGTCATTCTTGTACTTCCAACTAGGCACCTCTGAGTTCTTCCTCTTAGCTGTTATGTCCTTCGATCGCTATGTGGCCATTTGTAACCCCTTGCACTATCCAACTATCATGAACAACCGAATTTGCACCTCCTTGGTTCTGTGTTCTTGGCTTGGCAGTTTTCTTCTGATTATTGGTCCATCAATGCTTTTTCTACAGTATCCAATCTGTGGTTCAAATGTTCTTAATCATTTCTTCTGTGACAACACACCCTTGATTAAAATTCTGTGTGGTGACACACGGCTGCTACAATTCCTTGGATTTATTTCAGCTGTGTTTTCTGTGCTGGGCAGTTTGAGTATTACAATTGTGTCCTATGTCAATATCGTCAAAACCGTGATACGTATCCCCTCTGCTACGGGGAGACAAAAGGCCTTCTCTACATGTGCCTCTCACTTCATTGTGGTGTCCATTACCTATGGGAGCTGCATCTTCCTGTATATCAAACCGAATCAGAACAGTAAATTAGAGCTGGGCAAAGTGGTGGCCGTTCTCAACACGATGGTATCCCCTTTGCTCAACCCTTTCATATACTGTTTGAGGAACAAACAGGTCCAGGAGGCCTGGAGAGATGCCTTGGTAAAATTCATTGCCATTAGCAAAGGGACAGGAAAACTCTGAAAGGACAAAGAGATGCATTATATCAGGACAAAATGAATATGGAAGATGGAGACAGCATCTGTGGTCTTGCAGAAATGCTGCCTGAACAAATAAAAATGTTGGGTTGGATCCTGACTAAATTATCAATTAATTATAGACATTTCCATCCATGTTCTGAAACTTTTCTGCCTTCCCGTCACCAAAATGCTTCTCCTAAAGGAGGTGAGCAGGCTGCAAAGGGAATACAATGAGCCCATGTGGTATAGTGGTACAGTGGTTAGAGTGTCACTCTAGGATCTGGGAGACTCAAGTCTGAATGCCCACTTTGCCATGGAAGCTTGTTGGGTGATCACAACCCAAGTCACATACACTCATCCTCACCTACCTCACTGGGTTGTTTTGAGGATAAAATGGATGAGATAAGTATTATGTGAGCTGTGTTGGGTTTCCATTGGGGAGAAAGGAGGGGTATAAATGAAGTTAATTAAACAAATATTTAAGGAGGCAGAAAGGTTTGATTCCGTCAATGAAACCAAACTTTGTGTCCAACCCGTTGTATTTTACTGTACATTATAATTTGCAGTTTTTATGTTTGTATAATAGTTTTGAAGTGCCTTACTGGAACTGAGCTCTTTTCAGGCCACATTCTATGCCAAGGAACAGAAAATCCTGTGGGCGAGGGCGCATTCTTGACTGTAAATTCAGTTCATGTACCCTCTTGGTTGTCTTGGACATTCCAATCACATCATGTGAACTGAGACTCTGCCATGAATACTCTCCACAGGCTATTCTCACCATATCATGCATAGGGAAGTCGGAACTAACAAGAAAGTTGTCTTTTAGAGAAGTTCATCTGCCATTGCTAATCTTAACATTGAACCTCTCCCCGCCCAAGAAAATTCTGAGAAAATTTTATACACTGAGCAACAGCAAATCATGTCCCGCTATGGCTTTTGGAGACTGTGTGAAGTTCAATAGGAGATTCTTCAAGAGAAGTGTTTGAAAACAGCATCTGGGATTGATTTTCATTCTAAAGCATTCTTTTATCAAGATCAACTTTGCTCATCTGGTCAGGGCCTTCTGTAGATACCACCCTGCCATTGGGGAAAATCAACAGCTGTCTGTGCTTTCTCTGTGGTAGCCCCCACATTATAGAATGACCTACCTGAGGAGGCCTGGAAAGTTCCCACCTTCCTGACTTTGTGCAAACTATGCAAAAATATTCAAGAGAGCTTTCTTCCCAGATTATTGGACTGTGTTGTAAGAAGTAGCTCAGAGAGATGCGTTATTAAGGGCTACTTTGTTGTGTACTGTATGTAGATGTAGAAATGCGCCTACTAGGGAGTTTCCACATTGATTAACATGCCATGTAAATTAGTTATTCTTGCTTTAGAAAGATTTCATCTCTGTGTTTTTTCTTTATATTTGTTTTTCAGATTTCTGCTACCATGCCCTATTGAATCTCTTTCACTGAATGTCCTAACTTCTTCATGCACTATTGAACTTTGCTCAATGAATGTCCTAGCTGTTGATTACATTCTATTTTAACTTGCACTGTATCTGCCTTATATCTCAGTGAGAAAGGCAGCCAAATGATGATGATGATATAGTAAAAAAAAATTAGCTTAAGAATTTGCAGCATGCCCTTATCTCCTGACTCCCCCTCCCTAAGGGGAAAAAAGAAAAGAAAAGCTAACTAGGTCAGAGTAACAGGATATAATAATTGCCTAAACAGAAGCATTGATCTCTTGGGAATCTATAACAATCAGATCAGTATATATTAATTTCAGTTCTATGTTTATTTAAAGAGGAAGTATTTATGTGGTCTAGAGTTGTTTACACAACACAAATGTCAGTCTAGAGTTGTTTACACAACACAAATGTCAGTCTAGAGTTGTTTACACTGGATACAGCCATAATGGTGAACCTATTGAACAATTTGCAAGGTAAGTTGCCAACAGCTCTAGTTGTTTGGGGATCTGCTGAATGGTGGAACTTGACTGTATCAATGGTCGCTCTGTCTGCCATGCAGGAGGATGGAGGACTGCCCCAGAACTGAATCAAAATAGGCAGAAGACCAAAAAAAAATGCTTAATATTGCTTGAGGGTCAAGAAGCAGCTTTATCCAAGATTAAACTTTCTAGAGAACTTCATTGGGGGAGAGTTTGGCATCATTTATAAGACTATTTGTCTACCTATTTAGGAAACATTACAGTCTGCATTTTACAGGATGATTTTTAATAGGCTAGTAGGTAGATGGTCCAGTGTGGAGACTGTGAAGGGAAGAAGCTGGACTAAATATCTGTGAGATCTTCTAAGTTTGTGGTTCTGTGGTCCCATATTATACTATGGGCTCCTTTAAAGTTGCCAGCATTGCTTCAGCATTGCTCAGATGTTTCTTTGACTTCCAAGCTACTTGCCATAACTTTGTGCATGTTTCATGTATTGTCGAAGGCTTTCACGGCCGGAGAACGATGGTTGTTGGGGGTTTTCCGGGCTGTATTGCCGTGGTCTTGGCATTGTAGTTCCTGACGTTTCGCCAGCAGCTGTAGCTGGCATCTTCAGAGGTGTAGCACCAGAGGTGCTACACCTCTGAAGATGCCAGCCACAGCTGCTGGCGAAACGTCAGGAACTACAATGCCAAGACCACGGCAATACAGCCCGGAAAACCCCCAACAACCATTTGTGCATGTTTGTTTGTGTGTTTGTTTGTGTGTGTGTGTTTGAAAAAGCATCATTTTAAAGCAAAAGTCAGCAACACCCTTTTCACTTAACAGTCATTTTTAAACAATGCAGCATTGACAGCTCTGTTGCAGAGCATAATTCTTCCATGTAGAAAGGGCCAGGCCTCTCGTGTTAAAAAGATCTTGTGTAGTAGGACTGAGAAAGAATTTTTAACACTTAAACACACATGAACACAGATGAAGCTGCCTTATACTGAATCAGACCATTGATCCATTAAGGTCAACCTTGTCTGCTTGGCCTGGCAATAGCTCTCCAGGGTCTCAGATAGAGGTCTTTCCTATCACCTAGTGCCTGGTCCTTTTCAACTGGAGATGCCAAAGATTGAATCTGGGACCTTCTGTGTACAAACCCGAGGCTCCTCAACTGAGCCACAGTCCCTCCTCGTGGAGGCTTCACTTGGAGGATAACAAAATAGACTGATGGGCTGCTTCCACACACGTTGGATAATCCACTTTCAATACGCTTTAGTGAACATTTATAACTGATTTTCCGTGTGTGGAACAAAAAATCCACTTCTAAAGGATAACTAAAGTGCATTGAAAGTGCATTATTCAACGTGTGGGGAAACGGCCAAAGTCTATCTTAGTATAAAGAATGAAGGAATTGTCAGACTATGGCATCCCAGATAGCCAGAGTCTGCCTTCCTCCCTTCTGTAAGAAGCCAAGGTCTCTTGATTTCAAAAGGTTTATTTGAAAGACAGCATTCAGGCCCAGATGTCCACACTCCAGAACCAAGACGATCCTGGCTGAGCACAAGCTTTGTTAGGAATGAGATACAAAATGAAAGTTGTTACAGATCAAACCCTCTGTTCCCAGCCTCCCCGCAGAGTCCACATTGTTGGACGCTGTCCTGTGGGAAAGCTGGTTCGTCAAGGTCGACTTTGAAGGGAGCAGATAAGACGCAGCATCCTCTCCCATGGAAAGTGCGGTCATGGCACAGCTTAGACCTGGAAGGAGAGAAAGACTAACAACTACTTAAATTAACACGGTGTGACTTAGGTTCAGCTCTCATAGCATGACAGATCATGACAGGAATTAGATTACGGAGTTCAGCTCCAGGATACATGCTACTGCATAAAAGATTGTGGGGTCTGTATGTTGAACTGATTTGAGCTGGGAACTGTGTGTGACTACCAGTGGTGTTCAACACAAGGAACACATCATTAATGACCAGCTCAAACCAGTTCAAGACATCATTAATAACCTGAAACATATGCTGAACAGTAATACAGCTCTCATTGATATTTGGAGGCAAACTTTTCTTGCCCACAGACAGCCTGCCAACTTTAAACAACTCCTCACTCACAACAATGCTCTTCCCAATATGGACACAAACTCTGCAATAAACCAAGATGACAACCCTGTCGCTATTTTCACTCCAACAACGTAATTACTGCACTTAACAACACCAGCTATACCATTTCAGGATCACTCACTTGTTCTTCCACCATTATCTACACCATCAAGGGTTAGCAATGCCTTTCAGCTTCCTATATTGGACAAACAGGTCAGTCCCTTCATGAAAGAGTAAATGGATATAAATCTGATATCAAAAGTCACTACATTCAAAAACATTGGGAGGACGTTTTAATCTTCCAGAACATTCCATCGCTGACTCCAAGCAGTTCTCAAGCAGAGAAACAACAAAGGAAAATTACTATGCGAGTTTGCTGAAATTAAGTTTATTTGCAAATTTGGAACAATGGACTCGGTAGGAATTAATAGGGACATTGGATCCTTCTCTCACTAAAGATGATGATTTTCATACGCCAATTCTATTAAACTAATAACAGTATTATTATACCTTACACCTTTACTTTAAATACCCCTCCCACCTTCTGGCTGGATACATACTTCTTCTAAATGCATCTGAACAAGGGAGCTTTGATTTTTTGTTTGTTTTTATTTAAGTTGTGGTGTCTGCACATGTGCAGAAATCATTAATCTGCTTCTTCAGTTCTTCCACATCTTTTAACATTTTGGAATTTTTTTCTGGAAACATTTCTCATTCAATACCTGGCCCAGTTGTGTGGATTTTTTGAGCTCCACAGTACAGGACAGGTTTAGGATCCAATATATGATCCCATAATTAGAGATAAAATGATTTGATTATGAGGATTTGAGTCCAGTGGCACTTTAGAGCCCCACAAGATTTTCAGCATGGAAGCTTCCGTGAGTCAGAGCTCTCTTCTTCAGGCACTAATGTGTTAATTGAGTCTGGTGGCTACTCAAAAAAAGTGCCAAATGCATTGTATTTGGATAGGAGTGTGTTTACTGTTTCTAGCAACATGTAAAGGATATGGTAAATATCACTGTCTTATCAGAACCCCATTAAGGAAAAGTAGCTTCCTTGGTGGTCTAAGGGGAAGGCACTAGATAACAAGTTCACTGCTTAACAATTAAGAAGATTCTAGGCAAAACAAAGCATTAGAGAGACAGCGCCGTTCTAAAAAAAGCTAACTGAACAATAGAACTGCAAGTGAGTTTGGCATAGGATAATGAACACCCATAACAAAGAGTTTTTATTTTATATTTCCTAGTGAGTTTGGGCAGTTTTTGCCTGAGACCCCCCCCCCCCTGCCCAATACCCACACAGACACAAAGAAACCTAGTGAAACCATGGCTATTTCCACACACGTTGAATAATGCACTTTCAATGCACTTTAGTTATCCTTTAGAAGTGGATTTTTTGTTCCACACATGGAAAATCAGTTATAGATGTTCACTAAAGCGTATTGAAAGTGGATTATCCAACGTGTGTGGAAGCAGCCCATTTGGAGTAAAAATCGTTTCAGATGGGCTGCATTGCTGGTCTGTAGTAAAAGAGGAAAATTCACATCCACCAACAACCAAGTTTTCATGTGTCAAAAGCTCCCTTTGTTTAATAGTGAGATTCGAAGCAGAATTATTGCAATCTAAGTCCATTGAAATCAACAGGCTTAAACAGGAGTAATTCTGCTTAGGATTTCACTATAAATCAAGGGAATGACTAGATAGGCGAAACTGCCCATTCCAATTTGAACTCCTGGGCCGTTTCCAGACGGCCCCCCGCCTCGCGAAACGTCGCGCGTCGTTGCACAGAAAACACGAAATATCGCGTTTTCTCTCGCGAGTTTTGCACGAGAAAACGCGATATTTTGCATTTTCTGCGCGACGACGCGTGACGTTTCGCGAGGCGGGGGGCCGTCTGGAAACGGCCCCTATCTGGGTTTTGGGGGGGTGAGTTCTTATTCAACTCATTTTAAATAAAAATTATACACAGACAGGGGTTTGTTAACTAAGCTGACTACAAATGTTAATGTCAATCCTTTCCCTTCATTTTCATTCCCTAATCTAGAGCAGACATGAAATACAATGAAACCACAGTGCGTGAGTTCGTTCTTCAGGGATTCACAGATGTCCGTATGCTGCAGCTGTTGTTCTTCAGCCTCCTCTTCTTCTCCTACCTGCTGACAATCATCGGAAACGCTGCAATCATCACCATTGCTCATATTGATCACCGACTACAGACCCCAATGTATTTTTTCCTTTGGAATTTCTCCCTCCTGGAGATCGGCTTCACCACTGCCATTGTTCCCCAAACTTTGACCCAGCTGGCAACAGGAAATAAAAAGATCTCTTATATTGGGTGCATGCTCCAGTCATTCTTGTACTTCCAACTGGGCACCTCTGAGTTCTTCCTCTTAGCTATTATGTCTTTTGATCGCTATGTGGCCATTTGTAACCCCTTGCACTATCCAACTATCATGAACAACCGAATTTGCACCTCCTTGGTTCTGTGTTCTTGGCTTGGCAGCTTTCTTCAGGTTATTGGGCCATTAATGCTTTTTCTACAGTATCCAATCTGTGGTTCAAATGTTCTTAATCATTTCTTCTGTGACAACACACCTTTGATTAAAATTCTGTGTGGTGACACACGGCTGCTACAGTTCCTTGGATTTGTTTCAGCTGTGTTTTCCGTGCTGGGCAGTTTGAGCATTACAATTGTGTCCTATGTCAATATCGTCAAAACCGTGGTACGTATCCCCTCTGCTACGGGGAGACAAAAGGCCTTCTCTACATGTGCCTCTCACTTCATTGTGGTGTCCATTACCTATGGGAGCTGCATCTTCCTGTATATCAAACCGAATCAGAACAGTAAATTAGAGCTGGGCAAAATGGTGGCCATTCTCAACACGATGGTATCCCCTTTGCTCAACCCTTTCATATACTGTTTGAGGAACAAACAGGTCCAGGAGGCCTGGAGAGATGCCTTGGTAAAATTCACTATTGTTATTAAAGGGACAGGAAAATCTTGAGAAGACAGAGGTGAAAAAGATGTATTATATCAGGACCTGTAAGATGAAGATCACATTATCCTCCAAAGCCTTTGCAGAAATTCTATATGAACAAATAAAGATGTTGGGTTGGATCCTGACTAAATTTTCCATTAATGATAGACTTTTCCATCCATGTACTGAAACCTTTCTGTCTTGCCCTCCCCAAAATGCTTCTCCTAGAAGAGGTGAGCAGGCTGCAAAGGGAATACAGTGAGCCCATGTGGTACAGTGGTATAGTGGTTAGAGTGTCAGACGAGGATCTGGGAAACTCAGGTCTGAATGCCCACTTTGCCTTGGAAGCTTGTTGGGTGGTCTTGGGCCAGTCACATACATTCATCCTCACCTACCTCACTGGGTTGTTTTGAGGATAAAATGGATGAGAGAAGTATAATGTGAGCTACTTTGAGTCTCCAAGAAAGGAGGAGTATAAATGAAGCTAATAAAATAGACAAATAAATAGGGAGGCAGAAAGTTTTAATTCCATCAGTGGAACTGAAACCAAACTTTGGATCCAACTCATTGTGTTCTATTGAGCATTACACTGCAATGTATTTGTTTTTGGTGGAACTTGACAGTTTTCAAGTACCCTACTGGAATTGGGCATTTTCCAGGTCACACTCTATTTTGTAGAGCATTCTACGGGTGAATGTGCCTTCTTCACTGCAAATTCAATTCACATGGAGTCTTGGTGTCTTGGATGTTCCAATCAGGCCATGTGAACAAGATTGTGCCCAGATTATCCTGCAACGTCTTTTCTCATTGTATTTTGCACCAGGAAATCAGAGCTAACAAATAAGTTGTCTTTTAGAGTAGTTTGTCTACCATTGATAATCGTGCCATTGACTTGAAATGGGCACGAACAGCATTACAAATGCAAAAAAGTGCCCCTCCCCCCATGAAAATTCCAAGAAGGAAATTTTATATGCAATCATGTTCTGGTATGGGGTTTCAAGACTGTGTGAAGCTCTGTAAGAGATTCAATAAAATAAGTGTTAGAAAACAGTGTCTGAAATTGATTTTCCATCTAAAGAATCTCAGGATCAAATAATGAAGTTGCTGAATGGGTGGAATTTCAGCTCTTGAGAAAAGTTTCTAATTAGAAATATGTTGCCCCATGTTTATTTCTCTTTTGGTTTTTTGCTCTTAGTACTCACTTTTCATTTAAATAAAATAACTCTTTGATCAGAGTCACGTGAAATAACGAGGAAATAACATGAAAAACAGGGAGGAGAGTTCAGTACAGAGGTCCTTTTGAACTGGATCTGTACTGAGTGCTAAGCTGTCAATACTTCACTATGCAAATTATCATGGACCAAAGCACACTTGTTCTAATAGCACAGATTAGCCTGATCTTGTCAGAGCTTGGATGCTAAACAGGGTCATTATGTTGATGGGAGTCCACCAAGGAAGAGTGGGATGGCTGTGCAGAGGAAGGCAATGGCAAACCACCTCTGCTCAATTTTTGCCTTGAAAACCCCATGAGGTGGAACTTAATCGGATCCTTATGAGTTGGTTAAGAGTGATGCACTTTACTTTTAGAGTACACTTCTTCTTCAAGCAAATCCATGCTTTGGGAGGATTCAGATACCTTGCATTCACCATTGTCCTTCTACAAACACAAAGAAATTATGGTTGTTATGATAAATTCTCTTAATTCCTCTTGCCCCAGTTTCTCCGTGAAATCCAACAACCCTTTTCTTGCCCTCTTTTTAGGAATTTGGAGTCAACTTCCAATCAATTCCTTGCTGATCGAAGAGACATTTGAAGACAGGTGGGGCAGGAAGAGAGGTTCTGAAAAATGTCAGAATTTCACACAGTAGATGCTCAGAAGCAGGCGATGCCTATGGCTGAACTCAGTGCTAAACTTTAAAGGAATCAGAACACTCTGGCGCATACAATCCCCATAAACTCTCACCCTTCTACCCTTTTGAATTGGACATTATAACTACTTGTGGCAGTTACGACTCATTGGAAAATACAACTGGGGGTTAAAAATAGGTGAGCAGCTTCACAATGGTGATTGGACTTGCTGTGACAAAAATCAAGATAATCATACTATCTGGGCAAAGATCATCTACTAAACATACCTCTGGTATTTGCAATGGAAGCCAAACTTTACTCATGAAAACCCATCAATGATAGGGCCAAGCTACACATGACGAATGACACTTGAACGGCAAGTGGATTGAGTGGAGCGCAAGTGAACAGGGAGAAATACACTTGTTGTTCAAGTGTCATTCGTCACTTGTAGCTTCGCCCATAGTTAGCTAAGAAAGGGCAAGTGGAAAGGAATCCATCTCTGACAAAACAAAGGGAGTGTAACAGGTTCTCTGACCTATTGAAACCTGTGTGTTGTAGTGGTTAGAATCTTGGAGCAGAGCCAATTTCAGATGGCCTACCTTTTGCCAGAACGTTGCACGTTGTTGCGCCGAAAATGCGAAATATCACATTTTCTCATGTGAGTTTTGCGCGACGCCATGCGACGTCACACAAAACTTGTGCAAGAAAATGCAATATTTTGCCTTTTCGGCGCAACGACGCATGACGTTCCATTGAAAGGTAGGTCATCTGGAATCGGCCCAGGTTCAAAAAGATCCAATTTGGAAGACACACACCATCATGGAATGTTACCAGATGACTTTGGGCCAGTCACACACTCTCAGGGCCAAGCTGCAAGTGATGAATGACACTTGAACGGCAAGTGGATTGAGTGGAGTGCAAGTGAACAGGGAGAAATACACTTGCCGTTCAAGTGTCATTCGTCACTTTTAGCTTCGCCCTCAGTCAGACCTACCTCACAAGGTTTTTGTCAGGAGAAAATGAAGTAGAGGCGAATAATGTAAGTCACTTTGTTTCACTAAGAGGGATAATGACAGGGTGTAACATATTTTTATAAAATTTATTTTGAGTACAGTTTGCAAAAAGGACTTATCATTTTTGCTCTTGTGTCCTCCAGTATTGCTGCAGCTATATTGGCAGCAGGCAAAGATGCTCATTCTGTATTCTAACTATTGTTATATATGGCAAGTTCAGGGAGCTATGGGAAGTAGAGTGAGGTGCGGTGTGGCTGCCAACTATGAATAATCAGAATTTTAGTGTCTCTTCTTCCTTCGTATTAGTTCCTCTCTCCTGTTCAGCTCAGGCCTCAGCACAATAATGTAGCATTTGGGGGAAAAGATACAACCCAGTAACCCTGCACCAGAAGCCAAGATAGAAAAGATCTCCACAGCTACTGTGTATTTCCCTTTGGTGCTCAGGTAGGTTGGCACAAAAGACACCCAGACACTGCAAAAAATTAGCATACTGAAAGTAATGAACTTGGCTTCATTAAAAGTGTCCGGCAATTTCCTGGCGAAGAAAGCCACAATCAAGCTGATGAAGGACAGAAGTCCTAAGTAGCCCAGAGCAACATGAAACAAGAGAACAGACCCTTCATTACATTCTGCCACAATCTCTTCATTCAGTGACTGCATGTCAAAATCTGGGAAAGGAGGTGAGGTTTCTAACCACAGCAGACAAATTGCTGATTGAATGAGAGAACAAGAGATGATGATGGAGTTGGTCAGTCTTTTCCCTACCCACTTCCTCATGCTGGACCCTGGTTTTGTGGCCATGAAAGCTACAACCACAGTGATGGTTTTGGCCAACACACAAGACACCGCCATTGAGAAGATGATGCCAAACGCAGATTGTCGGAATAAGCAGGTCTCCTTCCTGGGTTGTCCAAGAAATAATAATGAAGAGAGAAAACAGAACAAGAGAGCGATAAGGAGTATGTAGGTGATATCCCGGTTGTTGGCTTTGACTAGTGGAGTATCTTTGTGTTTAATGAAAATTGCTAGTACTAAAGCTGTGATCAAGGAAAAAGAAATAGCAAGTGAAGCCAAGCTGATCCCTAATGTTTCTTCAAAAGACAGGAAGCTTATTTTCTTGGGAATACAGCTGTCTTGGTCCTTGCTTGGATACTGATCTCTTGGGCATTTGATGCAATCATCCATGTCTGAAAGGGAGAAAAAACAAGAGCCATCATACTAGCAATTCATGCAAGTCTTAAAGTTGATCTTTCTTGCTTCTTTTTGACATGACAGCAGTGCAGGAAATGTCATTTATGTTTTTAGAAATGTTTCTATGTCATCTGAACTGCTAATTGAATGTTTTCACTCTTGCTGAGTGTTATTGCTATGATTACTGATGATAATACTATTATTGATTTCATGTTTGCCTTGTGCACATCTGGTTGTGGACTCCATGTGAGAACTTGACTATCTGTGAATATCCTGCCCCCCCCCGCCTTGCTTTGATCCAAATCATCCTTCTCCCTCTCTGTTCAGGCATTATCCTAGTTCACAAGATTCCTCGGAAACGTAATACTTATGTTTCCTGATTCAAAGTTCTCTGGCCTTTAGGAATGATATTCCACATGTCTCCTGTCATCCAAGAGGGGAAAATACAAGAGTCAAGTTACTAATTAAAATATAAAATATTCCAAATAGGCATTTATTGGTGTACAGAAAGTAAGAGTTAAAAAAAAGTTAAAAACATAGGGCCCGAATAGCTGGCTACATGTATAGGTTAAAAATAAGTAAAAGGAAGGAAGCGTTTTGTGAGTGCAGCCCATGGCCTGCTGCAATTATTTGTATTTTGCCACACAAGACAAAGGATAAGTGTGTCAGGAGCATTTTTAAAAGGCAAGTGTCATTCGTCACTTGTAGCTCGGCCCTTAGTTTCCCAATTCCAGCATCAGCGAAAGGCTAGTTCACACATGCATGTACATCACTTGATAACCCATAGCTAAATGTGGAACTGAGAGCAGTGAGAAGCATTAGGTTTGAGATCGCTTTTCTTCGATGTTTGATTCTGTACAGAAATTCTAACGTGTACCAACGACTGTCCCACCCCAAGCACACCATTTTAAGTTACCATTTGGAATATTGTCGAAGGCTTTCATGGCTGAAGAACGATGGTTGTTGTGGGTTTTCTGGGCTATATTGGCGTGGTCTTGGCATTGTAGTTCCTGATGTTTCACCAGCAGCTGTGGCTGGCATCTTCAGAGGTGTAGCACCAAAAGACAGAGATCTCTCAGTGTCACAGTGTGGAAAAGATGTTGGCAGGTCATTTATGTGGCCTGTGACACTGAGGGCCAAGCTACACATGACAAATGACACTTGAAGGGCAAGTGGATTGAGTGGACGGCAAGTGAACAGAGAGAAATACATTTGCTGTTCAAGTGTCATTCGTCATGTGTAGCTTGGCCCTGAGAGATCTCTGTCTTTTGGTGCTACACCTCTGAAGATGCCAGCCACAGCTGCTGGCAAAACGTCAGGAACTACAATGCCAAGACCACGGCAATACAGCCCGAAAACCCACAACAACCATTACCATTTGGAACATGGTATCTGGATTAACCCAAAATGTTGATGCTGCCTAGCACCTACCCAGGTCATTTGAAATCTTCCCGTCTGGACATGGGGCACAATCATAGCAGCAAAATGTCTCCCCTTCCTTCTTTTTCTTCTGAAAGCCAGGGTAGCAGTAATCATTACACAAAGAAAGGGGTGTCCCCTATCCAAAAACATAGAAGTGGTTTAAGGTAGGGGAAAGATATTATTTTACAGTTCAATGGCTGATTGAGCAATTAAAATGGAATGAGTGAACACTATGTTCACAACAATTAGGTTAATACTTCTCCAGAAGAAGAAGCAGCAGCAGAAGAAGAAACTACTTAGACTTAACTATGCTTCGTCCCAGTAAAGAGTTTTTACTTGGCTCCCTTATAGATCTACCAAATACTAATGAAGGCATAGAAAATCTTTTCACTATGGAAAATACAAAATTGTTTTAAAATGTTATGAAGAATAGTGATTATGGACATTTTATAGAAACCTTCCTCTTTAGTATTGAAATGCAAAATGTGGCCTGTCTTGGTTATTAAGTCTAATCAAAGGAACAAGATAGACAAAATGAGAAAATCCATGTCCCTGGTTTACTCATTCAGAATGTGAAGTAACCCCTAAAAAGACCCTAAAATCCACACCTGGTTAAAACCATTTTGCCATGTAATCATGTTCTCATGAATGATAAATTCTTGCCCTCCAGGTGTATTGAGATTTACCCTGCCAATGTTCACTCTGAAGAAGGACTTGTTTGGGAATGTTACCAGGTTCGTTATATCTAATCCAGCTCTCATTTCTTTTTTATCATTAAAAGATAAACGTTCTCCAGCTGAGTTGTTAAAAGAAATGCCTTGAAGAAATGGATGTATCTAGTTGAAAATGGGGAAAAAAGAAACAACATACCCAGTATCTTATTGCTGAATATTACCAACATCACTATTGTTTCATTTAGGTAAAGGTAGTCCCCTGTGCAAGCACCGAGTCATTACTGACCCATGGGGGGACTTCACGTCATGACGTTTTCTTGGCAGACTTTTTGTTATGGGGTGGTTTGCCATTGCCTTCCCCAGTCATCATTGTTTCATTTGTCATCATTGTTTCATTTATTTTGATCTAATTTCATATAGAACCAGGGTGACCGTACAATTCTTTTGCATCTTTAAAATGTACAGGTTACAATTTTGAAGTTTCTGGCATCATGATAAACGAGAGTGTACAAGACTTGGTTAATCAATAATTTATGCATTATGCCCTCATTAATTCATATTGTAAAAAGTTTGATGATGTCTCATTTATATATGGCAAAATAAACATTTAATTGTGGAGTCACCATTACCTGCCAAGACTGAAGGTCTTGAAGTTTAGCTCTTTGACCACCAACCATTGCTCTGTGAGTGGCTCTTGACAAGTACATGGAATGAATAGCATGCGCTATGGCATAGACCGCATTGTAGATGCCATAACTGTGGCCAGTCAGGTGTATTTCAAACAGAGGCCCAGGAAGACTCTCCAATCTCTCCTCCCCAGTACAGACTTCATTATCCTTCTTTGGCTCCTGGGGATTTGGATAGGAACAATCAAATGCTTGTTCCCAGAATGCTCTAAGAAAACCATTCCCTTGTATCTTCAACAGTTGTATGTCTTCAAGAAAGTTCTGGAAGCCATGAACCTCATTTGAGTGAATTGTGAAGGCAATGGTCCCATGGAAGAACTGGAAATCCCAGGCTCTGTGAAGGCCAGTTAATGCAAAATCAACTTGGGATGTCATAATCCATACTTTCTTCAATGATGCATTTTCATTATAACTTGGATCACGTATATAAATAAGAGTGCTAAGTAATATAAGGGTCATAGAGTCTCCATAGAGAATAAATATATTGGCATTGCTGTCTTTAAAAGGCAAATATATACTTAAAAGTAAATCAATGACATAATTTAATTTGTTCCAATGAACTTTGTTTGGGATTCTCTGTATGAAAGCCAAACAGATTACATGCTTAGTAAGCAATGACTTCAGGGCCTGCACAAAATGTTCTCCGCTGTCATCATCCACAGCCAGGAGCCCAACCCATGTCCATCTGAAATACCGGAGTAAGTGAATAATTCCTATGTACTGCTCATCTTCATTTGAAACCATGCAGTAAAAAGATGAGAGATCCTTCTCCTCTGTGGCAAATGAACCATAGGTGAGCTAAAATTGAAAAGGAAACACTGATATTTAAGAGATTCATTAAGAGGCGAGTATGAGTACTCTATTTTAGGGATATACAGCGGAAGAAATTGTAGTTTTGGCTAGAGAAAACCAACATGTCATGGTAGAATTGTCTCAAATGATATGAATATGGTGCATATTGTTGCTGAATTGCTTTCAAAATACTGGCATATGCCTGTTCAGACTTAATTGAATAGCATTTTTATGTGCAGCAGCCCACTTAGTCATTGCGGAAGCTTCGAAGAGCACTAAACTCCCTTTGTTATCAGATTCTTACAGGAGGATATGGGACATACTTGAAAAGGAGAAAATTCTAGACCAACAAAAGCAGATCGAGTCAGATTAATATATCTCTGATTTTGCAGCAACATGGTAACCTATAATTGACTGTATAGCAAGTAATAAGGCAATATTCCACTTCACTCTCCCCAAACTGTTCCTGCTTTTATAATGTAGATATGGGCCATTTTCCCATGCCTAAAACCTCCAGAAAATCACAAAAAATCCACAGGACAACAGTATCTTCATAGCACCATCTCCCATTTAATGGTGCAGTTTCTGATATCGTCACGCCATTAAATGAGAAATCCCTCTATGAAGATGTTATCGTTCTGCGAGTTTTGCGTGATTTTCTGGTGGCATTACCGGCATGTGAAAGTGGCCACGTTGTAAACTGAAGTTCTATCTATGATTGTAAATAGGTTTAGTTGACTCATTGTTCTTTAATTATTTAGTTACCCTTATCCTATAACATAATTCCCTTAGCGTCTATCCGACGACTCACTGGCGCAGGTGCAGTCCTGTCAAGCTGCTGGGCCTCAGAAGGGCCCGGCAAGGTAGACCTGGCCTCCGCCCGTCTGAAGGCCAGGTCTACTCACTGTGGTTGGGCCAACCGTTCGGCTCTGCCTTCCCCAGCCCCGGTCGGGGCAGGCCGTCCTGGGGCAGGCCTGGCTGGCCTGCACAAGGCCTCCCAATGAGCCCGCCAGTCTTGGCCTGCTGGGCGTCAGGGGGCGTGGCCATCGCGGAACGAGGCTTGCACAATGAGCCCAGGTCTACTGGACGTGGCTTTGCAGAGGGAAGGAGTAGACCTGGCATCCAAACTGACAGGACAGATCGACTTGGCCTTTGCACACATTTGAAGACCAGGTCTATTCGCCATCACATTACTCAGTAAGTAGACCTGGCATCCGGACTTGAAGAGACCACATCGACCTGCCTTTGCGTTGCAAGGGAGGTAGACCTGGCCTTTGCACTCCTCTGAAGGCCAGGTCTACTTACTGCGGAGCGAGCGGCTCCGCATTGCCCAGCCCCAATCAGGGCAGGCCTTCATGGGGCAGGCCAGGCTTGCCTGTGCTCCACCTCACAAAGATCTCCCCTCACCACGGGGGAGGAGGAGCGGGCTGCATGTAATGTGGCTTACATGCCGGACCTGCAGAGCCCAGGTCCACTTACCATGGCAATACAGAGGGAGTAGACCTAGCATCTGAACTGGCAGAGGCCAGATCTATCTTCCATCGCTTTGCAAGGCAGGTAGACCTGGCCTTCGCACACATCTGAAGGCCAAGTCTACTCGCCAGTGCTGTTTGGTAAGTAGACCTGACCACCACGCTTCTGAAGGCCAGGTGTATTTACCATGGCATTGCAAGGGGAGTAGACCTGTCCTTTGGATGCCCGAAGGCCAGGTCTACTCACTGTGGGTTGGCAAAGCGGTTGGCTCCACCCTCCCTGGCCCAATTGGGTCAAGTCGGCCTGGGGTGTTCCTGGCTTGACTGCACTCTGCCTCCCAAGGATCCTGCCCAAACCACGGTCTGCTGCAGGGAAGGGGCACGGGGGGGGGGAAGGGTTGCTTGCCCACTATCTCCCCCACCCCAATTTCCAACTCCAAGCCTCAGTCTGTTGCATGAAGAGGGCGTACGTGCGAGTGTTAATGCAGCTTGCATGCCAGACCTGCAGAGCCCAGGTCTACTTACCATGCAAGTGCACAGTGAGTAGATCTGGCTGCCAGAAAACAGTGTTCAGATCGACCTGGCACTAGTTTTGTAATGTGGGTAGACCTGGCCTCCATTCATCTGAAGGCCAGGTCTACTTGCTATGGCATTGAATCACGGGGGGGGGGGCAGTAGACTTGGCTTTTGCAGGTCTGAAGGCCAGGTCTATTCACCATGGCATTGCAAAGCAGCTAGACCTGATCTCCGCACTTCCAAAGGCCAGATCTATCTGCCATGGCTACTTGGCCTCTGCATGCTTGAAGGCCACGTCTACTTGCCATGGCTTTGCAAGGTGAGTTGACCTGCCCTACAGAACCATAGAG
Source organism: Eublepharis macularius (assembly GCF_028583425.1). Lineage (NCBI taxonomy): Eukaryota > Metazoa > Chordata > Lepidosauria > Squamata > Eublepharidae > Eublepharis > Eublepharis macularius. The sequence continues at coordinate 72,812,178 of NC_072801.1, forward strand.
CTCAGGTCTATCGGCTAGAGACTTGCAGGGCCAGGCCAATTGGAGCGGGGGAAACAGGGGAATGCCGCTCCCTGGGCACACTCTCTGATGGTGCAGCATGCTCCTATGCACCACAGGAGGGCAATTTCAGCCCAAAGCAGTCCCAATTCAACCCATTGTGCAGCGCAGGAGCACTCCAGGGCCCTTTCTGTCCCCCCCCCCCCGCCCCCGATAGAACTGCCAGGTTCCACAGCCACCCAATGCAGCTCGAATCGGGGCTCAATCAGCTGGCTGCAAGGTGCAGAGGTGCTCCTGGGCCCTTTCTGTCCTCCACCCCCGCAGCACTCTTGGTCTCTGCAGCAGCCCAATTCAGGGCCAAATTGGATGGCTGCAGGGCACAGGAGCACTCCAGGGCCATCCTCACCCCCAACCCCAGCAGCGCTCCTGGCTCGGCAGTGCCCAAATCAGGCCTGGGATTGGCTGGTGGAGGGAAGGGTCCACCTACCAAACCTTCTGCAGCCTGATTGGGGTGAGGAGGTGGCAGGATGGACGGGCCTCCCTCCCAGCCCTTGGAGCAATGCCAGGCCCAGACACCCTGTCCTCCCCCCACCCAGATTGGGTGCGGCAGAGGGGGCAATGCCAGGCCTGGCTGCCCTGCCCTCCCATTGACCAGATCATGTTGCAGTGAAGGCAGCAATGCCTGACCCGCCTGCCTTGCCCTTTCTAGAGCCTGTTGTATTTTTCCCCACAACGAGCTTTGTTGCTAGTACATAATACAATATTAGATGTTTCAGTGTTTTGATTTCAAAGTTTCGATGTATGTTTTTAAGCTCTTATTATACAACCTTTCTATGTTTCATTAAAGTTTATAAAAGAATACATGGTGCAATTTCATTCAAATCTCTTCTTTAATAACACAGTGACTCTCTGAAAGGATAGGTTTAAGCACTCATTCTTCCACACCCCCATCTTACCTGTGGAATCTTATAGAGACTTAGAATGTCTGACATGCAGAAGGAGCTATCTGAACTGTATCCCCCAATGATGGCTGTTAGGTTTTTGTGGGTGTCACATTCATAGTTGGGAAAATATCTACGCAATTTAGACATCAAATCCAGGGTAGCACGATAGGTCATCCTCATATGATAGTAACTGTCATAGATGTGGAATCCAAGTGTGATATTTGGCAAGATCTTGGGATTCCTGTTGATCTCATCTATGGCAAACACCAAGGCCAAGATGTGCTGGTAGAACTTTGTCACCATACTGTAAACAGAGTAGCATGCTTTTAAATATGAGAACTCTATAGTGGTTTTCTACAATACTATATACCATTTTGATGACTTTAAATAATTCATCCTAAGGATGTTCTTGCATTTGTTAAGGATATTGTTTGAGTTCTTTTTCTTCAGCTCTCAAATCATCAGTGAAAACACCATCACTGGTGTCCTAATAGTGCTCTGAAACATTTACTGCACATATCCCAACTGTGTTACTTACCTATTCACTTAATATTATTTACTTTTCTCACTGAGAGTCAAGGTGGATTATATCATGTGGGTTTGTGTCAATGCAATCAATAGGCTGAAATATCTAGTAAGCAAATGCAATAGAACTAGGAATACAGAAATCTGGAACAAAAAATAGACTTGGAATGTTAAACAAATGCAGAATATGGTATTACTCAGGTAGAAAACAGTGAGAGCAGGATAATACTCACACACGGAAGGTAACTTACACCGTACACCGTGATATAGTCCACACAGTTCAGGGATAGACCCTGTTTTATAATCCTTCTCATTATTTTGCCTTTATTTTTTCTTCATTCAGACATACCCCACTTTTCTCCTTAACAAAGACCCCCAAGAGTCTTACAGTGTTATACTTCCCTCTCCTTTTTTTCTCTCAGCAACAATCTTTTGGGGTAGGTTAGGCTGAGCGACAGTGACTAGCCCAAGATTACCCAACAATATCTGCGGCAGAATGGAGATACAAACATGGCCTTCCTACTCTAGTACTCTAACTGCTGAAGCTTAGTAGTTAAGCAGTTGGGCAGCAAGTCAGCACTCTGCTGTTTCAAATCCCATGACTGCCATGAGCTCAGCAGGTGGCCTTGGGTAAGCCGCTCCTCTCAGGGCCAAGCTACACGTGACGAATGACACTTGAATGGCAAGTGGATTGAGTGGAGTGCAAGTGAATAGGGAGAAATACACTTGCAGTTCAAGTGTCATTTGTCACTTGTAGCTTGGCCCTCAGCTCCAGCTCCCGAGCCTTATTGTGGGGATAATAATAGCACTGACTTGATTCACCACTCTGGGTGAGGCACTAATCTGCCTAGTATAGTGAAATATAAGCACACTACTATTACTATTACTATTACTATTACTATTACTATTACTATTACTATTACTATTACTATTACTATTACTATTACTTAATATTATTTACTTAATATTATTTACTTAATATTATTTACTTTTCTCACTGAGAGTCAAGGTGGATTATATCATTTGGGTTGTGTCAATGCAATCAATAGGCTGAAATACCTAGTAAGCAATTAAAACATTAAAAATGGCAACATCCAGAAACCAGTGGGAGAACACTTCAATCTACCAGGACATTCCATCAAGGACTTAAAGGTCGCTGTAGTTCAACAGAAACCTTTCAGAAACAGAATCCAACGGGAAACTGCTGAATTGAAATTCATGTGAAAATTTGACTCAGTCAGGCTGAGATTGAATAGAGACTATGAATGGTTATCTCATTATCAGAAGCAACTGATTTCATTAATGAATGCAAACTGATCCCATTATCAGAAGCTACTGATTGCATCTACTCCCCCCTCCCCTCTCCACCCATATATCTGACCCGTTTCTTCTTACCTTCCATGCATCTGACGAAGAGAACTGTGATTCTCGAAAGCTTATGCTACAGTAAAGTTGGTTAGTCTTAAAGGTGCTACTGGACTCTTTTCTATTTTGCTACTACAGACTAACACGGCTAACTCCTCTGGATCTATTACTATTACTATTACTATTACTATTACTATTACTATTACTATTACTATTACTATTACTATTACTATTACTATTACTATTACTTTAACCCTCAGCTCCCCTTTTTATTCTTTACAGTGAAATGGAGAGAGACTGTTTACTATAAAGTTCATGTTTCAACTCTTTCCTCGGGGTCAATAGGAGTTAAGGGTTGGATCCTTCGAGCTTTTCCCCTGGCAAAGGTTGGAAATGGGTTCCCCCTTTGATCACTCAAAATGCTGGGCTGCGGATCAGTGAACCCCCGTGGACAGAAGTGACATGGAACAAGGATTGTAGTGAGGGGGGAAAATGGGCACGATCGACGTGAAAAGCTGGCAGGTTCCCACACAACACTTCCGAGCGGGGGGAAAATGCATCATCTCCAGTGCGCAGACATATAAATGAATACCCATGTACATCACGGCAAAATGCATATCACAGCTTGCCATTTCACACTTTGCAGCTGCTGTGATGCATTATAAAGGGACAGGCATGTGCTTCCTCTCTAGTATGGCCCAAAAGAAGAACCACCCATTTGGCTTTTAAATCAATGTAGGCCAAGATATTGCAGAGTAAATCGGGGTGTGTATAAAGTAGGAGGAAGAATCTTGGGAAATGATCATCATAAAGATGCTACACATATGGACTTGTTTGTGCCTCTAAAGGTGGAATGGTGTAGCATCAAAGATTCTATTGGTTGTTGTGGGTTTTCCGGGCTGTATTGCCGTGGTCTTGGCATTGTACTTCCTGACGTTTCGCCAGCAGAGAAGATTAGCACATCAAGCACCAATCCATATGCAAAAGAACCTCCTCAGGATACAGTGAAGCCTCCCGCCATTAGCATTCCACACCCTGGGAAACTCTTACAGAATGACTCAGCTCAACCCCACCCCTCCTGAGTAGATACAAATGACCTACATCTTTCCCACACTGTGACACTGAGAGATCTCTGTCTTTTGGTGCTACACCTCTGAAGATGCCAGCCACAGCTGCTGGCGAAACGTCAGGAACTACAATGCCAAGACCACGGCAATACAGCCCGGAAAACCCACAACAACCATCGTTCTCCGGCCGTGAAAGCCTTCGGCAATACAAAGATTCTATTGACTGGAGAAGAAGGGTGATGACTTTTTCTCTCAGAACAATACTTGTACGTTTCAGAATGTGATTGCTAAGGAGGCATGCTGGGATGAACGGAGCCTACATCTTTTTTCCTCGAGCATCCTATCACTTACAGAAACAAATGTTCAAGTTTGAGAAGAAAGGAGAAAAGAATAATTCCTTACTATGGAACCTCAAACAACTTCTCAGCAGGATGTTCACAGAAGGATAGTTCTTGAAAATGGTAAAAGATATGAGAAAAAATCCCACCAATTAGAAGGTCTCCTGAATGGTACCACTCTTGTGGAACAGGGAGGGGATCCTTCATAGGGCAATGAATGATATTATTTTTACATGCTGTGGGAGACAGAAGGAGCGTCAAGACTATCACCAACAATATCCTGCAACAATGCTTGTCTCTAGATGCAGAATCTCCTGTGCCCATTTGCAGCCTCATCCTGACATAATCTGGTTGTCTTGGATGGCAGCCGATAAATCAGTTGAAATGAAATTTATCAGCCTTTTAAAAAAAGATTTAGCTGAATCCTAAGTGCCTTCCTTGAATACCAACGAAGATAGCAAATACTCCCATTATAACTCTGGTGTAACAAAACACACCGTGAGACGCCAAGTGCCTTCTCTCAGCTCTCAGTAAAAGGGCTGATTAGAATCCCATTCAAACTTGGTTTATTCTGGAAATCAGTAAACTGCTGTCATGGAAACAAATTACAGTGATTTACCTAATTATGTATTGCATTGATTTAGAGGGAAATGTTTACAGCTGCTGAGTTTGGCTGCTGATTCCAACCACTAGGAGCCAATAGTGTTTTTTAAAGATCTGGCCACTATCTTCTTGAGCACCTTAGCAGTAATGCAGGCTGGTGACAATCATTTGCTTCACTTTGGACACGGTTCCGTGCTTGGTTTATATGCAGTGCAGTCCTAAGTGTGCTTCCTCGGAAGTAACCCATTGAGTTCCAAATGACCTCACACTCACTTTTCCATTGCAACATTAGCTCTAAAAGGAAGGACAGCAGCAAGATATAGTTTCTTCTAAAAGATGGGAGACAATTTTTTTTACCCAGTTACGATTGCGATGGGGAGGTCCCTCCTCCCTCTCAATCACTGGTTCCTCCTGGCAGCATGCTACCACCCAAACTAAACAGGCCTGATCCTGTACCAGCTATTTGGGGAGCTGTTGAGCCTCTGAGCATGTGTAGAGCTCTAGCAACGGCTCAAACAGAAGGATTCTGAGTGGCTCATTGACGCAGCTTAACTTAACCGAAGAATGGTCTTTATTGAAATTCAGCAGATTATAAAATATACAGAGCACACATTATATAGGAAGTTGCCTTGTGCTTGGCTTTCAGCTAAATAAAAGAATAGAAAGAACAGAAAGTTGCTAATGTCTGCTTCCACACACATTGAATAATGCACTTTCAATGCTCTTTAGTGATCATTTGGAACTAGGTTTTTGTGTGAGAAGCAAAAAAAAACCACTTTCAAAGGATCGCTAAAGTGCATTGAAAGTGCATTATTCAACGTGTGCGGAAACAGCCAATGTCTAACTACCATGCTGAAAGTTAACAAATAGTTCCTGAGACATTTGCATACTTGGGGAAGGTGAAAGCACGTCTGTCTTTTCAGACTCTCCATTCTCCATTGCCTTCTGAGCCACTAAAGCCTTTCTCCAAGAGGCTACTGAGCCCCTTTATACTCTTCTCCTCTATAGCTAAACTGGCTCATGGTCACGTAAGAACAAGTAGACCATGAAGTTGGTTTATGATGGTACCGAAAGATTAAAGAAATAAACATGTATTTATTTCAAGGATGTCAGTTACACAAACATCTCAAGGAGACGCTGTTGTATTGCCCTGTCCTCTCCTTTCTGCTTTCCCAAGGCCGGATTTAAAAAAGTGAATCACAGGCCAGTTTGATATAAAATGGCCTGTGCCTCCATCATAGCAACGACTGATTAATGAAGTTTCCAAAATTCTATTTTTTCCCTGGATTATGAAGGTTTTGTATTACTTGATCTTATTTCCAAAATGAGACCAATTCCATTTAGAATTCTAGGCAGTTCCTTTGCATTCTTTCCATATGCTGTACAGGAGCAGGTTGTTTAGATCCGTGCCTTGATAAGCATCAAATACCCATTTCAACACACAAAGATGGGATATTATTTTCACCAGCCCACTGTATGAATCATGTTCTGTTTCCATTCGATATGATCTAGTACAGCTTTGGTATGTTCTAAAAAGCACAATAGAGAGAAATTGTCTCCCCTCTGTAGTGCCCCACATTCTCCGTCATTGCTCTTTCACTATTTTCTGTCTCTATTTATGCTAAAAGTTCTATTTAATTTAGTAATCATAAGAAACTATTGCAACGACTAATGGCCACATAGTAGGGAAAACCTGATGCAGGTCTGTAGGTCTGTAGGTCTTTATTATCTCATGATAATACAAAAAAATGTATTATCACGAGTGTGGAAACAGTCCTCAGGCAGGAGGACAAAAATAAGGTAACTCAAATCTGGAAATACACTAACTTGGATAGTGCAGGTAAGCCTAATTTGGTCAAATCTCAAAAGTTAAGCAGAGTTGACCTTGGTTAGTAATTGTATGGGAGAACTCCAATGAAGACCAGGCTTTCAGAGGCAGGCAATGGCCAACTACCTCTGTTAGTCTCTTACCATGAAAACCCCATCAGAGAGTGCCATAATTCAACTCTGATTTGAGGGAAACTCTCCACCACCAAATCAGGAAATACCCCTAAACAGAAGTCTCATACACTTTATATTACATCCATTGTCTCTTCTTTAAATGAGAAATAACAACTAATAGGAATCTTAGCCACATTAATTCTTACTCCTTATTAGTTCTTCTCTCCTGTTCAGGTCAGGCCTTACTACAATAATATAGAATTTGGGGGAAAAGATACAACCCAGTAACCCAGCACTGGAGGACAAGATAGAGAAGATCTCCACGGCTACGGTATATTTCCCTTTGGTGCTCAGGTAGGATGGAACAAAAGACAACCAAACACTGCAAAAGATCAGCATGCTGAAGGTGATAAACTTGGCCTCATTGAAACTGTTTGGCAACTTCCTGGCGAAGAAAGCCACAATCAAGCTGATGAGGGAAAGAAGGCCTAAGTAGCCCAAGACAATGTAGAACATGGTGATGGAACCTTCATTACATTCTACTATCACTTCTGCAGTTAGTGATTGTGTGTGGCGGTCTGGAAATGGGGGAAAAGTTGCTAGCCACAGTGAGCAAAGGCCTGCTTGGATAAGGGAGCAGGATAGGACAATGGAGTTGGTTGTTCTTTTCCCCACCCACTTCCTTATAGTGGACCCTGGTTTGGTGGCCATGAAAGCTAGAACTACAGTGATGGTTTTGGCCAACACACAAGATACAGCCACTGAGAAGATGATGCCAAAAGCTGCTTGTCGGAGAAAGCAGGTGGCCTTCCTAGGCTGTCCTATAAAGAGCAAAGCACTGAGGAAACAGAGCAGAAGAGAGATGAGGAGAATGTAGGTGATATCCCGGTTGTTGGCTTTGACTATGGGGGTCTCTTTGTGTTTAATGAAAGTTGCTAGCACCAGACCTGTGGCCAGAGAAAAGGAAACAGCAACTAAAACCAGACTGATCCCTAAAGGTTCTTCAAAAGAAAGGAAGCTTATTGTCTTGAGAATGCATCGTTGATGATCTTTGCTTGGATATTTATCCCTTGGGCATTGGATGCAGTCATCCATGTCTGAAAGGAAAAAAAATAGAAAGACATCACAGCAGCAATACTTAGAGCAGATCTTTTTCTGCTGCTGTTTCTTTGAATGGACAGGGTGACTTGAACATCTTTTATATGGCCAATTCTGCACACGTTGGATAATGCACTTTCGATGCACTTCATCAATCGTTTGAGGTGGATTTTTTGTTCCGCACACACAAAAAATCTGTTCTAAATGATCTATAAAGAGGATTGGAAGTGCATTATCCAACGTGTGTGGAATCACTATCTTGAACTCCTACTGTTCATTCCTCTAGGTAAGCAACTAGGACAGTTTTCTGTAACTCAAGTCTTTGGGGTTATTGGTTTTGTTGAATTACACTCTTGCTGCTATAAAAAGGATATTTCAACTACTTGGGGGCAGCCAGGAAAACTTACAATGTGTAGTGATTTGCTCCAGTTCTTAATCCCCCGTTCAAAACATGAACTTCTCTGGTGTAATACTTGCCTCATATCACTACCCAAGCCGAGCATTGCAACATTGAACACTTTTCTCCCCTTGTCCTCCTGTCTCAGAAACTATCCAAACTTGGGCCGTTTCCAGACGGCTTACCTGGCTCCAGAACGTTGCGCCATCTTGTGGGGAAAACGCGAAATATCGCGTTTTCTCACGCGAGTTTTGCGAGAAAACTCACGCGAGAAAACGCGATATTTCGCGTTTTTCCCGCAAGATGGTGCAACGTTTTGGAGCCAGGTAAGCCGTCTGGAAACGGCCTTGATCATTCCTCAATGGTCCTTCCCTTCTCACTGGGCTCATTCAGTTCTCTTAGTTTACCAACAGGATTTGAATCCAGTGGCACCTTAGAGACCAACATTAGAGAGTCAGAGCTCCCTTCTCCAGACATGACTTTACCAATATAATGAGCTAATGAAGAATGTGCAAGCTGCTAAGAATGCCAATGGTGGGAAACCTGCATCAGCCGGCATGGAAGACTGGCTGAAACACTGGTTTTGGGATTGCTTGGCGACAGCGATGGTGGTATTCTGAAAATTCCTGAACCAACTACACATCATGTGTTCTGAAAGATGTAGAAACGGCTTTTTCTGACCCCGAATGATGTCATTTCTCACACTTCCAAAGCTTGCCATGACTTGTTTGTTGTCTAGTCCAAACACAATTTGGCAGTAGTTATCCGTTGCCTTACATATTATCTGTCGCTTTAAATATGTACTCTTATATACCACCTGCGCTTCATGTTGTCTAATGTCAGTCCTAGAATTGATTATATTCTGTTGCAGCAATTCTTCAACTCTCTATTGTATCTTTGCTAATACTATGTCTTTGTAAACTTGGATATATTTACCCTATGGCATTGTTTATGGAAACGTCCTTGACACTGTATGGAAATGTCCTTGCTACTGATTGTTCTAATCTCACACTATGTAATCCACCTTGAGTCTGAGGGCCAAGCTACACATGACGAATGACACTTGAACGGCAAGTGTATTTCTCCCTGTTCACTTGCCCTCCACTCAATCCACTTGCCGTTCAAGTGTCATTCGTCATGTGTAGCTTGGCCCTCAGTGAGAAAGGTGGATTACCAACCAACCAACCAACCAACCAACCAACCAACCAACCAACCAACCAACCAACCAACCAACCAACCAACAAACAAACAAACAAACAAACAAACAAACTGGACTGTATCACAGAATGTCAGTCTATAGTGGAATGCTTTTGGTGACTGTTTTTATGTTTCAGTGGGTGTTAAACAGTCCTGCAAGATTCCTGACTGGGACTAGCAGTCAGTAAAATTTCTTTCTAGGTCTAAACAAACAATACTGGCAGCTTATTTGCTTCCCGCTTCTGGACACATGTGAAAGTGGTGGTCAATACGTTTCAACCTCTGAATAATGTGGACTAAAGTATATATAATGGAGGGTGCCTTGCTCTGAACTCAGCCTTCTCACGATCAGTTAAGATCTCCTAATGGGGCCCTACTTTACTGCACCTTCAAAGGCCAAATATCGGTCACCAGGGAGGATATTTTCCACGGCTGACAACATGACTCTGGAAATCCATCCCTAGATATGCACACATTTTACTTAGGTAATCTGGGTTTGGATACCAGGTGAATCTTTTGTTTACCTAGGGTAGTATTTGATTTGGCTGACTCTCTGTGAGAAGAGCCAGTTTGGTATAGTGGTTAAGAGCAGCAGGACTCCAACCTGGAGAACTAGGTTTGAGTCCCTACTCCTTTGCTTGAAACCAGCTGGGTGACCTTGGGTCAGTCACAGCTTTTTGGGCCTCACCCAGCACCACCCACTTCTCAGGGTGATTGTCATGAGGATAACAGTAACACACTTTGTAAACCACTCTGAGTGAGTGTTAAGTTGTCCTGAAGAGCAGTATATATATTGAATGTTAATATTATTATACACTAGAAACAGAGCCTGTTGTGCAAATAAATACAACGGGCTCTAGAAAGCTGGGGCTGGAGAGGACTGGTGGGAGGGTGTGGTTAGAAAGGGCTGGCAGGTGGGGAGCAAGGGGGGTCTGGGGAGAGGTGAAAAGCAGGAGGGGTCTGGGGAGGGGTGGTAGGTAGGAAGGCAATGAAAGCTTGGGGAAGGCCTTTCCCCTCCACACCCCACCTGTCTCTCAGCCCTCCCCCAAACCCCTTTGCCTCCCTATCTGCCTTTCTCCTCCACACCCCACCTGCCACTGACCCCTCTCCAAAACCCCATTGCCTCCCTCCCTGCCTTTCCCCTCCAGGGGAGGGCTGAGAGACAGGTGGGGTGCGGAGGGGAAAGGCAAGGAGGGAGGAGAGGGGGTTTTGGAGAGGGCTGAGAGACAGGTGGGGTGTGGAGGGGAAAGGCAAGGAGGGAGGAAATGGGGTTTTGGAGGGGGTTGAGAGACAGGTGGGGTGCAGAAGGGAAAGGCAAGGTGGGAGGAAATGGGGTTTTGGAGAGGGCTGAGAGACAGGTGGAGTGTGGAAGGGAAAGGCAAGGTGGGAGGAAATGGGGTTTTGGAGGGGGCTGAGAGACAGGTGGGTGCAGAAGGGAAAGGCAAGGTGGGAGGAAATGGGGTTTTGGAGGGGGCTGAGAGACTGGTGTGGTGCGGAGGGGAAAGGCACGGAGGGAGGAAATGGGGTTTTAGAGAGGGCTGAGAGACTTGTGGGGTGCGGAGGGGAAAGGCAAGGAGGGAGGAAATGGGGTTTTAGAGAGGGCTGAGAGACAGGTGGGGTGCAGAAGGGAAAGGCACGGAGGGAGGAAATGGGGTTTTAGAGAGGGCTGAGAGATTGGTGGGGTGCAGAGGGGAAAGGCAAGGTGGGAGGAAATGGGGTTTTGGAGGGGGCTGAGAGACAGGTGGGGTGCAGAAGGGAAAGGCAAGGTGGGAGGAAATGGGGTTTTGGAGGGGGCTGGGAGACTGGTGGGGTGCGGAGGGGAAAGGCACGGAGGGAGGAAATGGGGTTTTAGAGAGGGCTGAGAGACTCGTGGGGTGCGGAAGGGAAAGGCAAGGTGGGAGGAAATGGGGTTTTGGAGGGGGCTGAGAGACAGGTGGGGTGCAGAAGGGAAAGGCAAGGTGGGAGGAAATGGGGTTTTGGAGAGGGCTGAGAGACAGGTGGGGTGCGGAAGGGAAAGGCAAGGTGGGAGGAAATGGGGTTTTGGAGGGGGCTGAGAGACAGGTGGGGCGCAGAAGGGAAAGGCAAGGTGGGAGGAAATGGGGTTATGGAGGGGGCTGAGAGACTGGTGTGGTGCGGAGGGGAAAGGCACGGAGGGAGGAAATGGGGTTTTAGAGAGGGCTGAGAGACAGGTGGGGTGCAGAAGGGAAAGGCAAGGTGGGAGGAAATGGGGTTTTAGAGAGGGCTGAAAGACAGGTGGGGTGCAGAAGGGAAAGGCAAGGTGGGAGGAAATGGGGTTTTGGAGGGGGCTGAGAGACTGGTGGGGTGCGGAGGGGAAAGGCATGGAGGGAGGAAATGGGGTTTTAGAGAGGGCTGAGAGACACGTGGGGTGCAGAAGGGAAAGGCAAGGTGGGAGGAAATGGGGTTTTGGAGAGGGCTGAGAGACAGGTGGGGTGCAGAAGGGAAAGGCGAGGAGGGAGGCAATGGGGTTTTGGAGAAGGCTGAGAGACAGGTGGGGTGCAGAGGGGAAAGGCAAGGAGGGAGGCAATGGGGTTTTGGAGAGGGCTGAGAGACAGGTGGGGTGCGGAAGGGAAAGGCAAGGAGGGAGGAAATGGGGTTTTGGAGAGGGCTGAGAGATTGGTGGGGTGCAGAGGGGAAAGGCACGGAGGGAGGAAATGGGGTTTTGGAGGGGGCTGAGAGACTGGTGTGGTGCGGAGGGGAAGGGCACGGAGGGAGGAAATGGGGTTTTGGAGAGGGCTGAGAGATTGGTGGGGTGCAGAAGGGAAAGGCAATGTGGGAGGAAATGGGGTTTTGGAGGGGGCTGAGAGACTGGTGTGGTGCGGAGGGGAAAGGCACGGAGGGAGGAAATGGGGTTTTGGAGAGGGCTGAGAGATTGGTGGGGTGCAGAAGGGAAAGGCACGGAGGGAGGCAATGGGGTTTTGGAAAGGGCTAAGAGACAGGTGGGACGCAGAAGGGAAAGGCAAGGAGGGAGGGAATGGGGTTTTGGAGAGGGCTGAGAGACTGGTGTGGTGCGGAGGGGAAAGGCAAGGAGGGAGGAAATGGGGTTTTGGAGAGGGCTGAGAGACTGGTGGGGTGCGGAGGGGAAAGGCAAGGAGGGAGGAAATGGGGTTTTGGAGGGGGCTGAGAGACAGGTGGGGTGCAGAAGGGAAAGGCAAGGTGGGAGGAAATGGGGTTTTGGAGGGGGCTGAGAGACTGGTGTGGTGCGGAGGGAAAAGGCACGGAGGGAGGAAATGGGGTTTTAGAGAGGGCTGAGAGACTCGTGGGGTGCGGAGGGGAAAGGCAAGGAGGGAGGAAATGGGGTTTGGAGGGGGCTGAGAGACAGGTGGGGTGCAGAAGGGAAAGGCAAGGTGGGAGGAAGTGGGGTTTTGGAGAGGGCTGAGAGACAGGTGGTGTACGGAAGGGAAAGGCAAGGTGGGAGGAAATGGGGTTTTGGAGGGGGCTGAGAGACAGGTGGGGTGCAGAAGGGAAAGGTAAGGTGGGAGGAAATGGGGTTTTGGAGGGGGCTGAGAGACTGGTGTGGTGCGGAGGGGAAAGGCACGGAGGGAGGAAATGGGGTTTTAGAGAGGGCTGAGAGATTGGTGGGGTGCAGAGGGGAAAGGCACGGAGGGAGGAAATGGGGTTTTGGAGAAGGCTGAGAGATTGGTGGGGTGCAGAAGGGAAAGGCAAGGTGGGAGGAAATGGGGTTTTGGAGAGGGCTGAGAGACAGGTGGGGTGCAGAAGGGAGCTCTGAAAGAGCTGTGACTGTCCCAAAGTCACGCAGTTGGATTCAAGCGGAGGAGTGGGGAATCAACCCCAGTTCTCCATATTAGAGTCCTGCCACTCTTAACCACCATACCAAACTGTTCTCAACCATGTCCTTAACAACTTGTAAAAACCAGTGAAAATTCCTTGTGAGCTTCTTGGAGTCCCTTGTGTTTCTGTGTGTCCTGGAAATAAATTAATGAGATAGCATCAGAATGTGACTCATTTACCAAAGCAAGGAATTATGGCCCTTTGGACATTGTCAGTTTCCTAATGGTTTTCATATGCATGTATATCACCCACATCAAAATGCATGAAGTTAGAGTTTTGTGAAGCATTGAGTTTGAAGTAGTCTCCATTCTTTGATGTCTGAACCTGCACAGTAGTGATAACATTTCGGCAGAATGATACCAACCACTGGCCCACCAAGAAGTAAGATACCCACTTTGGTAACTTACCGTTTGGCAAAGTATTTCCAAATCCACCCAGAATGCTGGCTCACCATCTCACCTACCCAGGGCGTTTGAAATCTTCCCGTCTGGACACGGAGAACAATCATAGCAGCAAAATGCCTTCCCTTCCATCTTTTTCTTCTGATAGCCAGGGTAACAGTTCCCGTTACACACAGAAAGAGGTATCCCCTATCCAAAAACATGGAAGTGACTTAAAGCAGGATAATTTATTTATTTAATTAATTTATTTATGTTGCCTATAGTCCGCCTTTCTCACTGAGACTCAAGGTAGATTACACACCTTGAGATTAGTGTGAGATTAGTACAGTCAATATCAAGGACATTTCCATAAACAGTGCCATAGGGTAAATAAATATAAGTTTACAAAGAAGCAAGAATCCAATACAGGGTTGAAGAAATGATGAAACAGAACACAAGAAATTCTAGGGCTGACATTAGACAACATGAAGCCCAGGTACCTCATAAGAGCACATACTTAAGAGAACAGATACTATGTAAGGCAACATTGGGGTGAAGTCTCTGGTCCCTAATTCATTAGCAAAGCATCTGAGAGCGCCCCCCCATTACATTTTGAATAATTCAGTTCTGCAACGTTTGTGGAAAGCTAGGAGGGTGGGGGCTCTCCTGACCTGCTCAGGCAGGCTGTTCCACAGGGTAGGGGCCACCACAGAGAAAGCCCTCGTAGAGGCTACTGTTCATTCCACCCATGCACAGGGTGGCACCTGCAAGAGACCCTGTTCAGATGAGAACTGGCCATATCATTTTTGTCTAGGGATTTTTTTAAAGCAAAAATATAACTGCCCCTTTGAGCAGCCAAGGGAAGATACTCTGACTTAGCGATTTAGATCTTATTTTATTGTTCAATGCTGATTAGTAATTAAAAAGGAAGGAGTTAATCTTACAATCATAACTCTCAGGAAATACTTTTTCATATTTTTTTTCATTTTTTCATATTTTTTGTTGTTGTTGGAGTGGGGCTCACAAAAATTTACTGCTAGAGACAAATAGGCTACTCAGCCCAGTATCTCTTGCTAGAGAACAGCTTTTATATGCCTGCCTAATTTTAATAAAGGCATAGGATCCTTTTTACACTGCTTCACATATATGGAAAATATGCATTTGTTATCAAAAGTTCCTGAGGAATTAGCCATGTTCGTCTGTAGTCACAAAATAGTAAAGAGTCCGGTAGCACCTTTAAGGCTAACCAACTTTATTGTAGCATAAACTTTCAAGAACCATGGTTCTCTTCATCAGATGCATGGAGGGTATGAAGAAACTGGCCAGAGAAATATAGGTGGTGAGGGAAGAGGGGAGTTGATCCAAATAAGTTGCAAAAGTCATGAAAGATGTGGAGTGCACAATCCAGGCTGGGTGTGACCCCTCCCCTCCATAGTTGAATCTGAATGGCAAAATCTGACATCAAAAATGGCAATATCCAGAAACCAGCAGGAGAACCCTTCAATCTACCAAGACAGTCCATCAAGGACTTAAAGGTCACCATAGTTCAACAGAAACATTTCAAAAGCAGAATCCAATGACCCAGTCAGACTTGGATTGACTAGAGACTCTGGATGGGTATCTCATTATCAGAAGTAACTGCCTTTCAGGCTATTCCGTTCAGATTCAGCTATGGAGGGGAGGGGTCACACCCAGCCTGGATTGTGCACTCCACCTCGTTCATGACTTTTGCAACTGATTTGCATCCACTCCGCCCTCCCCTCACCACCTATACATCTCTGGCTAGTTTCTTCATGCCCTCCATGCATCTGACGAAGAGAACGGTGGTTCTTGAAAGCTTATGCTACAGTAAAGTTGGTTAGTCTTAAAGGTGCTCCTGGACTCTTTACTATTTTTCAAAAGTTGTAAGGGATATCCAGCTTGTGATATTTCATTAGCCCAAAGCACATGATCCACAGATGCATTTGGTCAACTAGTGGCGAAGGAAAGTAGGCAAGAGTGCACAGGCTCAGCCCGTGCCTTTCCACGATTGTCAAATGGTCAGAACTATACTTAGAGAAATTGTTCACATGCTTCTTGCTTGTTACTAGGGACTCAGATTTTTTAACGTACTTGGACATGGGATTGGGTGCATATCTGCTCAAATTTCTTCCATTTTTATATTGTCGAAGGCTTTCACGGCCGGAGAACAATGGTTGTTGTGGATTTTCCGGGCTGTATTGCCATGGTCTTGGTATTGTAGTTCCGGATGTTTCGCCAGCAGCTGTGACTGGCATCTTCAGAGGTGTAGATGCCAGTCATTTCAACTGAGATGTTTGACACTGAGAGATCCCTATCTTTTGGAGCTACACCTCTGAAGATGCCAGTCACAGCTGCTGGCAAAACGTCAGGAACTACAATGCCAAGACCATGGCAATATAGCCCGGAAAATCCACAACAACCATTCTTCCATTTTTATTTACTTATTGACATTTGCCTTTTGGAAGTCAAAATGTGGCCTGAGTAGATTACTGAGCCTAATCATGCAGAAAAGGATGCAGGTAGATAACAAGAAGAAATTCCTGTCCTACTATGGAATCCATACCTGGTTAAAACTGGTTTGCCACACAATCGGATTCTCATGGATGATGAACTCTTCGCCTTCGGGAGCATTGAGGTTTACCCTTCCAATTTTCACCCTCTGAAAGGACTTGTTTGGGAATGTGACCAGGTTCATTATATCAAATCCACCTCCCATTTCCCGTTTATCATTAAAAGACAATCTTTCTCCAGCTGAGTTGTTGAATTCAATGCCTTGTAGAAAGGAATGGATCTAGTTGGAAGGGGAACAGGGAGAAAAGATATTGTCTTAATGCATTGCTGACATTTATCAACAATGTTCCCTGCTGATCCACTTTTAGTCACCTTTAAATAGAACCAGACAGTGATTATAGATACTTTACATACATAAAAAAACAATCAACAGATTACTTCCTCCCTAAAACTCCAACGAATGCAATAAATGAGAATGCACAGAACGTCATCAATGTGTACATCATTTCATCATTGATTCATGTAGCAAAAATTAGGTATCTTCACATCTTTACTAACATAGCCATGGCAACAGAGGCATTTCCCTGTGTGGAGACGTTACCTGCCAAGGCTGGAGATCTTGAAGTTCTGCTATTTGACCACGGATCGTTGTTCTGCGATTGCATCTGGATGAGTATATGGAACGAATAGCATGCGCCACGGCATAGATGGCATTGTAGATGCTATAGCTGTGGCCACTCATATGCATTTCAAACAGAGGTCCAGGAAGACTCTCCAACCTCTCCTCCCCACTACAGGTTTCATTATCCTTCATTGGCTCCTGGAGATTTGGATAGACACAGTCAAATGCTTGCTCCCAGAAGTCCTTGAGAAAACCATTCCCTTGTTCCTGATATGGTTTTATGTCTTGAAGAAAGTTCTGGAAGCCCTGAATCTCATTTGAGTGAATTGTGAAGGCAATGGTCCCATGGAAGAACTGGAAGTCCCAGGCTCTGTGAAGACCTGTTAATGCAAAATCAACTTGGGATGTCATAATCCACACTTTTCTCAATGATGCATTTTCCGTATAATTGGGATTGCCTAGAAACATTAAGCTATTAAATATTATAAGGGTCATTGAGTCTCCATAGAAGATAATTGTATTAACTTTATTATCTCCCAAAGATAAATATATACGTAAAAATAAATTAATAACAGAATCCAGGGAATTCCAGTTGTCACTGTTTGGGAGTTTCTGCATGAGAGCCAAACAAATTTCACTTTGAGAAAGCAATGGCTCCAGGGCCTGTAAGAAAAACTCTCCACTGTCATCATCCACAACAAAGAGCCCAACCCACGTCCATTTGAAATGTTCAAGTAACCAGATAATTCCCATGTACTGCTGGGCTTCATTTGGGACCATGCTATAAAAAGGCGACTGTTTTGTCTCCCTGTCCTTCGGAGCAAATAAGCCGTACGTGAGCTAAAACAGAAAAGGAAAAAGTACATTTTCCCATTAAACCGCTGGTTTGGATTTTATATGCTGATCTGACACTCTTGAGACTGTACGGCTCACTATCAGATGTAATTTGGCTCACAGTCCATTTTACTTTGCCAGTTCATCAGCAGATGCACTCCACATCACATTATAATGTCTCAATGTTTAGAATGTTTCAGGAAGTTAGCCAGGTTGGTCTGCAGTGGTACAGCAAGATTGCCAAGTGCAGCAGCACCTTAAAGACCAAAATCTTTAACGTGGTACTGGACTTGAACCTTGCTGATTTTGGAACGGTGGACCTTCCACATTTCCTTTCCTTTCCTTTCCTTTCCTTTCCTTTCCTTTCCTTTCCTTTCCTTTCCTTTCCTTTCCTTTCCTTTCCTTTCCTTTCCTTTCCTTTCCTTTCCTTTCCTTTCCTTTCCTTAGAAGCTCATTGATTCATAGATCTTAAGTGCAGACAATACTTATTCCTTATCTTTTTTGGAAGCAAGGGTGAAAAGAGCTGGGGCATACTTTGCAATTGCTAAGATAAATTTAGGATCGTTATCGCTATGCAAAAGTTTCTGGAGTATAAGGAGACAGTTAATTAAGGGCTTGATATAATAATCCCTTATATTTCCAAAGAACCTACATTCAAGCAAGGTATGAAAGGATGTATCAATTCTATTAAGACCACAAGAGCAAATTCTGTTAGAATAGGTCCTATTCAAAAATCTCCCCTGTAATACCATTGTGGGTATAATATTCAATCATGCAAACAAGAAAGCTCATGAGATGATAAGATAATACATATAGGAGGGTATTGATCTGGGGAAAGAAAGACCAAATGTTAGGGGTAAACAACAAACTCTGCAGGCTCTCGCTGCTATGGTTGATTTCTAGGACATGTTTTTTTCGTTCCATTTTCCCTTTGTAATACCACATTTTAATGATGTATTAAGAGGAAGAGTGATTTATTGCTGAATATATGATGAAGGACTTTGTAGATTTGATGAGAGTTTAAATCAAAGACTGTTTTAGCTGAATTGTCTCAAACTGAGGGTATATAGTCCAATTTCTAGAAAACAATTATCTGAAATTAATCTGTTAAAAGCACCTTACCCTATGTTATTATCCCCTTACTGTCTTCTTTGATCTTTGTTCCTTGCAGTCATTCAAACATTCCTCTTTCTTAACCACTTGCACAAAACTTCTCAAAAAAGAAATATAATTTGTGAAATCACTTGTGGTTCTATGCAATGATCTTACCTGGGGAATTTTATAGAGACTTAAGATGTCTGACATGCGGAAGGACACCTCAGAATTATATCCCCCAATAACAGCGGCAAGGTTTTTGTGAGTGTCACATTCATAATTTGGAAAATATCTATGCAATTTACAGAGCATGTCCAGAGTAGTACGATAAGTCATCTTCATATCATAATAGTTGTCATAGATGTGGAACCCAAGAGTGACATTAGGCAAGATCTTGGGATTCTTATTGATCTCATTTATAGCAAATACCAGGGCCATGATATGCTGGTAGAACTTTGTCACCATACTGTAAAAAGAGTTGCATGCTCTTTAATATGGAAATTTGATAGCAGTTTGCCACAATTTTGTATTGATTTTAATCACTTCAGTACAAAGGCATTCTTGCATTGCATTGATGGTATCTGCACAAATTTGATTATTTCTTCAGGTCCCAAAGCAATAGTAATGTATCAGAACACCAGGATTGGTTGCCTAATAATAAACAGTTGTGGCATGCATTACTAATTTGGTATAGTGGTTGGTGTAACCAGTAGGACTCTAATCTGGAGAACTGGGTTTAATTCCCCACTCCTCTGCTTGAAGCCAGCTGGGTAACCTTGGGTCAGTCGCAGCTCTTTCAGAGCTATCTCAGCCCCACCCACCTCACAATGTGATTGTTGTGAGGATAATAATAAACACACTTCGTAAACTGCTCTGAGTAAGCCTTAAGTTGTCCCCAAGGGTCAGTTTATAAATTAAATGGTATTATTATTAATGCCCTTATTTAACAGGGCTGGTTGCTATACTAAGGTTCTTCCTAATAAAGTGTCCATTTCCCCCTTTGATTTTTTTTCTTTAAATATATGCACTGAGTGATGTTAGTGATGTCAGTATTCAGGCCTCAGTTCTCAGAGTCTCAATAAGAGCTATAACTTTTCCACTAGGGAAAATAACAACAACAACAACAACAACATTTGTTTTATATACCATCCTTCAGGACAACTTAATGCCCACTCAGAGCAGTTTACAAAGTATGTCATTATTATCCCCACAACAAAAATCACCCTGTGAGGTGGGTGGAGCTGAGAGAGCTCCTAAAAGCTGTGACTGACCCAAGGTCACCCAGCTGGCTTCAAGTGTGGAGGAGTAGGGAATCAAACCCGGTTCTCCAGATTAGAGTCCCATGCTGTTAACTACTACACCGAACTGGCTCTCACCAAAATGACAAAGGGGGCCTCTTATGACCAAACAAAAAAGGTATAGAGACAATGCATCCACCTGGACTGAATCGAAACCTAGGCTTCCTGTCTCATTACCAATCCTGATTTCTCCACACCTGCATACTCCACCCTTTCATTCACGCCTGTCATTCCCTGTCTATTATCATTCAGCTTCTGTAATCGCTCCACTTTCCAAGATATAAGGAGAGATGGCCTCACATTCTAGCTGTATCTGAAGAAATGAGCTGTGACTCACAAAAGTTCATATCCTACCACAAATGTTGTTAGTCTTATAGGTGCTACTTGACTCTTGCTCTTTTCTACTGCTACAGACAGACTAACTTGGCTACCCATCTCGATCTATCTGCAAAAAAGCATGTGGGGGATTTACTGAACTCATGAGGACAAAAGTTACATGGGACAGGGCATGCAGTTAAGTTAAGAGAGAAATTGGGCATGATCAAGTGGAAAAACTGGTAGGTTCCAATACAACAAATCTGAGTGGGGGAAGCATGTATCTTGTCTCCAGTGTACAGTCATATAAACACATGTACACGGACATTAAAGCTTCATGTGTTGCTTAGCATGCTGCGTCACACACTTCAGCAGCTGAGATGCATTATAAGAGAATATCCATGTTTTTCTAGTTCATCATGAACCAAAAGAACAGAGATCTTCTTGGCTTTTAATTCAGTAGAGGCCAGGATATTGCAGAAGTGCAAAATAGGCACAGTATCATGATGGGACAGAAGGAATAGGCTCGGGGAGTGATGGTAACAGAGGTGTTACATGCACAATCCTATTTCTGCCTGTAAATGTTTAGATGATATAGTACTACCTTCCTATGGCCTTCCAAAATAGCAAAAATTCTCATTATCAGTTATGAAAGTCCATGTGCACAGCAAACCGAACTCATAAAGTTCAGAATGTTACTGATAAGGAAGCGTGCTGGGATGGACAAAGCCTACGTCTTCTTTCTTTAAGCATCCTGTCACTTGCAAAAACAAAGGTTCATATCTGACCATGGTCAGAAGATGGAGGGAGAAAGTTCCTTACTATGGATGGCCCATTAACTTCTCGGTAGGATGTTCACGAAAGAAAAGTTCCTGAAAATGGTAAAAGATCTGAGAAGAAATCCCACCAATCAGAAGATCTCCTGGCTGGTACCACTCATGTGGAACAGGGAGGGGATCCTTCATGGGGCACTGAATAATAACGATTTTGCATGCTAGGAGAGACAGTTGGAGGATCCCCAAAGATATCCTGTAGCAATGCTTGTCCCTGGATGCAGAATTTCCTGTGCCCATTTGCTTCCTCATCCAGTCTTAATCTGGCTGTCTTGGATGGCAGCTAAATCTGCTGATACAGTGGCTAAAAAGGAACTGATCAGCACTTTTCAAGACCTTCAGCAAAGTTCCAAATGTTTTCCCTGAATGCTGGCTGAGAGAGCAAATACATTCATTGCAAAACATGCCAGATCACAAGACACAAGATGAGGGAACAAGCTGACCCAAAGCCTTGTGTATCCATCCTTTTGCTCAAGTCTCAGCATAAGGGGCAGTTATAACCCCATTCTGACTGTGAAGTTTACTATCTTTCCCAAGAAGCAGTCTTGGAAACAAATTACAGTAATTTAGGTAATTATGGATTGCATGGACTGGGAGGGAGGAGATGCTAGTTGCTGAGTTTCACCTCTGAATGTGCCACCATTGGTAGTAAACACATTTTTAATAGATTTGACCATTATTCAACAGCCACCAAGATGGGGAAGAGTTCCAAAAAGGTGAAATCTCAGGACAACTCTGACCCAACCCAACAAGGCAGCCACTGGTGGGTACAACAGTGCCCCTGGAAATAGAACCTGGGTGATATTGAGACATTGTCGGTGATGAAATGATGTCATTTCCTGTATGGTCAGAAGTGCCATCATGTTGTGGAGTGAATCCCTAGCATGGTGGGAACGGAGAGTGCCCTCAAGCCAGAATTGACTTCTGGTGACTTCTGGTGGGGTTTTCATGGCAAGAAACTAACCATTGCCTGTGATATGAGCCAGGGCCTAATGAGGCCTAGTGGCTCTTGGGAAGCCTGCTGTAAAGTGACTGCAGAGTCTACATTTCCCAGGTTACCTTTGGCCCCTGTGATTGGGTAAGAGGGAAAATTGCACCAATAGGAAAGTAGGGAGATGGTGCTTGAGAGAAGGGATAAAAGGCCTCACT
This sequence comes from Eublepharis macularius, assembly GCF_028583425.1. Taxonomy (NCBI): domain Eukaryota; kingdom Metazoa; phylum Chordata; class Lepidosauria; order Squamata; family Eublepharidae; genus Eublepharis; species Eublepharis macularius. The sequence continues at coordinate 72,834,518 of NC_072801.1, forward strand.
TCAGTGGGAGGGTGTTCACTCCTAGGGAGCAGAGCTGAGGAGAGGCTGCTGCAGTTGGCGTGTTCCCTCATCCAGAAGGGGTGAGAGAATAGAAGTCAGTTAAGAACCGTCTAGTTAGACAGGATGTTATAGTTTTGTTTGTTCACCAACTTTTACTATTTTCTTTACAAAGTTTTGAACACCGGTTGCTAATAAATCTTTTAAATAATGTTCTTTATCATTCTGCCTGGTCATTACACCTCATTCAGTCACATAATAAATCAATCCTACTGGGAAAAAGTAAACAGAAAGGGTTGGTTGGGTGCTCTGGGCCCTTCTGATGAAAATAGTACCAGAGTGGTGGCAGCCTATAGAGAGCTTCCCTGGGCATCAGCCAGCAGCTATGACAACCTGCCTTGAGCAAAAACCATAGTTTTAGGCCAAGTGCCAGAGGTGTTCTGGCATGGTGGTGACATAATGACATTGTTACCATAGGTGACATAACCATGTTGTTTGTGAGCATGGGTGTTCTGTTGCTCACATCATGGCAAGTCTCCCCCACTCCTTGCAGTATCACCCCTCACAATTTGTGAGGGGCAACCCAGCAACTATGAAGAACCCTTTGACTCTTTCTTGAGCCTTATTTCCCATGTTACTTCACACAATCTTTATGCTGGACTTACTTTATTTAAATGAAAAGGAACACTAAGAAAGCAAGGAAGAAAGTCACATGACTATGACATCATCTAAGTAGAAGTCATTTTTTATTTTTGAAGCTTCATCAGGCCAGCACTGCCATGGCAAGATCCTAAGATGTTTGGAGGGGAACTGAATCCCAGATGCCTTTCACAAAACCCCAGTAATTTCTCCCAATGCTGGGTCTTCTTTACTTGTTTCTCAGATTCCACAGGGAGTTCCATTGCAGTCGAAAGGCCTCAAAGATCCCTTTCCATTCATTGCTAACATTACTGCTCAGGATGGCTGAGACAAATTCACCCTCCAGTCCTTTGCATTCGTTAGCAGCCATCATCAATTTGCCAGATATAGATGAAAGATTTCAAAGAAAAAAACAATGTATTTGGACAAGTGATTGGAGAAACACAGGCACCAAATGAAAGATCGTCATCTACATTCTAAAAGTTGTTGAAAACTGGAAGAAAGAAGAAAATTACTGGGGAAAATACTGATTGTAAAATGATTTTATTTTCCTTTATTCTTTGAATCTGTTACTTTGTATTTGCTTAGAATATGTGCAGAATGCTGGAATGCCCCAAATATCAATTGGCAAAAGAAGCATAGAATCATAGGGTTGGAAGGTACCTCTAGGGTCATCTAGTTCAACCCCCTGCACAATGCAGGAAATTCACAACTACCCCCCCCCTCAAACTGCCCCAGTGACCCCTGCTCCATGCCCAGAAGACAGGTATTAGGAATCATTCACAACCCTTATTCTTTCTCTTTTTTAGTTCTTTCCTGTTCAAATCTGGTCTCAACATAATAATATAGCATTTTGGGGGGAAAATACAACCTAGTAATCCACCACTGGACACCAAGATAGAGAACACCTCCACAGCTACTATGTATTTCCCTTTGGTGCTCAGATACGTTGGAACAAAAGACAACCAAACACTGTAAAAGATCAGCATGCTGAATGTAATGAACTTGGCTTCGTTAAAACTGTCAGGCAGCTTCCTGGCGAGGAAAGCTACAGTCAAGCTGATGATGGATACAAGTTCTATATATCCCAGGCCAACATAGAACATGAGGACAGACCCTTCTTTACATTCTACTATGATCTCTTCAGTCAGGGACAGTGTGTCAAAATCTGGGTATGGTGGCGTGGTTGAAAGCCACACCGCACAAATGCCTGCTTGAACAAAGGAGCAGAAAAGGATAACACATTTAGTCAGTCTTTTCCCCACCCACTTCCTCACACTGGACCCGGGTCTGGTGGCCATGAAAGCTACAACCACAGTGATGGTTTTGGCCAACACACAAGAAACAGCCACAGAGAAGATGATGCTGAATGCCGATTGACGAGAAAGCAGGTCACCTTCGCTGGTTGGCCAAGAAATAGCAAAGATGAGAGGAAACAGAGCAGGAGAGCGATGAGAAGGATATAGGCGACATCCCGGTTGTTGGCTTTGACGATGGGGGTGTCTTTGTGTTTAATGAAAGTTCCTAACACTACGGTTGTGATCACAGCTAAAGAAACAGCCACGGAAGCCAAACTAATTCCTAAAGTTTCTTCAAAAGTGGAGATCACATTACAGTTATTTGGACAATTCCATGGGGAAATAATCACTTCTCCCAACAGAAACTCTGAGGAAAGTTTGATAGCAAATAGGATTTTTTTTTTCTGATCTCAGCACATGTTTATTCTGCTCCTTCTGGCAGGTAGATTCAAGACTTGAACAGTGAGCAAACCTGAAGAGGATGAAGCCCTTATTTTGATAGGGCTTCATGGTGCAAGCTTTCTTTATGTGCAGTGCAATGTTGAGCATGTTTATTCTGAAATTTCACTCAGTTCAATGAAACTAATTCCCTCCAAACTTCTTTTTGTGGATGGCAGTTTTATTTATTTAGAACATTTATGCTTTCTACCACAATGGCTGCAAGTATCTCACAGCATCCAATCTGAAAGGAGGATCTTTGCTCAGATCCACTTAGATCAAGACATAAGATTTCTTGATATGATAAATTAGGCATTTTTGTTATGATGTACTAGGCCTCTGAGTGAAATTTTCTGTATCCCAATAGGTCCTCTGAGTTCAGCCATGACACAGTTGTCCCACCATGTCTTCTTTGGCCATGCACTGTCTGTACAAATTGCGACCCTTAGAAACAACTTTGATTTTGTGATTATTGCATTGATACCCTATTGATTTCTTCTGAGTCCAATACAAGGGCCTGGGCTTCCCTTTCAAGGCCTTCATGAACTGGGACATGCATATTTGAAGGACTGCCTTTCCTGAGAGGAACCCATAGCACAGCTTGGCTCAGGACAGAAATCTTTGGGGGCATTCTGACCCCTGCAATAGTTCATGGTGCTGTTTTCCATTTGTGGGCTTTTCTATGGTTTCTTGGTCTTTCAGGAGCTACTGCACTATAATTGAATTCTTCTTATGGGCCTTTTCTATCATGTTTCTTCATATGGGATTTACTTTATTTGAAAGAAAAGGCGAACTAAGAAAAGCAAGAAATGAAGTCACACAGATAATGCCCAATCATTGAATTACTAGACTTTCTTGATAGCTGAATCTTTACCAGCCCACCATTTTCATTAATTAAAATGGAGATGTTTGGCTGGGGAAAAGAATCCCCAGTGCCTTTCATGAGTCCCTAACTATTCCCCCGATACAGAATCTCCTTTAGAGCTTTCCTTTTTCTTCCTTTGCGGTTGTGAATGCCCTAAGCAGCCCTTTGAGGTACCAACTCAAAGGCTGAGGGTGCTGGTACAAGCAAAAAAGACGCAAGAGACATGGCATGGAGAAAAGAAGCCTCAACTTTATTGGTTACAGTCAGGGCTTTTTTTCAGCTGGAACACAGTGGAACGGAGTTCTGGAACCTCTTGAAAACGGTCACATGGCTGGTGGCCCCGCCCTCTGATCTCCAGACAGAGGGGAGTTGAGATAGCCCTCCGCACCGCATGGAGATCGGGCAGGGCCACCAGCCATGTGACCATTTTCTCCAAGGGCAACCCACTGAGTTCCACCACCTCTTTCCCCAGAAAAAAACCCTGGTTACAGTGATAGGATTGTTCACTCTGCATAGGGCACAGATCCTAGCATCAGCTGACCTGGCTGCCAGCCAATGACCCCTCATCCCTTCAGCCCACTTGCTGAAAGGGGAACCATGGGATGATAGTTAGTGGGATCCACAATGGGTGGTAGCCTCTCCGTGGTTCCCCCATCATCTGGCAACAGGTATGCTCTGGCAGCCCCCAAGCTGGATTTGCCACTGCCTATGCCTGGTCCAAGATCCCTTATGGGGATCCCCATCTATGGCGAAACTGCACACCGATCCTGTTTCTCCCCAAAGGGGATCTGTGCCCAATGCCAAACCCTCAGCCAAAGTGACAATTTAACATTATGGTGAAATTGAACTGAAAATACAACCCTGTGTTCTTAACAGTTTGAAAACACACTATCACCCCAAAGTTGTGATGAGAATTACAAAGTTTACAATATGCTAAAACTTTTATGGAAATGCTGAATACCAACTGTAAGAACTTTACAAACATAAACTGCAGATAAACTGTGTAATTCAGCATTGATGGCGGGGGGGGGGGGGGGATCACTGCGACATGCTCCAGTCGGCTTCCTTCTATATAGAGGGAGGGTGAACCTGAGAGGAAGCTTCTCTCATGTTGGCAACAAAGGCCTGCCTTCCCTCACCCATTTGTTCTGATTGGCTGGATTTTCAAGCCCTGCAGCCCCCGCGCAGCCCTGGGAACCAAGCTGAAGGAGGCAGCCAAGCGTAGAAAAGCTGACCTGCTTACACTTGCACCTATGGCCCCACAAACTCCGGTCCCTGTGAGTTCGGGGCTGGTTGCTTCTATTCATACATTTTGGACATTTTCCAGTACATCTTAAGAGTTGCCAGCAGCTTTAGTGCCTAAGACAAATTCACCAACCAGTCCTTTCTATTCTTTAATGGCCACTGTCAATGTGCAGGATACAGAAATGAAAGATTTTTTTAAAAAAAGCAGTTTGTGGAACACACACTAAACAATGTAGGATCATTACTTACATTCTAACAGCTGTTGATCACTAGAAGTGGCAAAAAACATTACTGAAAAATAATTACTGAGCCTTCAATGAATTTTATATAACCAGTCCTTATTCTTTGGAATTTTTTGTGCTTGTTTAAAATATGAGTAGAGTACTTGAATGCCTCAACTATCTAATGGCACAGGCCTAGTCTCTCCTATAAAAAGAAAAAAGAGGGATATTAGGAATCACAGCTGCAGTTAATTTTTTCTCCTTGTTAATTTCTCTCTTGTGTTCAGCTCAGGTCTCAATAGAATAATGTAGCATTTGGGGGAAAATATACAGCCCAGTAATGCTGCACCAGAGGCCAAAATGGAGAAGATCTCCACGGCTACCACGGATTTCCCTTTGGTGCTCAGGAAGGTTGGAACAAAAGACAACCAAACACTACAGAAGATAAGCATGCTGAAGGTGATAAACTTGGCTTCGTTAAAACTGTCAGGCAATTTCCTGGCCAGGAAAGCCACAATCAAGCTGATGATGGAGAGAAGTCCCATATAACCCAGGCCAATGTAGAACATGAGGACAGACCCTTCATTACATTCTAATAATATCTCTTCAGCCAGTGACAATGTGTCAACATCTGGGAATGGCGGTGAGGTTGCTAGCCACACTGCAGAAATTCCTGCTTGAATGAAGGAACAAGAAAGGACAATGGAGTTAGTCAGTTTTTTCCCCACCCACTTCCTCATGCGGGACTCTGGTCTGGTGGCCATGAAAGCTACAACCACAGTGATAGTTTTGGCCAACACACAAGAAACAGCCACAGAGAAGATGATGCTGAACGCAGATAGACGGAGGAAGCAGGTCACCTCTGTTGGTTGGCCAAGGAATAGCAAAGACGAGAGGAAGCAGAGCAGGAGAGCAATGAGAAGGATATAGGTGATGTCTCGGTTGTTGGCTTTGACGATGGGGGTGTCTTTGTGTTTAATGAATGTTCCTAACACCATGCTTGTGATCACAGCTAAAGAAACAGCTATGGAAGCCAAACTAATTCCTAAAGATTCTTCAAAAGACAGGAAGCTTATTGTCTTCAGAATGCATCCATCTTGGTCCTTAGTTGGATATTGATCACTTGGACATTTGATGCAATCAACCATGTCTGGAAAACAGATGGACATCACAGTGGCAGTTGCTATGATACATGAGATGAGATGAGTTTTAGGTTGAATTTGATATGAGAGAATTTGATATGAGAGAATTTGATATGAGAGAATGCGACTCAGAGTCGCATTCCGGCATTTCCACGCTATTCACCTTCATCCGGTACACTGCGGAACGTCACAAAAAAACCGTGGAAGATAGCATCTTCTTGCACAAGTTTTGCGCATTCCAGATGAAGGTGAGTAGTGTGGAAACGGCCAATGTGGAGGACATCATTTGTGTGTCATTTCTACTGCTGGGCTCTTTTTTACTGGTATCCAAGTATAATTTCTTAAACTGATAATGATGACGATGATTAGCAATTAGATTGTTATGTTTGGATCATTTAACCAAATAATATGCGATATAACTTTCATTTCTGTATATTACTTTCAGGCACGCAGGCAATGAGGAATACTTTTTTTTGTTTGTGAAGAAATACGTGTGTGGACTGATGGCCTATTCCAGAATGCATATATTTTAACTAAAGCATGATTTTGGGGTATTCATAGAAACTCGGGAAATGCCAAGATACTTACATACTTTTGGCTTCTTATTCTTTCCTCCAAGTGCCTTCCAAGATTAACATTACAACCTGAAAACTCTTCCCCACATAAGTTGCAAGCAAGAATAACATTTCACCCTCCCTCCTTCTCTCCCTCATACTCAGACGAAATCCAGGTTTGTTTAAAGGATTGTTCCAAACCTTTCCTAAAGACAGACTCTGATCAGCCCTTTGCTTTGCTAAGAAAATAAAGTAATGATGGATTCAGCATTCTGTAAAAATGCAAGTGGCAGAAAACATGTAACTAGCAGGATGAAAGCAAGGTGGAGTTCAGTTTTGTGAGCACTCTGTGGCAGTGATGGTGGTACAAATTAAGAACTTTTCTTCCATCATTGAAACTGTTCTGGGCTTTGTGGAAGCCCTGGATTATGTTGATTTTGGCACTTCAAACACACACTGTGAGTTGTTTGGTAGACCATTTTCGAGATAGTCATTTGCATTCAGCAGGACTCCAACATCATTTTTGTCACTTAAAGTTCAGAATGTCAGCTGCAGTCCTATGGGATTTCCTAGCAGGATCCATAAAGTGGTGTAAAGAGTTGACTGTCTTGAAAGAGTGTGATGACCTATGCTCTCAAGGAGAGATATCAGACTGGTGGGGGCAGTCAACTTGGTTCCTACCAACAGGCTGTGCACGGTCTCTGCTCCCAATATTCTTTAAAAACTAGGCACAGTTTTCAACAAAAAAGGAGTTATGCAGTGTCCGTCTTGCACCCAAATGATTCAAACAATGATTGGCCATTTCCCCTTTCTGGGGAAATAGTTTGAGCATAAGAACATAAAAAACATACAAAGAAATCCATTGGCTCAAACTAGTGATCCATTTAATACAGCAACCTGTTTCACATTGAGACCGAACAATTACCAGTTACAAGTTACTCCAGGGAGCCAACAATAGATCACAATTTTCTGTCTTCTGCAGACTTAGTACATTCCCCCCTCCATATATATGAACAAAGAAAATAGCACCAACACCAATACTGATCTTTGTGCCATACTTTCCACCATTGAGAGAACTGACCATTTATTCCTACTTGCTTTTTCCTGTCATTTAACTAACTTGTGGTGGTGTTACTCCGCCAAGCCTTTTGAATGAAATAGATTACCAAGATCCTTTCTTATCGAATTGCTGACTTGGTTTTGGAATAGAAAATACTTTTGTCTACATAACAGGTGATCTTAACAAATGGAGACAGAGACATAATTACGATGACTCTATTGAGGCTTCTTTAAATTCCATCTACGTTTTACAACCAAATCATCTAAATTAACTCTGAATGCTGATTCATGATATCACCTACCCTTTTGACTTGAAATCTTTCCTTTTGGGCAAGGAACACAATCATAGCAGCAAAATTTCTCCCCTTCCTTTATTTTCTTATGTGAGCCAGGGTTGCAGTAGTCACTACACAAAGAAAGGGCTGACATCTATCCAAAAACATGAATTTGGGCAGGAGAAGTCAGATTTCATTTTATTCTTTATTAACTGCTATCTAAACAAAAAAGGAGCTAAAATTAAGTGTTAGTGAATATTATGCTTGCAGTAATGTGAAAGTACATCTCTAGATGTGTGCAGTTTTGTGCGTGTGTGTATGTGTGTGTGTGTAATTTGAAATATCTTACTTGGTTAGGGAAAGTGTTTTTATAAGGTTTTCTGACAAGCCTACCAAATTTTAATAACGACTTGGAAAATGTTTCACATATCTTAACATCCATGGACAATGTGCATATGTTTTCAATAATTATAATAAGAATAATAACATTCGATTTATATACCGCCCTTCAGGACAACTTAATGCCCACTCAGAGCGGTTTACAAAGTATGTTGTTATTATCCCCACAACAATAATCACTTTGTGAGGTGGGTGGGGCTGAGAGAGCTCCTAGAAGCTGTGACTGACCTAAAGTCACCTAGCTGGCTTCAAGCAGAGGAGGGGGGACTTGGGAGTCAAACCCGGTTCTCCAGATTAGAGTTCCGCACTGATAACCATTACACCAAACTGGCTCTCAATAATGGTAAGGAATAATAAATATATGAAGGAACAGACCTGCAAGCCCTATCATCTCAGTTTCCCAGGAGTCTGGAAATTGCCACAGCCCTTCGGAGTCTCCACTTGACTATGCTGCCTCTGTCCCTCACTCCCAGGGAGTACTAAAATAAACTGCATAGTTATCAACAGCACTAGAAAATCAAACAGTTGCTCCTATTGGATGGACTTACTGTTTAGAGGCCCCACCTAGTTGTGTCAAATCCTCTTTGCTCCTACAAGATAGCATGCAGACAATAGATAATACCTTCAAAATTAAAGCTATCACTCTCAAGGAAAGAAGAAGAAGAAGAAGATGATAATGATATTTGAATTTATAAACCACCCATCTTCAGGGGCTCTGGGCGGTGAACAAGTTAAAATCAATAAAAAACAAGAAAACAACAATTCTAAAATCAACATACAGTAAACAATAATGAAATAAATTAACCAGATACATTAAGGTGCAATGGTGGGGAGAACCCCCCACCCCACCCCAAAGGTGGGAGGCCGACATGGCACCGCCCCCTTCAACCACCGAACACCTGGCGGAACAGGTCTGTCTTACAGGCCCGGCGGAATGATAATATGTCGCGCTGGGCCCGGGTCTCCATTGACAGAGAGTACCACCAGGCTGGGGCCAGGACAGAAAAGGCCCTGGCCCTGGTTGAAGCGAGGCAGGCTTCCTTAAGGCTGCGGACCACCAGTAAACATTTATCCGCTGATCGAAGCAGTCTCCAGGGAACATACAGGGAGAGGCGGTCCCGAAGATATGCTGGTCCCAACCTGCTCAGGGCTTTAAAGGTAAGAACCAACACCTTGAACCTGATTCAGAATTCAAATGGAAGCCAGTGCAGCTGGTGTAGGACAGGTGTGATATGTGACTGGTAGGATATACTGGTCAGGACCTGTGCCACTGCATTCTGGACCAGATGTAGTTTCCGGATCAGGCCCAGGGGTAGCCCAGCGTAGAGTGAGTTTCAGTAATCTAGCCTGGAGTTGACCGTTGCATGCGTCACTGTAGCCAGGTAGGTAGGGGGCAAGTTGCTGATCTGACGAAGATGGAAAAATGCAGACTTGGCAACCGCCGTGACCTGGGCCTCCATCAACAGGGAGGCATCCAGGAGCACACCCAGACTTTTCACCACTGGCAGAGTTGCCAGTGGTGTCCCATCCAGGGCAGGGAGCTGGATCCCAACATCTGACAGCCCCCATCCCAGCTGCAGGACCTCCATCTTCACCGGGTTCAGTTTCAGCCTGCTCTGTTTCAACCATGCTGTCACAGCCTCCAGAGCTCTGGCCAGATTGTCTGGAGCCATGTCTGGCCGGCCGTCCATCAACAGAAAAAGCTGGGTGTCATCTGCGTGTTGATGACAGCCCAGCCCAAACCTCCACACCAACTGGGCGAGGGGGCACATGTAGATGTTAAATAACATCAGGGCGAGTATCGCCCCTTGCGGAACCCCGCACACCAAAGGGTAACGGGGCGATAGATCTCCCCCAAGCGCCACCCTCTGTCCCCAACCCTAAAGAATGGAGACCAGCCACTGTAAGGCTGTCTCCCTAATCCCCACGTCGGCGAGGTGGCTGGCCAACAAATCATAGTTGACCGTGTCAAATGCTGCTGTTAGATCGAGTAACACAAGCAGCGCCAACCCGCCCCAATCCAGATGCCTGTGAAGGTCATCCATGAGGGCAACCAAGGCCATCTCCGTCCCATGGCCAGGACGGAAGCCAGATTGGAATGGGTCCAGGACTACAGCATCATTCAGGAATTCCTGCAGTTGTACCACCACCACCTACTCAATCACCGCAGTACTTCCCCAGAACCACATTTTAGGCAGTACAACCAAATGCTGTGTTTACAGATATTAAGATCAAAGATTTCAAAGGGTAAAAAAGTTTAACAAACAAAAACTAAAAGCATATACATGGTTTGTTCAAGCAATTGAGTGTGCAAGGATACAGGAGAAAGAACAGGCTATCTTCTCACCCTACACTCGATACTTATCCTAATCAACATTCAATTAGTCCATGCTCATATTTGTTAAAGATGATAAAGCCATTAAAAGTCCATTGGGACCTTATTCTCAGAACTGAGACGTGTTCCTTCCTGATCAGAAGATGTAAGAAAAGACAGGCTATACCCATGCGCTGGGAACTTACAATCTCTTTTTGGAGAATTTGTCCAATATTGTTCTGATCTTCCTGCCTCAAGCAGAAGATAAAATTATTTGACCTTTTGGCTGTCTACAACTCTGTCCTCTGAGGAGTGACATTTTATCAAGAAATAGGATGGTAAACCCTTTGTTATTCTCTATCTTTCTATTTGCACTACTAAGAGTTTGAGTGCTGTGTGCTTGGGGGATGGATGCATCCCTCCCAGTACTTGTACTTTGCAACCCCAGCCGGAATGAAGAGACAGACACAGGCTTGGAATTAAAGGGCCATTTATTAAAATGACCATGACATAAACAAGGCAAGGGCCAACTAAGCGGTACAGGTCAAGCCACGGGGTCAACTCCGGACCTACCACCTTGACCTGCCTGGGTGAGCCCCAACGCCCCGAGTGTAGGCCATCCATTGAATGGCTGCAACCCGGCCAGCCAGGCAATGGATCCCCCCATCAAGCACCTAACGCCTCAGCCGTACAGCATGAGGGAAAGCCTTGTGCTTGGGGATCCCCGCAGGCTTCTGCCAGTGCTACGGTAGCCGTAAACAAGCATACCGCCCTTAATGGCAGACCCTGTTCCCCACCCATGGGGAAGTGCCACTGGGTGCTCACTGGCCCACACCCTATTCCCAAAATCTCCTGCCAATGATAGAACCCCACAGCACCACCTCAAAATGCCTCACACACTGCCATTAGTGCAAGGTAGGCGAAAAAAACCCTTTTCCAACAGCCAATCTGGGGAAAAAGGCAAAAAATTCCTACCCGGCTCTGGAACAGCAGCCAGCTAGTCCTGCACTAAAAACAGGGAGTGTTGGGTGGGCCGAGCGCTTTTCAAACTGCGGCCAGGGGAAAGCGGAGCCACCTGAAGACGGCACTTGGCTCCGGCCCCTGGCCAAAGCCCCGGATGCCCAGGAAGGGAGCCTGCCTCCTTTCCTCCGGGCGGGGCCACAAAGAACGACTCCCTGCCAAGGCTGCTACACAGCAGCAGGGCGAGTCGCATTCCGGCATCTTCAGATTCGATGAGAGAATCCTGTGACACACAAACAGTGTAACCTAAGCTTGAGTTATTGGGGTGAGTTCTATGGTGGATGGTATTTCTTTACAAAAATGACAATCTAAGTACACTGACAAGCTTAAAAAATACATTTCCCCCCTACGTCTGCACTGTTTGTTTGCACATGTTGAATCATAGGTTTCCAAAATACATCAACTTTGTTCTTCTCTCTTGTTTTTTATAAATTTATACAGTTCAATTACTTTACTAATCAGTTCAACAGTTTAAATGTACATCTCTCTTTGATATTTCAAAACCAAAATATGGCCTTTTGTGATGACCGATCTATGTGGCCGTTATGGAATTGCCTCTCCAGAGACTGGAGTGGCCCCTGAGAAGACCTCGCAATCCATACCTGGTTAAAACTTGTTTGCCATACAATCAGTTTCTCATCAATGATGAATTCTTGACCTTCAGGAGCATTGGGATTCACCCTTCCAATTTTTACCCGGTAGAAAGACTTATTTGGGAATGTGACCAGGTTCATCACATCCAATCTAGTTCCCGTTTCCCTTTCAACATTAAAAGACAAACTTTCTCCAGCTGAGTTGTTAAATGAAATGCCTTGAAGAAATGGGTGAACCTGGTGAAAAGGGAAAAATTGGGCAGTAAATACTGACTCCTGAAATTGACATTCATCATTATTTTCATTGAAAATACATTTCTATTAAATTTCATAGAGACCTGAGTATGAAGATTACCTGCCAAGACTGGAGACTGTGAAGTTCCGCACCTTGGCCATCATACATTGCTCTATGATTCGATCGGGATGAGTACATGGCATGCAATGCATGTGCCACAGCGTAGACCGCATTGTAGATGCTGTAACTATGGCCTGTCATGTGCAATTCAAAGAGATGCCCGGGAAGACTCTCTAACCTTTCCTCCCCAGTACATCTCTCATTGATATTCATCAGCTCCTCCGAGTTTGAATAAACACAGTCAAATGCTTGCTCCCAGAAGTCCTTGAGAAAGCCATTTCCTTCTTCCCCATAAGGTTTTATTTCTTTAAGAAAACTCTGGAATCCAAGAACTTCATTGGACTGAATTGTGAAGAATATGGTGCCCTGGAAGAACTGGAAATCCCAGGCCCTCTGCAGGCTTGTTAATGCAAAGTCAACCTGAGCTGTCATAATCCATATCTTTCTAAACGATGTAATTTCTTTAAATTGCGGATTGGCCAGAAACATAAAAATGTTGAATGCCATAAATGCTGTAGGTTCTCCATAGAACATAAAAGTATTGGCTTTACTGTCTCTGAAAGGTATATAAATATCCAAAAGTAAATCTTTAATATCATCACTGAAATTCCAATGGTACTCATTGGGGACCCTGTGAATGAAATCCAAACAGATCCCATTTTGGGAAAGCAGCGGCTCCAGGACCTTCAAGAAATGTTCTCCACTGTTATTATCCACAGCAAAAAGCCCAACCCACTTCCACTGGAAATGGAGAAGTAAGCAGACGATTCCTATATTCTGAGGGGCTTCATTTGGGCCAAGACGGTAAAACAAAGGGTACTGTTTTCCTTCTCTCTCCTCTGGGGCAAATGATGCGTATGCGAGCTAAAAAGAAGTGTACTCATATATGAGACATTTGTTAGAAAACTGTCACCCTTCACCACCTGTGGGTTGGAGGCTGGGAGAGGTCAGCTATCCGTGATGGAGAGGAAGAGGATATTATATGTTGGGATTTGGCAAGATCTAAATTCTGATCATTATAGGGTTAATATATTTGTTTTGATTCTAAGAGACCTAACCTAGAAGTATAACTTGGCCCAGAGTCAATCCTGTTAAGAAGCTATAAAAGGGTTAATTACTAGAGAGTCCGTGTGGCATGCAGACGCACAGCCTTGCTATTGCATAGTTTTGTTGCTTTCGTCGTTTACTAGCTAGCTATCTGTTGTATGCATAATTCTAATTATTAGCTTATCATCCGTTAGCAGTTACAGGGCCAAGCTACAAGTGACGAATGACACTTGAACAGCAAGTGTATTTCTCCCTGTTCACTTGCCCTCCACTCAATCCACTTGCTGTTCAAGTGTCATTCGTCATGTGTAGCTTGGCCCTCAGATAAAATATTATTTTTCAATAAACAGCTCTCGCCTTCTGTGCCTTTTTTACGCCACACTATATACCCTCTCTCCCCTGAAACAGTCTGACTCCTTCACCCTGCTGGCTGCTAGAGCTCTCTCATGATTCCACCCCAGTCTCCCTCACTGGTGCCTGGCTCTTCTTGATGCCTCCCTGCCTGGTGAGGCTCCCTCCCTCACCCTAGGGTTGAGTGACAGACCTAGGAGCCAATCACTGCAACTGAGGATTTCCCCCTTGCTGCCCAATGACTGTTCTGGACTAGCTTGCAGGATGAGGATGCCAGGCTCCTCCCAAGCGATGTGGGGCAGACATTGCACCTGCGTGCAGGGCTGCGGCTGCACCCTGGCATCTTGCTCACCTGGCATGGATTAGAGCCTTCCCACAGACCAACAGCTATCTCTCTCCTCATCAGATGGGCCGGCGGACTAGCCCGCAGCAGCTGGGGCTGTTTCAGCAATATGGAAGGCCCGCTTGAGGCCACTGTTCCGGCAGACCTCCAAAGGTTTCTGTAGAGTGGGCTCTTCCGCCTCCATAGCATCCACTGCTGCTCTAGCTGAGATGCCTGCTGGGATGCCTGCCTTGAAGCAGCACTGCCCACGGGCGCTGATAAGTCCAGGGGTCCCTCCAACCCGGGACACTGCACTGAATATTTTGTAAAGGAAACCGTAGATTTAACAAGGGTTAAAACCAAGCACTCTTCTGCTTGATTTAATCTCAGATTGCAGGCATACTGTCATATATGCCTGCCTGCATATCTGCCATGAATGCATTCTGTGTACTGATGTACTGATCCTCTGAGGGCATGGGAAGTTTCTTATTGATGCTTAGCCAGTTGATTATCTTGCAGGTATTTACTTTCTCTTTCCCTGCCGCTTCAAGCAAGTGTCCTTGAATGCCGGCTGCGGCCGGCTCGAGATGTATCCTTCTTGGGAACTGAGATGATTTCATTCTTTGCTCTGTCTAGCCTAAACCTTTGACACCCCTGGCTCCTTCATGCCAGAACTTTAATGGTCACTGTCCTGAGGGCAGGAATTTTTTCTATAACTAACACTACCAACCCCATTTGTGTCACTTCTGCCAATACAGTTGTCTGAGCACCTTGAACTTGATGGATCTCTAATAAAGTTACTTCAACCAATACACCTGTGTGGTGGTTGTGGAGAACTTGGGGGATCTACCTGCCAGGGACTGACACATACAGGACAATTTTTCCGGAAAGAATCCTACAAAAATCATCTCACATAGTTCCATGAAACCATGGAGTTCCCTTATACTTACCTAGACCCCCCCCCACTCCCTGATCTATCATGGTCAGCGTTGTTTTTTGTGATTAGCAGTGGCACTCCAGGAATTCAGAATGAGGTCTTTCACAGCACCTTCCCCTTGAGCCTTTTATTTTGCGATTCCAGAGACTGAAACTGGGACTTTCTTCAAGCAAAGCTCTACCACTTAACTCCAGAATTTCCCACTTGTTATTCTATGTTATTCTCCCTCCTTTTGTGCAACAACTTTCCTTGGTTTGTTTCTTTTTGAACATTTACATCTTGCCATCTTTCTTAATCCCAGAACAAAGACCAAAAAGGAAACATTATAGTTTGTTAAATCACTCCTTGTTCTATTCACAGATCTTACCTGTGGAATCTTGTAGAGACTTAAGATGTCTGATATGCGAAAAGATATATCGGAGCTAATTCCCCCAATGACAGCTATTAGGTTTTTGTAGGCATCACATTCATAGTTAGGAAAATATCGATGCAATTTATAGAGCAGATCAAGGGTGGTGCGATAGGTCATCCTCATATCATTGTAGCCGTCGTAGACATGGAACCCGAGAGTGATGTTGGACAAGATTTGGGGATTTTTGTTCATCTCTTTTACAGCAAACACCAAGGCCAGGACATGCTGGTGGAACTTTGTGGTCATACTGTGGACATGAAGTGGAACGGATTACTTTTTGGGGAAAAATACCAGAATTCTCAGGTTTTCAATCAGAAGCCAGTAGAAAACAGCTCACCACATCCAGCTTGGTTTGCTGCAGGAAAATTCAAAAGACTTTTACATCTCTCAGAATCTCTCCCTCCCCTTTTGCTCTGCTTCTTTGATTAGTGCTCAGAGCTCAGTGTTAGACTCCAAAATTGTAGAGAACTAGCTTTTTGTATTCCAGTTGTGGCTGAGTTGGAGATTAGTAGAACATGTACTATGACAAAAACGCTTACAGTACTTGATTGGGAATATCTTAAATCCAAATGAATTTGCTCTCTGTTGCATTTGGGCTTTATGCCCTCAAGGTCTTTGGTCGTTAATTACCTATGCTTTCTTACTGTTGCTTCATATCACCCGCATTTCCTACATGGACCTTTTTTAATGGACTACCAATTTCAAGAGGGAGGGAAGATAGCCTGATATATCCCAATCTCATGAGATCTCAGAAGTTAAGGAGGGTAAATACTTGGATGGAGACCAATAAGGAAGGCTCTGCTTCTGAGGGCCAAGCTACAAGTGACGAATGACACTTGAATGGAAAGTGTATTTCTCCCTGTTCACTTGCCCTCCACTTGCGCTCCACTCGATCCACTTGCCGTTCAAGTGTCATTCGTCACTTGTAGCTTGGCCCTCAGTTGCCTTGAAAAACCCTTGCTGCTGGGGTCACCATAAATTAGTTGTGACTCGACAACACTTTATACACACAACAATTTCAGATCTATGTAGTAGGTTTTCTCCTATGGCCATAAGATCTTTCCATATGGACTTTAGGTTCCTGAAACCCTAACACACTTTTTCTTTTCATGCAGATTCTTAGGTAGTATAAGTGGTCTCCTGATGATGACCCCTTTCTGTAGAATCCCCTGATCAATCAGATGATCATTATATAGGCTCTTGTCTTGGAATGAAATGCATTCCACTCTAGCTTTTGCTCTCAAAATTTGATCCATCATGATTGGTCCAGCAAAAGGATAATCAAGACGTAAGACTGGTGAACTTCAGTGTATTGAAACACTGAAGGAATTTCACCATTGCACACATTTGAACACCAAAACACCATGCAGTATTTAGTTAGGTATAGGTATTTCAATTGCTGCACTTGATGAGATGCTGCTGTAGCATTCAGTTTAAGTGGTTGGGTTGCGAATCAGTACTCTGCTGGTTCGACTCCCACTATTGCCAGGAGCTCTGCAGGTGGCCTTGGGTAAGCCACTCCTCTGAGCCCTCAGCTGTATTGTGGGGATGATAATAATAATACTAATAATAATAATAATACATTGTTCATCACTTTGAGTTTGCACAAATCTATCCAGTTATTAGTAACTCTCAGTCATATATCATGGAATAACTATATTTTGCTACTCCATCATAAACGAAAGAAGAGTCACCTCTCTTGACAGTGGCTAGGCTGCAGAATAAATAAAAACAGTCTACGTACAATAGAGTAGAATATAGAGATGGCAGAGGGTTACTCAATGAATCAAATCAGGGTGCTACAAGCTTGTCCCTATCTATAAAAATCTGGCGGCTATATTTTTGCTCTCTCATGCTCTTCAGAACAGGAAGAGTTCTTCTTAGTGGATGAAGACAGGCCACAGGTACTGAATACAAAGCTGAATAAATAAGATTCTAACTGGGACTGAAAAAGAGGAGTACTGGAGTAGAACAAAAGTCTACCTTTGTTCTCCAAGCATCCTTTTGTCACCCCAGTTGGAATGAAGAGGCAGACACAGGAGTTGGAACTAAAGGGCCACTTTATTAATATAACATCAACCATTAAATACGGCAAGGGCAAACTAGCGGTACAGGTCAAGCCACGGGGTCACCCCTGGATCACCGCCTTGACCTGTCTGGGCGAGCCCCACAGCCCCGGGTAGGAGCCATCCATGTAACGGCTTTTCCCTGGCCAGCCAGGCAAAATGGTTCCCCCCTTCAAGCTCCTAAAACCTCAGCCGTACAGCATGAGGGAAGGACTTACACATGGGGTTCACTGCAGGCAGTCTCCACTGCCAGCAGGGAGGGCGAAGCTGTCTTCTGAAGGCTTTGCCTCCGCCCCCCCAGCCATATCCCCATATGCCTGGGAGATGCCTCTGCCTGGTTCTCCTTCCGAAGTGGCAAAGTACTGTCCCCATCTCAAGCCACTGTGTGGCAGCCGGGAGTACCGCATTCCTAGTATAAAACAATCTCAACATATACGATCAGGCCAAGTTCACAAGACAAACATAACAGTTCCTTACTATGGATCCTTATACAGCTCCTGAGCTGGATGTTGACTGAAGTCTATCTCATGCAAATGGTAACCTATCTGAGAAGCGATCCCACCAACAAGGACATCTCCTGGCTGGTACCACTCATGTGGAACAGGGAGCGGATCCTTCATGGGACACTTGGTGGTTTCTGCTTTGCATGTGACTGGAGGAAAAAGTAGCAGCAACAACACTAGTTTCAACATCTTGCCAGCAATGTGTGCCTTTCTTTACAGCCCTAGACTGCTATGATCAGGCAACCTTGGATGGTGGATGAGTCTAAAAGGAAATGGATTCATTGTATTAAAAGCTTCAGCAACACCAAATGCATGCCAGTTCACAGCAGGAACACTCTGATGGCTTGTTCGGTTTAAAAAGTCAACATGTAATGAAAGAAGTTGACATTCAGAGAATTCTTCCTCTCAGCTGTCAATATCTCAATGGTTTTATAGCTGTTTCCATGCTGATCCCTTTCTAGAACCTTCTGAAAGGCCAAGGGAGGTTTGGAGTGGAGATCAAATTACAATGATTTGGACAGTTCCAGTGGGAAATAGTTACTTCTGCCAAGGGTAAATCTGTGGAAGTTTGGTAGCAAACAAGTTTTTCTGATCCGAGCACATGTTTGTTCTACTTCTTAATGGAAACAAATGGAGGCAGATTCAAGATTGGCAAAGTGAGGAAATATGAAGATGGAGCCAATTCTTTGATAGGGGACATGGTGCAGAGCTTTCTGTATGTGCCGCACGCTGTTCAACATGTTTACTCAGAAATCTCTCTCAGCTCAATGGAACTAACTCTCTCCAAAGTACTTTGGGGACTGCAGTTTTATTTATTTGGAATATACATCCTTTCTGCTACAATTGCTAAAGGTGGCTCACAGGTTCCAATGTGAAAAGATTATCATTTCCCAGATCCACTTACATCAAGGGGATACGAGATAAGATTTCTTGGTATGATAAATGCCAATGAAATTTTCCCAATCTAGATTGCTCCTCTGAATTCTGTTATGCCCCAGTCATCCCACCATGCCCTACATCAAGGCTGTCCTGCAGAACTTGCAGCCCACAGAACTGAAAGCCACACAGTCTGGTTTGCTAGGAGATATTTATGGGTTCAAATCAGGCAACAGAGACCCAGGTGGCCAGCCATATTTGGCTTACTAGGGAAAACCATGTACCAGACTGAACTGCAAGGGTTAAACACAGTAGCTGTGAATCAGAGTGGCTAATGAAGAACAGCAGAAACGCAGAGAAGTTAGTACCATGAATCAAAGGCTAGGTAGAACTAAGAAACAAAAAGTAAAATATTCCGACGAGACTAACTTGAGATTCACTGATGGCACATTAGTGTCCTGATCTAAGTAGGGGGATGATTGTGCACTCCTCTGAGCATAGGGGGAAAAGGCAACCCCCACCCCCTTGCTTCTGGTCTGGAAGGAACACATAAAAAGGGCATATGTATCTTTAAAACTCATTTTAATGTGTAGATTTGCATCACAACCATCATTCCTGTGGTTTGAAAGGGAAACCTTTTGAAAGGGAAGGTTCCCTGGGAACCTTCCTCCAATCGCAATGGGGTACACAAAAAGCCTATAGCCAGAGGCTTTATTGGCTATCAAAGTTCACACAAACAGGCATTCTTCTGGCCCACTAGAACAGTTAAGAAAATGGCTGGAACTTGACCTCTGCTCAGTTGACAATTTGAGCTTTATTGCACCCCCTGAACACCCATAATCTCTCTCTCTCTCTCTCTCTCTCTCACACACACACACACACACACACACACACACCCCTTGGAAAACAGACTCTTCTTCAGCATCTGGTTTCCTGGGGTGCAATTAAGGCTTCTTTGTATGTCTCATCCCCCAAAACGCTTAATTAGGTAGGCCAATGATATTATCTCAATTCCAATTGCTCCCCTGAATTTGGACATGTCCAAGTTGATTCACCACACTCTCTTTGGTCTTTCTTGCAGAATTTTTGTCCAGTGGGGCTGGAAGCTGCATGATCTGGTTTACCAGGGGACATTTATTGGTTCAATGAGCCAGCAAAAAAGAGGAGGTTTACGTATTCCCAGGTGTACAGCCATATTTGGTTTGCTTGTTCAAACCATGTACCAGACTGCACTGCAAGGGTTAAACACAGTAGCTGTGAATCAGAGTGGCTAATGAAGAACATCATCTGATCATATGCTTATTGGTCTACACAGATTGCAATCTCCAGAATCAACTCTGCTCTTATGATTCTTACATTGGTGGCTTATTGGTTTCTGTGTCCAATTCAAGAGGCTGGGACTTCCCTTTGAATCCCTTCATGACCTGGAACATGTATATTTGGAGGACTGCCTTTCCTATGCTGTCGCTCAGGACAGAATTTTCAATAATCAAAAAGGAGATGTTTGGCAGAGGAAATGAATCCCAAATGTTTTTTTTAACAAAACCTCTGCTGTTCCTCCTAATATGGAATCTTGTTCGGAGGCTTATTCGTTCTCCAAAACCTACAAAGGAAGTTCGTCTGCCCCTGTAAATTCCCCAAGCAATGATTTCCTTTAATTCATTTCTGGTTTCTTCTAGTATATCTCATGCAAGAAACAAAGTCACATAAATAATAATGACTGGTGATTTAATGACAAGTCATTCTTGAAAGCTGAGCCTTTGTCAGATAAGCACTTTCATTGATTGAAATGCTGATGTTTGGCAGGGGGGAAAATCCCAAGTATCTTGCATGAGACCTCAGGCATTCCCCTGTTACAGAATCTCCTTTGAATTTTGTTTTCCCAACCTCACACAGGAAGTTTGTTTGCAATTGTGACAGCTGCAAACATCCCTTACCATTCATTCATTTCTGATATGTCAAGGACCAGAGTACATGTCCAGAGTACTGATCCAGAGTACCAGTACATGTCAAGGACCAGAGTAGCGTCAGTGTCTGAAACAAATTCACCCACCAGTCCTTTTTATTCTTTTCTGGACATCATCAATGTGTATGAGAAATGAATGATCTCAAAGAAAAGCCATTTAATTGTACAACAACTTATGGAAACAGAGAACACAATATAGAATCGTTACTTATTTTTAGAGGTGGGCACGGTCTGGAAAACAGACCTATATTTAACATGGTCCAGCCCGGTTCATGGTTTGTGAACACACAGTTCATGGGACTCACCTTTTCCACAAACTTTGGTTCATTTGGGCTGGTCCGTCAGTTCATGGTCCATGAGTCCAGACATCCTGGCGCCAATCTATCAGTTCCCTAGGCAATGGAGGAGATGGCTACAGATCTTCTGCAACCCTTAAAAACTTGACAGGCAGCTCAGCCAGAGAGCCCCCATTCTGCTCTATGTAAGCAAGGAGCAAGAATTAATTCCCTAGGTAGCAGAGGGGTGGATGTTCTGCAGCCATAGGAACACCAATCTTAGCCCTCAAAACCTTGATAAACAGCTCTTCCTGTCAACAAGAGAGCTCCCATTCTTCTCTATGTGAGCAAGGAGCAAGAATTAATTCCCTAGGCAATGGAGGGGTGGAGGTACTGCACCCATAGGAACAACAATATTAGCCCTCAAAGGCAGCTTTGCTAGCCAACCAGAGAACTTCCATTTTGCTCTATGCAAGCAAGGAGCAAGAATTAATTCCCTAGGCAATGGCTAGGTAGGTGTCTGTGTGGCGAGTGAGGGGGCTCTTCTCTCACACTTTTCTGTTTGATTTTGTTTCATTGCAACTTTTTGGTGCTGCAAGTCAATTGGCATTTACAAATCCTAGTATCTACTGGAAGTTTCCTGGGGGCGGCTGCTTTAGGGGTCTGTAACTTGGACCTCCAAAATGCAATCCTGGCCAAACTTGGAGGGTCGCTAGAGGAGAGCCTGCTGAAGCATTGCTGCAAGTTTGGCATCTCTGAGAGCCCCTGGAAGTGATGGACAATGAACCAGTCTGTGAACAGGGCTGGTCCGTGAAAAGTTTGTGGTCCATGGTCCATGAAAATTGATGGTCCATGGCTTTTTCCTGGCCCATGCCCACCTCTACTTATATTCTAACTCCTGTTGATGAGTGAAAGTAAGAAAGCACATCATTGATCATAAAATGAATTTTTACTTAGCCTTTTTTTAGTCTTTAAATCTATCAGATTTTTATTTTTGCTTAGATATGAGCAAAATGCTGAAATGTCCTACCGGACTACTGGCATAGGTCCAATGTCTCTTATAAAAACAATAAAGAGGGATATTAGGAATCTCAGTTATTGTTATTTTTTCTTCTTTTTAGTTCCTGTCTTGTGTTCAGTTCAGGTTTCAAAACAACAATATAGAATTTGAGGGAGAAGATACAGCTGAGCAACCCAGTGCTGGACACCAAAATAGAAAAGATTTCCACAGCTACCATGGATTTCCCTTTGGTGCTCAGGTAGGTTGGAACAAAAGACAACCAAACACTGCAAAAGATCAGCATGCTGAAGGTGATGAACTTGGCTTCATTGAAACTGTCAGGCAACTTCCTGGCTAGGAATGCTACAATCAAGCTGATAATGGATAGAAGTCCCATGTAACCCAGGCCAATGTAGAAAAGGAGGACAGACCCTTCGTTACATTGTACTATGATCTCTTCAGTCAGTGACAATGAGTCATAATCTGGGAATGGTGGTGAGGTTGCCAGCCACACCATACAAATGCCTGCTTGAATGAGGGAGCAGCAAAGGACAATGGAATTAGTCAGTCTTTTCCCCACCCACTTCCTCATGCTGGACCTGGGTCTGGTGGCCATGAAAGCTACAACCACAGTGATGGTTTTGGCCAACACACAAGAAACAGCCACAGAGAAAATGATGATGAAAGTGGCCTGTTGGAGGAAGCAGGTCACCTCCGTTGGTTGGCCAAGGAACAGCAAAGAAGAGAGGAAGCAGAGCAGGAGAGCAATGAGAAGGATGTAGGTGACATCACGGTTGTTGGCTTTGATGATGGGGGTGTCTCTGTGTTTAATGAAAGTTCCCAACACTATGCAGGTGATTAGAGATAAAAAAAACAGCAATGGAAGCTAAACCAATTCCTAAGGGTTCTTCAAAAGACAAGAAGCTTATTCTCTTGGGAATGCATCCATCTTGGTCCTTGGTTGAATATTGATCACTGGGACATTTGATGCAATCATCCATGTCTGGAAAACAGATAGACATCACAGTGGTAGTTGAAATGAGATGACATATGGTCATTCTTTATGACCATATTTTATGTGAGAGCAATGTGGGAAACCTTATTCATGTTGAATTCCTACTGATGGTTATGGAGGTACGCCAAACACTCGGACCATTATCTTCCACAAGTGAATATAAAATTTATTGTTACTGTTATTGTTTCTACTATTATTTTCATATTTATATCAGCTACTTGATCTTCATGCTGATGAAATGTAACGCTGGCTTCTAATCCTTGCCTGCGAGAAGCACCCAAGCTGAGCTTTACAATGCAAGAGTTCTGCCCAGCTATGATGGTGAGGAAGAGAAACACTTCACCATCCTTCCTTCCCTCCTCATGCTCTCCTTACTCAGGGGTAAATTAGGAATGATAATTCCTCAAGGCAACCTTCCTTTTCATAAAGGCCATTCATACATTATCCCCCCTCCTCTTCTTTTTTTGCTGATCAAATGAAGCTATGAAGGATCAAAGGCAGAATGGAACTTTTGTTTGTGATTGGCTACTCTGTCATACTATGCAAAATAAGAACATTTCCGGCATTAATGAATTTGCTCTAGGTTTTGAGGAAGCCCTGGATGGTGCTGATTCTGATGGTCCAAAGGCTTGCTGTGACTTCTTTGGTTGACATTTTGCAGCTACATTCATTCATATCCAGCAGGACTGCAATATCATTTTGAGAAGGGAAAGTTCAGGATGCCAAATGCAGCCATATGGGATTACTTAGCTGGATCTATGAAATAGATAAGTATCCTTAAAGGAAAGGATGATCTTGAAAAAGCCAGTCCTTCAGTGAGTTTCTCATACCCAGAGGATTTAATCAATGTTTGGACAATGACACATACCCATTTCTGGACAAATAGATCACCACTGTGCTGGCTTTATGCCCCTGCGCTTCTTGAATGTGATGGATTACTCAGATCCTTCTCTAACCAATTTCTAACAAGGCTTTCAATCTGAAAATACTTTGACCTGATGGATAACCTTCACTGAGAGAGTAATGGGCGAAAGTAACCCTAATGATTCTTCTTTGAATCAAAATTTGACAATCAGATTCTCTGAATTAATTCGGAATGACCTCACCTACCTTTTTGTGTTGAAACCTTCCCTTCTGGGCAAGGAGCACAGCTGTAGCAGCAAAATTTCTCCCCTTCCTTCTTTTTCTTATGATAGCCAGGCTTGCAGTAATCATTGCATACAGAGAGGGGCAGCACCTATTAAAAATGGAGTTTAAGGCGGGACACTTAAGATATTGTTGTGCATCAGCAGACGTGTGAAGGAACAAGTTAACAGGAGTGACCCTTGTGCTTGCTACAATCAGTGTATCCTTCCTCAATTGAAGCCCATATTTTTACCATCACTTTGGGATACAGAGACAACAAATTGACTACTCAGTCTGATGCTTCCTTAGAGAAGAATTATTTCCATGACTTCCATGAAAATCTACTAACCTTTAAAGAAATAATTTGTCTTAGATGGGCACATAGAGATTATGGAGTTTATGGAGAGGGACTAGCCAAATTGAGTCAGACAGCCTGGGAAAAGACTGATTTGGCCAGGATAAATTCACTTTTTTTAAAAAGAGAAGGAAAATGCTACACCACTTTGATTTGTTAATGTCTCTCAATTGGGCAGGGTAGTTTTGCTGAACTTTGGGCCTCCCAACCCCAGGCTCATATTAGCCAATGCCTCTTTTGTCAAATCTGGGGGAGACCTGAAAGGAAGTTGTGAAGATGTGAGTGTGAATATGATCCTGTGTCCACCTGACCATGTTTGGAAATACAGAATTACCAGCATCCATCTCATTCCTACACCTGTCTTTCGGCCTCCATCCAAGGGGGTGGGTGCAGACCTCCAGAATCTTTAAGTCTCACCTAATTTCTGACCTTCTGACCTGTTTGATATTCTTGTATTTTCTTAGCTTGCATCCTAGTTCTGTACTCTAAATACTCTAGAGGTGCGATCTGTAGTTGAAAGAGGGTTTTTATTTTTGGTTAAGTCACATTGCCTGGATTCCTGCCTGTCATCTCTAACCACATTTCCAATGCTACTGAAATAACCCCAGAGTGACTGTACCTTCAAGCAATTGCTAAAGGAGTGAGAGAGAGCCAGCAAGGAGGCAAATATCCAGAAATGGTGGCAGCTGAACCAAAGGAAAATTCCAGAGCAGGGCTGGTTTCAGGTTCCAAGGAACCTCAGACACTGAATGTTCAGGGCCCTACTAAGCCCACTACTAATCCCTCCCACCCATATGCCCATACCTGCCTAAATGCTCGTCCCTTACCCACTCGCCAGCTCTCCCACCACTTGCAATGACAGCTTTCAACTCTGCCTGCAAGCCCTTTCCCAAAGGTGCAGGGTGGTAGGTGCATCTAGGAATGCCAGGAATGCTGAAGCTTTGTGCACCACCCACATGCCCTTGCCCATCAGTGCTAGGCAGCATGTGCAGCTGGGAGCAGAGGTGACAAAGCCCTCACAAGCGGGCAGTGGAAGGGTGTGAGTGCAGGCATCAGCGGAGATGGGTGAACAGGGAGTCAGCAGCAGTGTGCCAATTCAGAAGCCACAGACCCTGAAAGCAGCCCCACCTCACCATGTGCTCATGCCAGCCCAGTTCCACAGCCTGCCAAATGGAGGGAGTTGGAAGTTAAACTATTACAGCATCATGAATGATATTTCACAGTATTTCAAATACCGGGAAAACATGCATTTTGCTTCAAATGTTGTAAAGAATACAGATCTCCAGCAATCTAAAGATATATATCATCTTAGTGTCTGATGGCAGACTCTGGCCTGTCTTGACCACTGAGCCTGATCCAACAAGGAAAATGACAAGATAGGCTGAAAGAAAAGGACAGTCTCTCTGCTAGCCATCTGAAGAGTGACGTAGCCAACGAGGAAACTTAAAGAGATACCTGGTTAAAAATGGTTTGCCACACAATCATATTCTCATGAATGATGAACTCTTCGCCTTCAGGAGCATTGAGGTTTACCCTTCCAATTTTCACCCTGTTGAAGGACTTGTTTGGGAATGTGACCAGGTTCATTATTTCAAATCCACCTCCCATTTCCCATTGATCATTAAAAGACAATCTTTCTCCAGCTGAGTTGTTAAATGCAATAGCTTGCAGAAAGCGATGAACCTAGTTGAAAGGGGAGGGAAGAAGGATCTCACTGGAACCTTAATAATTCTGAGATATGCAAATACTACACTTACACATCAATTCAGGTAGACCCTGCCTGTTAACAGTAATATTTCATTTGAAGAAATTTAACACATTGTATCTTACTTCTAATGCTTTGATTATTACAAAAAAATGAGAATGCAGAAATGTTGTCATAAAATAATGTGTGTATCATTGAACCAGTTGAGGAAAGTTGAATACTGTCCAATCTTATATAACAGTATTCATGGCAATAGAATCATTTCCATAGGTAGACAATACCTGCCATGGCTGCAGACCTTGAAGTCCTTTTCTTTGACCAACACCGATTGCCCTGTGATTGCATCTGGAAAAGTACAGGGCATGAATAGCATGTGCTACGGCATAGACCGCACTGTAGATACTGTAGCTGTGGCTAGTCATGCTCATTTCAAAGAGTGACCCAGGAAGGCTGCCTAGCCTCTCATCCCCAGTACAAGTATCATTGATATCCAGTGACTTCTTGGGATTTGGATAGCAGCAGTCAAACGCTTGCTCCCAAAAGTCCTTGAGAAAACCGTTTTCTTTTTCTTTGAAAGGTTTTATGCCTTGAAGGAAGTTCCGGAAGCCCTGAGGATCATTTGAGGGAATTGTGAAGGCAATAGTCCCATGGAAGAACTGGAAATCCCAGGCCCTCTGAAGGCTGCTTAGTGCAAAATCAATTTGAGGTGTCATAATCCACACTTTTCTCAAAGATACATTTTCCTTATAACTGGGATTGCCTAGGAAAACAATAAAAGTGAATGTTATAAGTGCTGCAGAATCTCCATAGAAGATAATTGTATTGGCTTTGCTTTCTCTAAAAGGTAAAAATGTAGTAAAAAATAAATCAATGATATAATCCAAGTCATTCCAGTTGTGTTTCCTTGGAATTTTCTGTATCAAAGCCAAACAGATTCCGTTTTGGGAAAGGAGCGGCTCCAGGACCTTCAAGAAATGTTCTCCGCTGTCATCATCCACAGCTAAAAGCCCGACCCACTTCCACTGGAAATGGAGAAGCAAACGGATGATCCCCTTGTTCAAATATTCTTCATTTGAGCCTATGCGGTAAAAGGAAAGGGACTGTTTTGCATCTGTCTGTTCTTGGGCAAATGAGCCACACGTAAGCTAAAAATAATGGTACATATATATTAGATAAGTTAGGAAAAATGGTTGAGGGCAAGTGACTAATTATCATATTAGTTAATTTGACAGAAACAGTAGATTTGGAAAGAATTAAAACCAAAGAATGTTTCGGTTGATTTGTCTCAAATTGTGAGAACATATGGAAATTTCTGGGAGAACAATGTGCTAAAAATATTCTATATTATCCATGAAAACATGGAATTGTCTTATAATGCTTATGACCTCTTGCCTATTACTCAATATTGTTTACTCTGATTGGCAGTGGCTCTCCTAGCACTGAGGTTGAGATTTTTTACATCACCTACCATATGATTATGATAACTCTAAATTCTAGGGATAAACCTGGGAAATTATGCCACAAATGTATATACTCTACCTCTTAGCATCAGTCTGTTCCCACTATTTGCTTACTGTAATTCTTTCCACTTGCATGAAGCAATTATCTTTGGATTGGTTCCTTTTGCACATTCCCTTCTCTCCATCTTTCTTAACCCCAGAATAATTCCAAGATAATAAAGATTACAATTTATTAAATCTGTTGTCATAATCACAGATCTTACCTGAGGAATCTTGTAGACACTTAGGATGTCTGCCATATGGAAGGAGGTATCAGAACTCAGTACGTAAATGACGGCTGTTAGGCTTTTGGAGCCATCACACTCGTAATTAGGAATATATTGGTGCAATTTAAAGAGAAGATCAAAAGTGGTGCGATAGGTCATCCTCATATCATTGTAGCTGTCGTAGATATGGAACCCAAGAGTGACGTTGGGCAAGATTTGGGGATTTTTGTTGATCTCATTTACAGCAAACACCAAGGCCAGGACATGCTGGTGGAACTTTGGAGCCATACTATAAATCAAGATATGGAAATAATGATATTGTTAGATAAGTTGTTTGAGAGATGGGACTTTTTATTCTGCATTGGAACAGTAAATGTAAAGGAGTTTGACAACGTGTGTGTGTGATTATGCATATGTTTGAACCCAGCCTATTTCACTAACTGAATTTGCTGAGATGTATTTCAACTCGCAGTTACATAACATATAATGCCTTTCTACTTAATTATGAGGCAAAAGCAAAGTCACTCCTCTTGAAAGGGATTAAGTTGTTGCAGAATAATTTTGTTTTAAAAAGCCTACACTAAGCAGTGTAGAGTGTAGGGATATGTGGGGAGAGCTATTAATGTAATGATTCAAATCAGGGTTCTTCAAGAATATTCTGTCTACAGAATTTTGGTGGGAGTGTTATGCACTCCAGAGCAGGAAGATTTCTTCTCTGGGCCAAGCTACACATGACGAATGACACTTGAATGGCAAGTGTATTTCTCCCTGTTCACTTGCCCTCCACTCAATCCACTTGCCGTTCAAGTGTCATTTGTCATGTGTAGCTTGGCCCTCTGTGGATGAAGGTTGTAGTGAGTAGCCATGTTGGTGTTGAGTAGAACAGGAGGAGTTTAGTCCAGTGGCACCTTAGAGACACACAATATTTATGGGGTGTGAGCTTTTGAGAGTCAGAGCTCTCTTCTTTAGAAACATGGGGGAATGGAGATCCCTCAGCATTTATCCCAGTCAGCTCTGGCTCAGAAAGGCTCAGGGATCTCTGTTCTAACTTGTTTCTGAAGAAGTGAACTCTGACACTTGAAGGCTTATACCCTGAAACTCTTGTTGGTCCCTAAGGTGCCAATGGACCATAATCCTGCTATTTTAGTGGATGAAGACAGGACAGTTGTATTGTAAACAAGTCTGAATATATAAGATTCCAAATGAGATTGACAAAGAGGAGCACTGGAATAAACTAGAGTTCTTCTTTCTTTGAGCATCCTTTTCATTGTATAAACCAATATCAAGGTATAGGATCGGGCCATGTTCACAAGACAAACAAAATTATTACTTACTATGGATCTTTATACATCTCATGAGTGGGATATTGATTGAATTCTATTTCATGCAACTGGTAACTTATCTGAGTAACAATTCCACCGATGAGGAGATCTCCTGGCTGGTACCATTCATGTGGAACAGGGAGGGGATCTTTCATGAGACACACAGTGGCATCTGCATGATACGAGATTGGAAGTAGAAGCAGCAGCAATATCACTAGTTTAAACATCCTGCCCATAATATCTTTTCTGTGCTTGTTTACAGTCCCGTGCAGCCTTTATCAAGATATCTTGGATGGTAGCTGGGTCTAAAAGGAAATGGATTTGTTGTGTTAAAAGCTTCAGCAACACAAAATGTGTGCCAGCTGAGCACAAAAATCTTCTGATAACATGTCTGGCTTAGAGGGAAAAATGTGAGGGATTAAACTGACATTCTGAGAATTCCTCCTCCTATATGTCCATAACTCAATGGCTTTGTCACTATTTTTGTGTTGATTGCTTTCTACAACCTTCTGAAATGTCAAGGGAGTTTTAAAGTACAGATCAAATTACAGTTATTTGGACAATTCATGTGGAAAAGAATTACTCACAGGCCCAGCTGTAAAGGGGGGAACGGGAAGACAAGGCAGAAGGGACAAACATGAAAACACCATGTTGGAGTTAACTATTGGACACAACTTTATAGATTACAGCTGTCAGGGCCTTGGTACAGCATGAGGCAATGGATCCAAGTTTTACAGACCCAACTGCTGCCAGGCAAGAAAATCTCTCTCCCAGCCCGCTTGCCTGCTTGCTGGGGGATATCATGTGATGGCAGTATGAGGATGTCCACATGGTGCACCCCATTGCATAGAGTGAGGGTGTCCTCACAGGTCCCCAAGATGGGCATGTTACCACCAACCCTCTCTCTGATTTCCCTTCCAAATGGATCTAGCCCTATGCTGATACCACCTCAAGAGGTAGTTGGATCTAGCTCTATGCTGATACCACCTCAAGAGGTAAGCACCAAATCTCCTGCAGCTGCAACCAAACCCAAAACTTGTGCCAAATCTCATCTAGCCAAGTGTCCTGTTCCCAGTTAGAGAGAGAGATACTATCTCAGCAAAAAAGCACCTGCTACAGAAAAGAAATGTCCAGATGTCAAATCACACAGCCAACTGAAGCCACCACGTAGCCCCCTATGTAATTGTTAGCCCTCTCCTGCCTGTGTTGCTCTTGGTTGGGCAGAGATTACTACACCATGAATGACTTTCCAGCAGGTCAGACGTGAAGCAACATTTAGAGGAAGCATCCAAGCGAACTCCTTCAGTTATCCTCTGCTGTCTGTGAATGTCCACCCCATATGGGTTCTGAGGTCATTCTCAATAGCTGGATCACAAGGACAATGGGAGTGATGGTCTAATTCACTCTGTGAAGAAATATCAGAAGAAATGCTGATCCAGGTGATGAGTAGCGACCACTCTAGGCTCAGGTGATGTCCCCAGCCAGTAGATGCTGTATATAATCCAGCCCAATTCACAATACTTTGACTGCAAATCCAGACCACCTTGAGCTGCACAGCTGTAATTAGAGAGAGAGAGAGAGAGAGAGAGAGTCAGTAAAGAAGCTCTGGTTGAAGGCAAATGTAGGTTTTGTAGATGGTAGATGTCCACTCACCTATGGGTTGGATGCAATCAGGGCTGGCCTAACATTTCAGACAGTGGGGACTGCCCCAGTCCTGAAGGAGTGTGCCCCAAAATCCCTAGGGTGGAACCCAGGAGCTACAAGACTGCACTGAGGATGCAGGTGAATTGATACCTCATGAGTGGTGAGCCATTAGTGTGAAGGAGGAGGGGCCCCAGTCGAGGAGGATGGTTAGCCAGGAAGACCTTGGTGGCTCTTACTGGATTAGGAGGACACTGGAGGCTGCCTTGTATTGAAAGTCTCCCCTATGGCCCATCAAGTGGGCAATATTCTAATGGCCAGCTGGATCTCGAAACTGAGCACCTAAACAGTCTGCCTGGGAGCTGGGGAGAAGCAGCCAACTCACTGACCTTGAAACTCCCCCATAAGGCTGCCATGAAATCAGCTTCAAATAAATTGGCCTCAACGCCTGACTAGCAGCTGTTGTATGATCCCAGACAAGATGGTCAGGAAAATAGGCTTCCAGATTTCAGGTGCTGGGGGAGAGAGCCTCCTCCAGATTTCAATTGTCAGCTGGTGGTAAAGGAGTCAGAAGGTTCTGGGAAGGCATGGACTTTGCTAAAGAACAAAATGGCCACCAGGTAGCTAAGCATGGTTTTGAGGGTGGGGGGTGCATGATCCTTTTCCCTCATGGATTCCAGGTATTGAAGGATCATGAAGAGCCAGTTTGGTGTAGTGGTTAAGAGCAGCAGAACTCTAATCTGGAGAGCCAGGTTTGATTCCCCACTCCTACACTTGAAGCCAGCTGTGTGACCTTGGGTCAGTCACAGCTCTCCGGAGCGGTCTCAGCACCACCCACCTCACAGGGTGTTTGTTGTGGGGATAATAACAACTTACTTTGTAAACCACTCTGAGTGGGTGTTAAGTAGACATGGGCACAAACAGAGGGGAAAAAACCCCCAAACATGGTGATCATTGTTCATTGCCATCCACGAACAACGAACAATGAACATTGACAAACATGACATGTTCACCAACATGTTTGTTGTTCGTTGTTCATGGGGGGCAGCAGGCTCTCCTCCAGCCATCAAGATCCCTACCACACCACTTCCAGAAACCCTACCTGAGCAGGCAGCATGAAAGGTACCAATAATAGATAATAGCTTGGCCCCAGAGCCTGGCAGCAGCCCTGGAACTTCAAGAGGTAGATCCCTATCCCACCACACACAAAGAAAATTCAAGCTCCAATGCACTCTCCCTGTCTCTCTCTCAAAATGCCAACAGCAATTGTCTCTCCCTCACTGTCTGCAAAAGCAGAGCTGGGAGCCCCCCTCCCTCATGCTCTTTGCTTCCTTGTAACAAATTTGGAGCTCCACACTTGGAAGGAAGACCGTCCTATCAAGCTAAATTGCAACAGCAGGAGTTCAGACAGAGTTCAGGCTGTCCTTGCCTCTGGTTGTCAAGGAAATTGATTGAGCTGGGAGCACTGTCTGCAAAAGCAGACCTGCGAGCCCCCCTCCGAGCCCCCCTCACCCCTGCTCTTTGCTTCTTTGTAACAAATTTGGAGCTCCACACTTGGAAGGAAGACCTGCCTATCAAGCTAAATTGCAACAGCAGGAGTTCAGATAGAGTTCAGGCAGTCCTTGCCTCCGTTTGCCAAGGGAATTGATTGCAGGTGCCAGACTGTCTGGCTTGATGAACAGAGGACGAATGCAACGAACGAGGCTTGCAATGACCATCTGTTCATTTAGAATGGGGCCTCACGAATAGCTTGTTCGCGAACAGCTGATTGGACTGTTCGTGGCTTTTTTTAGTTCGTATTGCTGTTCGTGCTCATCTCTAGTGTTAAGTTGTCCTGAAGGGTGGTATATAAATCAAATGTTGTTGTTGTTGTGCCTCTGATGCTTATCATGTGACAGGGCCCCCAGCACTGGCTGAGAGGGTAGAAAGCTGGCAGAAGCTGCAATGTAGGAAAACAGAGAAGAATGTGCAATGAAACTGAATACTTCCTGCAATATGGACAGTTTTCAAGGGGCTGTAATCCTTCTGAGAATGGGTCTGGGCAACATTTTGTGTCAGGAGCAAGGCTGCAAAATCAGGAGCCAGGCTGTAAAATCAACCCGAAGAGAAGCACAGGAGCATACCAATAGATGGCAGAGTGAGTGCCCCACACTTGTGCCTTCAGTGCCTTCTGGTGAGGGAGAATCATTGAACGGTGTGCAACCTCTTGCTGGTCACAAGTGACTAGTGATCAATGAGGCAAACCACAGGGAGATTGTTTGCCACTGGTGGGCAACTGGGACCCCTAGCTTTGTTGATAAGCTTCAGAATAAGAGGCTCTGCCTCTAGCTCATACCTACTTGGGGGAGGCACACCAATAACAGAAGTCTTGGTAGGACATGAATGTCAAGAGGTGGATCTACAGCCCAGGTGATCTGGTAATGGTTTTAAAACCAGTGAAAGCTAATGAAATGGAAGTTGCCTGGGAGGGATCTTTCCAAATTAAGAGTTGCCTGGGAAAAGTGAATTATTTGGTCGAGTTCCCAGATACGGCTCTCCCACCCTGAGTTTACCATGGCAATGCCTTGAAGCCATACTGCTCTCAAGAAGCCATTGTTTGCCTTTTCATCCTGGAATTAGCTGAAAGTTTTGGGAACCCAGAAGATATATGTGCGGGAAGCCATGGCGAAGGAGGGGGGTAATGAAGCTTACCATCTCCCCCTTATTGTCTAGGGACCAGTGAGAAGAAGTTAGACAACTGTATGTTTAATTTACTGAATAGTTCTCTGCCCTGCCTGGTTGCTCTCAAATAGCAATACACTCTATTTTCATGAGAAATTAGCCCCTTGTGGTTGAACGAGCCCGTATGATTCCCCATACCTAGCAGCAGGCCATCGAAAAGGAGTTTACTGAGATGGTGGCAATGGGAGTAATCAGACCCTCTGAGAGTGCTTGGACATCACCAGTTGTGCTGGTCAACAAACCTAATGGGGAGGTCCATTTTTGCATGGACTATTGACTCTTCTGATCTTGGGTGGGGGCTGTGTTATCTCAGGAGGGGCCAGATTGGGAGCAATACCTGGTTGCTTTCCTTTGCAAAAAATGTAGAGCAGGAAGCTGGTTGGGAAATTCCAGAAAAGGAATGTTATGTTATTGTATATGCTTTGGGAAAATTTCAGCCTTACCTGTGGGGTTGACATTTCCTGCTCTGAACTGATTACTCCCCCTCCAGTGGCTCCAGACCACCAAGCTAACCTACCCTAAACTCCTACGATGGAGCCTAGCCATGCAAGACTATGATTTTGAGATTGAGCACATTGTAGGATCTGTAAATAAAATAGTTGATGCACAATCTCACAGATCCTGTGATGATTAGTTACCTTGCTGTATATAGGTACTCTCCGTTGTTTCATTGCTGCAAGGTTTATTCATGTTTTCCACTTGGTAATTTCCATAGTGACCCCTAGTTCTATATGAATAGGTTACATAACTTGCGTATTAAGATTTATATGGTTAAAATGAGTGCAACCCATGGCCTCTTTATGGATCTCATCGATGTGAATCCAGATAGCCATGATTTGCTCTTGCAGGTGTGTGTGTTATAAACCTGGGCCTATGTAGTGAGGCCTAGGGCTTCTAAGAAGCCTGTACTAGAGTGACTACAGAGCCTACATTTCCCAGCTCCCCTTTGGACCCTGTGATTGTTTAACAGGGTATTTGGAGGGGAAACTTGCACCAGTAGAGGCGTTGGGGGATGCGACATGGGAAGAAAAGATAAAAAGCCTCTCCCAAAGTGGGAGGGTGTTCACTCCTAGGGAAAAGAGCTGAGGAGAGGCTGCTGCAGATGGAAGGATCCTTCATTGAAAAAGGGGTGAGTCAGAGTGAATCCAATCACCAAGAGGCTGTTAACATCAATAATAACATTAGATTTATATACTGCCCTTCAGGACAACTTAATGCTCACTCAGAGTGGTTTACAAAGTATGTTATTATTATCCCCACAACTATAATCACCCTGTGAGGTGGGTGGGGCTGAGAGAGCTGTGACTGAACCAAGGTCATCCAGCTGGCTTCAAGTGGAGGAGTGGGGAATCAAGCCCAGTTCTCCAGATTATAGTCACGTGCTCTTAATCACTACACCAAAATGGTTCCCTATCTCCCAGACAAATTGCAGGCATGAATTGATACCACTCACCTTTGTTTTATTGACTGCCCAAGCACACTCACAACAAATTGCACCCTGAGGTTAATAGCTTTGCTTCCAACCCTTCATGTTCGGGTGCGGGGGACAACAACAAGGATAGATTTAGGCTTCTGTTTGTAGGCCTTCTGAGGGCATGTAGTTGGTCACTGCCTGCAACAAGATCAATACTAAAACAGACTACAGACCTGATCCAACATGGCTGCTCTTTGTTGTTGTTTTTTTGTGGAATTGTGTAGCCATTTAACCCCACTTGAAAAATGAAATCCTGACCTCTAGCCATAGCTGGCTTACCGTGACACCTGGTGGGGTTTTCATGGCAAGAGACTAACAGCAGTGGTTTGTCATTGCTTGCCTCTGCAACCCTGGCCTTCACTGGCAGTCTCCCATCCAATTACTAACCAAGGCTAACTCTGTTTAGCTTCCAAGATCTGACAAGATCATGTTCTCCTCGGCTGTCCACATCAGGAGTTAACCCTACTCATATGATGCAAAAAAGATCACCACTCCAGCCCTGCACAATGCAGGAAATGCACAGTTCTCTTCTCATCTCGCCTCCCCCAGTGACCCCTGCTTTGGGCTCAGAGGAAGGCAAAAGTCCTCCTGGATCCCTGGCCAATTTGGCCTGGAGGAATATTCCTTCTTGACTCCAAGTGGCGATGGATTGGCATTACTCTGGGCATGTAAGAAAGGGCCATGAGAGCCTAGTGCTGGCTTATCCTTTCAGGCCCCCTCTCTCCCAATTTGCATATATTCATATGTACATTCATATTCATATTAAACTGAGATCTTCAGAGCCAGAGCAGGGCAGACTTCACTTTCCTAGGGCAAGGAGTTTTTCTGAAAGGGCTGTAATTAGAATCTTGAACTCTCGCAAAGCTCCGCCACTTCCTAGCAGGTCTTCTGGAATCTCTGGTGAATGGGTGGTGATGACTTGGGAGGCTTGTAGGAAGGCAGATCTTCCAGGGGCTGGGGTGGCATTCAAGGACTAAGCTACTGGTTCAATGGTTCAGGTCTAGAGGGGCTACATTCTCCCCCCCCCTTCCTACCTGTTGTTCCCTGAATAGGACTTCTGGCACAACTGGGGGCCCCTCCATAGCTGCCTTTCCCTGCTGGAAAGGACAGCTTTGATTCTGGGTCAGATTTGCATGACAGACTCCCAAAACTGCTAGCTGCTACATGGTGTTATAGGCTATCTTCATAAAGGTGTCACCTAACAGTTACTTTTCAGTTGTTGCTATGAAGGCTGGATGTATTGAAGACAGTGAAATGTGAAGTTTACCATTTCCCAAAGCTCACCTTTCATCGAGGCCTTCACAGGATGGGCTTTGACAAGAAAGTTAGCAGAAGTTGATACATCTAGTGTAAAAGAGGGGCAGACTAGGTTTAACCCTGTGCTGTATAAAATGGACACATTCATGCTTGCATTTTTGTGTGTGGAAAGCTGGCAGTAAGTGCACAGAAAAACCCTTCATTATCATGTTTTGCATTTTAATAAACTTGGGTAGTAAGGCTATGGAGAGCTCTTGCCTGGAGCTTAGCAAGATAAGACAACAGGTGAAACTTCTTGAGAAATGCATATCTGAACACCATATAAATATGATGTGCGGATGACTCACTGAAGTTACAAATATCATCGGTGTTGAGCAGATTCCATACTTCTACAACAACGGTGAAAAGATCAGAATCTAATCAGCTTAAGCAGCCAAAGAATCTCACCATTTCCCCTCCCTTTCCTTGCAAAAAAACAAGTTTCTAGAACTTATGCTTGCAATGCTAAACTTTGTTTCCAAAGCACTGTGCAAAAGCCTGAAACATACCTTGGAGGAAGGGGAAAGCAGCTATTTAATGCTTTCCTGCTTTTAAAGCAAGTAGGAAAGTATAGTAATGTTACAATGTTGCTATGTTACAATGTTACAACGTTGCTACACTTTCTTACTTTTGAAAAAAAAAAGAGTGTGTCCATACCCCAAAGGAGAAAGGGGAAACTAGCCATTTAGCCCTTTCCTGGTTTTTAAAGTCAGCAGGAAATAAGCAAACTTCTGCAAACATGGGAAACAGAACAGCCAGCAGCTTTTTTCAGCTGATGTGGATTCTCCTCCCATCAGCTGAAAAGTGGTGGGCTTTAAAAGGGGGAAACCTGAAGCTGACACCCCTATTCTGCAGACCTTCTGCTGGCCTGGAAGTGACATTTTTACAAACCACACCAACAGGTTTGGGAACCCAGGAAAATTTGTGAAAGTTCATGGTTCGTGAAACTGTATGAACTTCAAACCACCCGGTTTGTTTTTATTTTGATTCATGTCCATATCTATTCCTTATTCTTCAAATCTGTCAGATATTTGTTTTTGGTTAGAAAATGAGCAGAATGCTGGAATACCCCATCTTACTGTATGTATGTCCAGTATCTCTTATAAAAAGAACAAAGACATATGTTAGGAATCACAGGTGTTATTATTTTTTTCTCCTGATTAGTTCCTCCTTTGTGTTCAGCTCAGGTCTCAACAAAATAATATAGCATTTAGGGGAAAAGATACAGCCAAGTAACCCAGCACTGGAAACCAAGATAGAAAAAATCTCCACGGCTACCATGTATTTCCCTTTGGTACTCAGGTAGGTTGGAACAAAAGATACCCAAACACTGCAAAAGATCAGCATGCTGAAGGTGATGAACTTGGCTTCATTAAAACTGTCAGGCAAATGCCTGGCTAGGAAAGCTACAGTCAAGCTGATGATGGATAGAAGTCCCATGTAACCCAGGCCAATGTAGAACATTAAGACAGACCCCTCATTACATTCTACTATGATCTCCTCAGACAATGATTGTGTGTCATAATCTGGGGATGGTGGTGAGGTTGCCAGCCACACCACACAAATGCCTGCTTGAATGAGGGAGCAAGAAAGAACAATAAAGTTAGTCAGTCTTTTCCCCACCCACTTCCTCATGCTGGACCCTGGTTTAGTGGCCATAAAAGCTACAACCACAGTAATGGTTTTGGCCAACACACAAGAAACAGCCACTGAGAAGATGATGCTGAAAGCTGATTGTCGGAGGAAGCAGGTCACCTCTGTTGGTTGGCCAAGGAATAGCAAAGACGAGAGGAAGCAGAGCAGGAGAGCAATGAGAAGGATGTAGGTGATGTCTCGGTTGTTGGCTTTGACGATGGGGGTGTCTTTGTGTTTAATGAATGTTCCTAACACCATGCTTGTGATCACAGCTAAAGAAACAGCTATGGAAGCCAAACTAATTCCTAAAGCTTCTTCAAAAGACAGGAAGCTCATTCTCTTGGGAATGCATCTATCTTGGTCCTTGGTTGGATATTGATCTCTTGGGCATTTTATACAATCATCCATGTCTGGAAAACAGATGGACAATACCACTTTTTTAAAAAACAATCTCATAGGTGCAACGAGAACAGAAAATTGCAGCCAATAATATATTTAGGTTGAGTAAAGTAACTGGTTTTCTTTAAACCATTCAGAGTAAACAAGGTCCAACTTTTTTGGATCCCACCAACTGCTCAAATCATTTGCTACTGTCCTGTTGATTATGAAGCAATTGGAACCCAGGTTTCTGTCTTCAGTTTGGGAATTACAGCCCTTATTCAAGGTGATAAGAGCACATAAAATGTTATCAAGCTTTCCAGCAACTAGCTTCTTTCTTACCTGCCTGGCTCCAGATTCTGGTCTGCAGTATTGGGCTAAACCAATTTGCTCATGGAGGTTACAGAAGAAATGTGGGAAACCTTATTCATGTCTAATTGCTACTGTTTTTGTTTCTTATGTTCTCCCAATACTCAGCCTAATATCTTGCATCTGTTCTTAAAATCATAGAATCATAGGGTTGGAAGGGATCTCTAGGGTCATCTAGTCCAACCCCATGTACAATGCAGAAAATTCACAACAATTTCCCCTCCACACAACCTCAGTTACCCCTGCTCCATGCCCAGAAGATAGCAAAACACCACCAGGATCTCTAGCCAAACTGGCCTGGGGAAAATTGCTACCTGACCCCAAGGTGGCGATCGGCCTTACCTTGGGCATGTAAGAAGGGGCCACAAGAACTAAGCACTAATGTAACCCTTCCTGCTCTCCCTCTCATGATCTGCCCAGGTTCTCAGAATCAGAATTGCTGTCAGATGGCCATCTAGCCTCTGCTTAAAAACCTTCAAAGAAGGAGAGCCCACCACCTAACTGTCAGGAATTTCTTCCTAATGTTTAGCCAAATACTCTTATGATTTAATTTCAACCTGTTGGTTCTGGTCCGACCTTCTGAGACAGTGGAAATCAAGTTCACACTGTTCTTTATATGATAGCCCTTCAAGTACTCGAAGATGGTTATCATATCACCTCTCAGTCCTTTCCTCTCCAGGCTAAACATACTAAGCTCCTTCGACCTTTCCTTGTAAGATTTTATCTCTAGACCCCTCACCATCTTCATCGCCCTCCTCTTGACACATTTTACCTTGTCTATATTCTTCTGAAATTGTTGTGTCTAAAACTGAACACAATACTCTTGGTGAGGTCTAAGCAGAGCAGAGCAGAGTGTTCCATAATCTGGACACTATGCGTTTGTTGAC
The DNA here is from genome assembly GCF_028583425.1 of Eublepharis macularius. Classification (NCBI taxonomy): domain Eukaryota; kingdom Metazoa; phylum Chordata; class Lepidosauria; order Squamata; family Eublepharidae; genus Eublepharis; species Eublepharis macularius. Next base: position 72,874,336 of record NC_072801.1, read on the forward strand.
ATAGCTCAAAATTGCATTTGCCTTTTTAGCTACCACATCACACTGCTGACTCATGTTCAGTGTATGGTCTACTAAGACCCCTAGATCCTTTTTGCATATACTACTGCCAAGACAAGTCTCTTCCATCCTATACTTATGCCTTTGATTTTTCTTACCTAAATGCAGAACTTTGCATTTATCTTTGTTGAAATTCATTTTATTTGTTTTAGCCCCGTTTTCCAGCCAGTCAAGATCATCTTGTATCCTGACTCTGTCTTCTACTGTATTTGCTACCCCTCCTAATTTAGTATCATCTATAAATTTAATAAGCATTCCCTCTATTCCTTCATCCAAATCATTTATAAAAATATTGAGCAGAACAGGTCCCAGGACAGATCCCTGTAGCACCCTACTTGTCACTCTTCTCTAAGAGGATGAGGAACCTTTAACAAGCACTCTTTGGGTATGATCTGTCAACCAATTACAGATCCACCTAACAGTAATAGAATCCAAACCACATTTTACAAACTTGTGAACAAGGATATTATGTGGAACCTTATCAAAAGCCTTACTGGTCCAGCAAGGAATTTACTTTCTCAAAAAAAAAAAGATAAGTTTAGTCTGACACGATTTGTTCTTGAGAAACCCATGCTGGCTCTTAAATCACAGCCATCCTTTCTAAATGCTCAAGGACTGACTGTTTGATGATCTGTTCCAAAACTTTTCCAAGTATAGATGTCAAGCTATAGATGTAGTTACCCAGATCCTCCTTTCCCCCCCTTCTTGAAGATGGGGGACAACATTTGTCTACCTCCAATCTTCTGGCACCTCAACTGTTCTTCAACAATTCTTAAAAATAATGGACAGAGGCTCAGAAATTACTTCTGCAAGTTCTTTTAATACCCTTGGATGCAATTCATCTGGCCCTAAGGACTTAACAATGATTATCATTACATTTTATTGTTTTTTGCTATTATTTTAAATTTATTTTATCTATTTGATGATTATGCTGATGAAGAATGGCTTTGAGTTCTAACCCTTGCCTCCAAATAGCACCCAAGGTGAGCATAAAAACCCGTCAGTTTTCCCCCAGTATGATGGTGAGTGAGAAGAACACTTCAGCATCTTTTCTTTCTTCTGCTTGTCCTCCTTCTTAGAGATAACTCAGAAATGATAATTTCTCAAGGCAACCTTCTTTCTTACAAAACCCATTCTCTCTCTCTCTCTCTCTCTCTCTCTCTCTCTCTCACACACACACACACACACACACACACACACCATTTCCCTCCTCAATCAATCTATGAAAAATCCAAGCAAGATGAATGACTGGGTGGGAGCTTGGCTTTGTGACCACCTGGTAACAATGATGGTTGTCCAGGATAATAATAATATAATAATAATAACATTCGATTTATATACCGTCCCTCAGGACAACTTAATGTCCACTCAGAGTGGTTTACAAAGTATGCCATTATTATACCCATAACAAAACACCCTGTGAGGTGGGTGGGGATGAAAGAGCTCCAGAAAACCATGACTACACATAGGCATAAATGGAAAAAAAATGAACAAGCTGTTTGTTGCTCGTTGCCATCCACGAACAACGAACAATGAACAGTAACAAACATGACCCTGTTCACAAACAGGTTGGTTGTTCATGGCCCCTTAAAGATCCCTTTAAACTCTGAGGGCCAAGCTACACATGACGAATGACACTTGAACAGCAAGTGTATTTCTCCCTGTTCACTTGCCCTCCACTCAATCCACTTGCCGTTCAAGTGTCATTCGTCATGTGTAGCTTGGCCCTCAGCCAGCAGGTGGCAGGGGAAATTCCCCCCTGCCGCCTGCCAGCTGAGAGTTTAAAGGGCCCTTTCCTGCCACGTGAAAGGGGCAGGGCCCTTTAAACACCCCACAAACTGACCTTCCCAATGTCCAATACTCACCAAATTTGCAGGGGACATAGTCCTCACTGACCTCCGAAGACCCCCCCAAGTTTCAGAGAGATTGCACCCCAGGAAAGGTATGATCCATGTGCCCCCCCTTTGCTGTCATTTTCTGTTCACAGTGGCAAAAACGGAACTGCCTGTTGGAAGGCAGCTACTTTGAGGGGTTACAAACTGACCTTTCCCAATGTTCAATACCCACCACATTTTCAGGGGACATAGTCCTCACTGTCCTCCAAAGACTCCCCAAGTTTCAGAGAGATTGCACCCCAGGAAAGGCATGATCCATGGGTCATTCCCTGTGTTGCCATTTTCTCTTCACAGTGGCAGAAACAGGACTCTCTGCTGGAAGTACTTTGAAGGGTTAAAGCCAGAAGGAAAGCCAGAAGGAATTCAGACAGAGTTCAGTCCCTGCCATTGCCAGGGGAATTGATTGAAAGGCTCCAGACTGTCTGGCTTGACGAACGGCTAATGAAGCCAACAAACGAGGCTTGCAATGACCACTTATTCGTTTAGAATGGAGCCTCATGAACAGCTTGTTCGCAAACAGACGAACGGGCTGTTCGTGGTTTTTTTTCCGTTCGTAATGCTGTTCGTGCCCATGTCTAGCTGTGACTAGCCCAAGGTCACCCAGCTGGCTTCAAGTGGACTTGGACATCATAAGAACATAGTAAGGACTGATTCTAATAGCTCAAACCCTTACTGTTATACAACGGAGACACTTTGGACACAAAGGAAATATACTCACTGCATACAGTATTGCCAATGAGGCCTCACCATAGATCTATAGAAAGATATTATAATCTTGGCTGCTTCAATTTCAGCCCCTTTCCAGTCATCTGTAAACTTGGTCATTGCACTGCTCACCCTCAGTTCCAGATCAAATATGAACAAATTAAATAGCACCAGCCCCAGTACTGATCCTTGTGCCACCCTATGGCCTGCTTCCTTCAGTTGAGAGAATTGTATATATGTTCCTACTCTCTTTTTCCTGTCATTTAACCAGCACATGGTGTTTTTAAACCCTCAAGGTTTTTTTTAATTAAACAATTATCAAAATCCATTTTTATCCAGTTGCTCATCTTGTTTTGGATCTAAATCTGCTTTGGACTGCATAATATATGATCTTCACAAACAGAGACCTGGAGAAGATTACCATAATGAGGCTTCTTTCAGTTACATAAAATTTGAAAATCCAGTAATCCAAATTAACTCCATATGCTGAGGCATTACATTACTTGCCCTTCTGGTTTGAAATCTTCCCTGCTGGGCAAGGAGCACAATCGTAGCAGCAAAATGTCTCCCCTTCCTTCTTCTTCTTATGATAGCCGGGGTTGCAGGGATCATTACACACAGAGAGAGGTGCCACCTATTAAAAAAAATGAATGGAATTTAAGGTAGGAGACGTGAGGCATCATTGGGCATCTGCTGAGGTGTGAAGATACAAGTGGGTGAAATTGATGATTGTCCTTGACACAATCAGTTTATCGTTCCCCAAGTATAGGACATATTTTACTGTCATTTTATTACTACTTGTGAGCCCATGGCAACAAATTGACTACTCAGCCTAGCGTCTCCTCCCAGAGAAGAGTTTTTTCCATGACTCCCATGGAAATCTAAAAACTTTTAAACAAGGTGCCTCTCGTGGATAAGAGAGACAAATGTGCAGACAGAATGCAGGGAGCTTAGCGAGCCTGACTACCCCAACGGAGTCACACAAAATGAGAAAAGCACCATTTGGCCCAAATGAATACATTTTACAACAAAGAAGAGAAACGCAGCATCCATTTGATTTGTCAATGCCATTCACATGGCCATGGTTAGGTGCGTTTTGGACTATAAAGGACATGTACATACAAATATAAGAATATAGTACTTACCTTGTTCAGTACGAGAGACAAATTCAGTCTCCGGTCCTTTCTGTTCTATACTGACAATCATCAGCATGCAAGATACAGAAATAATTTTTTTTGCAGAAAAGCCATTTATTTGAACAGCAGATTACGGAAACACCAAATACTATATAAGTTCTTTACCTACATTCTAAGTGCTGTTGAGGACTGTGCTGTGAACAGAGGTATGAAGAAAAAAGTAAGCAAGATTGACCGTTGTGCTTGCTACAATCCTCCTCCAATTACAGCACATATTTTTACCATCACTTCTATTGTTATTTGTGATGCAATGACAACAAAAGGATTACGCAGCCTAGCGTCTCTTCCTAGAGAAGAGGTTTTTTTTTTCATTTCTCCTGTGCAAATCTACCAACATTTAAAGAAAGTGACTGTCATAGATGAGAGAGGCAGATGGGCAGATAGAGGTTATGGAATTTATGGATAATGACGAGCCCAACCGAGTCATACTGCCTTGGAAAAGGCACATTTGGCCCAGATGAATACATTTTACAACCGAAAAGGAGCAATCCCTTTGTGTTTATGTGTTTCAACACTTGTGTGTGTATGTGATACTATGATTGCCAGTCCCCCACTGGGGGCAGAGGATCCCCTGTTCCCCCTTCCACCCCCCTCCCCACTTCCTTGGCCAGCGGGGGAAAAGATGGGGGAATGCGCCTTCCGGGGTGCACTCCCAGTTGGAGTAGCACAGTCCCAGGCTTTGCAGTGGGCCAATCTGGGCCTCAAATGGGCCTGATTCAGCCCCAAATGGGCTGAAATTTGCCCACTGCGAAGTGCTGGAAGGGACTTGAAGAGCTCCTGTGTTTCACAGCATGCTGATTTAGGCCCCAAATGGGCCAAAATCAGCCTGCAGCAGAGAGCAGGAGTGCTCCCTGGGGCAGGATGAGGTCCTGCATAATGACATCACTTATGGAAGTGAAGTCATTGTGCAGCCCTGGGAGCACGCAAATACAAAGCATGCACACAAAGTCTATATATAAGGTTATAGGTCTCCCACCTCCCGCTCAGAGAGTGAAGGGACCCAGCAACCCTAGATACTGCATGGGTCTAACATGGGTGGAAATACAGAATTCCTAGCATCCGTTTCACTCCTACTCCAATCTGGATGTATATTCAAGATGCCGGGCAGATATCAGGAACTTTAAGTCTCACCTAATTAGTTTATTTACTTAGCCTGCCTCCTAGTTCTGCTTTGCGGTTACTTTAGAGGTGTGCTTTGCAGTAGTCAAGCTTTTTTTTTTTTTTTTGGTTAAGGAACATTGTTTAGATTCCTGCCTCCAATCTCAGACAACTTGCCAATACTACTGAAGAAACTCCTGCCCAAATGTGCCTCTGAGCAGTTGCTAAGGGAGCAGAGGAGGTCCGCAGGAAGACAGAAAATACCCAGAGGTGGTAGCTGCCAAACCAAGCCAAAATTCTATAGCAAGGCCGGTTCCAGATTTTGGGGAGCCCTGGGCAGAGAATACTCAGGGCCTTCCTATGCTCACCACTAGCCTTCCCTTCCTGCCTTCCCATGCATGTGTTTCCACCTGCCTGAGCACCCTTCCTTTGCCCACTCACAAGCTCTCCCACCACCTGCACTCAAAGTTGCTCACAATGCCTGCACACCCTTTCACCAATGGTGTTGGGTGCTGGGTGCATCTCGCAGTGCCACTGCCATGGGCACCAGGAATCCAGGAATGCTGATGCTCTGTGCACCACCCACAGTCTTCCAGTTTGCAGGATCTGAGCAAGTCTGTTAATGACAGGACATTTTGGAGGCCTTTCATTCATAGGGCTGCTTTAAGTCAGAGGTGACTGAGAACAGAAGTGACAAAGCACTCATGAGCAAGAAGTGTGAGGGTGTGATTGCAAGCATCAGAAAAGATGCAGTAGACCTCAGCCACGGGCCATGGCAGCTGTCCCACCTCACCATGTGTTGACACCAGCCCTGTTCCACAGCTTGTCTACTGTGGGAAGAGGGGGTTGATGGGTAATAAAGAGTCATCCTGCCCCAGTGGTCCAACGGGGCTGCATGTCAATGAGATAATCTTGCAGAAGGAGTGAGTGAGCTGGGCAGAAACTATGAGAGCATGAAAAATATTTCTCAGTATCCCAAATAACTGGAAAATATGCAAGTGGTTTTAAATTTTGTAAAGAATACATATATAGGCTAATGTACAGATATATATCAAGACAGTGTTTGAATGCAGACTGTGGCTTTTCTTCACCATTGAGTCTGATTGAACAATAAAAAGAGCCAGATATCCAGAGCAGTTAGCCGTGTTAGTCTGTAGTAGCAAAATCGAAAAGAGTCCAGTAGCACCTTTAAGACTAACCAACTTTTCTGTAGAATAAGCTTTTGAGAATCACAGTTCTCTTCGTCAGTTCTCTGTCATGCATCTGGTGAATAGAACTGTGATTCTCAAAAGGTTATGCTATAGCAAAGTTGGTTAGTCTTAAAGGTGCAACTGGACTCTTTTCTATAAGGCCCAGATAGGCAAACAACAACAACAGAAATGACAACAAACAAAACAAAAGACAAAAAATGGTCCCTAGGAAGGCAGCTGAAGAATATAGTAGCCTGTAAGAAAACTTAAATAGATACCTGGTTGAAGGTGGTTTGCCACACAACCATATTCTCATGAATGGTAAACTCTTGTCCTACAGGAACATTGGGGTTAACCCTTCCAATTTTCATCCTATGGAAGGACTCATTTGGGAATGTGACCAGGTTCATTATATCAAAGCCACTGCCCATTTCCATTTTATCATTAAAAGACAATCTTTCTCCAGCTGAGTTGTTAAATACAATGGCTTGTAGAAAAATGTGAACCTAGTTGAAAGGGGGAAAATAAGCAATACAATGGACTTTTAAAGCTGAGATATACCAGTGCTACCATTTTCATATCATTTCAAGTACACTCTACCTGATTATAGGTATATTTCATTTGAAGAAGATTGACAGTATACAGTGTATGTTTATTCTCGTCTACCAATTATCAGAACAAAGAAGAAGCCAGAAATGATGCCATCAAATAAAGTGTGTATTACTGGGCCAGATGAGGAAAATTGAAAATTGTCTCATATAACCATATTCAAGAAAACAGAGACAGTTCCTTCAGTAGACTATACCTGCCATGGCTGGACATCTTGAAGTTCTATTCTTTGACCACCATACATCACCCTGTGATGGCCTCTTGATGAGTACAGGGTATGAATAGCATATGCTACGGCATAGACTGCATTGTAGATGCTGTAGCTGTGGCCAGTCATGCACATTTCAAACAATGACCCAGGAAGACTCTCCAGTCTCTCCTCCCCAGTACAGATTTCACTGATGTCCACTGGATTCTGGGGATTTGCGTAGAAACAGTCAAATGCTTGCTCCCAGAAGTCCTTGAGAAAGCCGTTTGCTTGTTCCTGGTGAGGTTCTATGCCTTGAAGAAAGTTTTGGAAGCCCTGAGGCTCATTTGTGGGAATTGAGAAGGAAATGGTCCCATGGAAGAACTGGAAATCCCAGCCTCTCTGAAGGCTCATAAGTGCAAAACTAATTTCAGGAGTCATAATCCACACTTTTCTCAATGATGCATCTTCCTTGTAGCCGGGATTGCCTAAGAATATAAGAGTGGTTGCTATAAGTGTCCTCGAATCTCCATACAAGATAAATGTATTGGCTTTGCTGTTTCTGAAAGGTAAATATATATTTAAAATTGAATCAGTGAGAAAATCCATGTCATTCCAGTTGTATTTGCTTGGAATTTTCTTTATCAAAGCCAAACAAATTCCATTTTGGGAAAGCAGTGTCTCCAGGACCTTTAAGAAATGTTCTCCACTGTCATCATCCACAGCTAAAAGCCCGACCCACTTCCACTGGAAATGGAGAAGTAAATGGATGATCCCCTCATTCAGATGTTCTTCATTTGGGCCCATCAGGTAAAAGGAAGGGGACTGTTTTGCTTCTCTCTGTTCTGCAGCAAATGAGCCACACGTGAGCTAAAAAGAATTGTCCATATATATGAGAAACGTTAGGGCAACTGGTTGAGTGCAAAGTGACTAATTATCATCTGAATATTTTTTGAAGGAAGCTGTAGTTTTGGTATGAGTTAAAACCAAACACAGATCTCATTGATTTTTCTGAAATTGTGAAAAGTTATGGAAATTGCTTGGAGAAAATATATTGTCGTATCACATGAACACATAGAGTTGAGACCACTGGTCTATTGGTCAGGATTATCTCCTCTGATTGTTAGTGGCTCTTTGAGCTTTCAGGATGAGATGTTTCACTTCATTTACTATGTGATCACATTAACTGGAAATGCTGGGGTTTGGAACTGGGAATGTCTGGAAGCACTGTGAACCACTTAGCCTCAGTCCATTCCAAGTATCTGTTCCTTGTTATTCTTCTCACTTGCACTTGGACATTCACATCTCTCCATTTCTCTTAACCCCAGAGTTACTGCCAGAAAATAGATTTTATATTTTGTTCAATCTCTTATTTTAATTGCAGATCTTACCTGTGGTATCTTGTAGAGACTTAGGATATCTGCCATATGGACGGAGGTATCAGAGAACAGGCTGCCAATAATGGCTGTAAGGGTTTTGGGGTCATCACACTCATAGTTAGGAACATATTGGTGCCATTTAAAGAGCAGATCAAAGATGGTACGATAGGTCATCCTCATATCATTGTAGCTGTCATAGATATGGAATCCTAGAGTGATGTTGGGCAAGATTTGGGGATTTTTGTTGACTTCATTTACAGCAAACACCAAGGCCAGGACATGCTGGTGGAACTTTGGAGCCATACTATAAATAGAGATATGGAGACAGTGATATAGACAGATAAGCTTATTGAAAGATGGATCTTTTTATTCTGCATTGGGAGAATAAATGTCAAGGCATTTGACAAGGTTTGCATGTTTGAACATTAAAATATCATGCAGCACAGAGCCTAGCATTTCATTAATCAAATTTTCTGACTGCAATTACATATTATATGATAGGTAAGATTTTCTACTTAATCATGAGCCAAAAGAGAAGTCACCCCTATTGGCATGGTCTAGGCTGTTGCAGAATAATTGAATTGAAAAAAACCCTGCACTAGATAGTGTCAAATGTAGGGATGGGTGGGAAGATTTAAATTCAAATCAGGGTTCTACAGGAATGTTCTTCTTAGTGGATGAAGGTTATAGATGAGCAGCCTTGTTAATCTTCAGTACAGCTGTAAGATTAGACTCCAGTGGCCCTTAGAGTCCAACAAGATTTTCAAGCTGTAAATTTTTGAGAGCCAGAGCTCCAGAAACCAGTCGCAATGGAGATACTTGAGCCCGAACATCCCCAGCAGCTCCTCCTTGTTTCCGAAGAAGGGAGGTATGACTCTCAAAAGCTTTCAATCTGAAAAACGTGTTGAACTCTAAGGTGCCACTAGACTCTCGTCCGGCTGCTTTAATGGATGAAGACAGGGCAGATTTACTGCAAACTGAATATGTAAGTTTTCAAATGAGATCAATCAAAAGGAGAACTGGAATGGAACAGGATTCCACCTTTCTTCTTTAAGCATCCTTTCCCTAGTAGAAACCAATATCAAGCTATCAGATTGAGCCAAGTTCGCAAGAGAAATTTGATTTCTTACTACGGATCCTTATACAGCTCCTCAGCTGGATATCGACTGTAGTCTGTTTCATGCAAATGGTAACCTATCTGAGTAACAATTCCACCAATGAGGAGATCTCCGGGCTGGTACCACTCATGTGGGACAGGGAGAGGATCCTTCATGAGACATTCCGTGGCATCTGCTTTGCTCGAGATGGGAGACAGAAGCAGCAGCAACACCACTGGTTTCAACATCCTTCCCATAGTGAATATCTTCCCTGTGCTTGTTTGCAGCCTCCTACAGCCCTTATCAGGCAACTTGAATGGTGGCTGATTCTAAAAGGAAATGGATTTGTTGAAAGCCTCAGTAAGACAAAATGCTTGCCAGTTCAGACAGAAGATCTTTTGATGACATATCTGGCTTAGAAAGGCAAATTGACATTTAGAGAGTTCCTCCTCCCAGCTGTCAGTCAAAGGCTTTATAAATATTTTCATGCTAATTTCTTTCTAGAGCCTGATAAAAGGCCAAGGGAGTTTTGGAGTACAGATTAAATTACAATTATTTGGACAATACCGGGGGAAATAATTACTGCAGACCCAGCAGCAAAAGGGGAGGGTGAAGGTGAGGCAGAAGTAACAGACATGAAAATACTATATTGGAATTAAGTATTGGTCACAACTTTATTGACTACAGCTGCCAGAGCCTTGACACAATACTGGGAATGGATCCAAGTACTGGCAAACACACCTACTGGTGAGCAAGTAAACGTCTCTCCCAAGCTGCCTGCAAGGGGATATTATGGGATGGCAGTATGTGGGTGTCCACAGGAAGCATGCCACTGCATAGTTCCCCTGCTACCTTGGAGTGAGGGTGTCCTCACAAGCCCCCAACCTGGGTCTTAATCCGAGATCCTGCTTCCCTCCCAAATGGATCCAGCCCAATGCTAATACCACCAAAAATGGCAGCCGAGGAACCCATGTGGCAACCACCAAATCTTGTAAAGCTGCAACCAAACACAAACTTGGTACTAAAGGCCATCTAGGCAAATGCCCTATCCCCAAGCAGTCAGATGGACTCCATATAAGAAAAAGTCTATCTGTTGCAAAAAAAATGTCCAGATGCCAAATCACAAGGTCAACTGATACCACCATTGATATCATTTCTGCTATAAGAGATAAAATGTTTGCAACAACAGCTATCAATGTTAACAATAAGCAGGGCTCATTTTGAGTGGGAACACGCAGGAACACAGTTCGGGCATTTCCCCAAAGAGGTCACATGTCAAGTGGCCCTGCCCACCTGACTCTTGGCCATTTTGGGCCCGTTTCGGTCTGGATTGGGGCCAAAACGGCCTGGATTGGGCCTGTGACAGGTGGTAGATCACTCTTCCACTTAGCAGCGGCCCAATCCTGACCATTTTGGGCCCCTTTTTAGCCATTTTTAGCCCCTTTTGCCATTTTGGGCACAATTTCAGCCCTGAATGGCCAGGATTGGGTCCAAAACAGCCAGGATAAGTGATGTCAGGGGGTGCGGCATATACAAATCAGTTTTGCTAATGACACACTTCCGGTGATGGCAAGGGGTGTGGCATATGCTAATGAGTTATGCTAATGAGTTTCAAGTCATGCATTGGTTGCTTCTGGGCCTCCTTCAAATGAATCCTCCTTCAATGGCCAAAACAACCCTGGACAAGTCTGCACTTGTCTTTTACTGACAAAAAAACCCATCCTAAAATATCACCTAAATGGTTATGGTTGCCTAGCAACCACTGTAAACCTGGGGCATTTTCATATTTATAGGAAGATCTGTCTTGTGCATTCATGGCTCTAGTTTCCAGTAGAGATAGGCACGGACCAGAAAAAAACGAAGCATGCAGTTCATGGTTCATCGCATTTCATGAACCACGGATTTTCAAGAACCTGACCTAGTTCATGAACTAGTTCATTTGGTTCGTGAAAATGTCACATCCAGGCCAGCAAAATGTCACTTCCAGGTCAGCAGATGGTCACTTACAGGCCAATTGAAGGCCACTTCTGGGTCAGTAGAAGGTCTGCAGGAAGTCCATCCCCTGTTGCCTAGGAAACTGATTGATCAGCGCCAGGCTGTCTGCAGTGACAAACCAAAAAATGAACCAAATAAACCAGCCTAAAGTTCGTAATGGTTCATCAGAAATAGGCTCTGATGAACTGCTGGTTCGTGAACCATGAACTGGCCCAGCTCGTGATGAATTTTGGTTCATATTTTGTTTGTTTGTTTTTGTTTGTTTGTTTTCGATTTTTATTCCGCCCTCCCCGCACAGGCAGGCTCAGGGCAGATATTGTCCTTTTGGTTCATGCCCATCTCTAGTCTCCAGATTTAAGAATCCACATGTCATGGCCACTTGGAATTTCTTCACATTCAACATGCTAGTTTCCACAAAACACTGTGTCACAGTCTAGCAACGACAACAACAACTTTTGATTTATATACCACCCTTCAGGACTACTTAATGCCCACTCAGAGAAGTTTACAAAATATGTTGCATTCATGTGGTACTGAAGTTACAATTGCTGAACAGGTGTTGTTCTCAGCTACCAGGTCCTCATTTTTCAGGTATACTTATCAGCGAGGTTTTCCAACCATAAAAGTGTCCTTTACAAAAAGAACAAAGATGGATATTACAATCACGGTTGTTGCTATTTTTTTCCTGCTTATTAATACTTCTTTTCTGTTCAGCTCAGGTTTCAATACAATAATATAGCACTTAGGGGAAAAAATACAGATGAGTAAACCAGTGCTGGACACCAGTATAGAAAAGACCTCCACAGCTACCATGTATTTTCCTTTGGTGCTCAAGTAGGTTGGAACAAAAGGTAGCCAAACACTGCAAAAGATCAGCATGCTGAAGGTGATGAACTTGGCCTCATTAAAACTGTCAGGCAACTTCCTGGCTAGGAAAGCTACAGTCAGGCAGATAATGGAGAGAAATCCAATAAAAGCCAGTCCAATGTAGAACATGAGGGCAGACCCTTCGTTACATTCTGCTATGATCTCTTCTGTCACTGACTGTGTGTCGTAATCTGGGAATGGTGGTGAGGTTGCCAGCCACACCACACAAATACTTGCTTGAATGAGGGAGCAGGACAGGACAATGGAATTACTCAGTATTTTCCCCACCCACTTCCTCATACTGGTCCCTGGTCTGGTGGCCATGAAAGCTCCAACCACAGTGATGGTTTTGGCCAACACACAAGAAACAGCCACTGAGAAAATGATGCTGAATGTAGATTGTCGGAGGAAGCAGGTCACCTTTGTTGGTTGGCCAAGGAACAACAAAGACGATAGGAAGCAGAGTAGGAGAGTGATGAGAAGGATGTAGGTGATGTCTTGGTTGTTGGCTTTGATGATGGGGGTGTCTTTGTGTTTAAGGAAAATTCCTAACACTACAGTTGTGATCAGAGCTAAAGAAATGGCCATGGAAGCCAAACTAATTCCTAAACGTTCTTCAAAAGACAGGAAGGTTATTGTCTTGGGAATGCATCCATCTTGGTCCTCGGTTGGATATTCATCATTTTGGCATTTGCTGCAGTCATACCTATCATGCAGCACACAGCCTAGTATTTCACTATCTGAACTGAAGAAGGTGAATCCACCTTCTTTCTTTGAGCATCCTTTTCCTGATATAAATTACTCAAGCTATAGAATCATGCCAAGTTCACAAATGAAACAATAATTACTTACAATGGATCTTTATACAACTCCTCTGCTGGATATTGTCTGAAGTCTATTTCATGCACATGGTAAGTCATCTGAGTAACAATTCCACCAACAAGGAGATCTCCTGGCTGGTACCACTCATGTGGAACAGGGAGAGGATCCTTCGCGAGACACTTGGTGGCATCTGCTTTGCATGACATTGGAGGCAGAAGCAATATCAGCATCACTTGTTTCAACATCCTGCCAGCAAAGCACATCTTTCCTGTGCCTGTTTATAGCCTCACACAGCCTTTATCAGGCTACTTTGAATGGTAACTAGTCTAAAAAGAAATGGAAAAGCCTCAGTAACACAAAATGCATGCCAGTTCAGAGCGAAAATCTTCTGATAAAATGTCTGGCTTAAAAGGACAAAATGTGCAGAATCAAAAAGCTATTCAGAGAATTTGTCCTCCCTTATGTAAATAACTCAGTGGCTTTATTCCTATTTCCTTGGTAATTTCTTTTTAGAACTGTCTGAAAGACCAAGGGAGTTTTGGAGTACAGATCAAATTACAGTTATTTTGACAATTACAGAGGGGAATAATTTCCACAGACTGAGCAGCTAAGTGGAGGGGAACAGGAGGTGAGACAGAAAGAAGAGACATGCAAACATCATGTTGGATTTAACAAATAGCCACAACTTTATTGATTACAACTGTTAAACTCTTGGCACAACATAGAGCAACAGATCCAATTATTGGCTCACTCACCTGCTGGCGATGAAAAAAACCCTCTCCCAGCCTGCCTGCTGGGGGATATCATGTGATGGAAGGATGTGGATGACCACATGGTATATACCACTGCATGGTTCCCCTTGCCACCTGGGAGTGAACGTGTCCTCACAGTTCCCCAATTTAGGTGTGTCCCTACCAACCTTCATACAGACATCCCTGTTGCCTCCCAAACTGATGTAATCCAATGCTGATACTGCCACAAGTTATGGTTAAGGAATCAGCCTAGCAACTGCCGACTCTTCTTCAGACGCAATCAAACCCAAACCTCATGCCAAACCCCATCCAGCCAACTGCCCTGTCCCCAGTCATAGATGGACACCATCTGGGTGAAAAACAACTGCTGCTAAAAAGCTGATGCCAAATCACTAGTCCACAGGACAACACCATAAAGAATCTTGTGGCAATATAAACCTTTCCCCTGGCTCTGTTGATCTTGGCTAGGCAGAAGGTACTACATCAGGAATGCCTTTCCAACAGATCAGACCAGAAGGTCAGCATTGTGGAGAAGCAGCCAAACAAACTCCCTAGGTCCTCTTCTGCTGCCTTTGAGTGGTCCACCCCGTCAGGTTTCTGAGCTGGTTACAAAGGCTTTGGGGAGGGGGAGCAGTCCACTTGGATGTCTGAAGGACATTCTAAAGAACTATTGAGCCAGGTGGTGTCAGTGACCCATCTAGTCCCAGATGATATCCCCAGCCAGTAGATGCTGCACATAATCCAGCCCAATGCACAATACTTTGCCTACAAATTCAGATCACTTTGACTTGCACAGCGGTAACTAAAGAGAGAGTCAGTGGAGAAAAATGGTTATAGGTGAATATAGGTTTTATAGAATAGAAAAGAGTCCAGTAGTACCTTTAAGACTAACCAACTTTACTGTAGCATAAGCTTTCGAGAACCATAGTTCTCTTTGTCAGATGCATGGAGGGTATGAAGACATGGGCATGTCTCCACCAACCCTCATCTATAGTCTTGGTGCAACATAGAGCAACATATCCAAGTATTGGCCAACCCATCGGCTGGAGACTTAGAAAACTCCTCACCCAGCCTGCCGGCAGGGGGATATCATGTGATGAGAATATGTGGGTCCCCACATGGTATATGCCACTGCATGGTTCCCCTGCCACCTGGGAGTGACGGTGTCCTCACAGTTCCCCAATTTAGGTGTGTCCCTACCAACCTTCATACAGAGATCCCTGTTGCCTCCCAAACTGATGTGGTCCAATGGTGATACTGCCACAAGTGATGGCTAAGGAATCAGCCCAGCAACTGCCAACTCTTCTTCAGATGCAATCAAACCCAAACCTCGTGCCAAATCCCATCCAGCCAACTGCCCTGTCCCCAGTCATAGATGGCCTCCATCTGGGTGAAAAACATCTGCTGCTAAAAAGCTGATGCCAAATCACTAGTCCACAGGATGACACCATAAAGAATCCTATGGCAATATAAACCTTTCCCCTGGCTCTGTTGATCTTGGCTAGGCAGAGGGCACTACATCAGGAATGCCCTTCCAGCAGATCAGACCAGAAAGTCAGCACTGTGGGAAAGCAGCCAAACAAGCTCCCTTGGTCATCTTCTGCTGCCAATGACTGGTCCACCCCATCTGGTTTCTGAGGTTATTCTCACCCAGCTGGATCAAAGGGCTTTATGGAGGGGGCAGTCCAGTTGGCTATGTGAAGGACATTTCAAAGAACTGCTGATCCAGGTGGTGTCAGTGACCCCTCTAGTCCCAGATGATATTCCCAGCTGATGGATGCTGCATATTGCTATTGTAACTTTGATGAGCGTTGGACACAAGGAGAGCTTTTACTCTCTGTGTAACCTTTTCTCCTCTGCGTTTAATAAATGGTATAGACAGATGCAGACTCTGCATCTGTCTCTTCTTGTGATTGGCTAAGGGACATTCGAACCACAGCTTGTATGGAACAAGATGAATGAAGCTGACGTGGCAGGACAGAAGGAGAGATAGAGTTTTGCAGATATGAGGGGCCTGGGCTCTCAATCCCAAGAGAAGACTTTCCCTCAAAGGCTCAGAGCAAAATATTAAGACCAAAGTGTGGAATTTTCATATGTGGGGCCTGTCAATACTTGAGAACAGTCTAAAGTGGCAAAGGAAGCTAGGAAGTTCTTGGCAGGTTTCAATATGGAGCATTTGATATAGAGATTGAAGTCACCCAGTCTAGGTTTCTCCAGCATGAAGAACAAGAACATCTCTGCCAACTCAGAGAGAGTACTTACTTGGGAACTACACAGCTGATAGACTAGCAAAATATCCAATCTTTCCATAGTTCCCAATCTAAGCAGCATATAGTTAATGTCCTCTGTAGTTTGTACTGGGAGTCTATGAAAGTTAAAAGTCTGAAGGAATTCAAAAGCAATCCCTTTGTCCTGTGAGCAGGATTGGAGGAGGACTGCAAAACTTGTGGATTTACCTTGGGCAGGCACAACACGTCATTTTCTTCCAACAATGTGTAAGTTATGCAAGGCAGATCAATTCCATTTTTTTTGTAACACTGCAGTAATGCAGGCAGAATTGTGCCTTACTGATGTGGCACTGCATAGCATTCAAGTTTAAGTGAAGGGCCTTTCATCCTTAACTGTAGGGATGCTATAGAGGCTGGGCAAGAAATAAGCAAACTTCTCTGACATTGGCCATCTTGGATGAATTTCAACAACATCAACCAAGGTTGACCATGCTAAACTTCTGACATCTGATGAGATGAGACGTGACTGGGATATTTCGGCCAGGATGCAGGGAGCAATTCTCAATCATAAAGTGAATTTTTAATAGACCTTCGTTATTCTTTAGATCTGTAACTTTGTTGGGCTTGTGTACAATATAAGCATAATGCTGGAATGCCTGAACTAACTGCCGGCATAGGGCCCGTGTCTCTTACAAAAAGAACAAAGAATGCTATTACGAATCACAGCTGTTGCAATTTCTTTCTGCTTATTAGTACTTCTCTCCTGTTCAGCTCAGGTCTCAATACAATAATATAGCATTTAGGGAAAAAGATGCATCCAATTAACCCAGCGCTGGACATCAAGATAGAAAAGACCTCCACGGCTACCATGTATTTCCCTTTGGTGCTCAAGTAGGTTGGAACAAAAGATACCCAAACACTGCAAAAGATCAGCATGCTGAAGGTGATGAACTTGGCTTCATTAAAAGTGCCAGGCAACTTTCTGCCTAGGAAAGCCACAGTCAAGCAGATGATGGAGAGAAGCCCAATATAGCTGAGGCCAATGTAGAACATGAGGACAGAGCCTTCGTTACATTCTGCTATGATTTCTTCAGTCAGTGACAGTGTGTCATAATCTGGGAATGGTGGTGAGGTGGCTAGCCACATCACACAAATGCCTGCTTGAATGAGGGAGCAGGAAAGGATAACAGAGTTAGTCATCCTTTTCCCCACCCACTTCCTCATGCTTGACCCTGGTTTGGTGGCCATGAAAGCTCCAACCACAGTGATGGTTTTGGCCAACACACAAGAAACAGCCACAGAGAAGATGATGCTGAAAGCAGATTGGCGGAGGAAGCAGGTCACCTCTGTTGGTTGGCCAAGGAATAGCAAAGACGAGAGGAAGCAGAGCAGGAGAGCAATGAGAAGGATGTAGGTGACATCCCGGTTGTTGGCTTTGACGATGGGGGTGTCTTTGTGTTTAATGAATGTTCCTAACACCATGCTTGTGATCAGAGCTAAAAAAACAGCTATGGAAGCCAAACTAATTCCTAAAGGTTCTTCAAAAGACAGGAAACTTATTCTCTTGGGAATGCATCCATCTTGGTCCTTGGCTGGATATTGATCATTTTGGCATTTGATGCAGTCATCCATGTCTAGGAAACAGACAGACATCACAGTGGCAGTTGATATAAGATACTATTTGATAGGTGTTTTGTGACCATATTTTATTTAATAGCATTATTATTGATTGTCTGGGGGGGGGGGTTGCTATTATTTTATGTTGATATTACCCATTTGAAGTTCATGTTGGTGAACTGTGACATTGGCTTCTGATACTTGACTCAAAGTATCACCCAAGCTGAGCATCTCAGCATGAGATTTCTCCCACGTATGATGGTGATCGAGAGGAACTCTTCACCATCCTTCCATCCTCTTCTTGTATCCCTTACTCAGAAGTAACACAGGCATACAAATCCCTCCAGACAATCTCCTTGTCACAAAGCACTTTAAACCACCCCCACTCCCCCCTTTTTTGCTCATAACATGATGCCATGAAAACTTTAGCATTCAGTAGGAACGTAACTGGAGGAAAATGTGTGAGAAGCGAGATCAAAGGCAGCATATAGCTTGGGTTTGTTACAACTCTGTTAATCTGTACTGATTTTGAACTCTTCTGCCATTATTGAATTTCTTTTATGTCTCGAGGGAGCCCTGAATACTGATATTTCAAAGGCTCACTGGACCTTGTTAGCTAAACATTTTGAAGGTACAGTCACTTGTATCCCTCAAGAGTGCAATCTCAATTTTGACTGGTAAACTTCAGGATATCGGGTGCAGTTTTATGGGATTAACAAACTGGACTATGAATTAGTTAAAGTACTTTTAAAAGAATGGATTTTTTTTAAAAAAAACTGTCCTGTATTGTGTTTGTTGTACCCAGTGGGTTTGATCGATGATTGGGCAATGGCACGTGTCCCTGCCTGGCAAATTACTCAATGGTATGGTTGGTTTTGCCCCCCAAGCCTTGTAGAATGTGATGAATTTCTTAGATCCTTCTCCACCTTAAAGACCAACTAGGTTTCCGGGTATGAGCTTTTGAAAGTAAAAGATCTGTTTGTCAGAGAAACCCTCAAAAGCTCATTTCTGGGAAATCTAGTTGGTCTATTGGACCCAGATCTTGATCTTTGACTATCACGGCTATCCACCTGAAACTAAGAGCGGGACCACAAGTGACGCCTGACACAGGTTGGACACTTGCCAGCTTCCCTCAAGTTTTGATGGGAAATGTAGGCAGCTTGGTGGAATGTTGGACAAGTGACAGTTGAAAAGTCCATTGGACAGCAGTCAGAGAGTCAAGCTGCAAGACCAGGATGCCTACATTTCCCATCAAAACTTGAGGGAAGCTGACTAGTGTCCAACCTGTGTCAGGCGTCACTTGTGGTCCCGCTCTAGACCCTTTTCTAACTAATTTCTGACAAAGTTTTCAATCTAAACATACGCCAATGTGGATTCATTAAGAGAGAGATGTGTGAAGGTAACCCTAATTACGCTTCTTTGCATCAAAATTTAAGAATCAAACTATCTGATTAATCCTGAATTACATCCCCTACCTTTTTGACTTGTAATCTTTCCTGATGGGCATGGAGCACAACTGTAGCAGCAAAATTTCTCCCCTTCTTTCTTTTTCTTATGATAGCCGGGGTTGCAGTAGTCATTGCACACGGAGAGGGGTGCCAACTGTTTAAAAAAAATGAATGGATCTTAGGGTGGGAGGCATGAGGCTTTATTGTGCACTTGCTGTCAGTCTATGGAAGTCAAGATACTCTGATTTCATCTCCCACCCCTTGCAGCAAGAAATCCGAGGTCTCTTGAGTCAAAGGTTATTTATTGCGAGAATATATATTCAGAACATACAAGTGTCCATAGATAATCCAAAGGCTAAAAGAAGCTTTGGCTGTACACAGAACTCTTGTTGAGAATGACGTGTTAACAGCTGGTTACAGTATATCAAACCCTCCAGTCCATCCCCCCCCCTTGCCTGCCCAGTTAGTATAGAAGCTGGGAATGTGAAAGTAACTGCTCCAAGGTCGCTGCGGCAAGCCATCCCAGATAAGACTGCCTTGGGAACCAAAGCTGCTCCTCTGAACCTGCACACAAAAAACAATACTGGAAAAGTACAGCAAGTGGGTTAGCAAGATGGGAGTGCTGTGGGTCACAGTCCTGACCCTTACTGAGGTGTGAAGAAGCAAGTGAGCAAAGTTTACTATTTTGCTTGCTACCATCACTTTATACATCCTCAATTATAGCAGATACTTTACCATCATTCTATTACTACTTGTGAGCCAATGACGACAAATTTAATATTCAGCACAGCATTTCCTCTCAAAGAGTTTTTTCCATGACTCTCATGCAAATAAAAAAAAAAACACTTGAAGATGTCTGTCAAGGATGAGAGAGGCAGGTGGGCAGACAGAGCGTAGGGAGCTTAGCCAGACTCAGTAGCCCAATGGAGTTGCACGGCTCGGGAAAATCCCCATTTGGCTTGAATGAATACATTTTACAACCAAGAAGGGAAACACAGCATCCCTTTATTTGTCAATGCCCCTCAATTAGACATGGTTGGTTTTGCGAGTTTTGGACTCCAGAACACCAGTCCCAGATTGGCAAGTGCCCTTTAGGTTATATACTGGGGATAATTACATAATCCATTGTCTCCTCCGAAAGAAGAGCTTTTTCCATGACTCCCCTGGAAATTAAAAAAAAATTAAAGGTGTCTATCATGGATGGGGGAGGCAGGTGTGCAGACAGAGTGTAGGGAGCTTATCCAGATTCAGTAGCCCAATGGAGTTGCATGGCTCGAGAAAAGCTCAATTTGGTCCGAATGAATACATTTTGCCACCAAGAAGGGAAACACAGCATTCCTTTATTTGTCAATGCCCTTCAATTGTACATGGCGGGTTTGGTGAGTTTTGGACTCCAGAACCCCAGATCCAGACTGGCTAGTACCCTTTTGGTGGCACATAAGGGAGACTTGAGAAGGAGCTGTCCCTTTGCGTCCATGAGTGTGAACATTTGTGTGCATATGTGAGCCTGCATGTGTCTGACCATGGATGGAAATATCGAGTTGCTGGCATCCATTTCATGCCCACACCCATTTGAATGTTCAGCACGGGGGGAGGAGCAGATGACTCGAATCTTTAAGTCTCACCTAAATTATTTACTTAGCGCGTATCCTAGTTATGTAGAACAGTTACTCAAGAGGTGTAATTTATAGTAATAAAGTGTTTTGGTTCTTATTAGTTAAGGCACATTGCCTGGATTCCTGTCTCAAATCTCAGATGGCATGTCAATGCAACTGTACCTCTAAGGAGTTGCAAAAGGAGCAGAGGGGGTCCCCAGAAAGGGTGAAAATATCCAGAGATGGTGGCAGCCAAAGCAAAGGAAAATTCCACACTTCCACTTTTTCAAGAGCCCTGGGCAGAGAATACTCAGGGCTGCCCTATGCCCACTACTGAGCTTCTCTTCTTGTCCTCTCACTCATGTGTTCCACCTGCCTGAGCATTCTTCCTTTGCTCACTTGCAAGCTGTCCCACCACTTGCAGTCACAGTTGCCCACACTGCCTGCACACCCTTTCCTCAATGGGACTGAGTGATGAGTGCAGTGTTACTTCCATTTCCACTAGGAATATTGATGCTTTGTGCACTATCCGCATGCCCTTCTCCAGAAGTTCTAGGCAGCATACACACTGGGGAGCAGAGGTGACAAAGGACTCACAGGCAGGCAGTGGATGGGTATGAGTGCAGGCTTCAGAGGAGTTGAGTAAGTAGGAGTCAGCAATGGTGGGTCACACTAGAAGCTATAGGCCTTTGTAGCTGCCCCAACTCATCATGTGCTGATGCCTCCCCTCTTCCACAGGTTGCCTAATGGAGAGAATTGTAGGGTAAAAAAAAGAGTTATCCTGTCCCAGTATTCCAGAACAGATGTGTGACACTGAGAGAAGGTTGCTAGGGGGTTGGATAGGGCAGAAACCATTGCAGAATCAAACACTTTTTCTCAGTATCTCAAATAACTTGAAAATATACCATGGGTTTCCAATGTTTTAAAGAACAGAGATACTTGGCCATTATAGAGTAAATCAAGTTTGGATTTGAATGCAGAGATTAGCCTGTCTTGACCATTGAGTGTGATCCAAAAAGAAAAAAGCCCAAATAGGCATTTAAAAAATCCCCGAGGTAGCCATCTTAAAAGCAGAGTAACCTATAAAAACTGAAATAGTTACCTGGTTAAAAATGGTTTGCCACACAATCATATTCTCATGAATGATGAACTCTTGTCCTTCAAGAGCACTGGGGTTTACCCTTCCAATTTTCATCCTATGGAAGGACCTGTTTGGGAATGCGATCAGGTTCATTATATCGAATCCACTTCCAGTTTCCCGTTTATCATTAAAAGACAATCTTTCTCCAGCTGAGTTGTTAAACGTGATACTTTGTAGAAAAGTGTGGACCTAGTTGAAACAGGCAAAAAAGGAAGCAACACTCTGGAATCTTAATTCTGAGATATAACAATGCTACACTTTCACATCATTTCAGGTAAACACAGCTTGGTAATAGTTATATTTAATTTGAAGAAGATTGTCAGTATACAATGTATCTTTCTTCTCATGCTCCAATTACCACACACACACACACACACACAAAGAAGGCAGAAATGTTGTCCTGAAATAATGTGTGTATCATTGGACCAGTTAGGAAAGGTTGAATATTGGATCATTCTACACATCCATATTCAGGGAAACAGAGATATTTCCTTAGGTAGAAAATATACCTGCCAGGGATGGAGACCTCTACGCTCTATTCTATGACCACCATCCATTGCCCTGTGATTGCATCTGGACGAGAAGAGGAGGTGGATAGCATGTGCTACGGCATAGACTGCATTGTAGATGCTGTAGCTGTGGCCACTCATATGCATTTCAAACAGAGGCCCAGGAAGACTCTCCAACTTCTCTTCTCCGGTACAGGTTTCATTGATGTCTGTTGGCTCCTGGGGATTTGGATAGAAACAGTCAAATGCTTGTTCCCAGAAATCCTTGAGAAAGCCATTTCTTTGTTCCTTGTATGGTTTTATGTCTTGAAGAAAGTTCCAGAAGCCCTGAGGATCATTTGAGGGAATTGTGAAGAAAATAGTCCCATGGAAGAACTGGAAATCCCAGGCCCTTTGAAGGCTGGTTAGTACAAAATCAGTTTGGGGTGTCATAATCCACACTTTTCTCAAAGATGCATCTTCCTTATAGCTGGGATTGCCTAGGAATATCAGCGTGAATGCTATAAGTGTCCTTGAATCTCCGTACAAGATAAATGTATTGGCTTTGCTGTCTCTAAAAGGTAAATATGTAGTTAAAAATAAATCAGTGACATAATCCATGTCATTCCAGGTCTGTTTGTTTGGCATTTTCTGTATCAAAGCCAAACAGATTCCGTTTTGGGAAAGGAGCGGCTCCAGGACCTTTAAGAAATGTTCTCCACTGTCATCATCCTCAGCTAAAAGCCCGACCCACTTCCATTGGAAATGGAGAAGTAAATGGATGATCCCCTTATTCAGATGATTTTCATTTGGTCCCATGTGGTAAAAAGAAGGGAATAGTTTTCCTTCTCTCTGCTCTGAAGCAAATGAGCCACATGTAAGCTAAAAATAACAGTATTTACAAATTATAAGGTTAGGAGAATGTGAATATTTTTGAAGGAAGCTGTAGATTTGTCATCAGTTAAAAGTAAATATAGTTATGGTTAATCTCAAATAATATGAAGATATCGAAATTTCTGGGAGAACAATGTGCTAAAAGCATCTTTAAGTATCAGATGAATAAATGGAGCTGTCTTGAAGTGCTTGAGACCACTGGTTTATTGTTCTGTATTATCTACCGATTGGCTGTGGCTCTCCAAGCATTCAGGCTGAGCTCTTTCACATGACCTACATACTGATCCTGTTAACTAGAGATGCCAGATATAAACCTGAGACTTTCTGCAATAATGTTTCTCACCAATCCATCCCCACTGTATGCTCCTTGTTATTCTTCCAATTTGTATGAAGCAAGTTTCTAAGGGTTGCTTGCTTATGTTAGAATATCTGTTAGAATACTGTTAGAATATCTCCTAGAAAATAATGATTACACTTAGTTCAATCTCTTGTGCTAATAACAGATTTTACCTGTGGCATCTTGTAGAGACTTAGGATGTCTGCTATGTGGAATGAGGTATCAGCGCTCAGACTGCCAATGACAGCAGTTAGATTTTTGTGAGCCTCACACTCATAGTTAGGAACATATCGATGCAATTTAAAGAGCAGATCAAAGGTGGTGCGATAGGTCATCCTCATATCATTGTAGCTGTCATAGATGTGGAACCCAAGAGTGTTGTTGGGCAAGATTTGGGGATTTTTGTTGATCTCATTTACAGCAAACACCAAGGCCAGGATATGCTGATGGAACTTTGTCAGCATACTGTAAAACAAGATATTTTTAAAAAATGATATTGACACAGAAGTTGTTTGAGAGATAGGTCTTTTATTGTGTATTGAAAGAGTAAATGTAATAATAAAAAACAATAATATTTGATTTATATACCACCCTTCAGGATGTTTTAACACCCACTAAGAGCAGTTTACAAAGTATATCATTATTATCCCCACAACAAAACACCCTGTGAGGTGGGTGGGGCTGAGAGGGCTCTGAAAGAGCTGTTACTGACACAAGGTCACCCAGTTGGCTTCAAGTGGAGGAGTGGGGAATCAAACCCGGCTCTCCAGATTAGAGTCATGCACTCTTAACCACTACAACAAATTGTACAGGAGTTTGACAACGTGTGTTTGTGTCATCATGCATATGTATGAATACTAAAACCTCATTAGCACACAGCCTAGTATTTCACTATCTGAACTTCTTGAGATATCTTCTTAACTGTCTTTCATGTAATATAATGCTTATGATTTTATACTTGAGTATGTACTAAAAGAAAAGTCATCCATCTTGGTAGTGATTAGACTGTTGCAGAATAATTGAAACAAGCTTACACATCATTCTGTCTTCACTGTGTGGGGACAGTTATTCATATCATGTTTAAATCTACTAGAATGTCTCTGTCTATAAAAGTTTTGTGGGAGCGTTATTGTTCTCTGGTGCCCTCCAGAACAGGATGAGTTTTTCTTAGAGGATGAAGGTTATAAGTGAGTAGACGTGTGTTGGTCTTCAGTAGAACAGAAGAATTATAATCCAGTGGCTCCTTAGAGATCAACAAGATTTTAAGCTTTGGAGAACCATAGCTCCATACGCAAGCAGGAATACGGATCCCTGAGGCTTTATATATCCTAGCCAGATCATACTTGGGTCTGAAATAGGGAGCTATGGCTCTCAAAAGTGTACACCCTGAAAATCTTGTTGGTTTCTAAGATCCTGCTGTTTTATTAGATGAAGTCAGAACAGATTTACTGCTAAAAAGGATGAATATATAAGATACCAAATAGGGTTGAAAAACAGGAGCACAGCGGGAGGGGGACAAAAATCCACCTTCTTTCATTGAGCATCCTTTTCCTAGTATAAACCAAGCATAGTGCCAAATTTACAAGAGAAACAAGAGTTACTTACAATGGATCTTTGTACAACTCCTCTGCTGGATATTGACTGAAGTCTATTTCGTGCACATGGTAATTCATCTGACCAACAATTCCACCAAGGAGGAGATCTCCCGGCTGGTACCACTCATGGGGAACAGGGAGGGGATCCTTCATGAGACACTTGGCTGTATCTGGTTTGCACACAGTGGGAGATACGAGCAGCAGCAACACCACTAATTTTAACACCCTGCCCATGATGAATATCTTTCCGGTGCATGTTTCCAGCCTCAGAAAGCCTTGAATGGTGACTGGGTCTAAAAAGAAATGAATTCTTTGTGTTAAAAGCTTGATCAACACAAAAAGTGTGCCAGTTCAGAACAAAACTCTTCTGATAACGTCTGGTTTAAAAGGGCAAAAAGTGAGGGACAAATGGACTTTTAGGGAGTTCCTTCCCCCAAGCTGCAAGTAGCACAATGGCTTTATAATTATATCCATGCTGACAGGTTTCTAGTACCTTCAGAGGACCAAGGGAGTTTGAGAGTACAGATTAAATTACAGTTATTTGGACGATTTCAAAGGGAAATAATTACTCACAGACCCAGCAGAAATGCAAAGAGGGGAGAGGGGAGACTAAAGGAACAGACATACAAATATCATGTGTGATGTAACAATTGGCCACAACTTTATTGATTACAGCTGTAGATTATTGATTATTGATCAGAGCCTTAGCACAGCATAGAGCAACAGATCCAAGTATTGGCCGACCCCAGTGCTGAAAACAAAGAAAACTCCTCTCCCAACCAGTCTGCTGAGGGATATCATGTGATAGAAGGATGTGGGTGTCCACATGTTGCTTAAAATCTTCTCTGAATATATGAACAGGCCTTTAAAGAATCTCACCTCCCAAGGGTTCAGACACTATTTCACAATCCACTTCTTGATCTTGTTGAGACTTGGACTCTGCTTGAACATTTTTCCTTCTATTAAGACTTGGAGGCTTTTCTGCAATGTGAAATCTAGGCAGGAAAGAGTCTGCACTCCTTGGCCAAGGAGCTTCTGCCCATGCTACATAGACGTTCAGCTTTAAAGCCCTTAGCAATCTGCGAACCACTACTGGTTTTCCTCCCAGTAGTGAACCTAGACAAAATGAGCCAGGGATGGAAAGCTTATCTTACCTTGACAAACCTTGGTCCCCTTCTTTCCTCACCATCACCAATTGCAAGATGTAGAAATAAAAGATTTTGAAGAAAAACCATTTGTTTAAACAGCAAATTATGGAAAAACAAAATACAATAAAGAAGTAGTACCTATATTCTAACTCCTGTTGGTGACTGGAAGTAAGAAAACACATGATTATTGTGATGTTTATTTATAGTATGCCTTTCTCCCTGAGATCCAAGGCAGATTACATATTGCAAGTGAAGACAATATAATCAATAGCTAGGACATTCACAAAGGTAAAATACAATACGATCTAGAGTTAGAGCATTCAATGAAAAATATAAAATAGGGTTTGGTAGCTACAGATTTAAAAATTAGCATAAGATGAAACACATAAATGAAACCTTTCTGAATTACAGCATAAGCACTTATTTTGACATCTTTAGCAATGTCAAACTACCCAGTAGGGACATTTCTACATCAATAGACAGTACACCATAGTCTACACTCCCTGTCTCTTACCATGGTATCTCTTTGAGCTATTTATCATGACACAGCTCTAAAATCTGAGTAGAAAGCCCCCTTGAATAATTCCATCTTGCATAGTTTTTCAAAAGCCAGGAGAGTGAGAGCTTTCCTGATCTCCTCAGGCAAGCTATGCCATAAGGTGGGGGATACCATACTGAAAGTGTGTTTATGGACAGTTGTCAAATTAGCCTAACTTGGGAGATATCTGGAGAAGGCTCTTTTCAGATGAATGAAGCTGACATGGCAGAACAGAAGGCGAGAGAGTATTGCAGATATAAGGGGCTTAGACTCATCTCAATCCCCAGAGAAGACTTTCCCTCAAAGGCTCAGAGCAAAATATTAAGACCAAAGTGTGACCTTTTTCATGTGTGGGAGCTGTCACTATTTTAGAACATAGCAACAAAGGAAGCTAGAAAGTTGTGGGGAAGTTCCAATATGGAACATTCAGCATGGATATTGAAGTCACTCAGGTCCAAGCTACACATGACGAATGACACTTGAACAGCAAGTGGATTGAGTGGAGGGCAAGTGAACAGGGAGAAATACACTTGCTGTTCAAGTGTCATTCGTCATGTGTAGCTTGGCCCTCAGTCTAGATGTTTCCAGCACCAAGTCCAAGAGCATCTCAGCCAACTCAGGGCCAAGCTACACATGACGAATGACACTTGAATGGCAAGTGTATTTCTCCCTGTTCACTTGCCCTCCACTCAATCCACTTGCCGTTCAAGTGTCATTCGTCATGTGTAGCTTGGCCTTCAGAGAGAATACTTAATTGGGAACTAGATGGCCAATAGACTGGCAGAATATCCAATCTGTCCATAGTTCCCAATATAAGCAGCATACAGTCAATGTCCTCTATAGTTTGTACAAGTTCAAGGAATTCAAATGCAATCCCTATGCCAAGTGAGCAGGGTTGGTGTACTACAAAATCAGTGGCATTCGCATGGACAGGAACACCACATCATTTTCTTCCATCCATATCTTAGTTATGCAAGTCAGATCAATTCCTTCCTAAGACAGATTTGTGCCTTACCGATCCTGAACTGTATAACATTGAAGTGAAAGTGATGGGAGAAAAGGGCCTCACATCATTAACTGTAGGGAAGCTATAGAGGTTGGGCAAGCAATTAGAAAACTTGCCTGATTTTGAGCCCTCTTCAATGTACCCCAACTCCATCAACCAAGGTTGACCATACTAAACTTCTGAGATCTGATGAGATGAGACGTGCCTGGGATATTCAGGCTAGGGAACAGGGAACCATTACTGATCATGAATTGAATTTTTCATTAGCCCTTCTTTATTCTTAGGATCTGTCACTTTGTTGTCACTTTGTTGTGTTTGCATGCAACATAAGCATAATGCAGGAATGCCTGAACTAACTGCTGGCATAGGCCTAGTGTCTCTTACAAAAAGAGCAAAGAAAGCTATTAAGAATCACAGCTGTTGCTATTTTTTTCTCCTTATTAGGAGAAAATAAGCATTTAGGGAAAAAGAAGCATCCAATTAACCCAGCGCTGGACATCAAGATAGAAAAGACCTCCACAGCTACCATGTATTTCCCTTTGGTGCTCAAGTAGGTTGGAACAAAAGATACCCAAACACTGCAAAAGATCAGCATGCTGAAGGCTATGAACTTGGCTTCATTAAGTGTCTGGCAACTTCCTGGCTGGGAAAGCCACAGTCAAGCAGATGATGTAGAGAAGTCCAATATAGCTGAGGCCAATGTAGAACATGAGGACAGACCCTTCGTTACATTGTACTATGATCTCTTCAGTCAGTGACAATGAGTCAAAATCTGGGAATGGTGGTGAGGTGACTAGCCACATCATGCAAATTCCTGCTTGAATGAAGGAGCAGGAAAGGACAATAGAGTTAGTCAGCCTTTTTCTCACCCACTTCCTCATGCTTGATCCTGGTTTGGTGGCCATGAAAGCTCCAACCACAGTGATGGTTTTGGCCAACACACAAGAAACAGCCACTGTGAAGATGATGCTGAAAGCAGACTGTCGGAGGAAGCAGGTCACCTTTTTGGGTTGGCCAAGGAACAGCAAAGAAGAGAAGAAGCAGAGCAGGAGAGCAATGAGAAGGATGTAGGTGATATCCTGGTGGTTGGCTTTGACGATGGGGGTGTCTCTGTGTTTAATGAATGTTCCTAAGACTATGCTTGTGGCAGCTGAGAAACCAAACTAGCAAGTGCCAAATCTGTACATGCAAACATGCATAGATTGTAAGATTGTATTGTGAGAGATGGTTTTCCTTGACCGCCGCAGTTCTGGATCAGTGGTGAAATCATTCCACGTATAGATCTAGTAATGATTTGAGGGGTTGCATGTAGGGCCAATTTTCCTGTAGCATTTGGTCATTGGCAGTTGGTTGTCAATCTGTTGTCTTTTTTTTAACACCTCTCCCACCTTCTGACTGGAATATAAGGGCTCAGGGATACCCATTCCTACTTGTATCTGATGAAGGGAATTTGACTCTTGAATGCTTTTACCTTGGAAAATTTCTTCATTTTTAAGATTCAACTGTACTAGAATAGACCTCTTTTATTGAGCCTTATTTTTCAGGTTTCTTCATTCTACATTTACTTTATTTAAAAGAAAAGGAGAACTAAGAAAAGGAAGAAATGAAGTCGCATGGATATTGCCTAAACATTAAATTACTAGTCTTTCTTGATAGCTGAACCTTCATCAGCCCAGCATTTTCATTGATTGAAATGGAGATGTTTAGCTGGGTAAAAGAATCCCAGAGGTCTTTCATGGGACAGACTCTCCTTTGGAGCTTTCCTTGTTCTTCAAACCCCACACAGGGAATTCCTTTGCAGTTGTCAATAGAGATGGGGACAAACCGAAATACGAACCAAAATTAAGCATGAACCAGGCCGGTTCATGGTTCACGAACCACGGTTCATCAGATCCCATTTCTGATGAACTGCCATGAACTTTTAGGCTTGTTCGTTTGGTTCATTTTTTTTGGTTTGTCACTGCAGACAGCCTGGTGCCAATCAATCAGTTTCCTAGACAAAATGGGATGGACTTCCTGCAGACCTCCTGCTGACCCGGAAGTGAACTTCTGGTGGCCCGGAAGTGATCTTCTCTTGACCAGGAAATGATGATTTTTTGACCTGGATGTGATGTTTTCATGAACCAAATAAACTGGTTTGTGAACCAGGGGTGAGTTCGTGAAAGTTCGTGGTTTGTGGTTCATGAAATTTGACAAACCATGAACCACATGGTTCGTTTTTTTTTCCGGTTTGTGCCTCTCTCTAGTTGACAATGCCCCAAACAATCATTTCCAACTATTCATTTCTGACATTTTCCACTATGTCTCAAGAACCACTGCCAGCTTCAGTGCCTGAGATAAATTCACCCACCAGTTCTTTCTGTTCCTTAATGGCTGCTAACAATGTTCAAGATAGAGAAATGAAAGATTTCAAAGAAAATCAATTTATGTAACACACATGACACCAAGTAGGATCATTACTTACATTCTAACTGTTTTGATGACTAGAAGTGACAAAACACATTACTGAAAAATAATTATTGCTCATTAAATGAATTTTTAAATGCCCTATCTTTATTATTTGGATCTCTTGCTTTTTTGTGTTTGCTTAGAATTTGAGCAGAATTCTAAAATGTTCCAACTATCTACAGGCATAGATCCAGAGGAGTTAGATGAGTTAGTCTGTAGTCTGTAGTCGCAAAATAGTAAAGAGTCCAGTAGCACCTTTAAGACTAACTAACTTTATTCGAGCATAAGCTTTCATGAACCACAGCTCTCTTCGTCCGATGCATGAAAGATATGAAGAAGCTGGCCAGAGATATATCAGTGGTGAGGGAGTGGATGTAAATCAGTTGCAAAAGTCATGAAAGAGGTAGCATGCACAATCCAGGCTGGGTGTGACCCCTCCCCTCCATAGCTGAATCTGAATGGAATGCCTGAAAACTAGTTACTTTTGATAATGAGATAAACATCCAGAGTCTCTATTCAATCCAAGTCTGATTGAGTCAAATTTACATATGAATTCCAATTCAGCATCTTCCCGTTGGATTCTGCTTTTGAAATGTTTTTGTTGAAGTATGGTGACCTTTAAGTCCTTGATGCAGTGTCCTGGTAGATTGAAGTGTTCTCCTACTGGTTTCTGGATATTGCCATTTTTTATGTCAGATTTGTGTCCATTTATTCTTTTTAGCGGAGGTTGGCTGGTTTGTCCTATGTACACAGCAGAGGGGCATTATTGGCACATAAAGGCATATTTCACATTGGAGGATAAGCAGCTGTAAGAGCCAGAGATTGTGTAGTTGATGCCATTGGGTCCTGTAATTGTATTTTCTGGGTAGATATGTGGGCAGAGTTGGCATCTGGGTCTGTTGCAGGGTCTGGTTCCTGTGTTAGTGACTCTGTTAGCTGGTTCATGGTTGTTAGTGAGAAGTTGTTTAAGGTTGAGGGGGTTGTCTATAGGCAAGGAGAGGTCTTCTGCACAGGGCTTGTGAGAGTCATTGTTTTCCAGGATGGGATATAGATTGCTGATGATACATTGGATAGGTTTGAGCTGGGAACTATAAGTGACAACCAGTGGTTTTTGGTTCTTTTTGGTTTGTCCTGGAGCAGGCTGTTTCTGGGTACTAGTCTGGCCCTGTCAATTTGTTTCCTCACATCATTTGGTGGGTACTGTAGACCCAAAAATGCTTGTTGTAAATCTCTTAAGTGAGAGTTCTGATCAAGAGCATGGAGCAGATATGATTTAATGCAAGGCTTTGCTATAGACGGTCAACCAAGTGGTATGTTTTGGATGGCAGCTGGAGGCATGAAGATATGAGTATCGGTTGGTGGGTTTCTGGTATAAGGTTGTCTTTATCTGTCGATTATGTAGTTGTACAGTGGAATCTACAGGCATAGGTTTAGTCTCTCATATAAAAAGAACAAAGAGGGACATTAGGAATCTCAGGGCCAAGCTACACATGACGAATGACACTTGAACGGCAAGTGTATTTCTCCCTGTTCACTTGCCCTCCACTCAATCCACTTGCCGTTCAAGTGTCATTCATCATGTGTAGCTTGGCCCACAGTTGTTAATTAGTATTTTCTCCTTGTTAGTTTATCTCTTGTGTTCAGCTCAGGTCTCAAGATTATAATGTAGCATTTAGGGGAAAAGATACAGCCCAGTAATCCTGCACCAGAGGCCAAAATAGAGAATATCTCAACAGCTACCATGTATTTCCCTTTGGTGCTCAGGTATGTTGGAACAAAAGACAACCAAACACTGCAAAAGATCAGCATGCTGAAAGTGATGAACTTGGCTTCATTAAAAGTGTCAGGCAACTTCCTGGCTAGGAAAGCTACAGTCAAACTGATGGTGGATAGC
This sequence comes from Eublepharis macularius, assembly GCF_028583425.1. Lineage (NCBI taxonomy): Eukaryota > Metazoa > Chordata > Lepidosauria > Squamata > Eublepharidae > Eublepharis > Eublepharis macularius. The sequence goes on from NC_072801.1 coordinate 72,906,562, forward strand.
AGTCCCATATAACCTAGGACAATGTAGAACATGAGGACAGACCCCTCGTTACATTCTAATATGATCTCTTCAGTCAATGACAATGTGTCAACATCAGGAAATGGTGGTGAGATAGCCAACCATGCCACACAAATGCTTGCTTGAATGAGGGAGCAGGCAAGGACAACACAGGTAGTGAGTCTTTTCCCCACCCACTTCCTCATGCTGGTCCCTGGTCTGGTGGCCATAAAAGCTGCAACCACAGTGATGGTTTTGGCCAGCACACAAGAAACAGCTAAAGAGAAGATGATGCTGAAAACAGATTGTTGGAGGAAGCAGGTCACCTTCCCTGGTTGGCCAAGGAACATCAAAGAAGAGAGGAAACAGAGCAGGAGGGCCATAAGAAGGATGTAGGTAATGTCCCGGTTGTTGGCTTTGACGATGGGGGTGTCTCTGTATTTAATGAAAGTTCCTAACACTATGGTTGTGATCACAGCTAAAGAAACAGCTATGGAAGCCAAACTAATTCCTAAAGGTTCTTCAAAAGATAGGAAACTTATTCTCTTGGGAATGCATCCATCTTGGTTCTCTGTTGGATATTGATCACTTGGACATTTCATGCAATCATCCATGTCTGGAAAAGAAACGTACATCACAGTGGCTGTTAATACTATATTGTATAATACGAAACAGTACGGTACAGTATGGTACAGCCCAACACAATACTATATGACATGACCCAACATGACATGACACAAAACAACAAGATACAATACGATACTATATGATACAATATGAGTTTCTTGACTAATTTTATGAGTATAATTTCTAGTATCATTTCTTTCACAGATAATGAAGATGACAATGATATTTAGCAATTAGATTATTAATGCTTTGAGCATTTTATCAAATAATATACAATATAACTTAAGTTTCTGTATATTACTTTCAGACATGCAGGCAAGGAAGAATATTTTTTATAAGTGAAGAAATAAATGTGTGGACTTATGGCCTATTCCAGAATGCATACATATTGACTAAAGCATGATTTTTTGGGTATTCAGAGAAATTTTGGAAATGTTAATCTTGTATCAGTTCTTACATCCGATGATTTGGGCTTCTTAATCTTTCCTCCAAGTGCCGTCCAAGATTCACATTACAACCTGAGAATTCTCCCTGACTTCAGTTGTGAGTGAGGAAAGCCTTTTCACCATGGTTCTTTCATTTCCCCTTACTCAGATGTAACCCAGGTTTTTTTAACTGATCATCCTAAACTCTTTCACACAGTCTGACCAGTCTTTTTCTTTGTTCATAAAATGAGGTAATGATTGATTCAGCATTCAGTAAATTGTAAGTGGTGGAAAATATGTGACCAGCAGGATGAAAGCAGGGTGGAGTTCTGATTGTGACTAGAGATGGGCACGAACCCAAAAAAAAAAAGGACTATGAGGTTAGTGGTTCGTGGGTTTCACGAACCACGAACCATGAACTGGCATGGAACTGGACCAGTTATGAACCAATTCGTGGTTCGTGGGGTTTAAATGCCCCTTTCTGGCGTTAGCAGTGGCAGGGAAAGGGGCCTTTCCTGCCTTGCAAGTGACAGGTCCCTTTAAACTATCAGCTGGCAGGTGGCAGGGGAGATCCCTCCTCGCCGCCTGCCAGCCAATAGTTTAAAGGGACTTGCCAGTGGCAGGGACCTTTAAACTGCCTAAACCCCAGCCCCACCCCCAAGCCCCAGCCCCAACCCCAGCCCCACACTTACCTTCCCCGACAGCAAGCGGTGTCCTCCCTGGAGGGGCGGGAAGGCCATTTTTGTCTTCTTCCACCACTGCGTAGGCCCACAGGGTGTTGGAGGAGGCTGAAACGTGTCTCCCTGCCCCTCAAATGGCCATCATGGTGGCCATTTGAGGGGCGAGAAGGCTGTTTTCAGCCTTCTCTGCCACCCTGCGATCCCACGCAGTGGCGAAAGAGGCTGAAAACAGCCTTCTTGCCCCTCAAGTGGCTGCCGCGGTGGCCGAGTTTTGAGTAAGCCCTGAATTATGTTGATTCTGGCACTTCAAAGGCCCACTCTGACTTGTTTGGTAGACATTTTTGAAGATCATCACTTCTGCAGGACTCCAGCATCATTGTTAACAGGTTAAGATCAGAATGTCAACTGCAGTCATATGTAATTGCCTAGCAAGATCCATAAAGTAGTTTAAGAGTGGACTATCTTGAGAGAGGGAGATAACCTATGGGATAACCTCCTGCTCTCTAAGAGGTATATCCAAGTTGACTGTCAGGGGCAGGCAACTTGGTTCCTACGAACAGCGGTTCATGCTCTCTGCTCACAATATTCCTTGAAAACTACGCCCAGTTCTCAACAAAAAAGCTGTCATGCCGTGTGCATCTTGTACTCAAATGATTTAAACAATGATTGGCAATTGGAAAATAGACCTTTCTGGTGAAATGGCTGAAGCATAAGTAAATAAAAACATAAAAAGAGCCCCGTTGGATCAGATTAATGTTTTATCTACTACAGCAACCTGTCTCACACAGAGCCCAACCAATTACCAGTTAGAACTTTCTCTGGGGAGCCAACAAGAAGTGTAGAAGCTGAGTCCTTCCCCTGATGTTGCCTTTTGAATCAGACATCAAGAGGTTTATTGCCTCTGTACATAGAGGCTCCTTTAATCACTATACCTACTAGCCAGGGCTTTTTTTCAGCCGGAACCCAGCATGGAAAGGGGCATTTAAAACCTGCCGTCTTGCCTCCACTGCCTGGTGGGGAAATCTTCACCAAGCAGCTGAAGCACGGGGGCTTAACATTTATAGAGCCCCTTGCCACGGAGCCCTGCACGATGATGTCACTTCCTGGAAGTGATGACATCACACAGTCCCAGGAGTGCGTGTGTGATTTATGTACACGCATGTAGTGGCAGGGTAGCCTCCTCCTGCAGGGAGTTGCCCCAGGTGCTGCCAACCACTACCCTGAGTTCCACCACCTGTTTCCCCAGAAAAAGAGCCCTGCTACTAGCCATTTGTAGACATATCCTCCATGAATCTGTCTGATCCCTTTTAAAGTCGCTTATGCCTGTGGCCATCGCTACATCTTCTGGCAGAGAATTCCAGATTTTAATCAGGCATTGTATAAATAAGTATTGCCTTTTGTCCATCCTGAATTGACTGCCCATTAACTTCATTGGATGTCACAAGTTCTAGTATTTTGGGAAAGGGAGAAAATTCTCTGTACCCAATCTCTGTGCCGGTTCTCTGCACCCCATGTAGAGGTTTATAAACCTCTATCATGGTCACCTTAGTTGCCTCTTTTCAAAAAAGGAAAAGTCCCAGGCTCTTCAACCTTTCCCCATCAGAACCTCTTAATCATATCGGTTGTTCTCTTCTGTACTTTTTCCAGCTTTGCAATGTTCTTTCTAAGGTCTAATGACCACACTTGCACTTGGCAGTCAAAATTAGACTATGCCATAGAGCTATACAGGGGCATTATAATATTGGCTGATTCATTTTCAGTCTGTTTCCTAATATTACCCAGCTTATGGTTTTCCATTTTCACTGCCACAGCACATTGAGTTAACATCTTTTTATACTATCAGCTATATCCCCAAGATCTCTTTCCTTCTCAGTTTCAGCAAGTTCAAATTCCATTCACATGTAATTAAAACTGGAATTCTTTGTTCCAAAATACCTACATTAAACTTCATTTGCCATATTGTTGCCACTCATCCAATTTGTGGAGATCCTCCTGGCACTCTTCAATCAACCTTGGTTTTCATTACCATGGATAACTTTCTGTCTTCTGCAGACTTCGTCATTGCACTGCTCACCCCCAGTTTCAGATAACAGAGGAACAAAGAAAATAGCCCCAGCCCCAATACTGATCCTTGTGCCACCCCGTTGCATGCTTTCCTCCATTAACAAAACTGTCTATTTATTCCTACTCTTTTCCCTATCATTTAACCAGTGTGCATTGGTTTTAGTCCCCCAAGCCGTTTTGAGTGAAATGGATTACCAAGATCCTTTTCTATGTCATTGCTAAGCTTGTTTTGGGTCAGAAAATACTTCGGCCTGCATAGTCTTTGCAAACAGAGACCTGGAAAGATGTCCCTACTGAGGATTCTTTCAGTTCCATAAAATTTGAAAAGCCAATCATCCAAATGCATATGCATTACATCGCCTACCCTTTTGGCTTGAAATCTTCCCTTTTGGGCAAGGAACACAATCATAGCAGCAAAATTTCTCCCCTTCCTTTATTTTCTTATGTGAGCCAGGGTTGCAGTAGTCACTGCACAATGAATGAGCTGATATCTGTCGTGAAACATGAATTTGGACAGAAGGCAGATTTTATTTTATTCTTTATTAACTGCTATCTAAACAAAAGAGTTAAAATTAAGTGTTAGTGAAAATTATGCTTGCAGCAATGTGAACGTTCATCTCTAGATATATGTATGTTTTTTGTTTGTGTATGTGGTTTGAAATATTGTACTTGGCTGAGGAAAGAATGTTTATAAGGCTTTCTTACAATTCTACCAAATTCTTTACTTCTTACTGTTTTTACAGCTTACAACATAAAGAGCAAACCCTCATCCCATGTGAAGAAAACCTAAAAATGAATTATCATGTAACTGAAAAAAAGCTGCGAAAAATTTCACCATACAGAGAGTAATTTGTTTAACTTTATCTCTGAGTAGACAAGATGATTTCGCTTCCTGAGATCTGATTAAATAATGGAGAGATCAATGAAGCTCTTAATTCTGAAAATTTAGTACAATCGAAGAAAATGTGGTCTACAGCATCAACTTTATTGCTTCCACAATTGCAGTCTATCTGAATAGTGAATTCCACTGCATCTTCCTAGTATCACAATTAAAGGAAGGGCATTCAGGCATGCTAGCCTAAAAGCCTTTATATAAATACATTCTGCAAAATATTTCATTTGGCTTCAAATACCCATGGAGTACCAAAATATATTGTATAGTTACCACCAGCACCAGAAAATCAAACAGTTCCTCCTGCTGGATGGACTTACTGTGTAGATTCCACACCTAGTTGCCACATATCACCTTTGGTCCTACAAGTTAGCATTGGGGATCATAGATTATACCTTCAAAATGTCAAGCTATCACTCTCAAGGCAAAATGGTCTGCTGTACTTCCCCATAACCACATTTTAGGCAGCAAGACCGAATGGTATGTTTACAAAGATTAGGATTAAAGCATTCATATTGTAATAATGTTTAACAAACAAAAATTAAAAGCATATACATGGTCTATTCAAACATCTGGGTGCAAAAGGATTCAATGGAAAGATGAACACACAACATCTTCTCACTCTACACTTGATACTTATCTGAACCAATGTTTAATTAAGGCATGGTAATATTTCTTAAAGATGATGCAGCTGTTAAACTCCATTGTGACTTTAGTAGTTCTCAGAGCTGAGACTTGTTCCTCCATGGTCAGAAGTTGTAAGAAAAGAGAGACTGTGTCCATGTGTTGTGAATTTATAATCACTTTTTGGAGAATCTCTGCTCTTCCTGCCTCAACAATACAGATGGGCACAAACAGCAACATGAACAAAAAAAGCCACGAACACCCCAATCTGCTGTTCATGAACAAGCTGTTCATGAGGGCCCCATTGCTGTTCATCAAGCCAGACAGTCTGACACCTGCAATCAATTCCCTTGGCAACTTAGGCAGGGATTGTCTGAACTCTGTCTGAACTCCTGCTGTTGCCCTGGAAACCCCAATATAAGCCCTATTTAGCTTGATAGGCAGGTCTTCCTTTCAAGTGTGGAGCTCCAAATTTGTTACAAGGGAGGCTCTGGTTTTGCAGACAGTGAAAAGACAGTTGCTGTTGGCATTTTGATAGAGAAAGTGCATTGGAGCTTGAATTTTCTTTGTGTGTGGTGGGATAGGGATCTACCCCTTCAAGTTCCAGGGCTGCTGCCAGGCTCTGGGGCCAAGCTATTATTTATTATTGGTACCTTTCCTGCTGCCTGCTCAGGTCAGGTTTCTGGGAGTGGTTTGTTTGCGTATGTTGAATCATCAGCTTCCAAAATATATCAACTTTGTTCTTATCTCATTTTTTTATAAATCCATTAACTTGATTATTTTATACAGTTCAATTACTTTACTAATCAGTTCAGCAGTTTAAGTGTACATCTCTCTTTGGTATTTCAAAACCAAAATATTGCCTTTTGTGATGACTGAACTATGTGGCTGTTATGGAATTGCCTCTCCAGAGCCTGGAGTGGCCCCTGAGAAGACCTCGCAATCCATACCTGGTTAAAACTTGTTTGCCATACAATCATTTTCTCATCAATGATGAATTCTTGACCTTCAGGAACATTGGGATTCACCCTTCCGATTTTTACCCGGTAGACAGACTTATTTGGAAATGTGATCAGGTTCATCACATCCAATCCAGCTTCCATTTCCCTTTCATCATTAAAAGACAAGCTTTCTCCCCCGGAGTTGTTAAATGAAATGCCTTGAAGAAATGGGTGAACCTGGTGAAAAGGGAAAAAATGGGCAGAAAATATTGACTCCTAAAATTGACATTCATCATTATTTTCATTGGAAATAGATTTCTATTAAATTTCTTAGAGACCAAGTCTGACAGAACATTCATTGCAGAGTAATGAAATTGGATAGGTAGGTTATCTTTCATCAGTATCCACAAAAAAGAATAAATGAGAATGCCGAAAAGGTTGTTAAAAATTATGCATATTTGCCCCCCAAGTTGGAAGAATGAGACAGACACAAGTCTTTGGAATTAAGGGCCGCTTTATCAAATACAATATAAACTCTAAACCGCAGCAAGGCAAACTGGTGGTACAAGTCAAGCCATGGGGTCACTATACGACCTCCGCCTTGACCTGTCTGGGCGAGCCCCACTGCCCTAGGCATGAGCCATTCATGGAATGGCCTAGACCCGGCCAGCCAGGCAAAGGGTTCCCTGTCTCAAGCTCCTAACTCCTCAGCCGTACAGCATGAGGGAAGGACTTGCACTTGGGGTTTCCTGAAGGCAGTCTGACAGTTGGTGGTAGCCGTGAAGCATACCATCCCTCTTGACAGACCCCATTCCCCCCCTATGGGGAATTGCCACGAGGCTGCTCAGCGGCCCGCTCCCTATTCCCCAACTTTCTCCTGCCAGGACAGCCTAACAGGCACCACTCAACCAAATGCCTCAAACCCATGCTGCAGTATGAGGTAGGCAAAAAACCCATCACCACTTTGCCAATTAGGGAAATGGGAAAAAATTCCTATCTGGCTCAAAACAGCAGCCGGCTAATCCCGCACTGAAACAGGGTGAGGAGGATGGGCCGATCGCATGGAGCAACTGAAGCTGGTGGGGGCGGAGATGCCTGCTACAGTATCTGTTTCCACCCCCTCAGCAGATCCTGGATGCCTGGGAAGGAGGGAGGTCTGTCTCTTCCTCCTTCTGTGGGGGCAAACTTCGACCCCCAGCTGAGTCTCTACGAGGCAGCTGGGATGGGGCCGCATTGTTTTTACTAGTTACATAGACTGGGAAAATCTGAGCACTTTAACATCTTATTCTAAAGTATTCATGGCAATAAAGGTCCTTGAGTGTGAAGATTACCTGCCAAGAGTGGAGATTGTGAAGTTCCACACCTTGGCCATCATCTATTGCTCTATGATTTGATCTGGAGGTGTGTATGGCATGCAATGCATTTGCCACTGCATGGACCGCATTGTAGATGCTGTGACTGTGGCCTGTCATGTGCAATTCAAAAAGATGCCCAGGAAGACTCTCTAACCTTTCCTCCCCAGTACATCTCTCATTGATATTCATCAGCTCCTCCGAGTTTGAATAAACACAGTCAAATGCTTGCTCCCAGAAGTCCTTGAGAAAGCCATTTCCTTCTTCCCCATAAGGTTTTATTTCTTTAAGAAAACTCTGGAATCCAAGAACTTCATTGGACTGAATTGTGAAGAAAATGGTGCCCTGGAAGAACTGGAAATCCCAGGCCCTCTGCAGGCTTGTTAATGCAAAGTCAACCTGAGCTGTCATAATACATACCTTTCTAAACGATGTAATTTCTTTAAATTGCGGATTGGCCAGAAACATAAAAATGTTGAATGCCATAAATGCTGTAGGTTCTCCATAGAACATAAACGTATTGGCTTTACTGTCTCTGAAAGGTATATAAATATCCAAAAGTAAATCTTTAATATCATCACTGAAATTCCAATGGTACTCATTGGGGACCCTGTGAATGAAATCCAAACAGATCCCATTTTGGGAAAGGAGTGGCTCCAGGACCTTCAAGAAATGTTCTCCACTGTTATTATCCACAGCAAAAAGCCCAACCCACTTCCACTGGAAATGGAGCAGTAACCGGATGATCCCTGTATTCTGATAGGCTTCATTTGGGCCTGCATGGTAAAAAAAAGGAGACTGTTTTCCTCTTCTCTTTTCTGGGGCAAATGATCCATACGAAAGCTAAAAAGAAGGGTACACATACATGAGGCATGTATTAGAAGGGCTAATTGTCAGCCTTCGCTGCTAGAGGGATGAAGTCTGGAGGAGGTCTGCTATCTATGAGGTGGAGGAGGGAGGTTTTCAGCACCCACATACTTCCTCTCTCCTCTGAAGAGTCTGGCTTCTTCTCCATTGCAGCCATCAGAGCTCTCTCATGTTTCCTCTCCAGTCTCACCCACCAGTGCCTGTTTTATAGGGCTTTTCTGGATGTCTCCCTGTCCCCAGCCTCTGTTCCTTCCTCGGGCTACTCCCTCCTTTGTCACAGGGTCATATAGCAGAACTGGGAGTCAATCATTGCACCTGGGGATTTCCCACTAAATACCCAGCAACCATTCTGGGCTTACTTGCAGGGTGAAGCTGGCCAGCCTCCCACACATGATGCTGGGCAAACACCACACCTGCATCAGCTGCACCCTGGGCTGCAGATGCACCCTGGTTTCCTGCCCAGCCAGCATGACCTGTAGCCTTCCTGTAGCCTAACACCTCTCTTCCTCCTCATTGGATGTGTCAGCGGGCTTGCTTGTAGCAGCTGGGGCTGTCTCAATGACATGCAAGGGCCCCTTGAGGATGCTATTCCAGCAGCCCTCGAAATGCTGCTGCAAAGTGGCCTCTTCTACCCCAGTGGCATTCACTGATCCTCTGGCTGTGATGTCTGCTTGGATGTCTTCCAGCCTCTCTGGGCTTGATGCAGAGTGCTATTAAATCCAGGCGTCACTCTGACAATGGACAATTGAATATTTTCTAAATGAAATATTGTGGGCATCTCATATTGTGGGCAAATAGGCCAGAAAAGCAACAATATAATTTGTCAAATCACTCCTTCTTCTTCCATACACAGATCTTACCTGTGGAACCTTGTACAGACTTAGGATGTTTGATATTTGAAGAGATATATCAGAGCTAATTCCACCAATGACAGCTATTAAGTTTTTGTGGGCATCACATTCATAGTTAGGAAAATATCGATGCAATTTATAGAGCAGATCAAGGGTGGTACGATAGGTCATCCTCATATCATTGTAGCTGTCACAAACATGGAACCCAAGAGTGACGTTGGGCAAGATTCTGGGATTTTTGTTGGTCTCCTTTACAGCAAACACCAAGGCCAGGACATGCTGGTGGAACTTTGTTGCCATACTGTAAACATAAATACATGCCCTTAAAATGGAACTTTTTATTTTTCAGCAGATTTTTTTTTCCAAAAGAGAGAGAGATGAACCTCCTAAATGTCTGGCATCCTCAGGACAAAATAGCTCACCACATCCAGCTCTGTTTGCCCCTAGAAAATTCAGAAGACTTCTACATCTCACAGACTCCCTCCCTCCCCTTTTGCTCTGCTTCTTTGGTTAGTGCACAGAGATAGGTATTAAGACTCCAAAATTGTAGAACTAGCTTTTTCTATTCCAGTTGTGTGACTAAGTTAGAGATTAGTAAAGCACGTACTGTGACAAAACACCTCATATTACTTGCTTGGGAATACCTTAAAGACAAATGAGATTGTTCTCTGTTGCATTTGGGCTTTATGCCCTCAAGACCTTTTGTTGGTAAGTATCTACACACTCTTTCTCTTCCCTCATACCACCACATCATTTCCTCCTTGGACCTTTTTTTTAATAGGCTACCCATTTCAGAAGGGAGAAAAGACAGCAAGGCATAACCCGATCTCATCATCAGATCTCAAGAGCTAAGCAGGGACACCACTTGGATGGGAGACCACTAAGGAAGACTCGGCAGAAGAAAGCCCTGGCAAACCACCTCTGCTTCTCACTTTCCTTGAAAGCCTCTTGCTGGGGTCGCCGTAAGTCAGTTGCGACGTGACTGCATTTTACACAAACACCAGTTTCAGACCCATGTGGTAGGTTCTCTAATACAGCAAATGGACAAAGGATCATGCAGTTTGGACTTTAGCTTCATGAAACCTTAACACACTTTTTCTTTTCATGCTGATTCTAAGGTAGTGTTAGTGATCTCCGGATAACCCCCTTTTTGTACAATTCCCCATGCAATCGGATGATTATCGTATACTCAGGGCCAAGCTACAAGTGACGAATGACACTTGAACGGCAAGTGTATTTCTCCCTCTCCACTTGCACTCCACTCGATCCACTTGCCATTCAAGTGTCATTCATCACTTGTAGCTGGGCCCTCAGTCTCTTGCCTGGGAATGAAATTCACACCACTCTCACTGTTGCCAAATATATCCTAGTTGCTCTTAACATTTGAACCATCACAATTAATCCAGCACAAGAATAATCAAGAAGCAAGTCTGGTGATCTTCAGTGTACTGGAACACTGATGGAATTTCACCATTTATGTGGTGTGTATATAATTATGCACATGTCTGAACACCAAAACTTCATGCAGCGTGCAGCCAGGAAAAGATATTTCACTTGCTGCACTTAATGAGATGCTACTTTAGCATAGAGGTTAAGTGGTTGGGTTGCAAATAAGTACTCTGTGGGTTCAATTCCCACTATTGCCATGAGCTCTGCAGGTGGCCTTAGGTAAGCCAATCCTCTTAACCCAGCTCCCTAGCTGTATTGTGGGGATGATAATAATAATACTGACATTGTTCATCACTCTGAGTAGGCACTAATCTGTCTAGAAGAGCACTATATAAGCACAGATTGTTAACTTTTAGTCATATATCATAGAATAGATAGGGTTTTTTTCTACTCAATCATAAATGAAGTGTCACATCTCTTGATAGTGGCTTAGCTGTTGCAGAATAAATAAAAGCAGTCTACACACAACAGTGTAGAATGTAGGGATGACTGAGTGTTACTCAACAAGGAATCAAATTAGGATGATACAAGCTTGTCCCTGTCTATAAAAATCTAACGGGTGTGTTATTATTTTCTGATGCCCTCCATAACAGGAAGAGTTCTTAGTGGAAGAAGACAGGCCCATATAGTAAAAATTTGGATGGCTAAATAAATACATAAGATTCTAAATATGACTGAAAAAGAGGAGCACTGGAGCGGGATAAGGGTACACCTTCTTTTGTCAATAATCCTTTTCCTAGTATAAACCAATGTCAACATATACAATCAGACCAAGTTCAGAAGACAAACATAACATTTCCTTACTATGGTCCCTTATACAGCTCCTGAGCTGGATGTTGACTGAAGTCTATCTCATGCAAATGGTAACCTATCTGAGAAGCAATTCCACCAATGAGGAGATCTCCTGGCTGGTACCACTCATGTGGAACAGGGAGAGGATCCTTCATGGGACACTTGGTGGTTTCTGCTTTGCATGCGACTGGAGGTAGAAGCAGCAGCAACACCACTAGTTTCAACATCTTGACAGCAACGTGCATCTTTCCTGTGCTTGTATACAGCTCTATACAACCTTTTTCAGGCTACGTTGGATGGTGGATGAGTCTAAAAAGTAATGGAATAATTGTGTTAAAAGCTTCAGCAATACAAAACACATGCCAGTTCACAGCAAAAACAGTTTGATGGATTGTCCAGCTTAAAAAGTCAATAGGTAACAGATGATATCGACATTCAGAGAGTTCCTCTTCTAAGCTGTCAATATCTTAATGGTTTTATAACTGTTTCTGTGCTGTTTCTTTCTAGTAACTTCTGAAAGGCCAAGGGAGGTTTGGAGTGGAGATTAAATTATAATGATTTGAACAATTCCAGTGGGAAATAGTTACTTCTGCCAAAGGTAAACCTGTGGAAGTTTGGTCGCAAACAAGTTTTTCTGATCTGAGCAATGTTTGTTCTGCTCCTTAATGAAAACAAATGGAGGCAAATTCAAGGTTTTTATAGTGATGAAATACGAAGATGAAGGCATTTCCTTGATAGGGGACATGGTGCAGAGCTTTCTGCATGTGCAGCACACTGTTCAACATGTTTACTCAGGAATTGCTCTCAGCTCAATGAAACTAACGCTCTCCAAAATTTTTAGGGGCTGCAGTTTTATTTATTTTGAACATGCATCCTCTCCACGACAATTGCTAAAAGTGTCTCACAGGTTCCAGTTTGAAAGGAAGATCATTTCCCAAATGCGTTTATATCAAGGGTATAGGACGTAAGATTTCTTGGTATGATAAAGAGCAATGAAATTTTCCCAATCTAAATTACTCCTCTGAATTCTGTCATGCCCCAATTGCTGCACCATGCCCTACATCAAGGCTGTCTTAAAGAACTTCTGGCCCATAAGAGTTGAAAGCCACACAGTCTGGTTTGCTGGGAGACATTTATGTGTTCCAAGTAGGCAACAGAAGAAGGAGGCTTACATAGACCAAGGTGGCCAGCCGTATTTGGCTTGCTTGGGCAAAACAGGCGTCAGAGTGAATTGCAAGGGATAAACACAGTAGCAACAAATCTGTGTGACTAATAAAGAATATCACCTGAAAGATGTCTATCTGTTTATACATGTTTCCACTTTCAGAAGCAATTTTGATGTTGTGATTCTTGCATTGGTGACCTCTTGGTTTCTCAGTTGACCCCTTTCAAGACAGAAACACTTTTTGGTTTCTTTCAACCCCTTCATGATCTGGGGCATGAATAATAAAAGCATTTATTTTCCTTAGTTGAGTCCTGAGAGCAGCTTTGCTCAGCAGAGCAATGCTCTTGAGTCCTTTTGAGGGTCCAGTCCATTGTTGTCCATTTGTGGATTTTTCGTATTGCTTCTCCAATATTATGGAATTGCCTTCCAGAGGAAATTAGAAGATTTGAGTCTCTCTTGCAGTTTTGGAGACCTTGCAAAACAGCTCTTCAGAGCACCATTTGCTCCTCAAGATAATTATGCCCTAGGTAGTTAAGACAACAATCTCTGGTGAAAGTTAATTTTAAAGTATTGCTGAAGGCTTTCATGGCCGGAGAACGATGGTTGTTGTGGTTTTTCCGGGCTGTATTGCCGTGGTCTTGGCATTGTAGTTCCTGACGTTTCGCCAGCAGCTGCGGCTGGCATCTTCAGAGGTGTAGCACCAAAAGACAGGGATCTCTCAGTGTCAAACTGTGGAGGAGATGTTTGCAGATGATTTATATCTACTCAGAAAGGTGGGTTGGGTTGTGTCATCCTGTAAGGGTTTCCCAGGATGTGGGATGTTAATGGAGTGCTAATGCTTCACTGTAACCTGAGAAGGTTCTTTTGCATATGGATTGGTGCTTGATATGCTAATCTTCTCTGCAGGACTATTGTGGGTTGTAGAGTCTTTTGTTAGCCTGGTGTTTTTCAGAACTGGTTTCCATGATGCCCCGATTAAAATTTTAATACATTGGTATGGGAGTCATTGAAGGGGAAAAAAAACTCTCTAGGAGGACACCCAGAGCTGACTGGCCAATCTCTTTTTACTACATTCCAAATAATAATAAAGGTATTTGTAAATTGTGATTGGAGAAGGATAAAGTGATTGTAGCAAGCACAATAATGGATCTTGCTCGTATGTTTCTTCAAACCTCACAAGTTGCTCAATAATATCTAATGTCACTCATTATAAACTTTACTAATGTTTTAAAATAGGTGGCTCCCCTCTCTGTGTGCAATGATTACTGCAACCCTGGCTATCATGAGAAAAAGAAGGAAGGAGAGAAATTTTGCTGCTACAATTGTGATCCTTGCCCAGAAAAATTCAATCCAAAAGGGTAGGTGATGTCATTCGGTGTTAATTCGGAGGATTTGATTGTCAAATTTTGATGGAATTGAAAGAAGCATCATGAGGGGTTCTTGCCTTGCCTCAACTCTCTCTTAGTGAAGATCATCTACCATGCAACTTGCTGTGGTTTCAAATCCAAAATCTTGTTAGAAATTTACTAGAAAAGGATCTTGGTTTTCAACATTGCTTTCATATAACATATGGACAAGAAACTTGTATCATTTAATATCTCCTGTCAATAGCCTCTTCATCTTTTTTCCAGACATGGATGATTGCATCAAATGCCAGAATGATAAATATCCAACCATGGACCAAGACGGATGCATTCTCAAGAGAATGAACTTCCTGACTTTTGAAGAACCGTTAGGAATTAGTTTGACATCTGTAGTTATTTCTTTAGCTCTAATTACAACCGTAGTGTTAGGAACTTTCATTAAACACAAAAATACCCCCATCATCAAAACCAACAACTGGGACATCACCTACATCCTTCTCATTGCTCTCCTGCTCTGTTTCCTCTCTTCTTTGCTATTCCTTAGCCAACCAATGAAGGTGACCTGCTTACTCCAACAATCTACTTTCAGCATCATCTTCTCAGTGGCTGTTTCTTGTGTGTTGGCCAAAACCATCACTGTGGTTGTAGCTATCATGGCCACCAGTCCAGGGTCCAGCATGAGGAAGTGGGTGGGGAAAAGACTGACTAATTCTGTTGTAATTTCCTGTTCTTTCATTCAAGCAGGCATTTGTGTGATGTTGCTGGCAACTTCACCACCCTTCCCAGATTATGACACACATTCACTGCCTGAAGAGATCATAGTAGAATGTAATGAAGGATCTGTCGCCATGCTTTACATTGCCTTGGGTTATATAGGACTTCTATACATCATCAGCTTGACTGTGGCTTTCCTAGCCAGGAAGTTGCCAGACAGTTTCAATGAAGCCAAGTTCATCACCTTCAGCATGCTGATCTTTTGCAGCATTTGGTTGTCTTTTGTTCCAACCTACCTGAGCACCAAAGGGAAGTCCATGGTAGCTGTGAAGATCTTTTCTATCTGGTGTCCAGTGTTGGGTTACTTGGCTGTATCTTTCCCCCCAAATGCTACATTATTGTGTTGAAGCCTGAGATGAATAGGAGAGCGGAACTAATAAGGAGAAAAAAATAACGAGTGTAGTGATTCCTAATATCTTTCTATCTTCTTCCTTAAGAGATGCTGGGCTTATGCTAGCAATTAGTTAATTTTAATTTTAGCAATTAGTTGGAGAATTGCAGCATTCTACTCGTATTCTAAGTGAAGACAAACGGGAAAAAGGAGATACACAAAGAAGAAAGAATTTATTTTATGATGAGTAATTACTTTTTTCAGTAAAGTATTTCTAACTTCCAGTCCTCAGCAACAGTTACAATGTAGGCACCATTGTGTCTTGTGTTTCCAAATCTCTGTGTGAGTGTGTTATGTGCCATCAAGTCACCTCCAACTTATGGTGACTATATGAATGAAAAACTTCCAAAACGTCTTATCATTAACAGCCTTCCTCAGATCCTGCAAACAGGATAGTTAGTTTAGGGAACTCATCATGAAATATGATTTCTATGAATCAAGAAGTCTCAAATCCACAATGAGTGAGTATTTTAGTTCCAGAATGCCCTCTTTGTGGCTCCATGATGTGTTCCTCACAACAGCAGAAATACTTCCTCAGAAGGCCCACATCCTTTGAAGGTCACTGTTCATTGAAGTTTTTCCCTCCTCCTCTCCAGGATTTCTCCTCTTGGACATCCCTCTCTCAGATCACTCCTTCCACTCAGGGCTTCCAACTGCCATCTCCTAACTGCCATCCTCAACTGTCCTGTTGCTAGGCAAACAGTCCTCAGCCTCGCTGTAAAACCCTCTCCTGCTAGAGGGCACTGTTTTCTTTCTCTTTTTTTCCAATTATCAAATATATTTAGAAGGTTTCGTCTGCATGACTTTCTTGCTTGCTTTCTTAGTGCTCCTTTCATTTATATAAAGTCAAACATGAAGATGGTGTGAAGTAAAATGGAAATAAGGCTGAACAGATGGAGAAAGAGATCTTTAGGGTTGCCTGGTGGGGGAGATAGCAGGCAGTGGGGGAGACATCACACAAATGATAGCATGTGCACTCTCACAGGCAACGTGATAGTATCACTTATAGTAGTGGCATCATCATGTCACTGCCATGCAGGAAATGCTCTGGCATTTGGGAAAAAATCAGAGAGTACCACGGGTCTCACCCAGGGACATGATGACGGCACTTCTGGCCCTACTGAACTATTGTTATCACATCACCAGCAATGTCAAAATATTGCCAAGAAAAGCTGGCAGCAACCAGGAAGTGCCCCTGTTTCTTTTCCCTGCCAGACAGTGGTAGGGATCCCCCACACCCACTGTGGGGCTGGCAACCCCAGGGATCATTCAAACGTGGCCTTCCCTGAGTACTAGTTACTAGCATAATTTTAATTTCGGGTGGGTAGCTGTGTTGGTCTGTAGTAGCAGAGCAAGATTTGGGTCCAGTAGGACTTTAAAGACTAAATAGGGAGCTCTGGCTCTCAAAATCTCATTCCCTGGATATCTAGTGGGTCATTAATGTGTTACTGGACTCAAATATTTCTCTAATATAATTTTAGTAGTAATATGATTCTAGTAGTAGATTCTGTTAGCCCAGTAGAGGACCATAATACACACATAGGGACCATGTCTAAAAGGAAAAACAAAGCTTTAATGCAGTAAAATGGGGAGAAACATTCCAAGTTTTTTCCCCCAAAGGAGCTGAATCACACACAAAGATTATATACACTTTAAGGATGCTTTTGAGGGTGACAGAACAGGTAATGATTACAAGGTGATATAATAGTAATGGTTACACACTCCTACACATTCCTTATATCTAGAAGTAATACATAAACTACAAAGTCTTACTTCATTCCTTTGAAGAAAAAGGTTCTCTTTCATCTTATCTTTTGTACCAGATCTATGTTTTAATGCTTTTTTAAATTTTTTATTATTTATGTCACTTATAGTTTGCCTTTCTCACTGAGGGCCAAGCTACACATGACGAAAGACATTTGCCTGGCAAGTGGATTGAGTGGAGGGCAAGTGAACAGGGAGAAATACACTTGCCATTCAAGTGTAGCTTGGCCCTGAGACTCAAGGCGGATTATATAGTATGAGATTAGTACAATCAGTAGCAAGGACAAGGGCAGGCATTTCTGTACAATGTCAAGGGCATTTCCATAAACAATGTCATAGGGTAAATGAATCCAGTTTACAAAGATCCTTAGCAACAATCCTATACGGGAGTGAAGAATTGCTGAAACAGAATATAATCAAGTCTAGGACTGACATTAGACAACATGAAGCATAAGTAGTATATAGGAGTACACATTTAAAGCAACAGATAACATGTAAGGCATTTTAGTGTCTTGTTTGATCTTGTTATGGGAATGTAAGGCTGATTCCGCACATGTTAGATAATGCACTTTCAATGCACTTTATCAATCGTTTGAGGTGGATTTTTTGTTCTGCACACAAAAAGATCCATTCCAAATGATCTATAAAGAGGATTGGAAGTGCATTATCCAACCTGTGCGGAATCACTCTAAGATTCACTTTCATGCCATTCCATGTGAAAACCAAGCTGGACTAGCCATTAGGTTGGTCAACACGTTCCTTCTACCTAGAAGCCTTTATGGTTTCCACAGAACCCAATTCAGGTCCATCAGTACTAGTACCACTGAGTACTAGAATCATTCACATTAGGCCTCTCTTTCTCCAAGGTTACTGGGAACAAAGTTGAGTAACAACAATAAAAAGAGAAGTTTAAAAACAACAAGCAACAAGATAAGCTTAAAACAAGCAACAGATAAGCTTTAAAATTAACATTCACCAGAGATTGCTGTCTTAACTACCTGTCTTGAGGAGCAGATTGTGCTCTGAAGAGCTGTTTTGCAAGGTCTTCAAAACTGCAAGAGAGAAGCAAATATTCTAACTTGCTCTGGAAGGCTATTCCATAACATTGGAGCAGCAATAGGAAAAACCCACAAATGGACAACAATGGAGTGGACCCTCAAAAGGACTCAAAAGCATTGATCTAGTGAGCAAAGCTGCTCTAAGGATTCATCTAAGGAAAATAAATCCTTTAAGAACTTGTGCCCCAGATTAGGAAGGGGTTAAAAGGGAAGCCCCAGACCTTTGAAATAGACTCAGAAACCAAGAAGCCGCCAATGCAAGAATCACAAAATCAAAGTTGCTTTTGAAAGTGGAAACCTGTATAGACAGATAGGCAGATGATAGACATTTTTCAGGTGATATTCTTTATTAGTCACACAGATTTGTTGCTACTGGGTTTATCCCTTGCAATTCACTCTGATGTATGTTTTGCCCAAGCAAGCCAAATATGGCTGTCCACCTGGGTCTCCATAAGCCTCCTTCTGTTGCCTGTTTTGAACCCATAAATGACTTCTAGCGAACCAGACTGTGTGGCTTTCAGCTCTGTGGGCTGCAAGTTCTGCAGGACAGCCTTGATGTAGGGCATGGTGGGATGACGGGAGCATGACAGAATTCACAGGAGCAATTTGGAGGGGGAAAACTTCATCGACATTTATCATACAAAGAGATCTTATCTCCTATCCCTCTGACTTCAGTGGATCTGGGCAATGATCTTCCTTTCTAACTGAAACTTGTGAGCCACTTTTCGCAACTGGGCGGGGGGGGGGGGAATGCATGTTCCAAATAAATAAAACTGTAGACCCCCAAAAAACTTTGGAGAGATGTAGTTCCATTGAGCTGAGAGAGATTTCTGAGTAAACATGTTGAACAGTGTGCGGCACATACTGAAAGCTCTGCACCGTGTCCCCTATCAAAGAATCAGCTCCATCTTCATATTTCTTCACTATGGAAGTCTTGACTCTGCCTCCCTTTGTTTCCATTAAGGAGCAGAACAAACACGTGCTCAGATCAGAAAAAACTTGTTTGCTACCAAACTTCCACAGATTTACCTTTGGCAGAAGTCCTTATTTCCCACTGGAATTGTCTCAATCACTGTAATTTGATCTCCTCTCCAAACCTCCCTTGGCCTTTCAGAAGGTTCTAGAAAGGAACAGCATGGAATAAAACCATTGAGTTATAAAACCATTGAGATATTGGCAGCTGGGAGGAAGAACTCTCTGAAGGTCAATTTTATCCCTTACGTGTTGACTTTTTAAGCCAGATAAGCCATCAGAGTGTTTCTGTTGTGAATTGTCGTGTATTTTGTGTTGCTGAAGCTTTTAACACAATGAATCCATTTCCTTTTAGACCCATCCACCATCCACGGTTGCCTGATCAAGGCAGTCTAGGGCTGTAAAGAAAGGCACATGTTGTTGGCAAGATGTTGAATCAGCTGTTTCTGCTGCTGCTACCTCCAGTCTCATGTAAAGCAGAAACCACCAAGTGTCCTATGAAGGATCCTCTCCCTGTTCCACATGAGTGGTACCAGCCAGGAGATGTCCTTGTTGGTGGAATTGTTTCTCAGATTTGTTACCATTTGCATGAGATAGACTTCAGTGGACATCCAGCTCAAGAGCTGTATAAAGATCCATAGTAAGGAAATGTTATATGTTTGTCTTGTGAACTTGGTCTGATCCTATATGTTGACATTGGTTTATACTAGGAAAAGGATGCTCGAAGAAAGAAGGTCGACTCTTGTTCTACCCCAGTGCTCCTCTTTTTCAATCACATTTTAAATCATATTTATTTAGCCTTATTTTCAGTTGATGTAGTCTGTCTTCATCTACTAAGAACTCTTCTTGTTATGGAAGATACCAGAGACTCATAACACACCCACCAGGTTTGTATTGACAGGGACAAGATTGTAGTACCCTGATTTGATTCATTACCTGAGTCAACTCTACATTCTACACAGTCTTCTGTAGGCTGTTTTTATTTATTCTGTAACTGTTAAGAGAGGTGACTCTTCTTTTCAATTATGATCGAGCAGAACAACCTAGCTATTCTATGATATATGACCAAGAGTTAATAATAACTGCATTTATTAACAATAATACTGACATTGGTGAAAAATACTTACATTGGTGAATAAGTATTATTATTATCACTACCGCCAAGGAGCTGGGGAAGAGAGGAGTGGCTTACCCAAGGCCACCTGCAGAGCTCAGGGCACAAGTGAGAGTTGAACCACCAGAATACTGAATCACAACCCAACCACTTAACTTCTATGCTACAGCAGCATCTCACTAAGTGCAGTAAGTGAAATATCTTTCCCTAGCTGCATGCTGCATGAAGTTATAGTACACACCACATAAATGGTGAAATTCCATCAGTGTTCCAGTACACTGAAGATCACCAGACTTGCTTCTTGATTATTCTTGTGCTATATTAATAGTGATGGTTCAGATTTTAAAAGCAACTAGAATGTATTTGGCAACAGCAAGAGTGGTGTGAATTTTATTCCCAGGCAAGAGGTGAGTATATGATAATCATCTGCTTGATCGGGGAATTCTACAAAAAGGGGGTTATCAGGAGACCACTAACACTTTTCAGCATGAAAAGAAGACGTGTGTTAAGGTTTCATGAAGCTAAAGCCCACATGGAATGATCCTTTGTCCATTTGCTGTATTAGAGAACCGACCACATAGGTCTGAAATCGGCGTTTGTGTAAAATGCAGTCAAGTCACAACTGACTTACGGCGACCCCAGGAAGAGGCTTTCAAGGTAAGTGAGAAGCAAAGGTGGTTTGCCAGGGCTTTCTTCTGCAGAGTCTTCCTTAGTGGTCTCCCATCCAAGTGGTGTCCCTGCTTAACTTTTGAGGTCTGATGAGATCGGGTTATGCCTTGCTGTCTTTTCTCCCTTCTGAAATGGGTAGCCTATTAAAAAAAAGTCCAAGGAGGAAATGATGTGGTGGTATGAGGGAAGAGAAAGAGTGTGTAGATACTTACTGACAAAAGGTCTTGAGGGCATGAAGCCCAAATGCAATGGAGAGCGAATTCATGTGTCTTTAAGGTATTCCCAAGCAAGTAATATGAAGTGTTTTGTCACAGTACATGCTTTCCTAATCTCTAATTTAGTCAAACAACTGGAATAGAAAAAGCTAGTTCTACTGTTTTGGAGTCTTAATACCTATCTCTGAGCACTAACAAAAGAAGCAGAGCACAACCAGAGCAAAAGGGGAGGGAGGGAGTCTGCGAGTTATAAAAGTCTTCTGAATTTTCTGGGGGCAAACCGAGCTGGATGTGGTGAGCTATTTTGTCCTGAGGATGCCACACATCTGGGAAGTTCATCTCTCTCTCTTTCTGAAAAAAAATCTGCTGAACAGTAAAATGTTCCTCTTTAAGGGCATGTATTTATGTTTTCAGTATGGTGACAAAGTTCCACCAGCATGTCCTGGCCTTGGTGTTTGCTGTAAAGGAGATCAACAAAAATCCCAGAATCTTGCCCAATGTCACTCTCGGATTCCACATCTATGACAGCTACAATGATATGAGGATGACCTATCGTACCACCCTTGATCTGCTCTATAAATTGCATCGATATTTTCCTAACTATGAATGTGATGCCCACAAAAACCTAATAGCGGTCATTGGAGGAATTAGCTCTGATATATCCTTTCACATCTCCCACCTCCTAAGTCTCTACAAGATTCCACAGGTAAGATCTGTGCATAGAACAAGGAGTGATTCAACAAACTACAATGTTTTTTTTCTGGCCTTTGTTCTGAAACTAAGAAAGCTGGTGAGATGTGAATGTTCAAAAATAAGCAAACCAAGGAAAGTTGTTGCATAAAAGGAGGGAGAATAACATGGAATAACAAGTAGAATATTCTGGAGCTATGTGGTAGAGATTTGGTTGAAGAAAGTCCCAGTTTCAATCCCTGAAAAAAAGGATCAAAGGTGAGCTGCTGTGAAAGACCCCATCCTGAACCCCTGGAGTGCCATCGCTAATCACAGAAGACAATACTGACCATGATAGGTCAGGCAGGGGTGTGTGTTTAGCTCAGTATAATCATCTCACACAATATATGTGATGTTATTCTGTGAGATGATTTTTGCAGGATTCTTTCGGGAATAATTGCCCTATTTGCCCACAATCTGAGATGCCCACAATATTTCCTTTACAAAATATTCAGTTCAGTGTCCATTGTCAGAGTGATGCTTGGATTTAATGTCACTCTGCTTCAAGCCCAGAGAGGCTGGAAGGCATCCAAGCAGACATCACAGCCAGAGGAGCAGTGGATGCCACTGGGGTAGAACAGCCCGTTCCGCAGCAGCATCCCGAGGGCTGCTGGAATAGTGGCCTCGACAGGCCGTTCCATGTCACTGAGACAGCTCCAGCTGCTGCAAGCAAATCCGCTGACCCGTCCAATGAGGAGGGAGGGAGATCTTAGGCTGTGGGAAGGCTCCAGGTCATGCTGGCTGGGCTGGACACTAGGGTGCGGCTGCAGCCCAGTGCGCAGGTGTGGCATTTGCCCAGCATCAGGTGCGGGAGGCTGGCCAGCCCCACCCTGCAAGCAAGGTTCTCTGGATAGCAAGGGGGAAACCCCACGTGCAGTGATTGACTCCCAGTTCTGCCGCATGACCCTGTGGCAAAGGAGGGAGTATCCCCAGGAGAGAACAGAGGCTTGGTTGGGCAGGCCTCCAGAAAAGCCCTATAAAACAGGCACTGGCTGGAGGCTGGAGAGGAAACATGAGAGGGCTCTGGTGACTGCCAGGGAGAAGAAGCCAGAATGTTTCGAGGGGAGAGAGGGTATGTGGATGCTGGAAAAAACCCCACCTCTGCTTCATGGATAGCAGACCAATCCCAGACTTCAACCCTCTTGTGGTGAAGGCTGTCAATTAATCCTTCTAATACATGCCTCATTTATGTGTACACTTCCTTTTAGCTTTCATATGGATCATTTGGCCCAGAAAAGAGAAGAGGAAAACAGTCTCCTTCTTTTTACCGCATTGGCCCAAATGAAGCCTATCAGAATAAAGGGATCATCCGGTTACTGCTCCATTTCCAGTGGAAGTGGGTTGGGCTTTTTGCTGAGGATAATAACAGTGGAGAACATTTCTTGAAGGTCCTGGAGCCGCTGCTTTCCCAAAATGGGATCTGTTTGGCTTTCATACACAGAGTCCCGAGTGGGTACCATTGGAATTTCAGTGATGATATTAAAGATTTACTTTTGGATATTTATAAACCTTTCAGAGATAGTAAAGCCAATACTTTTATGTTTTATGGAGATCCTGAGGCATTTATGGCATTCAACGTATTTATGTTTCTGGCCAATCCACAATTTAAAGAAATTACATCATTTAGAAAGGTATGGATTATGGCAGCTCAGGTTGACTTTGCATTAACAAGCTTGCAGAGGGCCTGGGATTTCCAGTTCTTCCAGGGTACCATTTTCTTCACAATTCAGTCCAACGAAATTCTTGGATTCCAGAGTTTTCTTAAAGAAACAAAACCTTATGGGGAAGAAGGAAATGGCTTTCTCAAGGACTTCTGGGAGCAAGCATTTGACTGTGTGTATTCAAACCCAGAGGAGTCAATGAATATCAGTGAAACATGTACTGGGGTGGAAAGGCTGGAGACTCTCCCCGGGCATCTCTTTGAATTGCACATGACAGGCCACAGTCACAGCATCTACAATGCGGTCCATGCTGTGGCAAATGCATTGCATGCCATACACACCTCCAGGTCGAATCATAGAGCACTGCAGGATGGTCAAGGAGTGGAACTTCACAATCTCCAGCCTTGGCAGGTAATCGTCACATTCAAGGGTCTTTATTGCCATGAATACATTAGTATAAGTGTAATGCCAATAAAGGTTGCTGAGCTGACATTAGTATAAGTCATTGAAGTGCTCAGCTTTTCCCAATCTATGTAACTGGTCAAGAGGCGTATGTATAATTTTTAACAACCTTTTCTGCATTTTCATTTACCCTGAAATGTGGATACTGATGGAAGATAACCTACCTCTCCAATTTCATTATTCTGCAATGAATATTCTGCCAGGCTTAATCTCAATGAAATTTCATAAGAAATGTTTTACCAAAGACAGATGCTGAAAAATGTCAATTTTAGGAATCTGCATTTTCTGCCCATTTTTCCCCTTTTTACCAGGTTCACCCATTTCTTCAAGGCGTTTCATTTAACAACTCCGGGGGAGAAAGCTTGTCTTTTAATGCTGAAAGGGAAATGGAAGCTGGATTGGATGTGATGAACCTTGTCACATTCCCAAATAAGTCTTTCTACCAGATAAAAATAGGAAAGGTGAATCCCAATACTCCTGAAGGACAAGAATTCATCATTGATGAGAAAATGATTGTATGGCAAACAAGTTTTAACCAGGTATGGATTCCAGGGTCTTCTCAAAAGCCCCTCCATTCTCTGGAGAGGTGATTCCTTAACAGCCACCTATTTCAGTCATCACAAAAAGCCATATTTTGCTTTGAAAAATCAGAGAGAGATGCACATTTAAGTGCTGAACTGATTGGTAAACTGAATTGTATAAATTAATCAAGATAATGGCTTTATAAAAATTGAAAGGTAAGCACAAAATTGGTGCATTTTGGAAGCCTATGATTCAACATGTGGAATCAAGCAATGTAGATGTAGGGGCACAATACGTTTTTGAAGCTTCTTATTGTATTTAGATTATGATATTTGAAGAGAAATTCCCTCCACCATAGAATTCATTCCAATAATTTGCCATTAGGTTACACTGTTTGTTTGTCACAGGAACTCCTCCTCAAATCTGAAGCTGCCAGAAAGTCCAAGTGTTGGGAGGGATGCATCCATCGTCCAAGCACACAGCACTCAGGCTCTTAGAGCCAAGCTACAAGTGACGCCTGACTAGAGATGGGCACGATCCGCATTATGATCGGAAAAAAACCATGATAATGGCAATCACGTGATCGGGGCCCGGCGGATCATGCTCGGGCACAGCCAACGATCCAGCGGTCGGGAGGGGGGCTGGATTGGGGCTTGATCGGGGCGATCGTGCTCAGATCGGGAAGCCAGACACTCAGGCACCAGCAATCTATTCCCCTGGCAATGGAGCCAGGGGAATGCCTGAGCTGTGTTTGCCCTCCTTCTGTCGCCCTGGAAACCTGAATGGAAGCCCAGCTTTCCTTGATCAGCAGGGCTTCCTTCCAACCACGGAGCAGCAAAGCAGTCACCAGCTGGGAGAAGACATCCAAGGGAGGGAGGGGGAAGGGGGTGTTCTGTAGCCATGGGCACTCCAATCTCATCCCTGCAAACCCTGATAGGCAGCTCTGATGGCCAAACACAGACAACCAAACACAAACACAGATGCCGCCAGCATCAGCCACCGTTCCAGTATTGCTGGGAACAGCGGGGCGCCCCTCCGCTTTTGCCTTCATGATCCACAATCCATGGATCGGGAATGGGAGATGATCGGTGTGGATCATTAATTCGGGATCGTTGCCGGCGCCGATCCATGATCAGCTTGATCGGTATTTTGGGGAGGATCGTGCCCACCTCTACACCTGACACAGTTTGGACACTTGTCATCTTCCCTCAAGTTTTGATGGGAAATGTAGGCATCCTGGTTTTACAGCTTGGCTCTCAATTACAGCTGCATGACCAGGATGCCTACATTTCCCATCAAAACTTGAGGGAAGATGATAAGTGTCCAACCTGTGTCAGGTGTCACTTGTAGCTTGGCTCTAAGTTCATAGTGCAAATAGAAGGATGGAAAACAACAAAAGGTTTATCATTCCTCGCTAGAATGGCACTTCTCAGGAGACAGAGTTGTAGACAGCCAAAAGGCCAGACAGTTGTCTCTTCTTCTTGAGACAGGAAGATGAGAACAATGTTGGATAGATTCTCCAAAGGGAGATTTCTAAATTCCCAGCACATGGGAGATAGCCTCTCTTTTCTTACATCTTCTGACCAGGGAGTAACAAGTCTCAGCTTTGAGAACTACCAAGGTCAGAATGGACTTTTAACTGCTGCATCGTCTTCAAGAAATATGAGTGTGCCCTAGTTGAACTTTGGTTAGGATAAGTATCGGATGCAGGGTGAGAGGATGGCCTGTTTTCATCTTTCCGATGTATCCCTGTGTGCCTGGATGCTTAAACAAACTATGTATATGCTATTGAGTTTTTTTGTTTGTTAAACTTTATTACAATTGGAATGAGTTAATCCTGATCTTTCTAAACACACCACACTTATTTGGTCTTGCGCCTAAAATGTGGTGCTGGGGAAGCACGGCAGGTCATCTTGCCTTGAGAGTGATAGCTCAAAATTTTGAAGGTGTAATCTATCATCCCCATGCTAACTTGAAGGAACCAAAGGAATATTTAGTAACAAGGTGGGTGCATCCAGCAGGAGGAACTCTTATTTTTTGGAGCTGGTAGAAAACTACCCAATTTATTTTGGTACTCCCTGGGAAACTGAGAAAATTGGGCTTGCAAGTCAGTTCCTTCACAATTTTATTCATTGAATTCATAATAATTAAATTAGTAAGTTCTGCAGTAAGTTCTAGTCTTTACAGTTTTTGAAAACAGTGATATATTGTCCATTTGGTAGACTTGTAAAAGACTCGTATAAGTAAAATATTCAGATCTTTCTTTCTCTCTCTCTCATGCACACACTCACACATCTTAACTAGAGCTGTACTTTCACATTGCTGCAAGCAACATTTTCACTAACACTTAATTTCAGCTCATTTTGTTTAGATAGCAGTTAATAAAGAATATAATTAAATCTGACTTCTCTTCCCAAAATTCATGTTTTTGGATAGATGTCAGCCCTTTCTTTGTGCAGTAACTACTGCAACCCTGGCTCACTTAAGAAAATAAAGGAAGGGGAGAAATTTTGCTGCTATGATTGTGTTCCATGTCCAGAAGGGAAGATTTCAGACCAAATAGGTAGGTGATATAATGCATCAGCATTCACAGTTAATTTAGGTGATTTGATTATCAAATTTTGAATGAACTGAAGGAAGCCTCAGTAGAGTCATAATTATGTCTCCATCTTAGCTTGTTAAGATCATGCATTAAGTTGACCAAAGAATTTTCTGTTCCAAAACCTGGTCAGCAATTTAATAGGAAAGCAGCTTGGTAATCCATTTCATTCAGAAGGCTTGGGGAGTAAAGCCACTGCATACTGGTTAAATGACTGGAAAAAGAGAGTTGGAATAAATAGTTTTCTCAATGGAGGAAAGTATGCAATGGGGTGGCACAAATATGGGGTGAGGCTGGTGCTATTTACTTTGTTCATATACTATCTGGCATTGGGGCTGAGCAGTGCAGTGACTAAGTCTGCAGAAGACAGAAAATTATCTAGGGTAATAAAAACCAAGTTTGACAGGAGGATCTCCACAAATTGGATGAGAAGCAACAATGTGGCAAATGAAGGTTAATGTAATATGATGCGTATTGGAACAAAGAATCCCAGCTGTAATTACATGCTAATGGAGTCTGAACTTGCTGAAACTGAGAAGGAAAGAGTTATTGAGGGCCGTTTCCAGATGGCTTACCTGCCTCCAGAACGTTGTGCCGTGTTGCGGGGAAAACGCGAAATATCACGTTTTCTCACGCGAGTTTTGCGCAACGTCACGCAACGTTGCACAAAACTCGCCCGAGAAAACGCGATATTTTACATTTTCCCCGCAACATGGCGCGACGTTCCGGAGGCAGGTAAACCGTCTGGAAACGGCCGAGGTCACAGTGTATAGCTTAATGAAGATGTCAACCTGGAGTGCCATAGTTCTGAAAATAGAAAACATTAAGAGATATTTGCAAACAGATTGAAAATGAAAATCATCCAATATTATAATTCCC
Source organism: Eublepharis macularius (assembly GCF_028583425.1). Classification (NCBI taxonomy): domain Eukaryota; kingdom Metazoa; phylum Chordata; class Lepidosauria; order Squamata; family Eublepharidae; genus Eublepharis; species Eublepharis macularius. The sequence goes on from NC_072801.1 coordinate 72,934,461, forward strand.
CTGTATAGATCTATGGTGTAGCCTAATTTAATCTAATGTGCACAGTTCTGGTCACCAGATCTCAAAAAGAACATTGCAAAGCTGGAAAACGTACAGAAGAGGACAACAGAGATGATTAAGGGGTTCCGCTGAGGAAAGGCCGAAAAGTCTGGGAATTTTCAGTTTAGAATGGAAGCAACCAAGGGGGAACATGATAGATGTATATAAAATTAAACATAGGGTACAGAGAACAGGTCATTTCCTGGATAGCCCAGGTGAGCCTGATCTGTTGTTGCCTGGAACCCCTTCCCAAAACCTGAACATGGACTTTGTATGAACTGAGCATGACTTGGTACTGAGACTAATATTAAAAAAGGCACTCCATGGGACTGGCAAGGCAACCCCTTGGTCAGTACCCACAAGCAACTGTCCCAGCAATCACTCTGGAGCAGCTACTACATGCCCAGATCAACATGCTTGCTGCCAAGATGTCAGCCATTGCTGAGATCCTTACAGAAACCAGGACCAGTAGTGAGAAAGAGAGAAGCCATGTTCCAGAAGCAGTTTAAAAGGACAACTATTTTCCTGTGGAAGACGTGACATGCCAGTGCTCTTGTCATGAACTGTTTTCCAGATGTGCCTCTTGATATGTAGATGCCAGAAACAAAGACCGTGAAGCAAGGCGACTCCGGATCTCTGGTAATCCCACATCAAGATAATCGCTTCCATCCATCAAGCATGGACAACCATAAAATACAATCACTCCCCATCCACTCTTCCCCTCGGCCTTTTTATCCTTCTTGAGGTGCTGCCAGGGACCATCATAAAAATCCTATCATTCCCCATCCATCTTTCCTCCCTACCCTGTTGACCCTCTTGATGTGTCACAAAAACAAACATTAGATTCCAAATTGTCCACCCCGGATCTCTTGTGTTCTGCTAAAGTGGCATGTTATTTACTTTTGTTAAATTTCCTGAGAACCATTAATGGGCCAAGAAGCCCACCTTGGGTCTTGTCCAGGGACAGAAATTGACTATTTAAGGGTCTCCCCTGTCACTCATTCCTACTCCATCCCACATAGTGTAGTGCAGGCCATTACACTAGGCACTTTGCTCCTCGCTGCTGAATCTCTGCATCTCGAAGGACATGTGTGTATCGCCCACCAATGATTTCCCTGCTAATGCAATTGTCTCTATACTTTTTCTACCCTTTGGTTTCCTAGCTCTGTATTGATTGTGTGTATGATTCTTAGACCCATGATTCATTTTAAAGCATAAGTCTCTTCCTTTATTGTGCATGTTCTGGAAATTCCAACCCTGGTATACACATAAGATCCCATAAGATATGCCCATTGCCAATTAATTCCCCATCTTTGAGGCAATTTGGTGAACACTGGTCAGATCTCAGAAGCTAAGCAGGATTGGCCTTGGTTAGTAAGTGTATGAGAAACCACTAAAGAAGGCCTGAAGAGGTAGGCAGTGGCAAAACATCTCTGTTAGTCTCTTGCCCTAAAAACCCTACCAGGGGTTGCCCTAAATCAGCTATGACTTGAAGGCACCACAAAGAATGGACACAGAGACTGGGTCCAGAGAATCCCCCCCCCCAAAAAAAAACTATTTGAACTTTGGGCATCCAACGAAGTTAATGGGCAGGTGATTCAGAATTGACTAAAGGCAATAATTCTTTAGACAATGTATAATTAAAATGTGGAATTCACTGCCAGATGATGTAGCGGTGGCCAGAAGCATAGATGGCTTTAGAAGGGGATTAGACAGAATCGTGGAGGATATTTCTATCAGTGGCTATTAGGCATGGTGATTAAAGGAGCCTCCATGTACAGAGGTAATAAACTTCTGGGTATCTGTGCCAGAAGGCAACATTAGGGGAAGGCCTCAACCTCTACCATCTGTTGTTGGCCCCTAGAGTAACTTTTAACTGGTAATAGGTTGGGCACTGACTGAGAAAGGTTGCTGTACTAAATGGACCATTAGTTTGAACCAGCTGACCTCTTTTTATATATTTATGTTCTCATGCTCATGTCATTTTACCAGAAAAGTCTCTTTTCCAACTGCCAATCATTCTTTGAATCATTTGGGTACAAGATGCATGTGGCATGTCTGCTTTTTGTTGAAAACGGGGCTCAGTTTTCAAGGAATGTTGGGAGGAGAAAACATTCACAGCCTGTTGGTAGGAACCAAGTTTTTATTTATTTATTATTTATTATTCGACTTCTGTCCTCCCTGCCAGGCGGGCTCAGAGCAGATCCCATCAAAATACAACAAAACACGATTCTATACAATTTTACATAAAAACATTAAAAACACTATAACAATCTACAACTACTTTTTCAGCAGTACTAACATAATTTCCAAGGTGGCAGCAGTTCCTGCTCAGTTCTTTACTTGGCCTCACTTTGGGTGTATTAGGAAGCAATTAGGAATTAAAAGAGGGTGGTGGACAGGTCCAGTGGGAGGTTTAATCATTGACTGGGAATGGTGGTGAGGTTGCTAGCCACACCACACAAATGGCTGCTTGAACAAAGGAACAGGAAAGGACAACCGAGTTAGTCAGTCTTTTCCTGATCTACTTCTTCATGCTGGAGGAATCAAATCCAGTTCCCCAGATTAGAGTCCTGATGCTCGTAATCACTACATGAAACAGGCTCTAATGTCTAAGAACTGGTACAAGATTGACATTTCCCAGGTTTCTCTGAATACTGAGAAAAATCATGCTTTGTCTAGATATATGCTTTCTGGAATAGGACGTCAGTACACACATTTATTTCTTCACATACAAAAAAAATATTCCTCATTGTCAGCATGTTTGAACGTAATATATTGAAATGAATGCTGTACTATGTATTATTTGATAAAACACTCAAAGCATAATAACCTAATTGCTAATTATCATCATCATCAAAGAATGTTCTATATATTTTCCTTGACATCATGAAATTTGTTTCATATCATAGTGTGTCATGTAATTTTGTGTAGTATCATACCTTATCAACTGACACTGTGATGTGCATCTGTTTTACAGACATGGACGATTGTATCAAATGTCTGAGTGATCAATATCCAACCAAGAACCAAGATGGATGCATTCCCAAGACAATAAGTTTCTTGTCTTTTGAAGAACCTTTAGGAATTAGTTTGACTTCCATGGCTTTTTCTTTAGCTCTAATCACAACCATAGTGTTAGGAACTTTCATTAAACATAAAGACACCCCCATCGTCAAAGCCAACAATTGGGACATCACCTATATCCTTCTTATCGCTCTCCTGCTCTGCTTCCTCTCTTCTTTGCTATTTCTTGGCCAACCAACAAAGGTGACCTGCTTCCTCCGACAATCTGCTTTCAGCATCATCTTCTCTGTGGCTGTTTCTTGTGTGCTGGCAAAAACTATCACTGTGGTTGTAGCTTTCATGGCCACCAGACCAGGGTCCAGCATGTGGAAGTGGGTGGGGAAAAGACTGAGTAACTCAGTTGTCCTTTCTTGCTCCTTTGTTCAAGCAGGCATGTGTGTGATGTGGCTAGCAACCTCACCCCCATTCCCAGATGTTGACACATTATCATTGACCGAAGAGATCATATTAGAATGTAATGAAGGGTCTGTCCTCATGTTCTATATTGTCCTAGGTTATATGGGACTTCTATCCATCATCAGTTTGATTGTGGCTTTCCTAGCCAGGAAATTGCCTGACAGTTTTAATGAAGCCAAGTTCATCACCTTCAGCATGCTGATCTTCTGCAGTGTTTGGTTGTCTTTTGTTCCAACGTACTTGAGCACCAAAGGAAAATCTATGGTAGCTGTGGAGGTCTTCTCCATTTTGGCATCTGGTGCAGGGTTACTGGGCTGTATCTTTTCCCCCAAATGTTACATTATTATCTTGAGACCTGAGCTGAACACGAGAGAGAAAGTAACAAGGAGAAAATATTAAAAACAGCTGTGATTCCTAATATCTCTCTTTGCTTTTTAATATGAGAGACTGATCCTATGCCACTAGTTAGCTGGCATCAGTTTGCTTCTGATAATGAAATCAGTTTCTGTTATTCAACAGAAACTTTTAAAAAATGAAATCCAACGGGAAGCTGCTGAATTGAAATTCATATGTAAATTTGACTCAGTCAGACTTGGATTGAATAGAGACTATGAATGGTTATCTCATTATCAGAAGTAACTGATACCATTATCAGAAGTTACTGATTGCATCTATTCCCCCCTCATATCACCACCTATGTATATCTGACCAGTGTCTTCATACCCTCCATGCATCTGACAAAGAGAGCTGTGGTTCTCAAAAGCTTATGCTACAGTAAAGTTGGTTAGTCTTAAAGGTGCTACTGGACTCTTTTCTATTTTACAAAGCCTATATTCACCTACAATCATTTTCCTCCACTGACTCTCTCTCTAGTTATTGCTGTGCAAGTCAAAGCAATCTGAATTTGTAGGCAAAGCATTGTGTTGGTTGTTGTGGTTTTTCCGGGCTGTATTGCCGTGGTCTTGGCATTGTAGTTCCTGACGTTTCGCCAGCAGCTGTGGCTGGCATCTTCAGAGGTGTAGCACCAAAAGACAGAGATCTCTCAGTGTCATAGTCTGTGACACACCCTGTGACACTGAGAGATCTCTGTCTTTTGGTGCTACACCTCTGAAGATGCCAGCCACAGCTGCTGGTGAAACGTCAGGAACTACAATGCCAAGACCACGGCAATACAGCCCGGAAAAACCACAACAACCATCATTCTCCGGCCGTGAAAGCCTTCAACAATACATTAAAGCATTGTGTGTTGGACTGGATTATATGCAGCATCCACGAGCTGGGAATATCATCTGGGACTAGAGGGATCACTGACACCACCTGGATCAATAGTTCTTTAGAATGTCCTTCAAACATCCAAGTGGACTGCTCCCTCTCCCCAAAGCCCTTGTATCCAGCTGGGTGAGAAGGACCACAGAAACCAGATGGGGTGGACCAGTTGCAGGCAGACAAAGAGGACCTAGGGAGCTTGTTTGGCTGCTTTCCAACAATGCTGACCTACTGGTCTGATCTACTGGAAGGGCATTCATGGTGTAGTGGCCTCTACCTAGCCAAGATTAACAGAGACAGGAGAAAGGTTTATATTGCAATAGGATTCTTCATGGGGTCTTCAGGTGGCCTTTTGATTTGGCATCTGAATGTAACTTTTTAGTAGAAGGCATTTTCTTTCCCCAGATGAAGCCCATCAGTGACTGGGGACAGGACATTTGGCTGGATGGGATTTGGCACGAGGGTTGGGTTCGGTTGCATATGTAGGAGATTTGGGATTTGCTAGGCTGTTTTCTCATATGCCTCTAGTGGCAGTAACAGCATTGGAGTAGATTAACTTGGGAGGGAACAGGGATCCCTGGATGAGGGTTGGTGGGGACATGTCCACCTTGGGGGATTAAGAGGACGTGTTGACTGCATCTGAAGGAGATTTGGCAGTTGCTAGGCTGGTTTCTCCACCACCACTTGTGGCAGTGTCAGCATTGGACTACATCTTTTCATCACTGATATCCCCCTGCAGGCAGGCTGGGAGAGGAGGTTTCTAAGTCACCAGCAGGTGGGTCGGCCAATACTTGGATACGTTGCTCCATGATGCACCAAGGCTCTAACAACTGTAATCAATAAAGTTGTGGCCTGTTGTTAAATCCAACATGGTGTTTGCATGTCTGTGTTCCTTTGGTCTCGCCTTCCCCCTCCCTGCTTTTCTGCTGGGTCTGTGAGTAATTATTTCCCTCTGGAATTGTCCAAATAACTGTAATTTGATCTGTAAACTCCCTTGGTCTTCAGAAGGTTCTAGAAACCTGTCAGCATGGAAATAGTAATAAAGCCATTCAGCTACTTACCGCTTGGGAGAAGAAACTCCCTAAATGTCCATTTGATCCCGCACATTTTGCCCTTCTAATCCAGACGTTATCAGAAGATATTTGCTCTGAGCTGGAACACATTTTTGTCTCAGAAGCTTTTAACACAATGAATCCATTTCCTTGTAGATTCAGCCACCATTCACGGTAGCCTGATGAAGGCTGTATGAGGCTGTAATCAGGCACAGGAAAGACTTGCTTTGCTGGCGGGATGTTGAAACTTGTGATGTTGCTGTTGCTTCTACCTCCAATCTTGTATAAAGCGAATGCCACCAAGTGTCTCATGAAGGATCCCCTCCCTGTTCCACATGAGTGGTACCAGCCAGGAGATCTCCTTGTCGGTGGAATTGTTACTCAGATGACTTACCATGTGACTGAAATAGAGTTCAGACAATATCCAGCAGAGGAGTTGTATAAAGATCCATTGTAAGTAATTATCGTTTCTCTTGTGAACTTGACATGATCCTACAACTTGGCACTTTTTTAAATTAGAAAAACGATAATGAAAGAAGGTGGATTCTTGTTTCCCTCAGGTGCTCCTATTTTCCAAACACAATTGGTATTTTATATACTCATCCTTGTTTGTAGTACATATATCCTTTCTTCATTTACTAAAGCAGCTGGCTTATAATCGAGTGGCACCTTAGAAAGCAACAGGATTTTAAGGGTGTAAGTTTTTGAGAGTCATAGCTCCCTTTTTCAGATACATATAGGAACTGGATAGGATATAAAGGCACAGGAATCTACATTCCTACTCATATCTGAAGAAGGGAGCTAATGCTCTCTGAAGATTGTCGTCTGAAAATTTTGTTGGCCTTTAAGGAGCCAGTGGACTATAATCCTGCTATTCTACTGAAGACCAAAACGGCTGCTCACCTACTATCTTCAGCCTCTAGGGAGAACTCTTCCTATTCTGCAGGGCACCAAAGTTCAAGAACGTTCACATCAAACTTTTTATAGACAGATACATTCTTGTAGATTTAAACATTACGTATGAATAACTCTCTTCACACGTTGCTAGAGTCGACACCGTCTAGTGTAGGCTTTTTTCAATTACTCTGCAACAGCCTAGTCAATGCCAAGATGAGTTTCTTTTCTTTTGGCTCATACTCGAGTTGAAATTCTTAGGCATTATATCATACATAACAGACGGTTTAAAAGATTTTTCAAGAAGTTCAGATAGTGAAATACTATGCTGTGTGCTCTATAATGTTTTAGTATTTAAACATATGCATGATTATACACATACACAAGTTGTTGAACACCTTCACATTTTACTCCTCTAATAATTAAAAGGCCCACCTCTCAGACAACTTGTATGTCGAGATCGTATTTTCCATATCTTGTTTTAAAGGATGATAACAAAGTTTCACCAGCGTGTCCTGCTGTAAATGAGATCAACAACAATCCCCAAATCTTGCCCAATGTCACTCTTGGGTTCCACATCTACGACAGCTGCAATGATATGAGAATGACCTATCGTATCACCTTTGATCTGCTCTTCAAGTTGCACCGATATATTCCTAACTATGAGTGTGATGCCCCCAAAAATCTAACAGCAGTCATTGGCAGTCTGAGCGCTGATACTTCCTTTGATATGGTACACATCCTAAGTCTCTACAAGATGCCACAGGTAAGATTTGTGATTAAAACAAGAAACTGAGCCAAGTGTAATCTTCATTTTCTGGGAGTTATACTGGCAACTCAAAGAAGGTTGCTTTATGCAAGTGAAAAGAATAACAAGGAGCAGAGAGTGGGGATGGATCAGTGCTAAGCTTTGTTGCAGAAAGTCCCAAGTTTATCTCTGGCATCTCCAGTAAACAGGATCACATGCTAGGTGATGTGAAAGAGCTCAGCCTAAATGCCTGAGGAGACACTGCCTATAAGGGTAAACAATATTGACCAGTAGACCAGTGGTTGCAAGAAGTACAAGACAGCTTCATTTGTTCATGTGATAATATGAGATGCTTTTCACACATTGTTCTTCCAGAAATGTCTATTTTTTCTTACAGTTTGAAATAAATGAACCATAACTATGTATGGCTTTAACTCTTGCCAAATCTACATCTTTCTTTAAAAGTATTCAGAAGATAAACAGTCATTTGCATTGAACCCATTCTCCTAACCATCTCATTTATATGTACAATTATTTTTAGCTTATATGCGGCTCATTTGCGTCAGCACGAAAAGAAGGAAAACAGTCCACTTCATTTTACAGCATGGGCCCAAATGAAGAACATCTGAATAAGGGGATCATCCAGTTACTCCTCCATTTCCAATGGATTTGGGTGGGGCTTTTAGCTGTGGATGATGACAGTGGAGCACATTTCATAAAGGTCCTGGAGCCACTCCTTTCCCAAAATGGAATCTGTTTGGCTTTGATACAAAAAGTTCCAAGCAAACTGAACTGGAGTGACATGGATTATGTCACTGATTTATTTTTAACTACATATTTACCTTTTAGAGACAACAAAGCTAATGCATTTATCTTGTATGGAGATTCAAGGACACTTATAGCAACCACACTCACATTCCTAGGCAATCCCAACTATATGGAAAATGCATCTTTGAGAAAAGTATGGATTATGACACCCCAAATTGATTTTGCACTAATGAGCCTTCAGAGAGCCTGGGATTTCCAATTCTTCCATGGGACCATTTTCTTTACAATTCCTTCAAATGATCCTCAGGGCTTCCAGAACTTCCTTCAAGACCTGAAGCCATTCGAAGAACAAAAAAATGGCTTTTTCAAGGATTTCTGGGAGCAAGCATTTGACTGTTTCTATCCAAATATCCAGGAGCCAATGAAAGATAATGAAACCTGTACTGGAGAGGAGAGATTGGAGAGTCTTCCTGGGCCTTTGTTTGAAATGCATATGAGTGGCCACACCTACAACATCTACAATGCGGTCTATGCTGTAGCACATGCTATCGACCTCATGTACACATCCAGATGCAATCACAGGGCAATGAAATTTGGTCAAGGAATAGAACATCAAGGTCTCCATCCTTGGCAGGTATTGTCTACCTAAGGAAATGTCTCTGTTGCCCTGAATATGATTATGTAAGATCAGCCAATATTCAATGTTTCCCAACTGGTCCAATGATATACACATTATTTGATGACAACTGTTCTGCGTTCTTTTTTCTTGCTATAATTGGAGCATGAGAAGAAAAACCCACTGTATACTGTCAATCTTCTTCAAATTAAATATAACTATTATCAGGCTGGGTTTCTGAAATAATATATATATAATATATATATATATAATATATAAATATATATATAATATATATATAATAATATATAAATGCAGCATTGTTTTATGTCAGAATTAAGATTCCAGTATGTTGCTTCTTTTTTCCCCTTTCAACTAGGTCCATACTTTTCTACAAAGTATTGCATTTAACAACTCAGCTGGAGAAAGATTGTCTTTTAATGATAAAAGGGAAACGGGAGGTAGATTTGATATAATGAACCTGATCACATTCCCAAACCATTCCATCCAAAGGATGAAAATTGGAAGGGTAAACCCCAAGGCTCCTGAAGGACAAGAATTCATCATCAATGAGAAAATGATTGTATGGCAAACCATTTTTAACCAGGTATACCTTTCAGATTCCTTATAGATGAATGTATTCTTCAGATGTCTTTCTAACCCTAACCTTGAAATATATATTTAAATGGCTAAATATCTTTACATTTGAAACCAAAGGCATATTTTGCAGTTATTTGGAATATAGAGAAATATCTTTTATCTGTACTGTACTGGTTTCTGCCCCCCAACCCCCCAGCAAGATTCTCTCACTGTCACACATCAGTGATGGAATACTGGTACAGCATGACTTTTTTTTACCCTACCATGGTCTCTATTAGTGAAGGTGTGAAATAGGAGAGGTATCACCACATGGTGAGGTGGGGCTGCTGCCAAGACCCATGGTTTCCAGTGGGGCCCACCACTGCTGACTCCCTACACAGCTCCTCTGATTCCTGTACTAATTCCTGCACCTTCCACTGCCTGCGGGTGAGTACTTTGTTACCTCTGCTACCCAGTGTGTATGTTGTCTAGGACTGCTGGAAAAGGGCATGTGGGTGGTACACAAAGCATGAGCATTCCTGGTGGCCTTGACAGTGGCACTCCTAGCTGCCCCCACCACTCGGTATCATTGAGGAAAGGGTGTGCAAGCAGTATGTCAACTATGACTCCAGGTGGTGGGACAGCTTGCAAGCGAGCAAGGGAAGAAAGCTCATGCAGGTGAGGCACATACGTGGCTGAGCAAGAAGCAAGAAGTCTAGTAGTAGGCATAGGATGACCCTAAGTATTCCCCGAAGCCTGGAACAATCCCTGCTGTGGAATTCTCCTTTGCTTTGGCTGCTACCACCTGTGGATATTTGCCCCCTTGCAGGGGACCCCCTCTGTTTCTTTTGCAACTGCATAAAGTCACAGTTGCATTTCCTCATAGGGCTCAGTCTGGAGTCTGAGCTCTATGAGGAAAGGTTGAGGGCCTTGGGAATGTTTAGTTTGGAGAAGAGGAGATTGAAGGGGGACATGATTGCTCTCCTTAAACATTTGAAAGGCTGTAATTTGAAGGTTGGCAAGGAGCTGTTCCAGTTGGCAGCAGAGGATAAGACCCAAAGCAACAGGCTTAAATTGCATGCAGAAAGGTACTGGCTGGATATTAGGAAAAACTTTTTCACGGCCAGAGTAGTTGAAAGGTGGAATCAGCTAGGGAGGCGATGAGCAGTTTTCTGTCAGTTTTCAAGAAGAGGCTGGATGAATATTTGTTAGGGATGCTTTAGGCTCATCCTGCATTGGGCAGGGGGTTGGACTAGAAGGTCTGTATGGCCCTTTCCAACTCTGTGATTCTGTGATTCTGTTATATCATCTGAGATGTGAGGCAGAAACCTAGGCAATATGCCTTAGCTGAAAAAATTACTATACACTATAACTCTGGAATAACTACCGTACATACAAGGATGCAGGCTGAGTAAATAAAAGAACATGGGAAAAGTTACTAATTCTGTGAGGCTTAAAGATTTGGGACATCTGCTCCTTCCATCTTGGGTTGTACACCCAGATGGGCGTGGACATGAAACATATCCTAATAATTCTGTATTTCCATCCATGGTCAGACACATGAAGGATCTCATACACAAACAAATGTTCACGCTCAGGAACACTAAAGGACAGCTCATTTTCAGGTCTCCCCCTAGCCAATCTGCGCCCAGGTTTCTGGAGTCCAAAACTCACAAAAAACCCTGTGTCCAATTGACAAATCAAAAGGATGTTGTGTTTCCCTGTTTGAAAAATGTATTCATCCAGGCCAAATTGGAGTTTTCACAAGCTGAGTGGCTCCATTGGACTAGTCAGTCTTGTTAACCTCCTTAAGCTCTGTCTGCCCATCTGCCTCTCTAATATATGACAAACACCTTCTTTAAATGTTTTTAGATTTCAATGGGAGTCAGGGAGCAAGCTCTTCTTTGGGAGGAAACACTGGGCTAAGTAATCTATTTGGTGTCATTAGCTCACAAGTAGTAATAAAATGATAAAAATATGTGCTATAATTGAGGAAGGATAAACTTTTTAAATTAAGAGTTTTATATAATTAAAAACAAGCCTTAAAATAGTACAGTTACACACATACTAATAAAACAACCAAAACAAAAACAACGAATCCACATACAAAAACATACATACACAATCTAAACTAAGGTTTCTGATTTTCTCCAAGACAAATTTTCGTATCATGTCAAATCTATACTTCCTCTAGGTAATGATGATTAAAAGCTCTCTTTTTTCTAATATCAAAATCTTTTCATCGATAAACCCACAAATAATTAAATTATTGTTATTTATTTCATATAAAATTTGGTTTTATCCTCATTTGGTGCATAGATTCCCAAAAACAGCATTTTAGTTCCATGGAAATCAACCTTCACTCCAACATACATTCTGTATTCATCAGTTAATACTAAATTCCATGCTATACATTTGTAATCAGTATTGAGATCTAATTTAAAAAATTTAAAAAAGTAAAAATTTAACAGAAATACAAAAAAAAATGATTGAACCATTAAGTTCCTGATTCTCTGTCCAAATCTTGTTATTGCTCTGATGTCTGGTCTGTTGAACTTTCTGGTGGTATCTCTGGCCTTTTGGACTGAATTCAGCTTTAAACTTTGTTTTCTAAATGTGAAAATCACACTTTCTGGGGCATCCCTCCTGAAGGGAATCTTTTTCTGTCTCAGCTTTTCTTCCAGAAAAGCATAATCTTTCCTATAACACAAAATTCGAGTAGAAATTTCTTTCAAAATTAAAATATTTGTTTCGTAAATTTTTAATTTACTATTAAAATGTTGTTGTAGAACTTTCTCCCTCATATTTCTTCTCATAAAATGTACCAATCTGTCTACTGGGAGGTTTTTAATCTTCACAGTCCTGGAGTTAATTCTATACATTTTATCAATTTCTGAATATAGAGCCTCCTTGTCGCAGTCCAAAAATGTAGCTAAAGCTGAAATCACCTTCTCCCTAATATCTTCATCTTTGTTCTCTGGGATTGATCTGAACTTCAAACAAAACACCTTTTCTCTCATTTCCAGTAATGCTAGCACATCTAACTGTGTTTTCATCATTAAATCCACAGCATCCATTTTATTCTATGATAGAATGTAATAACAATGATGACGATGACAACAACATTAGATTTATATATCACCCTTCAGAATTATTTAACACCCACTCAGAGCAGTTTACTAAGTATGTCATTATTATCCCCACAACAACAAACACCCTGTGAGTTGGGTTGGGCTGAGAGAGCTCCAAGAAGCTGTGACTGATCCAAGGTCACCCAGCTGGCTTCAAGTGAAGGAATGGGGAATCAAACCTGGTTGTCCAGATTAGAGTCCGACACTCTTAAGAACTACACCAAACTCGGTTCTCCAGAGTCCCTTGCTCTTAACCAATACACCAAACTGGTTCAGATAAACACCCAAATTTTCCCACTGAAGTACAAGTTCTTTCTACAGATGGCAAATTCCTCAATGAAACCCTCTTCAGTATCAAGTCAAATACAACAAGTCTTTCCGTCGCAAATTCTTCCTTCTTCCAAATGAATAATTAACCATTTTTACCAAATTTATAAATCCACAACTCCTTGTAGTAATCTTCCAAGAAGCCAGAAAAAAGGCTTCTCTTCAAAAGGATCTTTGCATCTGACAAAAAGAGCTATGATTCCCGAAAACTTATGCTACAATAAAGTTGGTTATTTTTAAAGGTGCTACTGGACTCTTTACTATTTTGCAACTACAGACTAACATGGCTAACTCCTCTGGATCAACAAAGGGATAGTATCTTTATTTGGAGAAAACCTCTTTTGGTCCTACAGGTAATTATTCTCATAAATTTTAAAGAAATTGAGTTGGAGGAGTTTAATGTCCTAATTAAAACATTTTTCACAGCTCTGAGCACAGCTGGACTCCCAGATTCCAGACTGCTTGCTACAGGAGAAAACAGCAAGAGCCTTTGACCCTCTGCATACTCCCTAATTGGGGAAGGATATTCTGATTATAGCCAGCACAATGGTCAATTTTGTTCACTTGTTTCTTCATAACTCATCAAGTGCATAATAATGCTTCATGTCTCCCACCCTAAAATCCATTCATTTTTGATAGGTGGTGCCTCTCTCTGTGTGTAATGATCCCTGCAACCCTGGCTATCATAAGAAAAAGAAGGAAAGAGAAAAATTTTGCTGCTACAGTTGTGTTTCTTGCCCAGCAGGGAAGATTGCAAGCCAGAAGGGTAGGTGACGCCATTCAGGGTTAATCAGATGATTTGATTATTAAATTTTGATGCAAAGAAGCATCAATAGGGTTATGTTCACCCATCTCTCTCAGTGAAATGAATCCATCAGAACAGGCCAAAGTATTTTTAGATCAAAAGCTTTTTCAGGAATTGGTTAGAAAATCATCTTAGTTCCATGTACGTAGCCGTGTTGGTTTGCAGTCAAAGATCAAGATGCTAGTCCAATGGCATTTAAAAGACCAACTAGATTTTGCAGGTATGATATTTTGAGAGTCAGAGCTTCCTTTCCCTGGTGAATGGAGCTTTGAATATGAAAAACTGATACCTGGGAAACCTAATTGGTCTTTACAGAGGAAAAGGATCTTACTAATCCATCATGATCAAGAAGGTTTGGATGCACAAAGCAAACACACTCTTGAGCAATTTGCTCAGACAGGGGTATGTGCCATTGCCCAGTCATTGATCAAACCCTCTGGAATACACTGTCCAAATCAGCATCATCCAGGGCTTCCTCAAAATCAGGAACAAATTCAATAATGGCAGAAATGTTTAAAATCTGCATAGTGTGGCAGAGTGGTCACAATTTCAAACCAATTATCTATTCTCTGATACCACTTGTCACAAGTTTTCTCCTTCATAGCTAAATGTTATGAGCAAAAAAATAAAAAGAGGTGAGGTGAGGTGGGGTGGGGTGGGGTGGGGTGGGGTTATGGACTTGATGATAATGGTGGATACCTGAAGGAATTTTAATTCCTGTGTTACCTCTGTGTAAGAGAGACAAGAGGAGAGAAGGAATGATGGTAAAGTGTCTCTCTTGATCACCATCATACTGGGAGAGAAATGTCAGGTTGAGATGCTCAGCTTCGGTGCAAGCATTAGAAACCAATGTCACACTTAAACAACATGAAGACCAAAGAGCTAAAATAAATATAAAATAATAGCAAAAGCAATAACAGCAACAACAATCATGGTAATGGCTTGAGCAAGATATTATACTGAATTTCTGGACTACCACTACAACAGGCAACAGCAGTAGAAATTATACATAAATAAGGTTTCCTACATGCTATCAAATAAAGTATGATCACAAAGCACTTATCATATATCATCTCATTTCAACTGCCACTGTAATATCCATCTGTTTCCCAGACATGGATGATTGTATCAAATGCCAAAGTGATCAATATCCAACCAAGGACCAAGATGGATGCATTCCCAAGGCAATAAGCTTTCTGTCTTTTGAAGAACCTTTAGGAATTAGCTTGGCTTCCATGGCTGTTTCTTTAGCTCTGATTACAACTATAGTGTTAGGAACTTTCATGAAACACAAAGATACGCCCATCGTCAAAGCCAACAACCAAGACATCACCTACATCCTTCTTATCGCTCTCCTGCTCTGCTTTCTCTCTTCTTTGCTGTTCCTTGGACAACCAGGGAAGGTGACCTGCTTCCTCCGACAATCTGCATTCAGCATCATCTTCTCTGTGGCTGTTTCTTGTGTGCTGGCAAAAACTCTCACTGTGGTTGTAGCTTTCATGGCCATCAGACCAGGGTCCAGCATGAGGAAGTGGGTGGGGAAAAGACTGTCCAACTCGATTGTCTTTTCCTGCTCCTTTGTTCAAGCAGGCATTTGTGTGGTGTGGCTAGCAACCTCACCCCCATTCCCAGATGTTGACACATTGTCATTGACTGAAGAGATCATATTAGAATGTAACAAGGGGTCTGTCCTCATGTTCTATATTGTCCTAGGTTACATGGGACTTCTATCCATCATTAGCTTGACTGTAGCTTTCCTAGCTAGGAAGTTGCCTGACACTTTTAATGAAGCCAAGTTCATCACCTTCAGCATGCTTATCTTTTGCAGTGTTTGGGTATCTTTTCTTCCAACTTACCTCAGCACCAAGGGGAAATCCATGGTAGCTGTGGAGAACTTTTCTATCTTGGTGTCCAGTGCTGGTTTACTCAGCTGTATCTTTTTCCCAAAATGCTATATTATTGTATTGAGACCTGAGTTGAACAGGAGAGAAGTACTAATAAGCAGAAAAAATAGGATCAGCTGTGATTTCTAAAATCCATCTTTGTTCATTTTGTAAGAGACACTTTTATGCTTCAAGACCTGCATTAGTAATTAAACCTGGAGCAGCAGGCTGAGAACAACATCTGTTGGGCAATGTTAACTTAAGTACATCTTGAACCTATCTCTTGACTGTGACACAGGTATTTGTGGAAACTAATGTGTTGAATATGAAGAATTTCAAGTTACTTATATACTAACAGGCAAGTGGCCTGTTAGTCTATCCAGTGGCCTCCAGTCTATCAAGTGGCCTCCAGTCTATCTGGAGACTAGAGCCATGAATTGACAACACAGATCTTTCTATAAATACGAAAATGTCCTAGGGTCACAAAAAACCCCGTGAAATTATAAATGGGGGGGGGGGGTTAAATAAAAATATGAAAGCATCTTCTGTAACTTTAACCAGATGCTCATACTGGCTGTTACTAAGCAACTGTAACAGTTTAGCCAATATTCCAGAACTGGATGAGAAATTCAATCCAACTTAGCCATGGAGATCTTCTCTATTTTGGCCTCTGATGCAACATTACAGGGCTGTATCTTTTTCCCCAAATGCAACATTATTATCTTGAGACCTGAGCTGAACACGAGAGAAAAATTAAGAAGGATAAGAAATTAACAGCAGCTGTGATTCCGATTATTCCTCTTTGTTTAGTTTTGTTTTTTAATACGAGATACTGGGCCAATACCAGTAGTTAATTCTGCTCATATTCTAAGCAAACACAAAAAAGCAAGAGATCCAAAGATCTAGTCATCAACAGCAGTTAGAATGTAAGTAATGATCCTATATTGTATCCTGTGTGTTCCACAAACTGCTTTTCTTTAAGATCTTTCATTTCTGTATCTTGGAAAGAAAGTCAACACATTTACCACCAATTGCCAACCACTAAATGTTAAAGGGAAAAGGACCCTATATGACACCCCCCGCCCCAATTTGCTGCAATGCCATAACAGATCTCTACAGAGAATGACTTCACTACTGAGCCCAAACATGACGTGGTCAAGGAAAATCATTTTTTACAACAAAATATCACCTATGCTGAAAGAAATGCAATAAACAGCCCCAGAAACTTACAAAGAAGGAGCAGTTGACATCACAGACTAATCAGACTATGTTTACCAGGCCAAAAGACAACTCTCCAATATGAATTTCCAGAAATAACTATTCTCACACTCCATATGGGAATACGAACAACAACAAAACAAGATTATAAAGGCATAAGTCAAAGAATGACAAGGACTTGCAAGGGGTATCTCATTTTCTTCTCCATCAGCATGCCTCCTTTCCCCTTCCCTGGCACCATAATCTCTCTCCCTTTTCCTGCTTTTTTCCTTTCCTTTCTACTCACTGTTACTCAATGGGGAGGTCTCCATGCGAGCTGGTAGAATTAGTGTGCAAGGAGACACTGCAAGTGGAGAGTAACTGCAAAATCTCCACCTATGTATATGAGGATCCCTATTTCTAGAGAACTGTTCCAATGACCAGACAGATGTTTCATTCAAAGGGGTGGTATTGGAAATAATAAGCATCAAGAACACATAAAACGTACACAACACACACACAGAGCTAACTGGAAAGCAGTGGATAGAGTTTTTAGTGATTTGGTAATAGTTACCATATAGAAGAGAGTGTCTGGGAGAGAGAGTGATGAGCAACCAATGAGTCAGTGCAGAAGAATTCAAATGGAGGTCTGAGGGTGAATGCTGGAACCGAGAGCATGCACACAGCTGTGGTGGAGGTGTAGTTCAATTATACCATGGAACATAATCAGGGGCAAGATTGCATCTTCTGCCCCAAAACGATGGAGAGATTGTTTCTCAATGGTTCTCCTTGCAAGATGGAGTATAAGGCAACTCCATCTCTTCATGTGATAGTGTGAGATGCTTTTAGTACAAAATAGTCTCCCAGAAATTGTCATACGTTCTCACAATCTGAGATAAATCAACCAGAACTGGGTTTGGTTTTAATTCTTGCCAAACCTACATCTTCCATCACGAAACATTCATATGATAATTAGTTACTTCCACTCAATCAGTTCTATCTTATATATGTCCAATTATTTTTAGCTCACATATGGCTCATTTGCCCCAGACTACCCTTCCTTTTATCGCATGAGCCCAAATGAATCCCATCAGAATACTGGGATCATTCATTTACTTCTCCATTTCCAGTGGAAGTGGGTTGGGCTTTTTGCTGTGGATGATGACAGCGGAGAACATTTCTTGAAGGTCCTGGAGCCGCTGCTTTCCCAAAATGGAATCTGTTTGTCTTTGACTCAGAAAATTCCGAACAAACACAACTGGAATGATCTGGATTACATCACTGATTTATTTTAAACTTCATATTTACCTTTTAGAGACAGCAAAGCCAACACATTTATCTTCAATGGAGAATCTATGGCACTTATAGCATTCTTGGTTATATCCCTATACAATCCCGGTTATAACGAAAATGTATCACTGAGAAAAGTATGGATTATGACATCCGAGATTGATTTAGCACTAACTGGCCTTCAGAGAGCCTGGGACTTCCAGTTCTTCCATAGGGCCATTGCTTTCACAATTCCCTCAAATGAGATTCATGGCTTCTAGAACTTTCTTCAAGACATAAAACCTTACAAAGAACAAGGAAACGGCTTTCTCAAGGAATTCTGGGAGCAAGCATTCGACTATTTCCATACAAATCCCCAGGACCCAATGAAGGATAGAGAAACCTGTACTGGGGAGGAGAGGTTGGACAGTCTTCCTGGGCCACTGTTTGAAATGCATATGAATGGTCAGAGCTACAACATCTAGAATGCGGTCTATGCCATAGCACATGCTATTCATGTCCTGTATGCATCCAGATGCAGGCAATGGATGCAGGCAATGGATGGTGGTCAAAGAATAGAATTTCGAGGTCTGCAGCCATGGCAGGTATTGTCTACCTAAGGAAATGTCTCTGTTGCCATGAATATGCTTATATAGTCAGCAGTCATAAAGATATAACATTATTTGAGGATAACATTACTGCATACTTAATTGTTGTGATAATGGGAGCATGAGAAATAAGGTGTACTATATAATGCCAATCTTTTTCAAATGAAAAATTACTATTAACAGGCTGGGTCTACCTGCAATGACATGAAAATGTAGCATTGCTATATATCAGCATTAAAATTCTAGTGTATTACGTCTTTTTCCCTTTTGCAAATAGGTTTATCCTTTTCTAAAAGGCATTATATTTAACAACTCAGCAGGAGAAAGAACGTCTTTTAATGAAAAAAGAGAGATGGGAGGTGGATTTGATATAATGAACCTGGTTACATTTCTAAACAACTCCTTCCATAGGATGAAAATTGGAACAGTAAACCCCGATGCTCCTGAAGGACAAGAGTTCATCATTCATGAGAATATGATTGTGTAGCCAACCATTTTTAACCAAGTATCTACTTCAGGTTTCTCCACAACTCCACACTCTTAAGATGTCTAAATGAGGGAATTTCTGTTTCTTTTCTGTCAGAGCCTTTTCCTGTTTGGATCAGACTCAATGGTCAAGATAAGCCTGTATAGCGTAATGGCTAGAGTGATGGAATAGAATCTGGGTGATCCAGGTTCAGATCCTCCCCACTCCTTTAGCAACTGCTCAGGGCCACAATTTCTCATAGATTACTTCAGTAGCATTGGCAAGCAATTTGAGATTTGAGGTTGGAATCCAGGAAATATATCTTATCTAAAACGAGATTTATTACTGTAATATATCTTATCTAAAACAAGATTTATTACTGTAAGGCACAAGTGTAGAGTAACTACTACCATACAGAATTACAATGCAGGCTAAGAAAAGAATATGTTACTAATTGAGGCTTAGTGCCAAAACACAAGAGAAGAAATACCTAGGTTCAGCACGTGTTCTCTTACCTCAAGGTTTGCCGGGATCTCTGGTGTCCTGGAAGCTTAAAGTTTAGCATTTACAGAGCAGCAGGAAGGGAAATACAGGTGCCTGCATTTCCCTTCCCCTTCCTGCTGCTCTGTAAATGCTAAACTTTAAGCTGCCAAGACACCTACACTTCCCAACAAATCTTGAGGTAAAAGAACAAATTTAGCATTTACAGAGCAGCAGGAAGGGGAAGGGAAATACAGGCACCTGTATTTCCTTTCCTGCTGCTCTGTAAATGCTAAACTTTAAGCTTCCAGGATGCCTACAGATCCCGGCAAACCTTGAGGTAAGAGAACACGTGCTGAACCTGGGTATTTCTTCTCGTGTGTTTTGGCTCTTACAGATACTGAATATCACATTTCCTTGTCTGGAAACAGTCAGATGGGTGTAGACATGAAATGAATGCTAGTCCTTCTGTATTTGTGTCCATGGTAAGACACATCTAGAATGACATGTGCACGCACATGTTCACACACATGTACACAAAGGCATTATGTGTCAAAAAAAAGTCACTAGCCAACTTGGGCCTGTGGTTCTAGAGTCCAAAACTCACCAAACCCCGTTTGCCCAATTGACAGTCATCGACAAATCAAAAGGATGCTGTGTTTTCCTTCTCAGTTGCAAAATGTAGAGCCAAGCTAGAAGTGACGAATTACACTTGAATGGCAAGTGAACAGATTTGCATGTATTCCTCCCTGTTCACTTGCGCTCCACTTGATCTCCATGTGATCGATCTCAGTGTGTCTCCCCTCTTAAACTCCATTTTTTAAAACGGGTGGTGCCCCTCTCTGTATGCAATGACTACTGCAACCCTGGCTATAATAAGAAAAAGAAGGAAGGGGAGAAATTTTGCTGCTACAATTGTGCTCCTTGCCCAGAAGGGAAGATTTCAAGTTAAAGGGGTAGGTGATTTAATACCTCAGCATCCAGGATTAACTTAAATGATTTGAGGACAAGTGAAGGGGGTGGGATGGTGAAGTGTATTTGTCATGACTAAAGAGGAGGAAATTTGCAGCTTCTAATGTTCCCATTGGATGCTATTTAAAGGATAAATAGAAAAGAGTCCAGTAGCACCTTTAAGACTAAGCAACTTTACTGTAGCATAAGCTTTCGAGAATCACCGTTCTCTTCTTCAGAACGGTGATTCTCGAAAGCTTATGCTACAGTAAAGTTGCTTAGTCTTAAAGGTGCTACTGGACTCTTTTCTACTTTTGCTACTACAGACTAACATAACTCCTCTGCATCTGTTTAGAGGATACTTTTAGAAGCCCAAATCGAAGTGTATAAGAACTGTTATAAGATTCTCTGAGTACCCGAAAAATCATGATGGATAATTGTGTTAGTCTGTCTGAAGAAGTGAGCTGTGACTCATGAAAGCTCATACCCGACCACAAATTCTATTAGTATTATAGGTGCTATTGGACTCTTTCTAAAAAATCATGTTTTTTTTCAGTATATATCCTTTTTGGAACAGGAGATCAGTCTACAGATTTGTTTGCTTGTAAACAATCAATAAACAATCTTCCGAACAGGGTCTCCTGCAAGTGCCACCCTGCACATCGGTGAAATTGACAACAGCCCATACATGGGCTTTCTCTGTAATGCCCCTCAACCTCTGGAATGGCCTGCCTGAGGAGGTCAGGGGAGCCCCTACTCTCCTGGCTTTCCACAAATGATACAAGACTGAACTATTCAAAAAGGCTTTTTACTTAGATAGGAGGGCTGTATTGTAGGGAGGGAATCTCAGATGATCGGATAATGAGTCGGGAACCATAGACCTCACCACTAAGTTGTATTGGAGTCCTACTAATGTGGTGCCTTTGTGAACCTGTATATATTTACCCCATGGCATTGTTTATGGAAATGTTCCTGATATTGATTGTACTAATCTCACATGGGCTGCTTCCACACGTTGGATAATCCACTTTCAATACTCTTTAGTGAACCTTTGAAACTGATTTTCCATGTGTGGAACAAAAAATCCACTTCAAAAGGATTGCGAAAGTGCATTGAAAGTGCATTATTCAATGTGTGTGGAAATGGCCATAGTGTAATCCACCTGGAGTTTCAATGAGAAAGGTGGACTATAAATGACATAAATAAAATAATAAAAGTAAATATCTACTGCACACATGGCTCAATGTAATATACAGGAATGAAATTTAGGTTCTGTATTACTTGGTCAAATGATTAAAACATAAGGAAATAATACCTAATGATCATCATCATTTCATTATCATCATCATTACCATTGTAAGGGACTATGTGGGTTTAGTATCACGATAACAAGCCACATGTTAACATGAATAAGGTTATCCACATTTCTTCCACATCAACTATTGTCAGGAGTCTCATATAATCATTTCTATCAAGGGAGCTACCATTCTGATGGACCCTGTTCATTTTTTTTCCAGGCATGGAGGATTGTGTCAAGTGCCAATGTGATCATTATCCAGCCATGGACCAAGATGGATGCATTCCCAAGAGAATAAGCTTCCTGTCTTTTGAAGAACCTTTAGGAATTAGCTGGGCTTCCATAGCTGTTTCTTTAGCTCTAATCACAACCGTAGTGTTAGGAACATTCATAAAACACAAAGACACCCCCATCGTCAAAGCCAACAACCGGGACATCACCTACATCCTTCTCATCGCTCTCCTGCTCTGCTTCCTCTCTTCTTTGCTATTCCTTGGCCAACCACGGAAGGTGACCTGCTTCCTCCGACAATCAGCTTTCAGCATCATCTTCTCAGTGGCTGTTTCTTGTGTGTTGGCCAAAACCATTACTGTGGTTGTAGCTTTTATGGCCACTAAACCAGGGTCCAGCATGAGGAAGTGGGTGGGGAAAAGACTGACTAACTTTATTGTTCTTTCTTTCTGCCTCATTCAAGCAGGCATTTGTGTGGTGTGGCTGGCAACCTCACCACCATTCCCAGATTATGACTCATTGTCACTGACTGAAGAGATCATAGTACAATGTAATGAAGGATCTGTCTTCATGTTCTACATTGGCCTGGGTTATATGGGCCTTCTGTCCATCATCAGCTTGATTGTGGCTTTCCTAGTCCGAAAGTTGCCTGACAGTTTTAATGAAGCCAAATTCATCGCCTTCAGCATGCTGATCTTTTGCAGTGTTTGGGTATCTTTTGTTCCAACCTATCTGAGTGCCAATGGGAAATACACGGTAGCTGTGGAGATCTTTTCCATCTTGGACTCTGATGCTGGGTTACTGGGTTGCATCTCTTCCCCCAAATGCTATATTATTGTGCTGAGGCCTGAGCTGAACAAGAAAGAAGAACTAAAAAGGACTAAATATAACAAGGATTCTGATTCCTAATATCTACCTTTCCTCTTTTGCAAACTGATATTTGAGGTGTTCCAGAATTCTGCACATATTCTAAGCAAACACATAATGACAGATCTAAAGAATAAAGGAGGAATAAAATTACTTTTTCATCAATACTTTCCCCCAGTAATTTTCTTCATCCTTCCAATTATCAACAACATTTAGAATATGGACAATGATCTTTCATTTGGTGCCTATGTTTCTCCAATCATCTGTTCAAATAAATTATTTTACTTTGAAATCTTTCATCTATACAGGCAAATTGATAGCTACTAAAGAATCGAAAGAACTGGAGGGTGGATTTGTCTCAGGCAGGGCTTTTTTTCTGGGAAAAGAGGTGGTGAAACTCAGTGGTGGAACTCAGGACCACACAATGACATCACTTTGGGTCAGCTGGAACAAGGGGGGAGTTTTTGAAAGTTTAAATCACCCTCGGTGAAAATGATCACATGGCTGGTGGCCCCGCCCCTGATCTCCAGACAGAGGGGAGTTCAGATTGCCCTCCGCACTGCTTGGTGCGGAGGGCAATCTAAACTTCCCTCTGTCTGGAGATCAGGGGGCGGGGCCACTGGCCATGTGACCATTTTCAAGAAGTTCCAGAACTCCATTCCACCATGTTCCAGCGGAAAAAAAGCCCTGGTCTCAGGCAAGTGACTGGTTATTTCTGAGAAGTAATATTAGCAACGAATGGAAAGGGCTGTTTGGGGCATTTCAACTGCAATGGAAATCCCTGTGAGGAGTCTGGAGAATATGTAAAGAGGAATTGCAGAGGTTTTATGAAAGGCATCTGGGATTCAGGTTTCCTCCAAACATCTCACGGTCTTGCCATGGCAGTGCTGGCCTGGTGAAACTTCAGCTATAAAGAATAACTTCTACTTAGATGATCAGTCAAATTTGTGTGACTTCCTTGCTTCCTTAGTTTAATAAAATAAGTCCAACATGAAGATTGTATGCAGTAACATGGAAAATAAGGATCAAGGAAGGAATAGAAGGTTCTTCGTGGTTGCCAGGTTACCCCTGGAACTTGTGAGAGGTGATACTGCAAGGAGTGGGGGAGAATTACCCTCAAATGAGTGTTAACACACCCATGCTCACCTACAACATGATAATGTCACTTCTGGTAATGATGTCATCATGTCACTGCAATGCCAGAAAAGCTCTGGCATTTGGGATACAATTCTATAGTTTTTGAGCTTCCCTGACACACAGCTAACTAATAAGCTCTTGTTAGGTGCTGATCCCCAGATCACGTTGGCTAGTGCCAGATTTTTAGCCGCGGCTTGTAGAATCCACAGGGAATGTGCAAAGAAGTAACGTCTGCTTTTATTTCTAACCCTGAAAGCCCACACTTTTGTATTTATATTGCCAAGTTTTTATATAATTATATATTTATATAATTATTTTTACAAAGTGGTGTATTTTGTGTATGATACTCACTTATGTTTTTTACAAGTCTGTACTGGTTATTAACTGTAAATAAATCTGATTGATTGAATTCTATGGTTTTTGGTCAAATATCAGGGCTTCACTCTGCAACATGATGATGACACTTCTGGCCCCACAGGAATTGATATCATTTCATCACCAACAATGTCATGATATCACCTGGACTCTGTTTCCAGGGCAACTGATGCACCCCTCATTGGCTGCCCCATTGGGTTGGGTCAGGATTGTCCTGGGATCTCATTTTTTGGGGAACTCTTTCCCGTCCTGGTGGGAGTACTTCAGAGATAAAACTTACAGTTATGGTGTGACAATCAGGCAGCGATGTGAGTCATCAACCAGAAAACTTCAAGCTCTGCGCAGTTCATGCACCTGTTGATAAGATTTATACTGGTGTGCCTATGTGTTACCATCTCATCATCAGCCAGGCATACTGAGGTTCTGCATCCTGACTCCCAACACAAAATGTTCCCCAGACCCATTCATGGATGAATTATGGTCCCTTGGGAACTGTCCATAATGCAGGGAGAATTCCATTCTAGACTTTTCCACACAGGACTTTTTCATTAGATCTGGCCTCATACAGCTTTGATTTATCTGCTGAGTTCTACACACATGGTCATTTCAGTCTTTGAAATGCTTCCCATAGCATTTCGAGTTCTGCATGTTGAAATGATGCATCTACTGCAGAAACAATCTTTCTCTGTGCTCTCTCTGGCTTTTTTCCAGATTTTTTTCCAAAATTAAAAGAAGGCTCTTTTAAAGTGTGGAATGTAATGTTTGCTGTAAGACCAGGCGTACTTTTCAGCCTCCCCTTTATCCCCCACATCCTGATTGGTAGAACAGAAATGTGCAATCACACCCTTTCCCCCTGTTTCTTCACCTACCACTCTCAGGCCTCAACTATCATTTCTTATTTGTTGTCTGTACAGTAAGGACCTCCAAGTTCATCCTGGCTGTCCATCTCCCTTGGTTGGGGCTACTCCTCATTCACACCAATGGCTCTGTGCTCACCAGGTACCAGTTCACTGGCAGTGTCAGGGACAACCTGGGGACTCTTGGACTCCACTTTGGATTTTAGGCCACACCCCTTTAGGATAGAGCCACTCCCCACTGTGTCAAACCTTTGGCTCTCCCCTGATTGCATCCAAGCCATAGGCAGGTGGCCATCTTCAACCTACAAAACTGACAATGTGCCTGCAACTTGCTTCTCTGCTGACTCTCTCCCTAGTTACTTCTGTGCAAGTTACAGTGATTTGGATTTTCAGGCATAGCATCATGCTTTGGGCTGGATTCTATGCAGCATCCATCATCTGGGAATATCATCTGGGACTAGAGGGGTCACTTAAACCACCTGGATCGATAGTTCTTTGGACTATCCTTCAGACATCCAACTGGATGCTCCCCCTCCACAAAGCTCTTGTGATCATCCAGCTGGGTGAAAATGACCTTAGAAACCAGATGGGGTGGACCACTCACAGGCAGCAGGAGAGGACAGAGGGAACTTGTTTGGGTGCTTCCCCACAATGCTGACCTTCTGGTCTGCTCTGTTGGAATGGCGCTCCTGGTGTAATGCCTAGCCAAGATCAACAGAGCCAGGAGAAAGGTTTGTACTGCAATAGAATTCTTCATGGTATTATCATGTGGCCTATTGATTTGGAATCTGGATGTAACTTTTTAGCAGCAGGCATTTTTTCACCCAGATGGGGTCCATCTATGATTGGGGACAGGATTTTTACATGAGGTTTGGTTGCATCTGGAGTAGATTTGGCAGTTGCTAGTCTTGTTCCTCAGCCACCACTTGCAGCAGTATCAGCATTGGACTACATCAATTGGGAAAGGAACAGGGATCTCTGGATGAAGGTTGGTGGGGACATGACTGTCTTGGGGTACTGTAGGACACCTTCACTCCCAGGTGGCAAGGGGAACCATGCAGTGGCATATACTGTATGAGGACCCACATCCTTCCATCACATGATATCCCCCAGCAGGCAGGCTGAGAGACAGGTTTTCTTGGTCGCCAGCAGGTGGATTGGCCACTTCTTGGATATGTTGCTCTAAGTGGGTCAAACTTCTAACAACTGTAATCAATAAAGCTGTGGCCTGTTGTTAAATCCAACATGGTGTTTGCATGTCTGTGTTCCTTTGGTCTCGCCTTCCCCCTCCCTACTTTGCTGCTGGGTCTGTGAGTAATTATTTCCCTCAGGAATTGTCCAAATAACTGTAATTTGACTTGTACTCTCGAACTCCCTTGGCCTTCAGAAGGTTCTAGAAAATCAACAGCTATGAAAATCGTTATAAAGCCATTTAGCTACTTGCAGCTTGGGGGAAGGAACTCCCTAAATGTTAATTTGACCCCTCACTGTTTGCCCTTTTAAACCAGACATTATCAGAAGAGTTTTGCTCGGAACTGTCACAAGTTTTGTGTTGATGAAGCTTTCAACACAATGAATCCATTTCTTTTTAGACCCAGTCACCATTCAAGGAAGCCTGATGAAGGCTGTATGAGGCTGTAAACAAGCACAGGAAAGATATCCATCATGTGCAGGATACTGAAATTAGTGGTGTTGCTCCTGCTTCTATCTCCAACTGTGTGCAAACCAGGCACAACCAAATGTCTCATGAAGGATCCCCTCCCTGTTCCCCATGAGTGGTACCAGCCAGGAGATCTCCTCATTGGTGGAATTGTTACTATGGACCAAGCTACACATGACGAATGACACTTGAACGGCAAGTGGATTGAGTGGAGAGCAAGTGAACAGGGAGAAATACACTTGCCGTTCAAGTGTTATTCGTCATGTGTAGCTTGGCCCTCAGATGACTTACCATGTGACTGAAATAGACTTCAGTCAATATCCAGCGGAGGAGCTGTACAAAGATCCACTGTAAGTACTTATTGTTCCTCTTGTGAATTTGGTAGGAACCTACAGCTTGTCATTGGTTTATACTAAGAAAGGGATGCTCAAAGAAAGAAGGTGGATTCTTGTCCCCCTCCCCACCGTACTCTTTTTCAGCCACATTTGGAATCTTCTAGATTCATCCTTGTTTGCAGTAGATCTGTCCTGTCTTTATCTACTGAAACAGCTGAATTATAATTCAGTGGCACTTTGGAAACCAACAAATTTTCAGGGATCTCCATTCTGACTAGTGTCTGAAGAAGGGAGCTATGAATCTCCAAAACTTACATCCTGAAAATCTTGTCAGTCTCAAAGGGGCCCCTGCTGTTCTACTGAAGACAAACACAGTTACTTGCCTACAATCTTCATCCTCTAAGAACTCTTCCTGTTCTGGAGGGCACCAAAGAACAATAACACTCCCACCAAACCTTTATAGACATTCTTGTAGATTTAACCATTTTATGAATAACTGTCCCCACTTTCAAGACTGTCTAGTGTAGGCTTTTTCCATTTTTTTTTGAAACAGCTTAGTCACTGCCAAGATGGATGCCTTTTCTTTTGGATCATATTTGAGTGGAAAATCTTAAACATTACATTATATGTAACAGAGAGTTAAGATAGTGAAATACTAGGCTGTGAGCTGCCTGATGCTTTAGTATTCAGACACAATTACATACACATTGTCATAGATCCAGAGGAGTTAGCCGTGTTAGTCTGTAGTAGCAAAATCAAAAAGAGTCCAGTAGCACCTTTAAGACTAACCAATTTTATTATAGCATAAGCTTTCGAGAATCAAGTTCTCTTCATCAGATGCCTGATCAAAACTGGGCAGATACAGAAGAGGAGGGGGAAAGAGAGAGAAGGGGGCATAAATCACAAGAAGACAGAATGCAATTAGCATAGAGGCAATCAAAACATTCCTTTGCTTGGGAATGTAAACATCTCCTTTTGGTGTGCAGTCAGTTTGTAGCAGTGAAGGTAGCCAATTCCTATGTAGTATAAGCCTTCGGTAACCACAGCTCTCCCTGCCAGTTGCATCTGACAAAGAGAACTGTGGTCCCCGAAAGCCCACACCAGGCGTCACTGGGTTCCCCCAGATCACGCTTCTGTAAAGAGAATCTGTTACCTGTGGTAATGTGATAACCATTCATAGTCTCTATTCAGTCCCAGCTTGACAGAGTCAAATTTGCATATGAATTCCAATGCTCGTCTCACCATCTCTTCCAAAGTTTCCCCCTCCCCCTGTAACATCGTCATCACCAATTTATTCATTGCTGGGCTCTGCTTTCTCGTCGCCATCTTAGGGGGGGGCACCAACTAAGTTCTGAAACTCGGTGCAGTGGAAGAAATATGCGCCTTTTTATCTTCAACTCCCACCAATCCTTTGCATACACTTGAAAATCAAAAGGGATTCACTTACTTACAGGTTTTCACCTTAAATCTGCTTATTGCCGTTCTCCATGGCCCGACAGCACATGAAGTGCTGTGCAAGTTTGCCAGCCTCCGTTGGAGCAAGTGGGCAATTTACCCCCTGCATTACTTCCAGGGGGTTCTTCCTGCGGCGCCCCGGACCCTGGGTCCCTCGCTGGGAGTCCTGGGGGTTAACCCTCGCGGGTCAACCGCCCGGTCAGGCTGCTCAGATGGTTCCCCCCAGACCTGCGGACAGGAGTGTCCGACATGGCCGGGAAAACGAAACCGAATCCCGCATCAGGACATGGTGAGTTGGGGCAGCTACCAAGCCCTGTGGCTTCTGGTGGGACCCACTGGTACTGACTAGAAATGGGCACGAACAGCAATACGAACTAAAAAAAAAACCCCATGAACAGCCCAATCTGCTGTGTTTGTCAAGCCAGACAGTCTGGCACCTGCAATCAATTTCCTTGGCAACTCAGGCAGGGATCTCTGAACTCTGTCTGAACTCCTGCTGTTGCCCTGGAAACTGCAATCTAAGCCCAATTTAGCTTGATAGGCAATTCTTCCTTCCAAGTGTGGACTGGAGCTCCAAATTTGTAACAAGAGGAAAAAAACGGGGTTGGGGGAGCTCCCAGCTCTGGCTTTCAGGGAAAGACAGCTGCTGTTAGAGAGACAGGGTGAGTGCATTGGAGCTTGAATTTTCTTTTTGTGTGGTGGGATAGGGACCTACCCCTTCAGAGGACCAATCTATTATTTATTATTGGTAACATTCCTGCTGCCTGCTCAGGTAGGGTTACTGGGAGTGGTGCAGTAGGGACAGCGCTGGATCTAGGGTTGACCACACCCGGCGCGTGCATGCGTGCTCCCCATGCTGTGTGATGACGTCACTTCGGTGATGACATCATGTGGGCATAGGACGGCAGAGGCAGCGTGTGGGGCTGGGAAGCTGCCCATCCCATTCACTTCCCCGCAGGTGAATGGCGCGGGGTGGTCTTGCAGCCCCCGTGCTGCTTTTGTCAGCCTCGCAGGACAGGGGGTGGCCAACTTGCCATGCACCCCCTGTCCTGTGGCTGCCCACACCATTTGCCTGTCCTGCAGGAGAGGGGGCAGCCAGCCGCACCCTGTCTTGCAGGATAGGCGCATGTCACAGACGGCCTCGCGGTGCCCTGCACTGCCTTTCGCCTGCCCCATGGGACAGGGGGCAGCTGACTTGCTATGCACCCCCTGCCCTGCAGGGCAGGCAAAAGGCAGCATGGCCACCCAGGTGGCTGCCCCCTGTCCTGCGGGGCAGGTGAAAAACATGGGCGGCCTCGCAGCCCCCTGTGCTGCCTTTTGCCTGCCCTGCAGGACAGGGGTGCTTGGCAAGCCAGCTGCCCCCTGTCACGTGGGGCAGGCAAAAGGTACCACGAGGGGCTGCGAGGCTGCCCGCACTGCTGTCTGCACCCTCTGGCAGCTGGCAGCTGCTCCTGGTGCCCCCTTGTGGTGCTGGGAGCAGACTACCCCCCTGCCCCCCCTCAATCTGGCCCTGAGTAGGGATCTTGATGGCTGGAGGAGAGACTGCTGGCCCGCATGGAAAACAAACAATTAACGTGTTCGTGACAGGATCATGTTTGTCAGTGTTCGTTGTTCATTGTTCAAGGATGACAATGAACACCATGTTCAGTTTTTTCTGTTCATGGAGTCTAGTACTGACTCCCTACTTACACAGCTCTTCTGAAGCCTGCACTCATACGCTTCCACTGCTTGCTGGTGATTCCTTTGTCACCTCTGCTTCCTAGTGTGTATGCTGCCTAGGATTGTTGGACAGGGACACTGGGGTGGTGCACAAAGCATCAGCATCCTTTCTGGCTGCGGAAATTGCATTCCTATTTGCACTCACCACTCAGTCCCATTGAGAACAGGGTGTGCAGGCAGTGTGGGCAACTTTGACTGCATGTGGTAGGACAGGTGGAAAGTGAGCAATGGAAGAATGCTCAAGCAGGTGGGAGAACATGGGTGGGATCACAAGAAGGGGAGGATAATAATGGGCATAGCCCTCAGTATTCTCTGCTCAGGGCTCCCCAAAGCCTGTAACTAGCCCTGCTGTGCAATTTTCCTTTGCTTTGGTTGCCACCATCTCTGGATATTCCCCCTCTTGCTGGGGACTCCCTCTGATCCTTTCACAACTCTGTAGAATCACAGTAATCTGAGAAGTGAGGCAGGAATTCAGGCACTGTGCCTTAACATTTTTTTTAAAAAAAAGCTTTATTACTATAAATTACGACTGTAAAGTAACACCAGTACATAACTAGGATGCAGTCCAAATAAATAAAAGATACTGGCAAATGTTACTAATTAGATGAGACTTAAAGATTCTGGTAAGCTGCTCCTCCCTCCTTGGGGTACATCCAGATAGGTGTGGACATGAAAAGGATACTGGCAATTCTATACTTCCATCCATGGTCAGACACATGTAGGATCACATAAACACACAAATGTTCACACTCATGAACCCAAATGGAGAGCTCCTTCTCAAGTCTCCTGTATGTGCGTCAGTGACTGAAGAGATCATACTGGAATGTAACGAGAGGTCTGTCTTCATGTTCTACATTGGTCTGGGCGATATTGGACTTCTATCTATCATCTGCTTGATTGTGGCTTTCCAAGCCAGGAAGTTGCCTGACAGTTTTAATGAAGCAAAGTCCATCACCTTCAGCATGCTGATCTTTTGCAGTGTTTCGTTATCTTTTGTTCCAACCTACCTGAGCATCAAAGGGAAATCCATGGTAGCTGTGGAGGTCTTTTCTATCTTGGTGTCCAGTGCTGGGTTACTCAGCTGTATCTTTTTCCCAAAATGTTATATTATTGTATTGAGACCAGAACTGAACAGGAGAGAAGTACTAATAAGAAGCAAAAAATAGGAGTAGCTGTAATTCACAATATCTGTCTTTTTCCTTTTTGTAAGTGATACCTTTATGGCTGGAGAACCTCCCTGATATGTATACCTGAAAGTTTATAACTGGGAGGCTGAGAACAGCACTTCTTGGGCAACGTTAACTTCAGTTCCTCATGAATGTAACTTTGAACTGTGACACAGTTATTGGTAGAAACTAGCATGTTAAATGTGAAGAGAGTGTTAAGTGTCCATGACTTGTTGATTCTTAAATCTGGAGACTAGGGCCATGAATGAAGGCAGATCTTTATATGAATATGAATATGCCTGAGGCTTACCAAAAAAACCCTCAAATTAAAAATTGAGGGGGTTGAAAAAAATAAAAATATGAAAGGATCTTCTGTAACTCTAATAAGATGCCCACAGTTGCTGTTGCCAGGCAAACAATCCAATTTAGCTGATATTTCAGGATTGGTTTTTGTCAGTAAAAGGCATGGGTGGGTTGGAGCCCTGTCCAGATTTGTTTGGGCCTTTGAGAGAGGATTCATTGGGGCCAGACCCACAAACAGCCAATGAATGACTTGATACTACATGACTTGCATGACTCACCAAGGCCTGGCTGCCTGTATAGGTCAACAGCAGCCTCTCCCCCTCCCCCCTACAAAAGCTCATGTAGTAGAATCATTATAGACTTTCAGAGTAAGATCTGGAAGACCCAGCTTGGAATTACCACTCTGCTATGAAATCTCACTTGATTACTTTGATCCAGTCAAAGTACACACTCTGCCCAGTGTTGTTCAGAGGACAATATGTAGGCAATATACATAATGTAAGCTGCTTTGTGTCTCTATTGTGGAGAAGGGTAATATATAAATGAATTAATAAATACAGATGAAAATTGGGGGGGGGGGACAAATGGTAAGTTGTTCAGTGGATTCAAAGATGAGAAGGATGTAGGGAAAGTGAGTGTACAGAGGCTGCCAGGAAGTGGGAAAGAATTGATAGTGTGGGGCAGGAGAAGCAGAGAACACTGACGAACTTTGCAAGTCATTGCAGGTTCCCATCATTCAACTGGGCCATATTGGGGGACAGGCTGCTTGGGAGGAGAGGGGAAGGTGTAGACCGGGTGGGGGGAGGGCAGGAAAAGTTCAGTGGAAAGGAGAGAAGGAAACAGGCAAAGGGGAAGAGTAAGTGCTGAGTAAGCACTCTCTCTGAGTTGGCAGAGATGCTCTTGAACTTGATGCTGGTGACACCTAGACTGGGTGACTTCAACATTCATGCCAAATGCTCCACATGGGAACCTGCCCAGAATTCCTTCAACACCTTCAGCCTGTCTCAAATATTGACAGTCAGGGCATTCTTTCTGGGGAAAGTGGTGGTGGAACTCTCAAGAGGGAAATGAGGGAGAAACACATGGGCCCCCTTACAAAACAACCATTTCCTCCACGGAAACTCACCTCTGTCTGGAGCAGGGGTGGCCAAATGGTGGCTCATGAGCTGCATGCTGCTCTTCAAGTCCTTATTTGGTGGCTCCCAGAGGCATGCACGTTCACTTCTCCCCCAGGCTCCTTTAAGGGTCAGAGCAGACCAGCCACTCTCCCGATCTATGCACCCAGAGTGCCTCCCCTTTCTTTCACAATGACGGAGCAAGGAAGGGGCGGGCCAGGGCCGAGAACAGCCCACCCTCCCTCGCCAGGCCAGGTGTTCTTCTTCAGGCACCGAGATTTGCCAGCCCAGCACTTGCAGTGAGTGCCCGGAAAGGGCTCTTGAGGGGAAGGGGAAAGAGAGGAGCAAAGAAGCGACGAGGAAGCACCAAGGCAGAGGTGGGCCAGAACTTCCTGCTTGCCAGCTTACTCCTGAGTAGTCAAGTACACAGCTGGTGAGCACCACTCATGGCATGAAGCACAACCTTTGCTGGGGTGCTTTTGCATGGGTGGAAGACCCATTTGTTGCGCGGAGGACTGGCTCACCCATAAGTGTGTGCAGGACAGCTGGGATGGAGGGGCAGGGAGTGCATTTGCTTCAGAGGTCATGTGCTTGCATTAAGATTGTGTGGCTCCGCTTTTGTGATCCTTCCTTCCTTCCTTCCTTCCTTCCTTCCTTCCTTTTTACTTCTTTCCATCTTTCCCAGCTTTCCTTCCTCTTTTCTTCTTTCCATACCTTCTTTCTTTCTTTCTTTCCTTCCTTCTTTCCATGTCCTCCTTCCTTCTTCTTTACTTCTTTCCATATCTTTTCATCCCTTTCCAAATCTTTCTTTCCCTTCCTTCCATTCTCTTTACTTCTTTTCATACCTTTCCATATCTTTCCATGTCTTCCTTCCTTTCATGTTTTTCTTTCCTTCTTTCCCTTCCTTTTTCCCTTCCTCTTCTTTCTATATTTTCCTTCCTTTCTTCCTTGTCTGTCTTTCTTTCCTTTTTCCTTCCTTCCTTCTTTCCATGCCTTCCTTCCTTGTCTTTCTTTCCTTTTTTCATCCTTCCTTTTTTCCATATCTTCTTTCTTTTTTCTTTTTCCTTCCTTCTTTCCATGTCTTTCTTTCTGTCTTTTTCTTCTTTTCTGTCTTTCCATGTATTTCCCTTCCTCCCTTTCTTTTTTCCTTCCTTTTTCTTTCCATGTATTTCCTATTTTCAATAAAACATTGGGGTTGCCAAGTCCAACTCAAAAAATACCTGGGGTCTTTGGGGGTGGAGCCAGAATACTTTGGAAGTGGTGCCTTCAAAGGATGAAATAACTTGTTGTGATGTCACTTCCAGGTCAAAGGTCAGGTGGTAGTACTTCCCAAGCTCCGCCCCTGTACAGACAGTTCATGACCAGAGAGTACATAGTGAATCAGCTGTGTCATAACTGAATTCAGAGAAGCAGTTGGAATAAGGAACATTTCATTCAGAGGCCTAGTTCATAATGACTAATTTATAATATCAAGAAATCTTATCTATAGATCTCAGTTGGTCTGTCCAAAGATCTTCCTTTCTGACTGGATTCTGTGAGCCACTTTTAAACATTGTGATAGAAAGGATGGATATTTAAAATAAATAAAAACACAGGCCACAAAAAGAGATTCAGGAGGAGTTAGTTTCCTTGAGTGAGATTTCAGTGTAAACGCTGTGAGCAGCCTGTGCTATAATATGCGCTTATGGTTAGCAAAATCACAAGGCCTCTCACTAACGTTCTTGAAGCCACAGTAGAAAGCTGCCTGACTGCACAAAATGTTGCTGTCTCCTGAATGAGCGATTGGAATGTGCAAAGAATGCCAATGGAATGCAGATTGATTGGGGGCAGTGGGCTCTTACCCTCTCTGCCTCTGGACATGCAACCTTCCTGACAATAAAGATGTTTGAGGAATTTCCCTTAACAAACCCTTCAGACATTCCATCTTCCCTTCCCCATTCATCAGAACTCTGACTAAAAGCCCATCCAGCAACCAAGGGCCATCAATCATCTCTGATAAGTTTAACTTCTTTCTGGGAAAATGCAATCTAAATTTTAAGTTCATCATCTAGCCCCAGAGAAACTTAATCAAAACTCTAGCTTCATTGTCTGGCACCAGGAACAAAAATCTACAGTTATGGTGTGACAATCAGGCAGCAGTTTGAGACATTAACCTGCAAACTTCAAGCTCTGAGTGGGTTATGCACCTGTTGCGTAGATTTGTACTGGTGTGCCAGGCCTATTGCTGGTGGCAATAAGAGCACTGCACATGCCTCAAATTTACTTCTAGGAAGTGGGGATCTGTAGCCTGGCTCCCAACACAAAATGTTGTCTGGACCCATTCCTGGAAGAACTGTGGTCCCTTGGTAACTGTCCACAATGCAAGGAGAATTCCATTCTGGCCTTTTCTACACTGGACTCTTCCAATAGTTCTGGCCCCATCCAGCTTTCATTTACACACATCGTCAGTTCAGTCTTTGAATTGCTTCCCATATTTTTTTGAGTTCTGTATGTTGAAAGGCTATATTGCCTGCAGAAATGGATTTTACTCGGGTTGTCTGTGGCTTTTCTCCCTACATACATATCCTAATCAATATGCGGATGACACCCAATTATATCTGCTCTTCAATGATTGACCAGACACTTTGGCAGATACCCTGGCCAAGGCTTTGGAGGCTGTGACTGTGTGGTTGATGGTTGATACAGAGTTGACTGAAATTGACCCCTGTGGAGGTGCTGTATCTGGATCTGGATCGTGGGTTCTTTGTTCAGCCAATCAACATCATTCAGCCAATCAACCAAGTTCAGCCAATCAACCAAGTTCAGCCAATCAATCAATCAATCAATCAATCAATCAATCAATCAATCAATCAATCAAT
Organism: Eublepharis macularius; assembly: GCF_028583425.1. Classification (NCBI taxonomy): domain Eukaryota; kingdom Metazoa; phylum Chordata; class Lepidosauria; order Squamata; family Eublepharidae; genus Eublepharis; species Eublepharis macularius. The sequence goes on from NC_072801.1 coordinate 72,970,398, forward strand.
CAATCAATCAATCAATCAATCAATCAATCAATCAATCAATCAATCAATCAATCAATCAATCAATCAATCAATCAATCAATCAATCAATCAATCAATCAATCAATCAATCAATCAATCAATCAATCAATCAATCAATCAACTCAACCATCTTTGTTCAGACAAGGACTCCTCGGGGGCATGGCGTTGCAGTGGAGAGGAATGGACGCATGTTGAGAACGCTCCGACCCTCCCGATCCCAAAGCCTCACCAACACACACTACGAGGGGAAATAAATCAAAGAAAATAATGCTTACAAACCCCATTAAGAAAAAGAAAAGCAACTTGAAAACGGTGAAAAACCTACAAACATTTTTCGCGGCTTCAGGAGAGCCGACGGGGAAGGAACGCGGCAACACGGAGAAAAATAAAATGGCGGAACTCACCGCAAAAGAAGACGCGGCGGAGGTAGGCCAACCAGAAAACTATTTGGATCCCCAACTAACACAATTAAAACAAGATATTATAGAGCAAATGGCCAAACTAATAAACCCAATTACAACACAACTCGCAGACATAAAACGCGATCTACAATCGGTTAATCATAAAGCTGATAAAGCTATGGAAGTGAGTGCAAAGGCACAACAGGACATTAACGACATGCAAAAAACAATCATAGAACAACAAGACAGACTAATGAAACTCGAATTAAATGCCAGGCAAAATCAGATTAAAATAAGGGGGATAGATGAACTACTCACGTACAATACAGATCTCACAAGCTTCATTGCCAACGGGCTAGCTAAGCAATTAAAGCTGGAAGAAGGAGTCTACCCCTATATCACAAAAACTTATCGTGTGGGACCTTATCACCAGAATAAAAATAAAGATCGCCCGAGAGATATAATTATCGAGATACCAGATCAAAGGACAAGAAGGAAGATAATGGAAGAAGCCAGAGCAAGAGGATCGTTCAAATGTGAAGGCAAACAGATATATATTTTTGCTGATCTTCCAAAGGAAGTGCTTGCCAAAAGAAGAGAACTTAAACCAATCTCTGAGACTCTGCAAAGAGAGAATAGAAGATATAAATGGCTGGACCAATGCAAACTTATGGTCTTTCACCAAGGCAAAAAGTATATAGCAATGGATGTCGACACGGGACTAGAGCTTTTGAACGCAGTCGGGCTTGAAACACCAATGGAGACGAACAAGCAAAACCAAAAAAGAAAATCTTCTGATCTACTATCTCCACAGAAAGGGAGTAAGATCCCCATCAGAGACACTTAATTTTCCCTATCGTTGCTCCTCAACGAATAGGTAAAATGTTCATCAGTATGGTAGTTTGATAGTATATGAAGTAGTGTATTTGTAAATAGAGGTAAAAACTCAGAGGTTTTTTGGGGGGAGGGGGGTTCTCAACATAGCTCACACAGATTTATTTAGCTCTCATAAGTGGACGAGGAGGGAGGTTGATTTCCACAACCGGTGAGTGAAGTTAACTCATCAGTTTGAGAGAGCTAAACTTGAATAAATCTTAACAGGAAAACGGAATATTGGCTTTATAAACAACAAAGTGTTATTTTTAATTCATTATAGTATAAAGGGGTTCTAGGGAGGGAGGGAGGAAGGAAAGGGGGAAAGGGGAGGATGTGGGATTAGTTAATTAGCTGCATATATTAACCAGATTTATATAGTTAATAATCTTAGCAATAAAAAATAATAATAATAAAAAATAATAAACAAATAAAAATAAAATATTAACAAAAAAGAGAGAAAATAATAAAAATAATAAAAAATATAGTTCATTGCTTTAGTTTACTGACATAGGAGGGGAGGGAGGAGTGTGAAGAAAAGGGAGGGGGGTTGGGGTGACTATAGGGTGGTGGAGGGGAAAAGGACAAATATATAACAGGTTAAAGATTGCAACAACGATAGAAAACCAAGAAGGAAAGAAGATAGCAGCAGGAAAGGTTATAAAAGGAGGAAAGAATAATAGTAAAAAGGTGTATATATTGGAATTGAACTAGACTAGGAGCTGGTGGGATATACTTGGTTTAACTGGTTTGAATTTTAAAATCTGAAAAGTTTATGTTATAAAGAGAAAGAAAAGAACTGAATTTATAATGCCTATATATCGATTTGAAGGGTGTGGTCTAAATATAGCATCTTGAAACAGCATATTAGGAAAATATTGTGATACCAGTAACATCTATTTAATAACTACATTACAATACTTTATTAAGTAACCACAAGTTGTGCTACAATATTAAAATTGATTGATCTTTTAAGTCCAACTCAGTTAGCCTTTATACTGTCTAAAGAGAAAAGAAAGAGAAGAGGGTATACAAAAAAAGAAAAGAAAAAGAAAGAAAGAAGACCTAGATATTGTATTGTCTTTTGTTTTTCTTGTAGTGGGCCAATCAAAAAAACCGGTATCATAGTGAACATTGCATATAATTGGGAAAATTCAAATTACAGTGCAACTCAGATTGCTAAAAAAAAAAAAAAGAGGGAGAAAATAAGATAAAATAAAAAAATAAATAAAATAAAGCCAAATTGGAAGCCCCAGTGTGATATATCAATAATAATAATAAATTAAGAGTTAGTCATAAATAAATATTGCAATCCAAAACAGAAATGTGTTCTAAAATTAAAGTTTTAACTTTCAATGTCAGAGGTTTGGGAAACCCAATTAAAAGAAGGAGAGTGATCTTGAATTTAGCCCATACTAAAGCGCAAATTATTTTTCTGCAGGAGACCCACTTGCGGCATAACAATACTGATTCATTGAAAGCTAGGTGGCTACAAGCACAATACCATGCAACTGGTAATTCCAAATCAAGGGGAGTAGCCATCCTTATAGCAAAAAATATACAATTCCAACAAACAAAAACTCTCAAAGACAAAAAAGGTAGATACATCTTCGTTAAAGGGAAAATAGGGGAACACAAACTTACTCTAGCCTCGTTATATGCTCCTAATACAAATCAATTAGATTTTATAGAAGAAATATTGCAGAAATTAACTAAATTCCAGGAAGGAGACCTGATAATTGGAGGAGACTTAAACTATATAATAAAACATCAATTAGACAAATCGAACTTCAATAAGCCTCACCCAAAGAATATACATAAAACAACAAAACTAGCAGCTATTCTAAAAAAATATCACTTAATAGACACATGGAGGTACTACCACGAAGGAGAAAAGGACTTCACATATTTTTCACAAAGACACAACACGTATACAAGAATCGACTACATATTAAACTCCAATACCACTATAGATAAAGTGGAGGAAATTGAAATAGGAAGTAATACAATCTCAGACCATGCATGGGTAACAATGACATTTAATCTAGGTGATAAAACACAGAACAGCAAACAATGGTGCCTACCAAAGCACTTATTATTTAATCAATACGCATCTAAAGAAATTGGGAAAATAATAGAAACAGCTATCGCAGAAAACATATCCAAAGAAATTGGATCAGACTTTAACCTTAAAATAAGTTCTAATTTCTTATTTGTTGTATATACAGTAAGGTTCACCCAGGTCTTCCTGGCTGCCCATTTCCCTTGGTTGGGGTCACTCCTCATTCACACCAATGGCTCCCTACTCACCAGGTACCAGTTCACCTGCAGCATTAGAACTAACCTGGCTGCTCTTGGTCCCCACCTTGGGATTTTAGGTCACATTCCTTCACAATAGGGCCACTCCCAACTGTGTCAAACCTTTGTCTGTCCATTGACAAAACCTACATTATCTTCCACCGACAAAACCTACATTCACGATTCACTAGCAGAGAACCTTGTCTTCTCTGCTTACTCTCTAATTAATGCTGTGCAAGTCAAAGAAATCTAGATTTCCTGGCAGAGCATTGTGCATTAGGCCGGATTATATGCAGCATCTACCAGCTGAGGATATTATCTGGGACTACACGGGTCACTGACACTACCTGGATCAGCAGTTTTTTGGAACGTTCTTCAGACATCCAACTGGACTGCTCCCCCTCCCCAAATCCTTTGTGATCCAGCTGGGTGAAAACGACCTCAGAAACCAGATGAGGTGGACCACTCACAGGCAGCAGAAGAGGACCTAGGGAGCTTGTTAGGCTGCTTCCCCACAATGCTGACCTTCTGGTCTGATCTGCTGGAAAGGCATTCCTAGTGTAGTGTCCTCTGCCTAGCCAAGATCAATAGAGCCAGCCCAGGAGAAAGGTTTATATTGCCTTAGGATTCTTCATGGTGTCATGAGTTGGCCTATTGATTTTGCATTTGGATGTAACTTTTTAATAGGATAGATGGAGTCCATCTGTGACTGTGACTGTGGAAGGGGCACTTCGCTAGATAGGATTTCGTATGAGGTTTGGGTTTGGTTGCATCTATAAGAGATTTGGCAGTTTCTAGGCTGGATTACTAGATGCCACTTGGTGGCAGTAGAAGCATTGGACTAGATCAATTTGGGAGGGAACAGGGATCTCTGGATGAAGGTTGGTGGGGACATGCCCATTTTTGGAGGATTGTAAGGACACTTTTACTCCGAGGTGGCAGAGGGAACCATGCAGTTGCATATACCATATGAGGGCCCACATCCTTCCATCACATGACATTCCCCAGCAGGCAGGCTGTGAGATGGGTTTTCTTGGTTGCCAGCAGGTGGGTTGTCCAATAATTGAATATTTTGTTCTATGCTGCACCAGGGCCCTGACACCTGTAATCTGTAAAATTCTGGCCAATTATTACATCCTACATGGTATTTGCATGTCTGTTCCTTCTGCCTCTCCTTCCCCCTGGCTACTTTGCTGCTGGGTTGGCAATAATTATTTCCCTCTGGAATTGCCCAACTATCAGTAATTTGATCTGTAATTCAAAACTCTCTTGGCATTCAGAAGGTTGTAGAAACTGGTCAGCAAGGAAATAGTTATAAAGTAATTGAGCCAGCTTGGGAGAAGGAACTCCCTAAATATCCATTTAATCCCTCACATTTTGAGCTTTTAAATCAGACATGTTATCAGAAGATTTTTGCTCTGACCTGGCACACAATTTGTTTTGCTGAGGCTTTCAACATGACAAATCAATTTCCTTTTAGAAGGCAGATGAAGTCTGTATGAGGCAGTAAACAGGCACATGAAAGAAATGATTTGCTGGTAGGATGATGAAACTAGTAATGTTGCTGCTGCTTCTACATCCAGTCTCATCCAAAGCAGATGCCGCCAACTGTCTCATGAATGATCCTCTCCCTGTTCGACATGAGTGGTACCAGCCAGGAGATCTCTTCATAGGTGAAATTGTTACTCAGATGATGTACCATGTGCATGAAATATATTTCAATCGATATCCAGCAGAGGAGTTGTATAAAGATGCATTGTAAGTAATTGCTGTTTCTCTTGTGAACTTGGCATGACTCTGCAACTTGACTTTGGTTTATACTAGCAAAAGTGTTCTCAAAGAAAGAAGCTGGATTCTTGTCCCTTCCCAGTGCTCCTCTTTATCAACCACATTAGAAATCTTATGTATTCATCCCTGTTTGCAGTACATCTCTCTTGTCTTCATCTAATAAAACAGCAGGATAATATTTGAGTGGCACCTTAGAAAGCAACAAGATTTTCAGGGTGTACACTTTTGAGAATAGGACACAAGTAAGAGCTGGGTAGGATATAATGTCTCAGGTATCTGCATTAGTACTCATGTCTGAAGAAGGGAGCGATGAGTTTCCAAAGCTTACACTCTGAAAATCTTATTGGTCTTTATGATGCTACTCGACTATAATCCTACTGTTCTACTGAAGATTATAATGACTGTTCACCTACAATCTTTATCCTCTAAGAAGAACTCTTCCCGCTCTGGAGGGTATGAAAGAGGAATAACATTCCCACCAACCTTTTATAGACAGAGACATTCTTATAGATTTAAATATGATATGAATATGTCTCCCTACATGTCCCTATATTTGACCCTATCCAGTGTAGCCTTTTTTCAATTATTCTGCAACAGCCTAGTCATTGCCCAGATGGATGACTTTTCTTTAGGCTCATACTCAAGAAGAAAATCTTAGGAATTATATCACACATGTGGTGTTGAGTGCTCTCAAGTCATAAATCATGTAAAAAAGATTTCTCAAGAAGTTCAAATAGTGAAATGCTTGGCCCATCCCTAACACAAGTTGTATGTCAAGATCATATTTTCCATATCTTGTTTTACAGTATGGCAACAAAGTTCTACCAGCATGTCCTGGCCTTGGTTTTTGCTGTAAATGAAATCAACAAAAATCTCCAAATCTTGCCCAACTTCACTCTCGGGTTCCACATCTACGACAGCTACAATGATATGAGGATGACCTATCGCACCACTTTTGATCTGCTCTTTAAATTGCATCGATATATTCCTAACTATGAATGTGAAGAACCCAAAAACCTAACAGCAGTCATTGGCAGTCTGACCTCTGATACCTCATTCAGCATAGCAGACATCCTAAGTCCTTACAAGATGCCACAGGTAAAATCTGTGATTAGGTTAGGAGATTGACCAAATGTAATCTTTATTTTCTTGGAGGTATTCTGGGGCTAAGAAAAATGAAAAGATGTGAATGTTTAAAGGGAACCAACCTACAGAAAGTTCATTCATAAAAGTGAGATGAATAACAAGCAACAGACTGTGAGGATGGATTGGTGCACTGCTAACCTTTGTTGCAGAAAGTCCCAGATAACAGGATCACATGGTAGATGTTGTGAAAGTGCTGAGCCAGAATGCTAGGAGAGCCACTGCCAATCAGGGAAGACAGTTCTGACCAGTGGTCTCAAGCAGTACAAGACAGCTCCATTTGTTCATGTGATACTATGAGATGATTTTAGCACATAGTTCTCCCAGAAATTTCTCTATCATCTTACAATTTCAGATAAATCAACCATAAATAACTTTGGTTTTAAATTCTGCCAGATCTACAGCTTCCATCAAAACTATTAAGATAATAATTAGTCACTTGCTCTGAATCAGTTTTAATTTATATATACAATTATTTTTAGATTACATGTGGTTCATTTGCCACAGAGCAGAGAGAAGTAAAACAGTCCCCTTTCTTTTACCGTTTGGGCCCAAATGAAGAATATCTGAATAAGGGGATCATTCGTTTGCTTCTCCATTTCCAATGGAAGTGGGTTGGGCTTTTAGCTGTGGACGATGACAGTGGGGGACACTTCATAAAGGTCCTGGAGCCGCTTCTTTCCCAAAATGGAATCTGCTTGGCTTTGATACAGAAAATTCCAAGCAAAAACAGCTGGAATGACTTGGATTATGCCACTGATATATTTTTAACTACATATTTACCTTTTAGAGACAGCAAAGCCAATACTTTTATCTTGTATGGAGATTCTAGGACACTTATAGCAATCACTCTTGTATTCCTAGGCAATCCCAGCTATATGGAAAATGTATCTTTGAGAAAAGTATGGATTATGACACCCCAAAATGATTTTATGCTATCCAGCCTTCAGAGGGACTGGGATTTCCAGTTCTTCCATGGGACTATTTTCTTCACCCTTCCCTCAAATGAGCCTCAAGCCTTTCAGAACTTTCTTCAAGACAAAAAACCATACAAGGAACAAGAAAATGGCTTTCTCAAAGATTTTTGGGAGCAAGCATTTGACTGTTTCTATCCAAATCCCCAGGAACCAACGAAGGATAATGAATCTTGTACCGGGGAGGAGAGGTTGGAGAGTCTTCCTGGGGCTCTCTTTGAAATGCATATGAATGGTCACAGCTACAGCATCTACAATGCGGTCTATGCTGTAGCACAAGCCATCCACCTCCTGTACTCATCCAGATGCAATCACAGAGCAATGAATTTTGGTCAAGGAATAGATCATCAAGGTCTCCAGCCCTGGCAGGTATTGTCTACCTAATATGTCTTTGTTCCCATGATTATGGTTATATAAGATCGGCCAATATTCAACCTTTCCCAACTGTTCCAATGATATACACATTATTTAATGACAACCTTTCGACATTCTTACTTCTTGTGAAAAATGGAGCATGAAAAGAAAGATACACTCTATACTTTCAATACTCTTCTAATGAAATATGAGTATTAACAGACCGGGTATACTGGAAATAAAATGAAAGTGTAGCACTGTTAGTCTCAGCATTAAGATTCTGGTGCACTGGTTGTTGTGGATTTTCCAGGCTGTATTGCCATGGTCTTGACATTGCAGTTCCTGACATTTTGCCAGCAGCTGTGACTGGCATCTTCAGAGGTGTAGCATCTCTGAAGATGCCAGTCACAGCTGCTGGCAAAATGTCAGGAACTACAATGTCAAGACCACAGCAATACAACCTGGAAAATCCACAACAACCATTGTTCTCCGGCCGTGAAAGCCTTTGACAATATATTCTGATGCACTATTTCCTTTTTTCACCTTTCAACTAGGTCCACACTTTTCTACAAAGCATTGCATTTAATAACTCAGCTGGAGAAAGAGTGTCGTTTAATGACAAACGGGAAACAGGAGGTGGATTTGATATAATGAATCTGGTCACATTCCCAAATGGTTCCTTCCATAGGATAAAAATTGGAATGGTGAAACCCAATGCTCCTGAAGGACAAGAGTTCGTTATTCATGAGAATATGATTGTGTGGCAAACAACTTTCAATCAGGTATCTACTTAATTTTTCCTGTAGGCTACCGTATTCTTCAGATCACTATCATAGGGATTTGGGGGGAGGAGGGTTGCCTATGTGGGCCTTTTTATTGCCACATCATACTCAATGGCCAAGACAGGCTGCTGTCTGCATTCAAATCATTTCTTGATATATATCTTTTGATATTTTAAAGATGTAAGTCTTTAAAATATCTTTATTCTTTATAACATTTGAAAACAATAATGTATTTTCCATTTATTTGAGATACAGAAAAATATCTTTCATGATTCTCTAATACTTTCTGCCCCACCCAAGCCCCCAGTTCATTGTCATATATCCCTGCTGGGTCAGGACGACTCTATTTTAACCCTCCAACTATCTCCATTAGGCAGGCTGTGGAATAGGGCTGATAGTGGCACATGGTGAGGATTGGCGGTTTGTGGTGGAACCCACCTCTGCTGACTCCCCACTCACACATCTCCTCTGATGCCTGCACTCATACTCTTCCACTGATTACTTCTGAATGCTTTGTCACTTCTGTTCCCCAGTGCATATTCTGCCTAGGACTGTTGGATAAGGGCATGTAGGTGGTGCACAAGTAGTAATAAAATGATAGTAAAAATATGTGCCATATTTTGGGAAGGATAAACTGATTGAAGCAAGCACACTGGTCAATTTTGCTCATTTGTTTCTTCACATCTCAGCAAGTGCACAATAATGCCTCATGTCTAACATCCATTTTTTCAATAGGTGGCACCTCTCTCTGTGTGCAATGACTACTGCAACCCTGGCAATCACAAGAAAAAGAAAGAAGGGAAGAAATTTTGTTGCTACAATTGCGCTCCTTGCCCAGCAGGGAAGATTTCAAGCCAAAAGGGTAGGTGATGTTATTCAGGGTTAATCAGATAGTTTGCTTTTTAAATTTTGATGCAGAGAAGCATCAGTAGGGTTACTTCCACCCATCTCTCTCAGTGAAATGAATCCATCAGGCAGGCCGAAGAATTGTTAGATTGAAAGCTTTGTAAGAAGTTGGTTGGAAAAGGATCGTTTCAGGTGGGTAGTTATGTTGACTTGCAGTCAAAGATCACGATGTAGATCCAATAACACTTTAAAAGACCAACTAGATTTCCCAGAAATGAGATTTCAATAGTTAATGCTCTCTTTCTCTTATGAATGGAGCTTTGACTCTCAAAAGCTCATATTTGAAAACCTAGTTGGTCTTTACGGTGGAGAAGGATTTTATTAATCCATCACATTCAAGAAGGCTTGGGGGCAGAAAGCAACCATGCTTATGAGCAATTTTTCCAGATGGGGGAACATTCAATTATCCAAATACTGATCAAACCCTCTGGGTACAATAAACACACTGTAGTTCATTTCTTTTTCTGGATGGTCCTTTCTTTTAAGGCACTTTTAACTAATCCATGATCAGTAAACTCATATGACTGCAGCTGACATTCTGAACCTTACCTGTCAAAAATGAGATTGCATTCTTGACAGACAAAAGTGATTATACCTGCAAAATGTTTACTTAGCAAGGCCCAGCGAGCGTTTGAACTATCAATATCAGGACCATCCAAGGTTTCCTCAAAACCTGGAACAAATTCAATAACGGCAGAAATGTTCTCAATCTGCACAGTGTGATAGAGTGGTCACAAACCAAGGCTCCATTGTGTCTTTGATCCCGCTTCTAACATGGTTTCCTCTACTTGCATACCTACTGAATGCTGAAGTCTTCATAGCTTCATGTTATGAGCAAAAAAGGCAGTGAGGTAGTGGGCTTTCAAACAAAGGAGATTGCCTGGGGTAATTTTCATTCGTGTGTTAGCTCTGAGTAAGGGTGACAAGAAGAGAGAAGGAAGGATGGTGAAGTGTTCCTCTTGCTCACATTCAGGTTGAGATGATCAGCTTGGGTGCTCCTTCAAGATAAGTATTAGAAGCCAATGTCACACTTTATTAACATGAAGATCAAATAGCTAAAATAACTATAAAAATAACAGCAAAAAACTGTCAGAGTAACAATAATCATGGTAATAAATTGTGCAAGATAATAAAATGTGTTGGAATATAACCACAGCACGCACCAGCAGTAGAAATTAAAGATGAAGAAGGTTTTCCACACTGCAATCAAAATATGGTCACAAAATAGTATCAAATAGTATCTCCTGTCACTGACACATCTATCTGTTTTCCAGACATGGACGATTGCATCAAATGCCAAAGTGATCAACATCCAACCAAGGACCAAGATGGATGCATTCCCAAGAAAATAAGCTTCCTGTCTTTTGAAGAACCTTTAGGAATTAGTTTGGCTTCCATAGCTGTTTCTTTATCTCTGATCATAAGTATAGTTTTAAGAACATTCATTAAACACAAAGACACCCCCATTGTCATAGCCAACAACCGAGACATCACCTACATCCTTCTTATTGCTCTCCTTCTCTGCTTCCTCTCTTCTTTGCTGTTCCTTGGCCAACCAACAAAGGTGACCTGTTTCCTCCGACAATCTGCTTTCAGTATCATCTTCTCAGTAGCTGTTTCTTGTGTGTTGGCCAAAACCATCACTGTGGTAGGAGCTTTCATGGCTGCCAGACCAGGGTCCAGCATGAGGAAGTGGGTCAGGAAAAGACTAACTAACTCCATTGTCCTTTTCTGCTCCCTCATTCAAGTAGGCATCTGTGTGGTATGGCTAATAACCTCACCACCATTCCCAGATTTTGACTCATTGTCGTTGACTGAAGAGATCATACTAGAATGTAACGAGGGGTCTGTCCTCATGTTCTATATTGTCCTAAGTTATATGGGACTTCTATCTATCATCTGCTTGACTGTGGCTTTCTTTGCAAGGAAGTTGCCAGACAGTTTTAACGAAGCCAAGTTCATCACCTTCAGCATGCTGATCTTTTGCAGTGTTTGGTTATCTTTTGTTCCAACCTACCTGAGCACTAAAGGGAAATCCATGGTAGCTGTGGAGGTCTTTTCTATCTTGGTGTCCAGTGCTGGGTTACTCAGTTGTATCTTTTTCCCTAAATGCTATATTATTGTATTGAGACCTGAGCTGAATAAAAAAGAAGTACTAATAAGCAGAAGAAAATAGCAACAGCTGTGATTTATAATATCCCTCTTTGCTCTTTTTGTAAGAGACGCTTATATGCTTGGAGACCTACACTGGTAATGAAGCCTAAAGATTAGTAGCAGCAGACTGAGAACAACTCTTATTGGGCAATGTTAATATAATTACATCATAAACTGACTATGGCATAGTCATTTGTGGAAACTAGCATATTGAATGTGATGAACTTCACTTATCTTATATACAAACAGTCAAGTGGCTATGACCTGTGGATTCTTAGAGATGGAGACTAGAGCCATGAATGAACAAGACAGATCTTCCTATCAATATAAAAAAGCCCCAGATTTACAGAAAAACCTGAAATTAGAAATGAGGATTAAAGAATTACAAATATGAAAGGAGCTTCTGGAAGTTTAATGAGATGCCCACAGTGGCTGTTGCTAGGCATCTATAACAGTTTAGCCACTACTTCAGGATTGGTTTCACTTAGTAAAAGGTGGGAGAAGGGTGTTGTCCCACCCAGTGATGTTTTGATCTTTGAGGGAGTATTCATTGCGGCCAGGTCCAGAAGAAACCACTGGATGATTTGATACTATGTGACTTGTATGATTCACCTAGGCCCGACTATCTACAACCATTCAACAGCAGCCTGTCCCCTCCTCCCTACAAAAGTACATGTAGTGGAACTGATAGAGTTTCAGAGTAAGATCTGGGAGACCTAGGTTTGAATTGCCACTCTGCCATGGAAGCTCACTGGATGACTTTGATCCAGTCACACACTCAGCTGAACCTACCTCCAGGGTTGATGAGAGGAGAATACGAAAGCTGCTTTCAGGCCCCATTGTTGATAAAAGCAGTATATAAATGAACGAATAAATATAGATGAAGATGAGGAGGCGATAAAATGTTATTTGTTTAGAGGGATTCACTTGCAAAATGTCAACTGAAGAAGGTGCAGAGAGTCTTTGGATTGTCAGAATCAGCATCATCCAGGGCTTCCTGAAAACTTGGAACAAATTCAGTACTGGCAGAAAAGTTCTTTATTCGCAGAGTATAACAGAGTGGTCACAAACCCAAGCTCCATTCGGCCTTTCATCCAACTTTTCATAGGTTTTCTTCCATTTGCATACCTACTGAATGCTGGAGTCTTCATAGCTTCCTTTCATCAGCCAAAAAAGGGGAAGGGGTGTGTGAATGGGCTTTATGAAAACAGAGATTGCCTTGAAGAATTATAATTTCTGGTTTAGCCCTAAGTAAGGAGGGCAAGAGAAGGGAAGGAAGGATGGTGAAGTATTTCTCCTCCTCACTATCATAGCCTGGCAGAACTCTTGCATTGTAAAGCTCAGCTTGAGTGCTTCTTGAAGGCAAATATTGGAAGCCATAGTTATACTTCATCAGCATGAAGATCAAATAGCTAATATGAATATTAAAATAATAAAATAATAACAGTAACAATAAAAATTGTAATCACTTGTTGAAGATATTAGTCTGAGTTTCAGAGTACCACCGTAACCAGCAGTAGATATTAAAATGAATAAGGCTTCCCACGTTGTGCCCACATAAAATATGTCACAAAGGATTATCATATATCATCCCCTTTTAACTGCCACTGTGATGTCCATCTGTTTTCCAGACATGGGTGATTGCATCAAATGCCAAAGTGATCAGTATCCAACCAAGGACCAAGACAAATGCATTTCCAAGACAATGAGATTCCTATCTTTTGAAGAACCTTTAGGAATTTTCTTGGGTTCTATAGCTTTTTCTTTAGCTCTGATCACAACCGTAGTGTTAGAAACTTTCATGAAACACAAAGACACCCCCATCGTCAAAGCCAACAACCGAGACATCACCTACATCCTTCTTATTGCTCTCCTTCTCTGCTTCCTCTCATCTTTGCTGTTCCTTGGCCAACCAGGGAAGGTGACCTGCTTCCTCCAACAATCTGCTTTCAGCATCATCTTCTCTGTGGCTGTTTCTTGTGTGTTGGCCAAAACCATCACTGTGGTTGTAGCTTTCATGGCCACCAGACCACGGTCCAGCATGAGGAAATGGGTGGGGAAAAGGCTGGCCGTCTCCATTATCCTTTTCTGCTCTCTTACTCAAGCAGGCATTTAAGTTGTATGGCTAGCAACCTCTCCGCCTTTTCCAGATTTTGACACACTTTCTCTGACTAAGGAGATCATAGCAGAATGTAATGAAGGGTCTGTCACCATGTTCTACATTGCTCTGGGTTACATGTGACTTCTGTCCATCATCAGTTTGATTGTGGCTTTCCTAGCCAGGAAGTTGCCTGATAGTTTCAATGAAGCCAAGTTCATCACCTTCAGCATGCTGATCTTCTGCAGTGTTTGGTTGTCTTTTGTTCCAACCTATCTGAGCACCAAAGGGAAGTCCATGGTAGCTGTGGAGATCTTTTCCATCTTGGTGTCCAGTGCTGGGTTACTAGGCTGTATCTTTTCCCCTAAATGCTATGTTATTATGTTGAGACCTGAACTTAACAGGAGAGAGCAACTATGGGCCAAGCTACACATGATGAATGACACTTGAACGGCAAGTGGATTGAGTGGAGGGCAAGTGAACAGGGAGAAATACACTTGCTGTTCAAGTGTCATTCGTCATGTGTAGCTTGGCCCTAATAGGAACAAAAATTAACTGGGGAAGTGATTCCTAGTATCTCTCTTTCTTCTTTTGTAAGAATCACTGGGCCTTGGCCAGTAGTTAGTTGGGACATTATAATCTAAGCAGTGATGAATTTTCTTACTTTCAGGCTTCAAAAACTTTTCTAATGTTGGTATCATTGTGGTCTCTGGCCCTTAAATTAGCAGCTCAGATGCATGATTTTTTCTCAGTGGTCTTCTATTTCTGCATCTTGCACATTGCTAGTAAAGAATGGATGAGAGTGAAGGTCACTGGGGCTGTGAGAAGGAGCAGGAAAGAGAGCTGCTGGAGTGACGAGTGTTTTTCTGTTGCCTTCCTTAACTGCTGGGGAGAATTAGTTGAGGTTACTCTGTGGACAGAGTTTGAGGGTGTGTGAGTGTGTATAGCCTGCTGGAGAGTGTGTCTGTTTGAGAACGTATTTCTGTTTGCCTCTTTTGCCCTGGTTGTGGCTACTTGCAAAAAGAGTTATTTGCTTAAGTTCAAAGTATGAAAGAGGGCAAGACATGGTTGTCCCATTGCAGACAGGAAGGTGAAATTGTAACAGGTGGTGAAGAGAGGGCAGAACTGCTCAACTGTTGTTTTCCACTGCCCCAGATGATCAGACCAGAACCAAGGGGTTGAAATTAAATCAAAAGTGTTTTAGGCTAAGCGTTAGGAAGAACTTCCTGACAGTCAGGGCCAAGCTACAAGTGACGAATAACACTTGAATGGCAAGTGGATTGAGTGGAGTGCAAGTGAACAGGGAGAAATACACTTGCCGTTCAAGTGTCATTCGTCACTTGTAGTTTGGCCCTCAGAGTGGTCCCTCAGTGGAACAGGCTTCCTCGGAAGGTGGTGGGGTCTCCTTCTTTGGAGGTTTTTAAGCAGAGGCTAGGTGGCCATCTGACAGCAATGCTGGTTCTGTGAAACTAGGTAGATCATGAGAGGGAGGGCAGGAAGGGTTACATCAGCTTAGTTCTCGTGGCCCCTATTTGCATGGCCTGTGTAATGCCGATCACCACTTTGGGGTCAGGAAGCAATTTTCCCCAGGCTAGGCTAGCAATCCTGACAGAATTTTGTCATCTTCTGGGCATGAAGCAGGGGTCACTAGGGGTGTGGGGATGTAGTTGTGAATTTCCTGCATTATGCAGGAGGTTGGACTAGAGGACCCTGAAGTTCCCTTCCAACCCAATGATCCTGTGATGGCTAAATTTGTCTCAGGGCCAAGCTACACATGACGAATGACACTTGAACGGCAAGTGGATTGAGTGGAGGGCAAGTGAACAGGGAGAAATACACTTGCAGTTCAAGTGTCATTCGTCATGTGTAGCTTGGCCCTCAGATGTTGAACAGATTGGATATTTTTGAGAGGTAATGTCAGCAATGAATTGAGAGGCATTTCACATTTGCAGGCATTTCACAATTGGGGCATTTCACAATTGCAAAGGAACTCCATGTACAGAGTCTGGGGAACAAGTAAAGGAGATTCTAAAAAGAAAGGAATAGCTGGGGTTTTGTGTAAGGCTTCTGGGATTCATTTCCCCTCCAAGCATCTCAGGATCTTGCCATGAAAGTGCTGCTTACTCAATGAAGATTCATATATCAAGAGTGACTTCTAATTAGGATTGGTGGGTGTCTGGTTTTTACCCAGACACTTCGGCATTTTGTTTGACTGTCCAGGGAAAATGTTCTCCAAATACTAGACACCTAGATGAGGAAAGAGAAAAAGAGGAAGGGGGGAGCGGTATGGCACTGAGGAAGCTGACCCACACATCGCTGCGGAACAGGCAGCGGTCTACTTGATGCTATTTGCAAGCTGGGCCCACAGCACCCCCACCTCTCTTCTCGCAGTGTCCCTGGGAGAGCTGCGCTGGCCAGGAAAGGGAGGCAGCGACCGGTGAGGCTTAGAGGAATCCTGCCACGGAACAATGGTTATTTTAATAAACATCGAGTTTCCAGGGTCCAAGTTCTTAAGTATTTAAAACTTTAAAATTAATAAAGTAATTAAATATTTCCCCCTACAAAATCCTTCCCGATCCATATAGCTAATTTTGCCACATTAAAGATGATTTCTTGGTCTCTAACAGCTAAAAGCTTCTTTAGATAGATTCTAGCTTTTCTTTCAGGAAACTGATTACAAATAGGAGTTACACAGGGAGCTCTCATACTTTGTTCAAGATTACACTCAAAAAGAACATGTCCCCTCATTTCTATCTGAACTGTGGTTCATTGGAGCATACCAGCAATCTACTCCTATTCTAAGCAAACCCAATAAGTGACAGGGCCAAAGAATAAAGGTTAATTAAAAATTCATTTTCTGGTCTGTGATGTTTTAATGACTTTCAGTCATCAACAAGAGTTAGAATGCAAATAGTGATCCTATCTTTTTTCCATAATCTGTTTTTCAAATAAATGGCTTTTCTTTGAGATCTTTCATTTCTTATCTTGCACAATGTTGATGGCCCATAAAGAATTGAAAGGATTGGGGGATGAATTTGACTCAGGCACTGAGGCTACCCCATGTCTTGAGATGTACTGGAAAATGTCAGAAATGAATGAGTGTTAAGGGGAGTTTGGGGCAGTCACAAATGCAAAAAAACCCTCCTGTGTGAGTTCTGGAGAACAATTAAAGCTTTGAAAGGAGATTCTGTATCAGAGGTTTACCTGGGGACTTGCACAAGGCATCAGGGATTCTTTTCTCCCGCCAAACATCACCATTTCATTCAATGAAAGCGCTGATCTGATGAACAGTCAGCTATCGAGAAGGACTAGTAATGGGATGATCAGTCATTATTTGTGTGGCTTTTTTTTTTGCTTGAGTTGCTCTGGAAAATAACAGAAATCAATGAATGGAAAGGGTTGTTTGGGGCATTCACAATGGCAAAGGAGCTTCTTGTGTGGGGTCTGGAGACCAAATAAGCCTCCGAAGGAGACTCCGTATCAGAAAAAAAATACCTGGGGTCTTATGATAGTCATCTGCGATTCGTTTCCCGTGCCAAACAACTCCACTTCAATCAGTGAAATGAAAGTTCAGCAATCATGATGACTTATAATGAAACAATCAGATGTCAGTTTGACTTTATCTGTTACTTTTCTTAGTTCTCCTTCTCATGTTCTAACAGCAAAATCAACACAAAACACCACTTTAAAAATAGCTTTCACCAGAGATTGTTCTTTCAAAGTACCCACAACTCCATTATCTGGATGACCAAAGGGTATTCTGAAAAATTCTCATTTCCAAGGCCTTCGAAACTGCAAGAGAGACTCAGGCTTTCTAATTTCCTCTGCAAGGCTATTCCATAACATTGGAGCAGCAATAGAAAAAGCCCACAAGTTACAGCAGCCATTCCCTTAGTGGGGGTAGGGACCCCTTGCCTCCAGCCCCTGTTCGTACCTAGTTCCCCACAGCTGGCCAATGAGTGGGAAGGAACCTGGGCGGAGACACACATCAGAATTGTGGACTTCCACATCTCACAGAGGAATGATGTCACTTTCTGGAAATGGAAGCTATGATCATACTGGGGGCCAATTTTGTTTAAAAAAAAATTACCCCCAGACTCAGAGTTTGAGAGTGATTTTTAGCAAATCAGCCATCAGTGTGACCCACAGCTTCCGTGTCATGCCAAAAATGACACCAATGGCACATATGGACAACAGTGCTGCATATGGACAACAGTGCTTGGGCCATTTCAGGGGTTGGAATGACTCCAAAGGATTCTGTCCTGAACTCAGTTGCTCTACGAGCTCATCTCAGGAAAGGCAATCCTTCAAGTAGGCAGGCTCCAGCTCATGAAGGGAAGCCCCAGCAACTTGAAGTGGATACAGAAACAAACAAAAAAAAACACCATATGCAGGAATCACAAGTTTAGTGTGGCTTTTGAGGGTTGCAATCTGTATAGACAGAGAGGCAGATGACAAACACATTTCACCTGGGCTTTTTTTCTGGGGAAAGAGGTGGGGGGACCTCTCAACCAGCCTGTCAAAACATGCGCACGCATGCTCTGAGACAGCACAATGATGTCACTTCCAGGAAGTGACATCATCACGCAGGCCATGGCCACCTCGGGAGCACTCCTGTGCTCCATGGTGGGGTCCAGTTCAGCCCAGATGAGGGGAGCACTCCCTCGCCCAGCAGTGACTGGATCCAGGACATTTCAGGTCCAAATTTGGCCAAAACAGGCCCAAAATGGCCCCGATCAGCCTGGAACAGGCTGCTGCCACATGGGACACCACTCCTCTGCCTGGCAGCAGCCTGAACCTGTCCATTTACAGCCTGATCCGGGCCATTGTGAGCCAAAATAGGGCCGAAACATGCCCAAAGTGGATCGGATTGGTCTGGAACGTGCTGCTGCCACACGGGAGAGTACTCCTCTGCCAGGCAGCAGCCCAATTCTGGACATTTTGGGTCCAATCCTGGCTGTTTCAGGCCTGATCCTGGCAATATTGGGCCTGAATTCGGCCTAAAATGGCCAGAAAGGGCCCAAAATGGCCAGGATAAGGCCATTGCTTGGCACTGGAGTATTCCCCTGACTGACAGAGACCTGATCCTGGCTGTTTTGGGTCCCATTCCTGGCCACCGGGCCTGAATTGGGCCCAACGTGGCTGAAGGGGCCCAAAATGACCAGGATCAGAGTGCTGTGGGGTGGGGGACTCTTCCCCCTGCCTGGTAGGGGCCTGATGCTGGCTGTTTTGGACTCATTCCTGCCCATTTTGGGATTCAATTTGGCCATAAATGGCCGAAAGGGGCCCCAAAAAACCAGGACTGGGCCACTGCTGGGTGAGGGAGCAATCCCCTGCCAGACAGAGGCCTGATTCTGGCTGTTTTGGCCCTATTCCTCTCAGTTTTGAGCCTGAAATGGGCCCTAAATTGCCAAAATGCCCCCAAAATGGACCGGATTGGGGCCAAAATGGGCTGGAATGGGCTGCTGCTGGGTGGTGGAACCCTCCCCATCTGGCACTGGTCTGATTCTAGCCGTTTCAGCTCTGATCCAGGCCATTTTGAGTCCTAAATGGGCCCAAAACTTCCTAAACAGGACTAGAATGGCCCAGATGAAGGCAAAATGATGAGCATTGGGCTGGTGCTGGGCAGGGGAACCCTCCCCTGCCTGGTACCAGCTTGATCCTCACTATTTCGGCCACAATCTGGGCCAAAATGTACCCTAAATGTCCCAGATTGAGGCTGAAATGGTGAGGATCGGGCTGATGCTAGGCAGGGGAACCTGCCCCCTCCTGGCATCAGCCCGATCCTCGCCATTTCAGCCATGATTCGGGCCATTTGGGCCCTAAATGGTCCCCAAACTGCCAAAACATGCCCCAAATGGCCTGGATTGGGGACAAAATAGCCTGGACCGGGTTGGTGCTGGGCAGGGGAACCCTCTCCCACCCAGCACCAGCCTGATCTGGGCTGTTTTGGGCCCACTCTGGGCCCAAACAAGCCCAAAATGGCCAAAGGTGCCCATTTTAAAAATATCTATGTGACAACAGTTATGTGAGTATTTTTAAAAGGTGCCAGAACGCTGTTCCAGGGTGTTCTGGCTAAAAAAAAAAAAAAAGCCCTGAATTTCAGGTTATATTCTTCATTAGCCTCTCTGATTCATAGCTACTGTGTCCAACTCTTGTAGTTCAGTCTGAGAGCGGGACCACAAGTGACGCCTGACACAGGTTGGACACTTGCCAGCTTCCCTCAAGTTTTGATGGGAAATGTAGGCAGCTTGGCGGAATGTTGGACAAGTGACAGTTGAAAAGTCCATTGGACAGCAGTCAGAGAGTCAAGCTGCAAGACCAGGACGCCTACATTTCCCATCAAAACTTGAGGGAAGCAGACAAGTGTCCAACCTGTGTCAGGCGTCACTTGTGGTCCCGCTCTGATACATTTTTTTTTTGACTAAGCAAACTAAATAGGGCAGTAGACCTGGGGATCCATAAGTCTCCTCTCTACATAGAACCAACAAATGTATCCTGGCCAACCAGGTTATCTGGCTTTCAGGTCCTTGGGACACAAATTCTGGAAGACAGCTTTGATGGACCCATGACCAAAGATAGCATGGTGGGTTAACTTTGACATGTCAGAATTTAGGGGAGCAATTGGAATTGTGAGAAATCTATTGTCATGCCTAATCTATCTGTATTGCAGATGAAACACACAGAGAGGCCTTAACAGCAGCCCAAGAAATCTGATCCTGGGGAAAATTCGTTTCCCCAAGATGTGTGATTGGGGTGGGGGGTGGGGATACAGTAAAACTCAGGGCCAAGCTACAAGTGACGAATGACACTTGAATGGCAAGTGGATTGAGTGGAGGGCAAGTGAACAGGGAGAAATACACTTGCCGTTCAAGTGCCATTCGTCACTTGTAGCTTCGCCCTCAGATTGCCAACTGAGTTGAGGTGGCATTCCAAAGATTTGCTTAACTTTCAAACTGGGCCAGAAGGATGACTGTTTGGGTGATCTCTGATAGCCAATAAAACCTCAGGCTATGTGCCTTCTTCATTCATTCCGTTATGCTTGGACAGAGTTGCCCAGGGACCCAAAAAGATTTCCTTTCACAGGATTGGTGGTAGTGAAGGGAATCCACATATCAAGAGAAGGAGTTAAAAGAGCTGTATGTCCTTCGTGTGTATATTCATGTGGTCTGATATATCCAGCATTTCCTATGCTCTAGCGAGTGTTCAATTATAGTTCGGCATGGATAGGGATATCAAGCTAACTTCAGTGCATCACAAGTTAATCTAGTTAGAATATTGCTATTTTTTTCCAGTTCTATCAGGTGTTTGTGTTATGATATGACCTTCCCTGCATTTTTGTGCTTGATAGTGTATCTAAAAACAGTATAACAAAGATCTTATTATATTTTAGAAGAAAGCAGTGTGAAAATTTCCTTCCCACTGGCAAGATTTCCGTACGTTCTCAGAGGCTCACCAGGATTATGCCCTCCAAACCATGTTTAGCCACCTGGTGGCCATTTTGTTCTTTAACAAAGCTCATGGCTCCCGAGAACTTTGTAACTCCTTTACCGTCTGCTGGACAACTGGAATTTGGAGCAGGCTCTCTCCTCCAGTGCCTAACACCTGCAAGCCTATTTCCCCAACCAGCTTAGCCAGTCTCATCCAACAGCCTCCTAAAACCTGTCAGTCAGGATTTGAGGACAAATTATTTGAAGTTGCATTCAGTGGCCTTATGGGGGACTTCCGGGGTTAGTGAGTTGGCCGCTTCTCACCAACTCCCATGGGGACTGTTAAGGTGCTCAGTTCTGAGATCCAGCTGATCATTCAAATATTGAAACCTCACCTGATGGCCCGTGGTAGACATTTTCAGCTCTAGCACCCTCCCTGCTCAGAAAGAGCCACCAAGGTCTTCCTAGCTCACCATCCCCATTGGCTGGGGCCCATTCTTGTTCACACCAACAGCTCCCCACTCATGAGGTATGAATTCACCTACATACTCAGCACAGCCTTGTAGCTATAGGGCTCCACCCTAGAGGTTTTGGGTCACTCTGCTTCATGACTGGGTCAATCCCCGCTGTGTTAAAAGTTGGGCCAACCCTGATTCCAGCCAGACCATGGGTGGATGGACATCTAAAATCTACAAAACCTACATTTGCCCTCCACCAGTGCTTCTCTACTGACTTCCTCTCCCTAGTTATAGCTCTGCAAGTTAAAATGGTCTGGATTTGCTGTCATAGTATTATGCATTGAGCTGGATTATACACAACATTTACTGGCTGGGGACATTACCTGAGACTAGAGGGGTCGCTAGTCATCTCTGGGATCAGCAGTTCTTCCTATGTCTCTTGACAGAGCCAGCTGGGCCATCTCTTCTATTGTCCTTGTGATCCAGCTTTTGAGAATGACCTCAGAACCCACATGGGCTGGACCTGTCACAGACAGCAGAGGATGACTGAGGGAAGTTGCTTGGCTATTTCCCTCAAATGCTGCGCTTCTGGTCTGAGCTGCTGGAAAGGCATTCATGGCCCTCCACCCAACCAAGAGCAACACAGGCAGGAGAGGGATAAGAATTACACAGGGGGCTATATTGTGGCCTCACTTGGCTGAGTGACTTGGCATTTGGACATTTCTTTTCAGTAACAGATGCTAATTTGCCCAGATAGGGTCCATCTCTCTCAATGGGAACAGGGCGCTTGGCTAGATGGGATCTGGCACAAGTTTTGGTTTGGTTGCAGCTGCAGGAGATTTGGTGGTTGCTAGGCAGGTTTCTCAACTGCTTCTTGTGGTGGTAGAGCATTGGGCTAGATCTCTTTGGGAGGGAACAGGGATATCGGAGTAAGGGTTGGAGGTGACACAACCATCTTGAGTTCTGTGAGGACAGTGTCACTCCAAGATGGCAGGGGGAACTATGCAGCGGGGTGTACTATGTGGACACCCTCATCCTGAGACCATACTATATCCCCCAGCAAGCAGGCAAGCAGGCTAGGGGAGGGATTTTCTTGCTCAGCAGCAGTTGGTTCAAAAAAAATACTTGGATCCATTGCTTCATGTGGTACCAAATCTCTGACAACTGTAATCTATAAAGTTATGTCGAATACTTAACTCTACCATGATGTTTGCAGGTTTGTCCCTTTTGCCTCGCCTTCACTTGACTCCCTTTGCTGCTAGACCTGTGAGTAATTATTTCCCCCTTGAATCATCCCAATAACTGTAATTTCATCTGGACTCCAAAACTCCCTTGGCCTTTCAGAAGGTTCTAGAAAGCAATCAGCATGGAAATAGTGATAAAGCCGTTGAGTTATTGACACACGCGGGGGAGGAAATCTCAGAAAGTCTGTTTGTTTCCTCACATTTTGCACTTAAAATCCATACATGTTATCGCTTTCAATGGCTATGTGTTTTGTGTTGATGAAGCTTTTAACACAACAAATCCATTTCCTTTAAAATCCGGCAACCATTCAAGTTATCCTGATAAAGGCTGTACAAGACTATAAACAAGCACAGGAAAGATATGGTTTGCTGGCAGGATGCTGGAACTAGTGCTGCTGCTGCTGCTTCTACCTCCCATCTCATGCAAAGCAGAGGCCACCATGTGTCTCATGAAGGATCCTCTCCCTGTTCCACATGAGTGGTACCAGCCAGGAGATCTCTTCATTGGTGGGATTGTTACTCAAATAGGTTACCAATTGCATGAAATAAAATTCAGCCGACATCCCACTCATGAGCTGTATAAAGATCCATAGTAAGTAATTATTTTGTTTCTCTCATGAAATTGGTCCGATCCTATACCTTGATGTTAGATTCTGCAATGAAAAGGATGCTCAAAGAAAAAGGAGAACTCTTATTCCATCCCAGTGCTCTTCTTTGTCAATCTCATTTGGATTGAATGTTATATATTCAGCCTTGTTTGCATTGCAATACACCTGTCATGTCTTCATCCACTAAGTCAGCAGGACTACAGTCCGGTGGTACCTTAGGGACCAACAAGAGATTCAGGGTATAAGCCTTCAAGAGTCAGAGTTCACTTCTTTTCCTGCATGTGTCTAAAGAGGGCTCTGACTCTCAAAAGCTCACACCCTGTACATTTTGTGGGTCTCTAAGGTGTTAAGGGACTCAACTCTTGCTGTTCTACTCAAGAGCAAAATGGTTACTCACCTACAACCTTCATCCACTCTTCCAGTTTTGAAGAGCACTGGAGAGCAATAACACACCCACCAAACTGCTACCGCAGACACATTCTTGTAGAACTCTGATTTGACATTAATAATTTTCCCCGCACATTCCTACATTCTATACTGCTTAGTTTATTTTTAAATATTCTACAACAGCTTAGTCCCTTTCAAGAGAAGTGACTTTTCTTTTTCTTCATAATCAAGTAGAAAAAATTAGCCATTATAGGATACGTAATGGAGAGTTAAAAAATACATTTCAATTAATTCAGTCAGTGAAATAAAAGGCTATATTCAAACAATTAATCACATGCACACATGTTGTCAAACTCCTTCACATTTACTGTTCCAGTGCACAATCAAAAGACAGACACATTTTCTGTCAATATCATTATTTCCATATCTTGATTTATAGTATGGTGACCAAATACCACCAGAATGTCCTGGCCTTGGTGTTTGCTGTAAAGGAGATCAACAAAAATCCTAAAATCTTGCCCAACGTCACACTCGGTTTCCACATCTACGACAGCTACAATGATATGAGGATGACCTATCGCACCACCTTTGATCTGCTCTTCAAATTGCACCGATATATTCCTAACTATGAGTGTGATGCCCCAAAAAACCTAACAGCTGTCATTGGTGTACTGAGCTCAGATACTTCCTTCCACGTGGCAGATATCCTAAGTCTCTACAAGATTCCACAGGTAAGATCTGTGATTAGGACAAGAGATTTAATAAATTGTAATCTTTATTTTCTGGAAGTGTTTCTGGGTTAAGAAAGATGGAGAGAAGGGAATGTGCAAAAGGAACCAATCCAAATATAGTTACTTCCTGGAAGTGAGAAGCATTACAATGAGCACATAGTGGGAATAGGGTGGGGTTAAGTCGTACAGTATAT
Organism: Eublepharis macularius; assembly: GCF_028583425.1. Taxonomy (NCBI): domain Eukaryota; kingdom Metazoa; phylum Chordata; class Lepidosauria; order Squamata; family Eublepharidae; genus Eublepharis; species Eublepharis macularius. The sequence continues at coordinate 72,995,239 of NC_072801.1, forward strand.
ATACCTGGCTTGCATAAAATTCCAGGTTTATCCCTGTAACCTACAATTAGTAGGATCACATGGTAAGTGATAGGAAAGATCTCAGCCTGAATGCCACTTCCAATCAGAGTGGATAATACTGAATAGAAGACCAGCGGACTCAAGCAGTATAAGAAAATGCCATGTGCTCATGAAATGCTGTAAGATGTTTTCAACACATTATTCTCCAATAAATTTCCATAAATTCTCAGAATTTGAGATAAATCAACCAGAACTGTCTTTGGTTTTAATTCTTGCCAAATCTACAGCTTCCGTCTAAAATATTCATACAATAATTAGTCACTTGCCCTCAACTATTTTTCCTAACTCGTCTAATACATATGTACTATTATGTTTAGCTTACATGTGGCTCATTTGCCACAGAACAGAGAGATGTAAAACAGTCCCTTTCTTTTTACCACTTGGGCTCAAATGAAGAATATTTGAATAAGGGAATTATCCATTTACTTCTCTATTTCCAATGGAAGTGGGTCGGGCTTTTAGCTGTGGACGATGACAGTGGAGAACATTTCTTGACAGTCCTGGAGCCGCTCCTTTCCCAAAATGGAATCTGCTTGGCTTTGATACAGAAAGTCCCAAGGAAAAATGACTGGAATGACCTGGATTATATCACTGATTTATTTTTAACTACATTTTTACCTTTTAGAAAAAGCAAAACTAATACAACTATCTTGTATGGAGATTCTGCAGCACTTATAATATTCACATTCATTTTATTCCTGGGCAATCCGAGTTATAAGGAAAATGAATCATTGAGAAAAGTGTGGATTATGACACCTCAAATTGATTTTGCCCTAAGCAGTCTTCAACGGGACTGGGATTTCCAGTTCTTCCATGGGACCATTTCCTTCACAATTCCCACAAATGAGCCTCAGGGCTTCCAGAACTTTCTTCAAGACATAAGTCCTCACCAGGAACGAGGAAACGGCTTTCTCAAGGAATTCTGGGAACAAGCATTTGACTGTTTCTATGCAAATCCCGAGAATCCAGTAAACGTCAGTGAAATCTGTACTGGGGACGAGAGACTAGGCAGCCTTCCTGAGTCACTGTTTGAAATGTGCATGACTGGCCACAGCTACAGCATCTACAATGCAGTCTATGCCACAGTGCATGCTCTTCATGTGCTGTACTCCTCCACATTCAATCATAGGGGAATGGATAGTGGTCAAAGAATAGAATTTCAAGGTTTCCAGCCATGGCAGGTATTGTCTACCTATGGAAATGTCTCTCTTGCCATGAATATTGTTATATAAGACTAGAAACAGAGCCCGTTGTTCAAATAAATACAACGAAATCTAGAAAGCTGGGGCTGGGGAGGGGTGGTGGGAGGGTGTGGTTAGAAAGGGCTGGCAGGTTGGGGGGGTAAATGGGGGTCTGGGGAGAGGTGAAAAGCAGGAGGGGTCTGGGGAGGGATGGTAGGTAGGGAGGCAATGAAAGTTTGGGGAAGGCCTTTCCCCTCCAAACCCCACCTGTCTCTCAGCCCTCCCCCAAACCCCATTGCCTCCCTATCTGCCTTTCTCCTCCACACCGCACCTGCCTCTGACCCCTCTCCAAAACCCCATTGCCTCCCTCCCTGCCTTTCCCCTCCAGGGGGGGGCTGAGAGACAGGTGGGGTGCGGAGGGGAAAGGCAAGGAGGGAGGAAATGGGGTTTTGGAGAGGGCTGAGAGACTGGTGGGGTGGGGAGGAGAAAGGCAAGAATGGAGGAAATGGGGTTTTGGAGAGGGCTGAGAGACTGGTGGGGTGCGGAGGGGAAAGGCAAGGAGGGAACTGGGGTTTTGGAGAGGGCTGAGAGACTGGTGGGGTGCGGAGGGGAAAGGCAAGGAGGGAGGAAATGGGGTTTTGGAGAGGGCTGAGAGACTGGTGGGGTGCGGAGGGGAAAGGCAAGGAGGGAGGAAATGGGGTATTGGAGAGGGCTGAGAGACAGGTGGGGTGCAGAAGGGAAAGGCAAGGAGGGAGGAAATGGGGGTTTAAATCGAAATGTGGCGCCGCAGCTCCAGGGGCCATGGAGGGTGGCGGCGTCCGCCCGCGCCGCTTTTCCCCGGGCCTGAGGGGAGTTTAGCACGGCTGCCCTGCGCTCCGCTCTCCTCGGACCCCGGGGCAAGACGCTGCAAGAGGAGCAGCACCGCCTCTGTGCAAAGCCCCAGGTCTTTGCAAAGCAGCGCGCCTCGCTGCGCTGCGGTGGGCCTGACACGGCAGCGAGCGCTTCGCCCTCGCCCCATCGCTGCCAAAGGTGGCGCGGCGGGCTTCTTTCCCGCCACGGTTCCCCCGGGGCTTGCTGGCACCTCCGCCTCCCCCTCCGCCCTCCAACTGTTGGGGAAAAAACGTTAAAAATAGCTTTAAATCTGAGGTGCAATGGATCTTGAATCAATAGAGAGTCAGCACACGAGTTTAGCTTTTAAAAAACATTTACTTCTAAAGGGAAAAGGGTCACAGGTTGCCTACAAAACAACAAACACCTGGAGCTACATTTTTCCTTACTGTTTACAACAAAGAGCTGGGATAACAGAATGGAGAATCTTCTTCTTCCTCCTTCTTCTTGACCCTGAAAGGACAGTCAGCTGACCTGTTGACCAATAACAGTTTACAAACACTCTCAAGTTTCCGGGGCTTGCAGATTATTGGCTTTATGCCAGGTTCCCTTTCCAGGTCAATCTAAACAATAGCATGGTAGGTAAACACATTAACCCTATAATGACTGAATCATAGGGCCAAGCTACACATGACGAATGACACTTGAACGGCAAGTGTATTTCTCCCTGTTCACTTGCCCTCCACTCAATCCACTTGCCGTTCAAGTGTCATTCGTCATGTGTAGCTTGGCCCTCAGACCTTGCAACACACGTATATTCCAACACCAACCGGGCTGCGAAGCCCGCAGCATCAAGCAGCGCCTCCGAAAGTGGCCTCCTCGGCGTGCTTTTATGCGGGTGCGCCCGGGCATGCGCACCAGCATCCATGTGAGTCGTAGGGTAAGATGTTAAGAGAATTATATAGTAGGATTGGACTGTATTCAACTTTCACCAACTGGTCCAATGATATACATAATATTTGATGACAACTTCCCTGCATTCTTATTTTTTGTGAAAATCAGAACATGAGAAGAAAGATAAAATGTATACTGTCAACCTTCTTCAATTGAGATATAATAAGTAACAGGCTGGGTCTACCTGAATTGACATGAAGGTGTAGCATTTGTATACCTCAGCGTTAAGAGTCCCCTGATATCCTTCTTTCCCCCCCTTTCAACTAGGTTCACCCTTTTCTACAGAGTGTTGCATTTAACAATTCAGCTGGAGAAAGATTGTCTTTCAATGAAAAAAGAGAGATGGGCAGTGGATTTGATATAATGAATCTGGTCACATTCCCAAACACATCCTTCCATAGGGTGAAAATTGGAAGGGTAAACCCCAAGGCTCATGAAGGACAAGAGTTCATCATTCATGAGAATATGATTGTGTGGCAAACCAGTTTTAACCAGGTATCTCTTTCAGTTTTCTCAAGGGCTACTTCACTCTTCAGATGGCTATCAAAGATATAGTTCTTTTCTTTTTTTCTTTTCTTTTGGCCGATCATGTCATTTTCCGTGTTGGATCAGTCTCAATACTCAAGACAGGCAACAGTCTGTATGACACAAACTTGATATATATTTTTAGATTGTCAGACATCTGTATTCTTTACAACATTTGAAGCAAAATGCATGTTTTTGAAGTATCTGAGATACTGAGAAATATCATTCATGATGCTAGAATAGTTTAATTTCCATCTCCCCCCACTTGGCAGGCTGTGGAACTGGGATGACATGAGCACATGGTGAGGTGGGGCAGCTTTCAGGGTCTGTGGCTTCTTGATTGTTCCACTGCTGTTGACTCCCTATTCACACATCTCCTCTGATGCCTGCACTTACACCCTTCCACTGCCTGCTTGTGAGTGCTTTGTCACTTCTGCTCCCAGCCACACATGCTGCCTAGCACTGATGGGTGGTCACAAAACATCCACACTCCTGGTTGCCATGGCAGGGGCACTCCTAACAGCACCCACCATCCTGCACCATTGGGGAAAGGGTGTGCAGGCAGCGTGTGCAGCTGTGACCAAAAGTGACTGCTGGTGGTGGGATAGCTTGCTAATGGGAAAAGGACAAACACTCAGGCAGGTGGGGACATATGGCTGGGAGGGCAAGATTTCTGGGTATTTGCCCCCTTGCTTGGTCCCCCTCACTCCTTAAGCAACTTCTTAGAAGCCCAGATGCTCAGGGGTTATTTCAGCACCATTGGAAATGTGGTCAGAGATGAGAGGTAGGAATCCAGGCAATGTGCCTTAACTAAATGATGATGATGATGATGATGATGATGATGATGATAAACTGTTACAACTACAGATCACCACTCTAGAGCAACTATAGTACAGAACCAGGATAAAAGCTAAGAACATAAAAAAATATCAAAAGTTCAGAAAATAGGTGAGACTTAAAGATTTTGGAGATCTGCCCCTCTCCTCCTCCCAGTTCTAGGAATGGGATGGGTGCTTGTAATTCTGTATTTCCTACAACGGTCAGGTGGACACAGGTTCAAATATGCACACATATGTTCTCACAAAGGGACAACTTCTTTTCAGGACTCCCCCAGATTTGACAAAAGAGGTATTAGCTAATCCAGACCTGGAATTCAGGGGTCCAAAGCTCACCAAAACTACTTTGCCTGATCGAGTAACAAAGGAAAATCAAAGAGATGTTTTGCTATCCTTCTCTTTTTAAAAGTGTATTTGCCCTGGCCAAATTGATCTTTTCTCAAGCTGTGTGACTCCATTTGGCTAGTCCATCGCCATAAACTTCATAAACCCTATGACCCAATCTGCCTCAATCATCTATGACAAATCCCTTCTTTAAATGTTTGTATATTTCCATGGTAGTCATGGAAAAACTTCTCTGGGAGGAGAGACTTGTCACTAGAGATGGGCATGAACCGAAAAACAAACATGATGTTCATTGCCATCCACGAACAGGGACTCAGGAACAACCATGAACATGGCCCTGTTCATGAACATGTTCGTGATTGGCTGTTCATGGGGGCCAGCAGGCTCTCCTCCAGCCATCATCCAAGTCAAGATCCCCACTGCACCACTCCCAGAAACCTGACCTGAGCAGGCAGCAGGAAAGGTACCAATAATAAATAATAGCTTGGCCCCAGAGCCTGGCAGCAGCCCTGGAACTTGAAGGGGTGGATCCCTACTGCACCACTCTCAGAAACCTTACCTGAGCAAGCACCACACACAAAGAAAATTCAAGCTCCAATGCACTCTCTCTATCAAAATGCCAACAGCAACTATGTCTCCCTCTACACTGTCTGCAAAACCAGAGCCTCCCTTGTAACAAATTTGAAGCTCCACACTTGAAAGGAAGACATGCCTATCAAGATAAATTGATCTTAGATTGGGGTTTCCAGGGAAACAGCAGGAGTACAGACAGAGTTCAGACAATCCCAGCCCAATCTGCTGTTTGCAAACAAGCTGTTTGTGAGGCCCCATTCTAAACAAACAGGTGGTCGTTGCAAGCCTCGTTCATTGCTGTTCGTCAAGCCAGACAGTCTGGCACCTGCAATCAATTCCCTTGGCAACTTAGGCAGGGACTGTCTGGCTTGACGAACAGCAATGAACGAGGCTTGCAACGACCACCTGTTCATTTAGAATGGGGCCTCACGAACAGCTTGTTTGCAAACAGCAAATTGGGCTGTTCGTGGGGGTTTTTTGTTCATATTGCTGTTCGTGCCCATCTCTAACCACTACTTGTCACTGCATCACAAATAAAAGTGATGGTAAAATATATGCTGCAATTGAGGAAGGCTACTCTGATATTAGCAAATACAGTGGTCAACCTTGTTCATTTTTTTCTTCACACCTCTGCTGATGCACAACGTCTTATCTGTCCCACCCTAAACTCCATACATTTTTAATAGGTACTCCCCTTCTCTCTGTGCAATGATTACTGCAACCCTGGCTATCATAAGAAAAAGAAGGAAGGGGAGAAATTTTGCTGCTACAGCTGTGCTCCATGCTCAGAAGGGAAGATTTCAAGCCAAAAGGGTAGGTGATGTCATTCAAGGTTAACTCAGAGAATCTGATCGTCAAATTTTGATGGAATGAAGAATCATTAGGGTAACTTTGACCCATCACTATCCCAGTGAAGGTTATCCATCAGGCAGGCCAAAGTATTTTCTGACCAAAACCATGGTTAAGAATTGGCTAGAAAAGGATCTGAGCAATCCATTATATTCAAGAAGTTTGGGGGCATAAACCCAACACATGTTTGAACAATTTGCCCAAAACTGGGTATTTGCCATTGTCCAATCACTGATCAAATCATCTGGGCACAAGAAACACATTGAAGGACTGGGTTTTTCAAGATCATTCTTTCTTTACTTTAACTATTCCATAGATCCAACTCAGTAATCCCATTTGGCTGCATCTGGCATCTTGAACTTTCTCTTCTCAAAAATGATATTGCAATCCTGCCAGATACAAATGACTGTACCTGCAAAATGTCAACAGAAGAAGTTGCAGTGAGCATTTGGACTATCACAATCAGTACCATCGAGGGCTTTCCTTAATGTCAGAAATGTTCTTAATTTGCATAGCATGATAGAGTAGCCACTCACAAATCAAAGCTCCATTCTGCCTTTTGATTCTGCTCGTCACACATTTTCTTCCACTTGCATACCTACTGAATGCTGGAGTTTTCATACCTTCATTTCATCACCCAAAAAAGGGGAAGGGGTATGTGTGTAGAATGGGCTTTGTGAAAATAGAGATTGCCTTGAGGAATTATCATTCTGGGTTTACCTTTGAATGACTCGATGCTTGCACAGGGGACTACCGTTACCTTTAATGAGGGCAAGAGGAGGAGAGGAAGGATGATGAAGTGTTCTCTCGCTCACCATCATAGTTGGGCAGACCTCTTGAAGCGTAATGCTCACCATGAGTTCCTCTTGGAGGCAAAATTCCTGTTGGAAGCCAAAGTCACACTTCATCAGCATGAAGATCAAATAGCCAATAACAATATTACATTAATGTGAGAAAGATAACAGTAATGGTAAATGTTGTATTCAGTTGCGGAGGGTAATGGGCCGAGTGTTTGGAGTACCTACATAACCAGCATTAGAATTAAACATGAATAAGGTTTCCCATATTGCTTCCACATAAACCACGGTAGCAAAGACCTACCGTGTCATCTCATTTCAACTGCCACTGTGACGTCCATCTGTTTTCCAGACATGAATGACTGCATCAAATGCCAAAGTGATCAGTATCCAACCAAAGACCAAGATGGATGCATTCCCAAGACAATGAGCTTCCTATCTTTTGAAGAACCTTTAGGAATTTTCTTGGGTTCCATAGCTTTTTCTTTAGCTCTGATCACAACCATAGTGTTAGCAACTTTCATTAAACACAAAGACACCCCCATCGTCAAAGCCAACAACCGGGACATCTCCTACCTCCTTCTCATCTCTCTGTTACTTTGCTTCCTCTCTTCTTTTTTATTCCTTGGACAACCAACAAAGGTGACCTGCTTCCTCCGACAATCTGCTTTCATCATCATCTTCTCAGTGGCTGTTTCTTGCATCTTGGCCAAAACCATTACTGTGGTTGTAGCTTTCATGGCCACCAGACCACAGTCCAGCATGAGGAAGTGGATGGGGAAAAGACTGACCAACTCCATTATCCTTTCTTGCTCTCTTATTCAAGCAGGCATTTGTATGTTATGGCTTGGGACCTATCCCCCTTTCCCAGATTTTGACATGCTCTCTTTGACTGAAGAGATCATAGCAGAATGCAATGAAGGGTTTATCACCATGTTCTACATTGGCCTGGCTTATATGGGACTTTTGTCCCTCATCAGCTTGATTGTGGCTTTTCTAGCCAGGAAGTTACCTGACAGTTTCAATGAAGCCAAGTTCATCACCTTCAGCATGCTGATCTTCTGCAGTGTGTGGGTGTCCTTTGTCCCTACCTATCTCAGCACCAGAGGGAAATCTATGGTAGCCGTGGAGATCTTTTCCATCTTGGTGTCCAGTGCTGGGTTACTAGGCTGTATCTTTTCCCCAAAATGCTATGTTATTATGTTGAGACCTGAACTGAACAGGAGAGAGCAACTAACAAGAAGAAAAAATGAGCCGCTGATACTGCCATAGCTTCAATGTCACATCAGAAAATAACATCTTACTTCTGTGTGATACAAAAGTCTGCACTTTCCATTTGTGCCTCCTCCCAGGTCCCTTCCCACTCATTGGCCAGCTGTGTGGTACTATGGATGGAGAGAGGCTCGGGGCAAGGGATCCCAGATAAGAGAATGGCAGCAGCAATTTGTGGGCTTTTTCTATTGCTGCTCAAATGTTATGGAATAGCCTTGCAGGGGAAGTTAGAAGATCTGAGTCTCTCTTGCAGTTTTGAAGGCCTTGGAAGGTCTTTCCAAGTACCCACCACATGATTATCTTGATGAGAAAAGGCTGCTCTGAAGAATTCTCATTTCCAAAGCCTTCAAAACTGCAAGAGAGACTCAGATCTTCTGACTTCCTCTGCAAGCCTATTCCCTAACATTGGAGCAGCAGTCGAAGAATTCCACAAATTACAGCTGCCATTCCCTTGCTTGTTGCCCCCAGTCCCTGTCCATACCTAGCGCAATTCACATGGCCAAAGAATGGGAAGGAACCTGGGAGGAGGCACGTATGGAAGGTGTTCATTTCTGCATCGCACAGAAGAATGATGTCATTTTCTGGTGTGGCATGGGCGCTCTGAGTAGGTGTTAAGTTGTCCTGAAGGGTGGTATTTAAATTGAATGTTATTATAAGCTATAGCCTTACCAGGGGCCAATTCTGTAAAAACTGTCTCCGAACCCAGACTTTGAGGGTAATTTTTAGTAAATTGGTGCCCAATGAAGCCCACCACTTCCATGCCATGCTGGAAAATGACAACATTTTCTGGTGTGTTGGGTGGGCAATGGCTGTCTATCCATTGCCCCCACACCCTGCCCCTTTTGTTTGGCCCCTGGGGGACCTGGCAACCCTGCCATCAATGGATAACAGTGCTGTGGACCATTTCTGTGGTCTGAATGACTCCAGAGGATTCTGCCCTGAGCAAAATTGCTCGTGAGCTCATCTCAGGAAAGGCTTCAAAGTGAAGCCCTGGGACTTTGAAATGGATTCAGAAACCAATAGGCCACCAATGTAAGAATCACAAGGCCAATGTTGCTAAAGTGGTTGGCAATCTGTATAGACATACAGACAAATGATAGACAGACACCTTTCAGGTGATATTTTCCATTAGCCAATCTCTTTATCTTCTGCTGTTTTTAACCCTTTTAATTCAGTCTGGTACATGTTTTGACCAAGCAAAACAAATATGGCATTCCGCTTGGGGATCCATAAGCCTCCTTGTTCTGCTGCCCACGTAGACTCTGGAAGTATCTCCTTGCAAGCCAGACTGTTTGGTTTTTACATCCTTGGGACACGCATTCTGGAGGAAAGGATTGATGTATCCATGACCAAAGGTACAAGTTAGAATTTAGGGGAGCAATTGGAATTGGGAAAAAATCATTGCCATGCCTAATTTATCATTGCTTTGGATGAGACTCACAAAGAGGCCTACGTTGCATCCCCAGGAAACCAGATTGTGAAGAAAACCCTCTTTTCCAAGGTGTGCGTGTGTGTGGAGCGTGCAATAAAGCTCAAATTGCCAACTGTGCAGAGGTGAAGTTCCAAAGAATTGTTTAACTTTCGAACAGGGCCAGAAAGATGACTGTTTGTGTAACCTTTAATAGACAATAAAGCCTCAGGCTGTGTGCCTTCATGCACCTCATTATGATTGGACTGAGGTACCTGGGGACATAAAAAAGATTTTCTCTCCTAATCACAGGATTGGTGGTAGTTGGGGGAATCCACATATTGGGAATCCACATATTGAAAATCCACATATTGGGAAAAAGATTTGTAGGTCCATTGTGCATATGTTCATGTGTTCAGGGGTTGTCACTATTTATTTATTTATTTATTTATTTAATAGTCCACCTTTCTCACTGAGACTCGAGGCAGATTACATAGTGCAAGATTAGTACAATCAGTAGCAAGGACAAGGGCAGGCATTTCCATACAGTGTCAAGGACACTCCTCCACTTGAAGCCAGCTGGGCGACCTTGGGCTAGTCATGGCTCTCTGGAGCTCTCTCAGCCCCATCCACCTCACAGGGTGTTTTGTTGTGGGGATAATAATAACACACTGTAAACTGCTCTGAGTGGGTGTTAAGTCATCCTGAAGGGTGGTATATAAATCAAATGTTGTTGTTGTTATTTCCATAGGCAATGCCATAGGGTAAATGAATACAAGTTTGCAAAGAAATAGCATTAGCAAGGATCCAATACAGAGTTGAAGAATTGCTGAAACAGAACATAATCAAAGACTGACATTAGATGAACATGAAGTACAGGTAGTATAAGAGTACATGTTCGAGCAACAGATAATATGCAAGGCAACGTAGTGGTGAAGTCTATGGTCCCTAACTCATTAGCAAAGCATTTGAGACCCCTCCCTATAATACTTCCCCCTGATCTGAGTAAAAAGCCTTTTTCAATAATTCAGTTTTGTATCATTTGTGGAAAGCCATGAGAGTGGGGGTTCTCCTGACCTTCTCAGGAAGGCCATTCCATAGGGTGGGAGCCACCACAGAGAAAGTCCATGTATGAGCTGCTATTGATTTTGCCCATGTGCAACCTGGCACCTGCAAGAGACCCTGTTCAGATGAGCGAAGTTGCCATGGAGGGACAGTTCCTATGCTCTAGGGAATGTACAACTATTGTTGGGTATGGATGGGGATACCAAAATACCTTCCATAAATCTCAAGTTAGTATAGTTAGAATGTTTTACTATTTTTTTTCCATTTCAGCATTGGTTTTATGATATTAGCTTCCCTGCATTGCTGTGCGGGGTATTGTATCTAGGTGTAGTATAATAAAGATCTTTCTCTATTGAAGAAGAAGTGTAAAAGTTTCCTCCCCAGGTACCAAGATGCTTGCACATGCTCAGAGGTTCACCAGTGCTAAACTGCTGGTGAAAAGGAAACCTGAAAATCAGTTTGGTAGGGGAGAAGAGAAGGACAGCTGACCAAGATGAGGGGGGAAATGGGCAATGGCCTTCTTATATAAGTACACACATCTCTCCTGAGGCTGAAACAGTCATATCCAGGGCTTTTTTCTGGGAAAAGAGGTGGTGGAACTCAGTGGGTTGCCCTTGGAGAAAATGGTCACATGGCTGGTGGCCCCACCCCCTCATCTCCAGACAGAGAGGAGTTTAGAGTGCCCTCCGCTCTGCTCAGCAGTGCGGAGGACAATCTAAACTCCCCTCTGTCTGGAGATCAGGGGGCAGGGCCACCAGCCATATGACAATTTTCGAGAGGTTCCAGAACCCCGTTCCCCCGCGTTCCAGCTGAAAAAAAGCCCTGGCCTGGTCATATCAAAAATCTTATCTCCAATCCCCTTGCTATAAGTGGATCTGGGCAACGGTCTTCCTTTCAGAGCAGATGCTGTGAACCAATATTAGCAACTGTACTAGAAAGGATGAATGCTCTAAGTAAATAAACTACAGCCTAGGGGGGAAAAATAGGGAGGGAGATAGTTCCATTGAACTCAATGAGATTTCTGAGTAAACTTGCGCAACATTTGCTGTATCTACATGATGTCCCCTATCAAGTATCATGTCTGCTTGATGTCCACTATTAAAAAAATGGTTTCCTCCTCTTCATGTTTGTGCACTGTGTATGTCTTCAATCACCCTAGCATTTTCCTCACAAAGAAGCAGAAGAAACATGCTCAGAATAATAAAAAAAAAACCTTGCGTTCTACCAAAGTTCCTGCAGATTTCCCCTTGGAATTCTCTGAATAACAGTAATTTGATCTCTACTCCAAATCTGCCTTGGCCTTATAGAAGTTTCTAAAAAGCAATCAGCATGGAAATTGTTATATAGCCATTCAGCTATTGTCAGATGTACGGAGGAAATCTATAAACATCAATTTTATCCTCCACATGTTGATTTTTTTTAAAGCAAAAAGAAAAAAAAAACAGGCTACACAGTGTCAGTGCCAAAAACAAGCAAAAATCAACTGTGTAAATATCACTATAATACACGTTTTATTGTTGTTACATATAACAGGCTTCTTGCTCACTAAATGTAATTGTTTATAAAGACATGCATTTATTCTTTTTATACATATGAACTCAAAAAAACAACAACAGTTCTTCCACCATCTGGTCACACTGTATGTTAAAAGAAAGTCTCTAGATACAAAGTAACTGAGCTTCAAAGGGAACATCCATAACAACTGAGAAAAACAAGGCATGCCATCCACGCAAAGTATACAATTCTTGTGAGAAAATTACTATCAATAAGAAAAACTCCATTCATATATCTTGCTAGCTGAAGAGCAATTAAGTTGTGACTGGCGTGTAATATCCAAATCTGATGAGAATCCTAGGTAAATAATCTTGTTTCACATCCTTCATCAGAGTAAATATCCTTAACACAAGAGAATTGTAATGGAGCTAAAGTAAAACATAAATCCATAAGAAATGAACTTGCTGCACTAAAATAACTCTAGTCTAAAATTTTGAATGAATTGCAAAAATTAAAAAACTCACTTCTATTCATTATAGGTAAGGATGTTTACTCTAATGAAGAATGTGAAACGGGTTTATTTACGTAAGATGTAAACTTTGCTTGGACAGCAGCTGCCGGACGTACACACCTGGTTCCAGGAGTGTGCATGCTCGTGAGAATGCTGCAACAGGACATCACGTCCCAGCTGTTAACTAAACTTAAACTTTCCTCATTGCAAGGGTGAGAGGGATGGCTGATGATGAAGGCTACTGCAGAGAAAGAATTGCTTGGGTTTCCCAAGAGTATCTCTCACAGTCAGTTTCAGCCTAAGGCCAGTGGGTGGGAATAGAATCCATTTTATGCCACTGTGCTTGGCACATGCCATTGCTTTGTGCTTGTAGCTGGGCACTGGTTGGTTCTGTGGTGTTCCCCCACTATTTCCCCAGGGCCTGGCTCCTGGTTTTGTCAGGTTAGGTTGCGAGAATGCCCCTTGGTTTAGTTTCAATCACATTCCATTGGGGTAGTCCCCATTGTGTCAAATGTTGGGCCAGACCACAGGTGGGTGACCACAGGTGGGTGAGCATCTTCCACCGACAAATCCTACATTTGCTCTCACTCAGAGCTTCTGACTCTCTCTCTCTAGTTACAGATCTGCATGTCAAGGTGATCTGGATTTGCAGTCATAGTATTGTGCACTGGGCTGGATTATACACAGCATCTACTGGCTAGAGACATCACATGGGATTAGAAAGGTCACTGGTCATCACCTGAGCTTCTGGAAAGGCCTTCATGGTGCAGTGCCCTCTAGCCAGTCAAGATCAACATAGCCAGGAGAAAAGTTAAGAGTGCCATAGGATGCTTCATGGTGTCATCAGGTGGCTGCAAGTTTTACTATCTGGGCATTTCTTTTTGGAAGCAGGCACTTTTTGCCTGGATTGAGTTCATCTCTCTGAATGGGAACAAGGCACTTGGCTAGATGGAATTTGGCACACGGATCAGATCTGATAGCAGCTATAGGAGATTTGGCAGTTCCCAGGTGGATTCTTCAGCCACCTCTTGTGGCAGTATCAGCTTTGGTGTAAATCCCTTTGGGTGGGAACAGGAATCTCAGTGTGAGGGTCGGTGGGAACACACTGTTACCTAGATGCTTCTCCTTGTGCATTGGGGGGAATTAGGAAAGAAGGAGAAGCTTCAAGAAGTGGTAAGAAGCAAGATCCTCCATCAATTTTTACCAGATCCCTTCCCCAAGGAAACTGACTTGACAGGTGTTTTCCAAAGCAAGTAATCTTTATTAAAGAGGGAAATTCAAACACACAGAAGAAGACAAAGCAAATCACACACATACAAGAATCCTAAGGAAAATAGTGAGGATACTGGGTATAGGTTATGGGATTCGAGTGATAGATACTGTCAGAAGAGTAAGAAGTCCACGGAAGAAGAGGGCTCGAATGACCAGTGTCCTAAGGCCGATCAATTATACGGTAAAATAGGCAAGAAAGTGACTGCAGCCCAAAATACAATGACTTCAATGGTTGTCTCCTGGGATAGTCAAAGGGTTTGAGCAATCTTGATTGGCATTTTGGTGTATGATAAATAGGAGCTGGAGATGTTTTGATTAATCATTCCTGGTGCCAGGCAACGAATCTACAGTTTTAATTAAATATCTCCAGCGTTGGACAATGAACTTAAAGTTTAGATTAAGTTTTCCCAGGAAGGGTTTAAACTTATCAGAGATGATTGATGGCTCTTAATTGCTGGATAGGGTTTTGTTTTGATCAGTTTTGAATGGAGAAGGGAGGCAGGAATGTCTGAGGGTTTATTAAGGAAAATCACTCAAGCACCTTTATTGTCAAGACAGCTGCATGTCCCAAGGCAGGAAGGGCAGTAACCAATCACATCTAATCACTCTGCACTCCATCAACATTCCATTTGCATTCCAGTCTCCCAGTCAGCTTGAAGTGCATTAGTGAGAGGGCTTATGATTTTGCTAACCATAAGTGCATATGATATCACAGAGAGCTATGTAGTTTGGGGGAATATTAGGACACCCTCACTCACAAGTGAAAGAGAAGCCATGCAGTAGCATGTGCAATTTGGACACCCACATCCTGCCATCTCACAATTTCCCCTAGTAAGTAGGCGAGAGTGGGGTTTTGTTATTGATTAGTAAGTGGGTCAGCTGACACCTGGATGTGTTCCTCTATGCTGTACCAAGGCTCTGAGAGCTCTAATCAATAAAGTTGTGGCCAATAGTTAAATTCAACATATTGTTTGCATGTCTGTCCCCCCTTTCCTGCTGGGTTTGTAATTGTTTCCCTCTGGAATTATCCAAATATTGTAATTTGTTCTGTACTCCAAAACTCCCTTGGCCTTTCAGAACATTCTAAAAAGGAATCATGAGAGAAACAGGAATAAAGTCATTGAAATCTTGACATATGGGAGGATGAACTCAGTTTGATCCCTTGCAGTATTCCCTTTTAAGAGAGACATATCATCTGAAGATTTTCGCTCTCAACTGGCACTCATTTTGCGTTGCTGAAGCAACAAATCCATTTCCTTTTAGACCCAGCAATAATTCAAGGAAGACTGACTGATGAAGGTTCTGTGAGGCTGACAGCAAGCACAGGAAGGGTGTGTGTTGCTGGCAAGATGTTGAAACTAGTGCTGCTGCTGCTGCTGCTGCTGCTGCTGTTTCTACCTCCTATCTCATGCAAAGCAGATGCCAGCATTTGTCTCATGAAGGATCCTCTTCCTGTTCCACATGAGTGGTACCAGCCAGGAGATCTCCTCATTGGTGGGATTGCTTCTCAGATGAGTTACCATGTGCATGAAATTGACTTCAGTCGATATCCAGCTCAAGAGTTGTTTAAAGATCCATGGTGTCAGGATGTCAGTTTGCTAGCCAGAGTTACGCCATGTTAGCATACTATAACCTGTAGTGTTTAGTCTTTCTCTCCCTCCAGGCCAGACGTTCTTCAGCCGCATATACCCATGGGAGAGAAGAGCTGTTAACTGCACGCTTCAGCCAAAGGACCTTGAAGCCTAACTCTTCCCACGTCCAAATTGTCCCGGCAGACAGGACTGTGGGGGGAGGCTGGGAAAGGGTGTTTGATGTATTGTTACTTTCAGTTTAGGTGTCATTCTCAACAAAGCCTTTGTTCAGTCAAGTCCGTTTTTATGCCTTGGAATATAGACACTTGTGTCAAGAGCCTTGTCTTTCAATAAACCTTTTGGAATCAAGGAACTTTGTGCTTCTTGCAGAAGGGGGGAGACGAACTCTAGATAGCAGGGATTCCATAGTCTGACACATTGTAAGCAATTATGTTTCTCACATGAACTTGGCCCGATCCTATACCTTGACTTTGGTTTATACTAGAAAAAGGTTGCTCAAAGAAAGAAGGTGAACTATTGTTCCTTCCAGTACTCCTCTTGGTCAGTCTCAATTGGAATCTTATATATTTAGCCTTCTTTGCAGTACATCAGGCCTGTCTAATCAGCAGGTTTAAAGTCCATTGGTCCATTGGATTTAGAGACCAGCAAGATTTTCATTGTGTAAAATTTCAAGTATCAGAGCATTGCAATTCAGCCTTCTTCCCTAAGCTCTTATATTCCACATAGAGTTATAAAGGCTCATGATTCTCCATTCCTACTCGTAGCTGAGTAAGGAAGCTGTGACTCTTGAAAACTTACAGCCAGAAAATCTTGCTGGTAACTAAGGTGTTACTGGACTGTAATCGTGCTGTTCTACTGAAGACCAAGGCAGCTATTCACCTATAACCTTCAACTGCTGAGATTTGTTCTGGATGGCACAAGAAAGAGACAGCTCTGGGACTGCACCCATGCAGGCCTGCTGACCAGAAGATACTATACTCCCAGAAAACTTTTATAGACAGAGACATTCTTGTAGAACCCTTATTTGAATTATCATATTATTTAATCGCCCCTACATCCCTACACTTGCCACTGTTTAGTTAGCCATTTTCAATTATCCTGCAACAATATACACTGCCAAAAGGGATGAATGTTCTTTTGGCTCATAATTAAGTAGAAAAAATAGCTGTTATATGATTTGTAACTGAAAGTTAGAAATATATTTCAACAAGTTCATTTAATGAAATACCAGTCTGTGTGCTGCAGGATGTTTTAGCATTCAAATATAACTAAATTTATGTAACTAAATACACATACACATATTATTAAACTCCTTCACTTTTACTTTTCCAATGCACGATAAAAAGGCCCATCTCTTGAACTTCTTCTCTGTCAATATCGTTATTTCCATAACTCTGTTTACAGAATGGGGACAAAGTTCCACCAGCATGTCCGGGCCCCTCTTGAGTAGATATAAATGACCTGCCAACATCGTTTCCACACTGTGACACTGAGAGATCTCTGTCTTTCGGTGCTACACCTCTGAAGATGCCAGCCACAGCTGCTGGCGAAACGTCAGGAACGACAATGCCAAGATCACGGCAATACAGCCCGGAAAACCCACAACAACCACAGTAAAGCCAATACTTTTAGTTTCCATGGAAATTCTGCAGCACTTATAGCATTAACTGTTATATTCCTATTCAATCTTACTTATATGGAAAATGCATCACTGAGAAAAGTTCGGATTATGACATCCCAAATTGATTTTGCGTTAAGCAGCCCTCAAAGGGCCTGGGATTTCCAGTTCTTCCATGGGGCCATTTCCTTCACAATTTCCTCAAATGAACCTCATGGCTTCCAAAACTTTCTTCAAGATATGAAACCTTACAAGGCCCGAGGAAATGGTTTTCTGAAGGAATTCTGGGAGCAAGCATTTGACTGCCTTTATCCAAATCCCCAGGAGCCAGGGGACGTAAGTGAGACCTGTACGGGTGAGGAGAGGCTAGGCAACCTTTCTAGGTCACTCTTTGAAATGTGCATGACTGGCCACAGCTACAGCATCTACAATGCAGTCTATGCCGTAGCACATGCTATTCATGCCGTATACTCATCCAGATTCAACCACAGGGTGATGAATGGTGCTCAAAGAATAGAACTTTGTGCTCTTCAGCCACGGCAGGTATTGTCTTGCTAAGGAAATTTCTTTGTTGTCGTGAATATGGTTATACTAGCAACAAAGCCCGTTGTGGGGGGGGGGGGCAATACAACGGGCTCTAGAAAGGGCAGGGCAAGTGGGCCAGGTGTTGTCACCTCCACCGCAACATGATCTGGCCAAGTGGAGGGCAGAGCAGCCGGGCCTGGCATTGCCCCCTCTGCCGCACCCCAGTCTGGGCAAGGGGAGGACAGGGTGGCTGGGCCTGGCATTGCTCCCTCCCAGCACCAGCTGATCATGTTGGGAAAGGGCTGGAAGGTGGGCCCGTCTATCCTGCCACCTCCTCACCCCAATCAGGCTGCAGAGGGTTTGGCAGGTGGACCCTTCCCTCCGCCAGCCAATCCCAGGCCTGATTTGGCCACTGCAGAGCCAGGAGCACTGCTGAGGGGGGGGAAGGGCCCCAGAGTGTGCCTGCACCCTGCAGCCACCTGATTCGGCTCCAAATTCAACCACTGCGGAGATCAGGAGTGCTGCTGGGGGGGGAGGGGGCAGAAAGGGCCGTGGAGTGCTCCTGCGCTCCACAGTGGGTCGAATTGGGATTGCTTTGGTCTGAAATCACCCTACTGTGGTGCATAGGAGCATGCTGTACCATCAGAGAGTGGGCTCAGGGAGCAGCATCCCCCTCCTTCCCAAACCTGAGATAGACCTGAGCTCTGTGGGTCTGGAGGCCAGGTCAACTCCCCTTGCAAAGCCATGGCAAGTAGACATGGCCTTCAGACATACAGAGGCCAAGTAGCCACGGCAAATAGATCTGGCCTTCGGATGTGCAGAGATCGGGTCTACCTGCTTTGCAATGCCATGGCAAAGAGACCTGGCCTCCAGACATTCAGAAGCCAGGTCTATTCCCCCACCCTGTTCAATGCCATAGCAAGTAGACCTGGGATGAATGGAGGTCTGGTCAACCCATGAAACAAAGCCTTGTCAAGTAGACCTGACCTTCAGGTGTGTCTGAAGGCCAGGTCTATTTGCCTTGCAAAACGATGGCAGGTCTATCTTGCCTCTGCCGGTTCGGATGCCAGGTCTACTCACTGTGCACTGCCATGGCGAGTAGACCTGGGCTCTGCGGATATGGCATGCAAGCCGTTACCTCCGCCCGCACCCCCTCCCTGCGGCATGTCGAGTCATGGAGAGCAATCCTGGGAGGTGGTGCACAGGCAAGCCAGGCCTGCCCATGATGGCCTGCCCTGATCGGACCTGTGGAGGGTGGAGCCGACCACTCTGCAAACCCATGGTGAGTAGACCTGGCCTTCGGACCTGTGGGGTCCAGGTGTACTTCCTTTGCAATGCCATGGCCAGTAGACCTGGACTTCAGATTAATGGGTCAGGTCTAGCCACCAAAGAATCCACAGCGAGTAGACCTGGTCTTCAGATGTGTGCAAAGGCCAGGTCTCCCCGCCTTGCAAAGCGAGGGCAGGTCGATCTGGCCTCTGTCAGATTGGATGCCAGGTCTACTCCTTCCCTGTGCAAAGCCACGGCAAGTAGACCTGGGCTCTGCGTGCAAGCCTCGTTCCGCGCCGGCCACGCCCCCTGACACACAGCAGGCCAAGACTTGGGAGGGCTGCTTGGGAGGCCTTCTGCAGGCCAGCCAGGCCTGCCCTACGCCGGCCTGCCCCGCCTGGGGCTGGGAAGGCGGAGCCGACCACTTGGCCCAACTGCGACAAGTAGACCTGGCCTTCGGACAGGCGGAGGCCAGGTCTACCCAGCTGGGCCCTTCCAAGGACCAGCCGCTCGATGGGACTGCGCCTGCGCCAGTGAGTCGTCGGATAGACACTAAGGGAATTATGTTATAGGATAAGATTGGGCAATATTTGAATTTCCCCAACTGGTCCAATGATGTACACATTATTTTCACGACAAGATTTCTGCATTCTTATTTCTTGTGATAATCAGAGCATGAGAAGAAAGATACACTATATAATATTGATCTTCTTCAGAAGAAATATAACTATGAACAGGCTCAGTCTAACTGAAATGACTAGAAAGTG
The DNA here is from genome assembly GCF_028583425.1 of Eublepharis macularius. NCBI lineage: Eukaryota > Metazoa > Chordata > Lepidosauria > Squamata > Eublepharidae > Eublepharis > Eublepharis macularius. The sequence goes on from NC_072801.1 coordinate 73,014,980, forward strand.
CAGCATTGCTATATCTCAGCATTAAGACTCCCATGTGTTGCTTATTTCCCCCCTTTTAAACTAGGTTCACCCTTTTCTTCAAAGCTTTACATTCAACCACTCAGCTGGACAGAGATTGTCTTTTAATGATAACATGGAAATGGAAGCTGCATTGGATATAATGAACCTGGTCACATTCCCAAACAAGTCCTTCCATGGGGTGAAAATTGGAAGTGCAAATCCCAGTGTATCTGAAGGACAAGAATCCGTCTTTCATGACAATTTGATAGTGTGGCAAACTGTTTTTAATCAGATATCCTACTTCTGGTTGTTGTGGATTTTCTGGGCTGTATAGCCGTGGTCTTGGCATTGTAGTTCCTGATGTTTCGCCAGCAGCTGTGGCAAAACATCTTCAGAGGTGTGGCACCAAAAGACAGTGATCTCTCAGTGTCACAGTGTGGAAAAGATGTTGGCACATCATTTATATCTACTCAGGAAGGTGGATTTGGGCTGAGTCATCCTGTAAGAGTTTCCCAGGGTGTGGAATGCTAATGGAGGGAGGCTTCACTGTATCCTGAGGAGGTTCTTTTGCATATGGATTGGTGCTTGATGTGCTAATCTTCTCTGCAGGGCTATTGTCGGGTATAGAGTGTTTTGTTAGCCTGGTGTTTTTCAGAACTGGAAACCATGCTCTATTCATTCTTAAAGTCTCTTCTTTCCTGTTGAAGTTTTGCTTGTGCTTGTGAATTTCAATGGCTTCCCTGCACAGTCTGACAAAGTAGTTGGAAATGCATAGATCAGGAAAAAAAATACAGCCTGTTTGCTGTCAAACTTTCCGCAAAGTCACCGTTGGCAGAAGTAATGATCTCCTCCTGGAATTGTCCAAATACCTGTAATCTGTTTTCCACTTCAAAACTCCCTTGGCCTTTCAGAAGGTTATAGAAAACAATCAGCATGGAAACAGTTATAAAACCACTGAGTTAGTGAGAGTTGGAGGGAGGAATTCTCTTAGCATCAATTTGATCCTTCACATTTTGCCCTTTTAAGCCAGACATGTCAAAAGAGGATTTTTCCTCTGAACTGTTATGCATTTTGTGTGGCTGAAGCTTTTAACATGAAGAATCCATTTTCTCTTAGGACCAGCCACCATTCAAGGAAGCCTGATGAAGGCCGTATAAGGGTGTAAATAGAGACAGGAAAGGCGTGCGTTGCTGGCAGGATGTTGAAAGTGGTGGTGTTGCTGCTGCTTCTGCCTCTAATCTTGTGCAAAGCAGAAGCCACTAAGTGTCTCTTGAAGGATCCCCTCCCTGTTCCCCATGAGTGGTACCAGCCAGGAGATCTCCTCATCAGTGGAATGTCTTCTCAGATGGGTTACCATGTGGATGAAATAGACTTCAGACAACATCCATCTCAGGTGTTGTATCAGGAACCATAGTAAGGAATTATTTTCTTTCTCTTGTGAACTTGGCATAATCCTATATCATGACAATGATTTATACAAGGAAAAAGTTGCTTGAAGAAACACAACTCTTGTTCCACTAGAGTGCTCCTCTTTCTCAGTCACTTTCAGAATCTTACATAGTCAGCCATCTTTGGGGGACATCTTACCTTTCTTCATTGAGCAGGAAGAACCATACCTATTCTTGGGGGGCATCGGAGGGTAAAGGCACACCCTACAAACTCTTATAGACTTTCTTGTAGAACCTTGATTTGATCATGATGCAAATAGCTCTCCTCATTCTACACTGTCTGGTGTAGGGTTTTTAAATTTATTCTGCAACAGGCAAGCCACTGACGAGAGAAGAGGATCTTCTTTTGGCTTCTGATTGATTAAAAAAATCACTGCTATTCTATGATATCGGAGAGTTAAAAATACATCCTGACAATTGCAATTAGTGAAATACCTCATTGTGTGCTTGAGGAAGTTTCATTGTTCAAATACGAGCATAATTACAGACACTCATATCAAACACTAACATGTACTGTTTCAGTGAACAATAAAATTGCCCTTCTCTCAAACAACTTATTTGTTGATGTCATTGTTTCTGTATCTCTGTTTACAGTATGGTGCCAAAGTTCTACCAGCATGTCCTGGCCTTGGTGTTTGCTGTAAATGAGATCAACAAAAAGACCCAAATCTTGCCCAATATTACACTCGGATTCCACATCTACGACAACTACTATGATACGAGGATGACCTATCGCACCACCTTTGATCTCCTCTTTAAATCACACCGGTATATTCCTAACTATGAATGTGATGGACCCAAAAACCTAATAGCCATCATTGGGGGACTGAGCTCTGAAACCTCCTTCCACATGGCAGACATCCTAAGTCCCTACAAGATTCCACAGGTAAGATTTGTGATTAGAACAAGTTATTTAATAAATTGTACTATTTCTATTCTAGGATTTATTCTGGGAGTTATTCTGGTTACAAAAGATGGAGAGAGGTGAAGAAACGTGTGGAGAATAAGAAGGAACAGTTAGCTGGGAAGGGCTGGGACCAAGTGGAAGAGCATACATGGTCCTTGTAGAAAGTCCCAGTTCCATTCCTCAGCATCTCCAGTTATCAGGATCTCACAGTCAGTCTTGTGGAGGATCTCACCCTGAATGCCCAAAGAGCCACAGCCACTCAGAGTAGATAATAATGACCAATAGACCAGTGGTCTCAATAAGTATAAGAACTACGTGTGCTGATGTAATAGTCTGAGATGCTTTTAGCACCTTCCTCTCCAAGAAATTCCCAAATGTTCTCACAATTTGAGATAAATCAATCAGTATGTTGCTTGCCTTTAAGTCTTGCCTCTTCCACAACTTCCTTCACAAAATATCCATGGGATAAATAGTCACTTGCACTCAACTCCTAACCTATGGACAATTCTTTTTAGCTCACATATGGCTCATTTGATTCAGAACAAAGAGAAGGAAAACTGTTCCCCTTTTTTTACTTCATGAGCCCAACTGAAGCCCATCAGAACACAGGGATCATCCGGTTGCTTCTTCATTTCCAATGGATGTGGGTTGGACTTTTTGTTGTGGATGATGCCAGTGGAGAACATTTCTTGAAGGTCCTGGAGCCACTGCTTTCCCAAAATGGAATCTGTTTGGCTTTGATAAAGAAAACTCTAAACCTACTAAACTGGAATGACCTGAGTCATTTGACTGATTTATTTTTAACTACATCTGTACTTCTAAGAGAAAAGAAAGCTAACACATGTATCCTCTATGGAGAATCTACATCACTTATGGGATACACTCTTCTATTCCTAGGCAGTCCCAACTACAAGGAAAATGTATCATTGAGAAGAGTGTGGATTATGACATCCCAAATTGATTTTGCGCTAACCAGCCTTCAGAGGGACTGGGATTTCCAGTTCTTCCATGGGACCATTTCCTTTGCAATTCCCTCAAATGATCCTCAAGGTTTCCAGAACTTTCTTCAAGACATAAAACCTTACAAAGAACAAGGAAACGGCTTTCTGAAGGAATTCTGGGAGCAAGCATTTGACTGTGTCTATTCAAATTCCCAGGAACCAATGGACATCAGTGAAATCTGTACTGGGGAGGAAACTTTGGAGAGTCTTCCTGAGTCACTGTTCAGAATGCAAATGAGTGGCCACAGCTACAGCATCTATAATGCGGTCAATGTCATAGCACAGGCTATCCATGTCTTGTACTCATACAGATATCATCACAGGGCACTGGATGATAGTCAAAGAACAGAACATCAAAGGATACAGCCACAGCAGGTATTGGCTACCCAAGGGAAAGTCTCTGTTGCCATGAATATCTTACTATATAATTGAGTAAGCGTATTTCAGACAACTCACTTCATACCTTGGTGCACCACCAGAGGGCACTGCCATGGGGGAAGCCTAGGCAAGGCACCATGTCCCTCCAGAAAACATGCCATGGTGGGAACCCCAGGCCTGGAGCAGGATGGGAGCAGGTGGCAATGCCCGCTTCCTGCCTTCACACAGTTGTATTAGGAGTGGAGCAGATGGCAATGCCCACCACCCAACTGTATTAGGAGTGGAGCAGGTGGCAATGCCCACCCCCACCTTAACACAGCTGGTATTAGGAGCAGAGCAGGTGGTAATGCCCTCTCCCCACCTTAACCCAGCTGGTATTCAGAGCAGAGCAGGTTGCTATGCCCACCCCCACCTTAACCCAGCTGGAGTTAGGAGCAGGGTAGGCGGCCATCCCTAGCCCCTGCCTTAACCCAGCTGGTATCAGCAGCGGAGAAGGTGGCAATGCTTGGCTCCCTTTGAATCAGCTGGGATCAGGAGCAGAGCAGTTGGCAATGCCCACCCCCAACCATAACCTATCTGGTATTAGGAGAGGAGCAGGTGTCAATGCCCTCTCACCACCTTAACCCAGCTGGTATTAGGAGCAGAGCAGGTGGCAATGCCACCCCCAATCTTAACCCAGCTGGTATTAACAGTGGAGCACTTGGCAATGCCCACCCTCCCTTCACCCAGCTGGGATCAGAAGCAGAGCAGGTGGCTTTGCCCACCCACTGCTGTAACCCAGCTGCCATTAGGAGCGGAGCACATGGCAATGCCAACCCCCCCACACCTTAACCATTTGGAATCAGGAGCAGAGCAGGTGACAATACCCACCCCCCTTCACCCAGCTGGGATTAGGAGAAGATCATATGTCAATAACTGCCCTCCTTCACCTGACTGGAATCAAGAGTGGAACAGGTGACAATGCCCCCCCTCGCCTTAACCCAGCTGGTATTAGGAGAGGAGCAGGTGGTAATGGCCGTCCCACACCTTAACCCAGCTGCTATTAGTGGTGGAGAAGATGATAATGCCCACCCCCCCCCCACCATCACCCATTTGGGATCAGGAGTGGAGCAGGTGGTGATGCCCACCTCATGCCGTCACTTGGTTGGGGTCAGGCACAGAGCAGGAGGCAATGTCCTCCTTCCCTTCCCCCAGCTGGGATAAGGAGCAGAGCAGGTAGCAATGCCCACCCTCTTCAACCTACCAGAATAAGCAACTGAGCAGGTGGCAATGCCCACCCTGTCTTCTCCCTGCTGGAGTCAGGAGCCAAGCATGCAGCAATGCCTGCCTCCCCTTCAACCTGCCAGAATCAGGAGCAAAGCTGGTGGCAATGCCTGCACCCACTTCACCCAGTTGGGATCAGGAGCAGAGAAGGCAGTAAAGCCCGCTGCCCACCTTCACCTGTCAGGATTAGGCACGGAGCAGGAAGCAATGCCTGTTTCTTCCTTCACACAGCAGGGAGCGGGTGGCAATGCCCACCCCCCCTTCACCCAGCTGGAATCAGGTTTGGTGCAGGCACCAATGCCTGCCCCCCTTCACCCAGCCATAGTCAGGTGTAGAATGGGAGGCAATGCCCACCTTTACCCATCATGTATCAGGCATGGAGCAGGTAGCAAAGCCCACCACCCCTTCACATGGCCGAGATCAGGCAGATCAGGCATGGAGCAAATGACAATGCCCATCCCCCTCCTTCACCAGCTGGAATCTGTGACAGAGGAGGAGGGAATGCCTGCCTCCCACCCTCCCCTTTCTAGAGCCCATTATATTTTTCCCAAAACGGGCTTTGTTGCTAATGTTCCACTTCCCCCAACTAGTTAAATCATATATAGATTATTTGTTGTTAACATTTCTGCATTCTTATATACTGTGATAATTGGAGCATGAGAGGAAAGATATATGACATACTCTCAAAACTGTAGTATTGGTTAAATCTCATCATTAAGACCATTGGCTGATGCGTCTTTCCCCCCTTTTCAACTAGGTTCACCCTTTTCTACAGAGTGTTGCATTTAACAATTCAGCTGGAGAAAGATTGTCTTTCAATGAAAAAAGAGAGATGGGCAGTGGATTTGATATAATGAACCTGGTCACATTCCCAAACACATCCTTCCAGAGGGTGAAAATTGGAAGGGTAAACCCCAAGGCTCATGAAGGACAAGAGTTCATCATTCATGAGAATATGATTGTGTGGCAAACCAGTTTTAATCGGGTATCTTTTTCAGTTTTCTCAGCAGGTACTTCACTCTTGTGATGGTTAACGCAAGGCCCTTTTCATTTCTTGCCAATCTAGGTCTTCTTTTTGGCTCAAGCTCGATGATCAAGGGGCTAGAGTGATGGATTAGGATGTGGGTGACCTGGTTCAAATCCTCACTTTGTCATGGAATCCTGCTGGTTGACCTTGAGCCAGTCACATATCCTCAGCCTAACTTATCTCATAGAGATGCTGTGAGGGGAAAAAGATGAGAAGAGAATGACATAACACACTGTGAGGCCCCATTGAGGAGAGGGGCACGGTAAGAATGAAGTAAAATTAAACTAATACGACTGCATTCAAACACTAATGAAATATGTATCAAAATTTTGCCAAATATCAGTACTTTTGGCAACCTTTGAAACCAATTACATATTTTCCAATAACAACAACAACGTTCAATTTATATACCGCCCTTCAGGACAACTTAATGCCCACTCAGAGTGGTTTACAAAGTATGCTATTATTACCCCACAACAATCACCCTGTGAGGTGGGGTGGGGCTGAGAGAGCTTCAGAGAACTGTGACTCACCCAAGGTCGCCCAGCTGGCTTCAAGTGGAGGAGTGGGGAATCAAACCCAGCTCTCCGGATTAGAGTCCTGTGCTCTTAACCGCTACACCATACTGGATCTCTTATCTGAGATAGTGAGAAATATTTTTATGAGGCTGTAATGATGCCTGCCCAATTCCCCACCCCTGAAACATGATTGCCTCACAGACACATCTCCTTGCTAGAAGATTAAGGCAGGATGACTTCTCTTTTTTCCCTCAAACCTTCCTTGTTAACGGAGCAGTGACTTTTTCCTTTCACTCAACTGCCATCATGTCTGGATATTTGCTCCACTGCTGTCCCCCGCATCCTTCCTTTAGCAATTGGTCAAAGGCACAGTTGCTCAGGGGTTTCTTCTTCTTCTTCTTCTTCTTCTTCTTCTTCATCATCATCATCATCATCATCATCAGGAAAGGGAAGATTTCAAGCCAGGGAGGTCCGCCTGGCCTCTACCAGAGCCAGGGTCTTTTCAGTTCTGGCTTCGACCTGGTGGAACTCTCTGTCTGAGGAAACTAGGGCCCGGCAGGATTTGTTATCTTTCTGCCAGGCCTGCAAGACGGAGATGTTCCACCAGGCATTTGGTGGGGGCTAGGCTGTCCTCTCGACCACTGAAGACCTTCTACCACCCATGCAGGAAAATGCTGTATTTTAATATTTTATACCCACCAATTTTAATTGTTTTGATATGTTTTAATGTTTTTATAATGTTTTTACTGTTTTAAACTGTTGTTAAACCTCACTGAGCACATCTGACGGGGAGGGCGATCTAGAAATTTGATTAAATAAATAAATAAATAGTCTAACCAACCTCACAGAGTTGTTGTAAGAATAAAACAGAGGAAAAGAAATCAACATAAGTTGCTATAAGGGAAAGGAGTGAGAAGTAGGGTGGAAAATAACCCATCATTTACATCTGGGGAGGAGGGGTTAATAATTTAGCTGAGCTAACAGAGACAGTGTGGAGCAGTGCTTAGAGTAAATAACTACTTTACAAAAGTAGAATTGATTTGAAACTAAAATTCTAAAAAGACTAAAAGAAATGGAATGCCAGATTTCAGAAAGAAATTTGGCAAAGTGGAATTAAGAGATTTCTATTTAACAAAACTATGGGCCAAGCTACACATGACGAATGACACTTGAACAGCAAGTGGATTGAGTGGAGGGCAAGTGAACAGGGAGAAATACACTTGCTGTTCAAGTGTCATTCGTCATGTGTAGCTTGGCCCTCAGTTGCTCAATTGCTTTTTCACACCTCAACTGGTGTGCTGTAATGTCTAATGACTTCCCCCTTAAACTCCATTCATTTTTCAATAGGTGGTGCCCCTTTCTGTGTGCAATGATTACTGCAACCCCGGGTATCATAAGAAGAAGAAGGAAGGCAAGAAATTTTGCTGCTATGCATGTGCTTCTTGCCCGGAAGGGAAGATTTCAAGCCAAAAGGGTAAGTGATCTAATTTAGGGTTTATCAGATGATTTGACTGGAAAATTTAGAGGGAATCGAAAGAAGCATCATTAAAGGTTCCTTGCCCTCTCTTAGTGAAGATCATTCACAAGTTAGGCCAAAGTTGTTTCAAATTCAAAACCTGGTCAAAAATTGTTTAGAAGAGGATCCTGGTTTTCAACATTGCTCCTACATAAAATATGGTGGTGAGACTTCTATCATATAATATCTCACATCAGCTGATACTGTGCTACTCCCTCTCCATCTTTTTTATTAGACGTAGATGATTGCATGAAATGCCCGAGTGATCAATATCCAACCAAGGACCAAGATGGATGCGTTCCCAAGAGAATGAGCTTCCTGTCTTTTGAAGAACCTTTAGGAATTAGTTTGGCCTCCACAGCTGCTTTATTAGCTCTGATTGCAACCACAGTGTTAGGAACTTTCATTAAGCACAAAGACACCCCCATCGTCAAAGCCAACAACCGGGACATCACTTACATCCTTCTCATCACTCTCTTGCTCTGCTTCCTCTCTTCTTTGCTGTTCCTCGGCCTACCACAGAAGGTGACCTGCTTCCTTCGACAATCTGCTTTCAGTATCATCTTCTCAGTGGCTGTATCTTGTGTGTTGGCGAAAACCATCACTGTGGTTGTAGCTTTCATGGCCACTAAACCAGGGTCCAGCATGAGGAAGTGGGTGGGGAAAAGGATGACTAACTCTGTTGTCATTTCTTGCTCCTTTGTTCAAGCAGGCATTTCTGTGGTGTGGCTGGCAACCTCACCCCCATTCCCAGATTATGACACATTGTCACTGACTGAAGAGATCATAGTACAATGTAATGAAGGGTCTGTCCTCCTGTTCTACATTGGCCTGGTTTATATGGGCCTTCTGTCCATCATTAGCTTAATTGTAGCATTCCTAGCCAGGAAATTGCCTGACAGTTTCAATGAAGCCAAGTTCATCACCTTCAGCATGCTGATCTTCTGCAGTGTTTGGGTATCTTTTGTTCCAACCTATCTGAGCACCAAAGGGAAATCCATGGTAGCCGTGGAGATCTTTTCTATCTTGGTTTCCAGTGCTGGTTTACTTGGCTGTATCTTTTCCCCCAAATGCTACATTATTGCATTGAGACCTGAACTGAACAGGAGAGAACAATTAATAATAAGAAAAAATAACAAGGGTAGTGATTTCTAACTGGGCCTATGCCATTAGTTAGCTGGGGCATTCCAGCATTCTCCTTGTATTCTAAATAATAACAATAAAAGAGACAGGTCAAAAAAACAATGAAGACTAGCATATTTTCCTACTTTCAGTCCTCAGAAACAGTTAGAATGTAAGTAACATTGTGTCCTGTGTTCCCAAAATCAGCTGTTCAAATACATGGATTTTTATTTCTAGTCCTTCATTTCTATGACTTGACCCTTGCTCATAAAGAATGTTATGGACTGAAGGGTAAATTTTTGTCTCAGGCACTGAAGCTACTGAGGGCCAAGCTACACATGACGAATGACACTTGAACGGCAAGTGGATTGAGTGGAGGGCAAGTGAACAGGGAGAAATACACTTGCTGTTCAAGTGTCATTCGTCATGTGTAGCTTGGCCCTCAGTCTTAAGAAGTAATGTCAGTAATGAATGGAAAGGACCATTTGGGGCATTTCACAACTGCAAAGGAACTTCCTGTGCAAAACCTTGTGGGAAAGTGAGGGATATTATGCCTTGGGGAAAATAGTAGGGGTCCTGTGAAGAGCTTCTTATATTTATTTCCCTTCCAAAGATTTCACGATATAGCAATGAAGGGGCTGGTGCCATGACACTTCAGTTGTCAAGAATGACTCCTAAGAAGGTGATCACTGATGCTCTGTGTGACTTTCTTGCTGTCTTAATGTTCCTTTTCATTAAATAAAGTAACTCCAGAATGAAAATAGTGTGAAGTGGTATGGGAAATATGGCTCAACAAAGAATAAATCAACCTCAGGTTTGCCAGTTCACTTCTTGCAACTGGTGAGGGTGGGGGTGGGACTCATGGCACTCATTAAGCCGGCACTCCTTAGTATTCAAGCTGATCGGTGCAGAATAGCTTGAGCTCTTGACATTTAGTACTGCACAATGTTGAGATGATTCTGCTTCTGCTTTTTTATTCCAAACGTGTTGAGATTATTATTATTATTACTTTATTCATTTGATATACCACAAGCGGGCTCAGGGAAGGTTACTAGAGATGGGCATGAATCTAACTATGACCCCAAAAAACCCATGAACCAGGCCGGTTCGTGGTTCGCAAACCAGGGTTCGTGGAACTTCTATGAACTGTATACTGGTTCATTGGGTTGTATTTACATTTAAATGGCCATTTAAACTGCCCCTTTAAAGGACTTGCAAGGGCAGGTCCCTTTAAACTATCAGCTGACAGGCGGCAGGAGGAATCCCCCCCTGCTGCCTGCCAGCTGATAGTTTAAAGGGTCTTGCCACGGCAGGTCCCTTTAAACTGCCCAAACTCCAGCCCTCTACCTCCAACCTCCCAGCCCCAGCCCCACACTTTTCTTCCTCTGCAGTGTGGTGTTCTTCCTCTCCTCCCAGGCCATGGCTGCCATTTGAGGGGCAGGGAGGCCGTTTTTGGCCTCTTCCACTACCCTGCAACCCCTCAGGATGGCGGAATAGGCCAAAAACGGTCCATAACTGGTCCAGTTCCATGGTTCGTTGTTCGTGAAACCCATGAACCACAATCTTCCTGGTTCTTTTTTTTTTCCCCATGCCCATCTCTACAGTTTACCTCAAAGATAAAATACAAGTTAAAATCCCATTAATCACATAAAATCATAACATTACAAATTTCAGCCCCCAAGATGGTGGTCTTCACCGACAAACAATGATCTGTCTGTTTAAAGCGGCCTTTTGTGAGGCTTGTAGCTGATGCCATGGGGTTTTTGTTTTTTTTTGTAATTTCAGCCCATTATTAGCACATACATCATCCCGTTGCCATGTTGGAACCCAGTACCTCCACCATCCCCCTCCTTCTCTCTGCCCATGAAGTTGCTAATTGAGCAGTCCCATTCTGCGGGGTGGACGGGGGCATACAAAACTCCTTTTTATGCTTGTTCCACTAACAGATTGCATTGGTGTGGTTTGAATTGTCCATTTGGTGCAAACGGTGCCTCTTTATCTGAGGAAAATGTTAAAATGCTGCTACCCAAACAAAACAGTGTTCTCATTGGTCTTGATGGGCAGATCACAAGGGGAAGGGTAGGAGGGGTTACATCAGTGCTAGGTTTTTGGGCCCCTTCTTACATGCCCAGGGGAATGCCGATTGCCACCTTGGGGTTAGGTAGCAATTTTCTGCAGGCCATTTTGGCTAGGGATCCTGGTGGTGTTTCGTCATCTTTTAGGCATGGAGCAGGGGTCACTGGGGCAGTTAGGGAGTAGTTGTGAAGTTCCTGAATTGTGCAGGTGGTTGGACTGGATGACCATAGAGTGCCCTTCCAACCCTATGATTCTATTATTCCAGGATTCCTCACATCACATGACTATGTTCTGGGATAAGGGAGGCAGATTCGTAGGACAACTTCACCACCCATGTTTCCAAATGACTGTGAACATGAGCCCCAGTTGTAAAGAAAGGAAATAAAAAAGTAAACCCAAGAAGTGATCAATGGGTAATTTGGATTCCCATTAGGAAATGGGACAGACATTGTGCTTAAAGAGCTAAAATGCCCAAGTGTCACAGCACTGTGACTTCTAATAAAAAAAAGGGGGTGGAGTTGGATGCTCAGTTGCTTGGAGTTTATTTCAATATGCAAAAAGAGAGAGTAACGGTATAGACCACAATATCACCAAAATCACCGTTACCAACTAACTAATCAATTGTAAAAAAACTTTTACAACACGTTATGTGCAAAATTACAAAATTTACTCACACAATATAAATATCAGCAAGTCATTCTAGCCACTTCTGTTAGGACAACTATAACAGTGTGTATATTGTCATTCCAATAAGCATCTTCAACAACTATAACAGTGTGTATATTGTCATTCCAATGAGCATCTTCACAGGGGTGGTGTAACATTCAAACCAAGCCCCTGTTGTTTGCAGAAACATCCAAACTTATCAAAGGGCTACAAAAGCCTCTGTTATAACAGTATGTATATTGTCATTCCGATAAGCATCCTCAAAGGGGTGGTGTAACATTCAAACCAAACCCGTTGTTTGCAGAAACATCCAAGCTTATCAAAGGGCTATAATAGCCTCTATACAATATCATACAGTTTCCTGCAGAACTCAATATGTACAAAGCACAAAATTGTTGCCCAAGTCGACTTTAACACAAAATTAATTATTGAATTCAAAATGACATTTTTCAGAATTGTAACTGAACGGGTCAGCCAGCAAGAAGTCCCGTTTCCGGTATCCCCTTCTTCAAAACAGTTACAAATACAACACGTCAAACAGCATTTCTCTCTTAATTACAGCTCGCTCACCGGCGCATGTGAAAGAAAGGGAGTAACCCTTCTCCTAAAAAGTCGCTTTCAAATGACATGGCAGTGTTGCAATCCTTCCCCCATACAAAAATAAATAAATATAGAGGATGTGTGTGGAGAGCAGGGAAGGAAGGGAGCGCTTTCCATCAGGTGGCCAGCCAATCAGTGCCCAGGGAAAAGAAAGTGGGAGGGAGAAGCAGTACAGGACTAAGAATTCTGCACATACATAAGACTCATCAGCGGCAACTCAACACCGGCTTCAAAAAACAGTTGCCTTTTGTGTGCATTGAAAAGAGTTGAAGAAGGCTGGGGAAAGTTCGATTCTGCATCTCGTTTCTAGTTTGGAATTTTGGTGATCGAGAGAAGGCGAATGAAATCTGAATCACCAGAAATCGACTTATCCTCAGGCAAGTGTTAGCAAACTCATGCTCGCCTGCAAATAAATGACATCACTTCTCGTTTTTCGCCCGAATACCATGGCGTCACCCAAGGAAGTGATGGTGACACTTCTGATCATGTAGGATGTGACATCATCACATGCACACATAGAGCTGGACGGACTCCAAGTGTCATGTATTTTAATGGCCTGTACAATGCAAGTTATTCACAACTTTCTCACATCACCAACCATGTTACAATGTTGCCAAAGGTATATTTCCAAGGGGCACTGGTGTGCCTATTGATGGGTGACCCATTGGAGTGGAGGCAAAGTTATCCTCAGACCACATTTTTTTGGAACTCTTCCTTATCTTGGTGGCCAGCGTCACATGGGAGGAGCATTTTAGAGACAAAAGGGGAACTTCTGGTGCAACTATCAGACAGTGGACAAGGTCCTCAACCAGCAAATTTCCTGCTCTGACTGGATTGTGCGCTTGGTGAGGAGATGTGTATTGGCGTGCTTGTCTCCTAACTATACATTTTCAGCCAGACATATCACAGGTGTCAATAACAGCACTTTGGATGCTTATTTTGCTTTCAGGAAGAGAGGTTCTGTTCCCTGGACCTGTTCCCAAAAGAACTGTGGTCCATTGGGAACTGTTAACAATGCGGGGAGTTTTCCATTCCATAGCACCAACCTCTGTTTCTATTGGCAGCTTCTGCCACCTTCCCATCCTTCTCAGATGCTGGGGGTCTAGTCACCTGGCCAACACCATCCTTCAATGCCTGGAATCCATGAGGGAGCATGCTTAGTCACCTGGCAGCCATTTTGTTCTTTAGAAAAGCCCATGGCTTTCCAGACTTTTGTGACTTCTTTATCACCTGCTAGGCAATGAAATCTGGATGAGGGTCTCTGCTCCAGCAACCAATGCCCCCAAGCCCATTTCCCTGAACATCTTAGAGCAGGTCACACAAAGCATACCTAAGCAGTGCCAGTCCAGTTTTGGGGACAAATTATTTGCAGATGTTTCCACAGTGGCCTTATGAGGGGCTTCCAGGGTTAGTGAGTTGCCCGCTACTTGCTAACTCCCAGGGCAGCTGTTTACAGGCTCAATTCTGATATCCAGCCAGTCATTAAAATACTGAAGACCAATCAGATGGGCTGGTTGGGACACACTTTCAGCTCTGGACAGCCTCAGGTGCCCCTCCTTGTCTAGTAGAGTCATCAAGGTCTTCCTGGCTATCCATCCCATTTGACTGGGGCCTCTCCTCATTCATACCCCACTCCCAAAGACCAGTTCACTTGCATCCTCGGAGCCAGTTTGGCGGCTTCAGGTCTCCAACCTGGGGATTTTGGGTTACACTCCACCAAGACTGGGGCAGTCCCCCCTGGAGCAAACATTGGGCCCTCTTTTGATTGCATTGAGGCCAAAGCTGGGTGCAACTTTCTCCCCAAAACATCTAATAAGTGAAGACTTGAAGCATTTATTAGAAAAAAAACACAAAAATTTTACTGCAACATCATACAGAATTGGACCAAGTTAAAAACTGTACATTAAAATGGATGAAACATTTTGGAGAAACCATCTCCATGAACCAATGGGAAAATCTTTGGACTAAAGAAATCAGATTTACAGATTGTCAAGTGTTAGGAGAGAATTGGTATAAGACGTTCTTCAGATGATGTATCACACCTAATGACATGGCAAGAATCAACAAAGATTACAGCAGGAAGTGTTGGAAATGCCAATGCACAGATGCAACATTTTATCTTATGTGGTGGGCGTGCAAGAAGGCATGAAGATATTGGATAAAAATACGTGAAGAGATGCAGAAGATTTTCAAGCTCTGGTTTGATTTAAATCCCCAAAAATATGCTATTAAATAGTCTACCAAGCAATGTATTATTATTACAATGTATTATTATTATTATTATTTAAAAAGCAATGGTTTTGCGACACATGCCTCTTTGGGGACAGGCTGCTGATTCTCGGACTCCACCCTGGGGATTTGGGACCACATTCCTTTACTGGAGTTGTCAACTGCATAAAACCTTGGGCTGTCACCGGATTAAATCCTGGCAATAGGAGGGTGGATCTTTCTCCCACAAAACCTATTTTTGCCTGCAACCAGAGTTTCTCTTCTATCTCTTAGTCTCTAGTTACAACTGTGCAGGTCAAGGTCGACTGGATTTGGGATGAAGCCTGCTTGATCTGAGTGGATATATTTGTCTATAAAAGTATTAAGACGTTTTGTCATTATTGCAGTAAGGAGTTTGTAGTCGTGATTAAGTATTGAGATAGGCCTGTAAGAAGCTGGATTTAATGGATCTTTACCGTGCTTTAGAATTATTATTATCGTAGCCATTTCCCAAGTAGGTGGTGTTTTCCCTGATGTTACTATGGCGTTGCATGTCTTTGTTAGATGAATGGCTAGTAACTTTGCATATTTTTTATAAAATTCCACAGGGAACCCATCTGGACCTGTCGTTTTATTATTTTTGGCATTTTTTATAGCTTCTAAAATTTCTTGTTGGGCAATTGGTCTTTCTAGAAATTCTCTATCTGCCATAGTCAATTTAGTAAAATTTCTAATCTTTCCTAGAAAGTTGGTAATTCTAACCTCATCCGGGGCCTTTGAGGAGTATAAATTAGAATAGAAATCAGTGAAGATGTTTAAGATTTCCTTAGTAGTAGTTTGCACATTTCCATTTTCAGCCTTAAGACTATTAATCATGGTAGACCCTCTTTTCATTTTTATTCTGTTAGAAAGCATACGAAGGGCCTTAGGCGAGTTGAACCAGTATTTCCTCTTGCTCTCCCCTGTGTTGGAAGGGTTGCAATGAGGTAGGATCCTTCTCTCATTGTTGGTGGGGTTGTCCACGGATAGCCACATTTTGGAAAGAAATATTGGAAGTAATAAAACAGATTACGAGTTATGATATTCCATTATCGCCTTCAATTATATTTCTAGACCAATGGAATATTCCGCAGGTCCCAAAAGCTATCAGGAATCTTATAGCAATATTTTTAGTTGCAGCGAAATCAGCGATAGCTTCAGTCTGGAAACTAAAGAAAGTGCCAACTAAAGAGATGTGGCTCTCTAAGATATGGGACCATTTCATCCTGGATAAAATTGATGACAATATCCTCAATGCTGAATGCTTTCCTGCCAGGTCTAATTTCTATGACAAATGGTTCCCTTTTCTTGAATTTATAGACATGCATGATTTACATCCCAAAATAAGAATTGCTCAGACGTTGACTCAGTTTTCTGATATTTGGTAATATTATGTATGCTTTGTTTAAAAGTTATTGTAATGTTCATATTATTCAAAACTTGTAAACTATTATTGATTAGTTGTTGTGTTACAGTTGATGTTCATCATTGAATTCTATTTGTTGTATGTTATAAAGCTTAATTTAAAAAATTATTAAAAAAAAAGGTTGACTGGATTTGCAGGCATGGCATTGTGCATTGGACTGAATTACATGCAGCATATATGGGCATCGTCTGGCACTAGAGGGAATTGCTGAACATCACCTTGATTAGCACTTCTTTCAATTCTGGACATAGAGCGGGGGTCAAGTGGCAGTCGGGGAAGTGGTTGTGAATTTCCTCCACTGTTGGACTAGATGACCCTAGAGATCCCTTCCAACCCTATGATTCTACGATTGTTTATCACAGGGTCAAGTGGACTGCCCTCCACCATTGTCCCTGTGATCCAGCCGGGTGAGAATGACCCTAGGGATTTTGTTTGGCTGTTTCGACAACATGCTGATTTTCCTGTCTGACCCATTGGAAAGGCATTCACAGTGCAGTGCCCTCTACCCAGCCAGTATCAACATAGCCAGGAGAAAAGTTAAAAATGAAATAGGATGCTTCATGGTGGCATCGGGAGGCTGTGGGATTTAGCATCTGGCCATTTCCTTTTGACAGCAGGTGCTTTTTGTCTGAATGGAGTCCATCTCTCTGATTGGGGAAAGCAGATTTGACTAGATGGAATTTGGCACAAGGATGAGATTTCATTGCAGGTGTAGGAGAATTGGAAGCTGCCAGGCAGGAAGCTCAGCCACTTCCCGCGGTGGAATCAGCATTGGGCTAGATTCATTTGCGAGAGAACAGGAATCTTGGGTGAAGTTTGGTGTGGGTATGCAAGGACACTCTTACTCCAGCATGGCAGGGGAGCCATGTAGTAGCACGTGCCATGTGCACATCCACACCCTTCCATCCCACAATATCCTCCAGCAGGCAAGATGGGAGAGAGGTTTGTTATTGGCTGGCAGGTGCATCGGCTGATACCTGGATCTGTTGCCCTATGTTGTGCCAAACCTCTGACAGCCACAATCAATACCGTTGTGGCCAATCGTTAACTCCAACCTGATGTTTGCATGTCTGTTCCTTCTGCCTCCCCTTCTTCCCCCTCCCTTCCCAGCTGTATCTGGGAGTAATTATTTCCCCATGGAATTGTCCAAATAACTGTGATTTGATCTGTACTCCAAACCTCCCTTGGCCTTCAGAAGGTTCTGGAAAGCAACCAGCATGGAAATAGTCACAAAGCCATTCAGTTATTGACAGATAGGAGGAGGACTTCTTTAAATCCCTTATATTTGGCCCTTTTAATCCAGACATGTCATCAGAAATTTTTGCTCTGAACTGACATGCATTTTTTGTCGCTGAGTCAACACATCAAATCCATTTCCTTTTTAACCCAGGTACAATTCGAGGTATCCTGATGAAGGCTGTATAAGGCAAAACATGCATTGCTGGATATTGAAACTAGAGATATTGCTGCTGCTTCTACCTCCCATCTCATGCAAAGCAGATGCCTCCAAATGGCTCATGAAGGATCCTCTCCCTGTTCCCCATGAGTGGTACCAGCCAGGAGACCTCCTTATTGGTGGAATTTTTACTCAGTTAGGTTACCATGTACATGAGATAAAGTTCAGTCTACATCCCTCTGAGGAGCTGTATAAAGTTCCATAGTAAGTAATTATTTGGTTTCTCATTTGTACTTGACCCGGTCCTGTACCTTGACATTGGTCTATAGCAGAGAAAAGATGTTCAAAGAAAGAAGGTGGAATCTTATTCCACTGCACAGCTCAATCTCATTCGGAATTTTATATATCCAGCCTTTTTTGCAGTGCATCCACTAAATCAACAGGATTATAGTCCAGCGGCAATTTAAGAGACTAACATGTTTTTCAGGGTGTAAGCTTTTGAGAGTCAGAGCTTCCTTCTTCAGACACATGCAGGAATGAAGATCCTTGTGCTTTCATATCCTACCCAGAAATCCTATACCTTGAAGATCTTGTTGGTCTCTAAGGTTGCATTGAAAAGTAATCTTGCTGTTCTACTGCAGATTGACATAGCTATTCACCTACAACCTTTATCCAGTAAGAAGAACTCTTCCTCTTCTGCAGGGCACCCGAGAAGGATAATCGCACCAAACATTTATAGACATTCTTGTACAGCCTTGATCTGAATAATTTGATTCTATTGAATACCAACTTTGACTCTGATATAAAGGCTCAGGAATCCTCATTCCTACTTGTGTCTGAAGAACAGAGTTCTCATTCCTGAAAAGTTATGTTCTGAAAATCTTGTTTGTCTCTATGGTGCCACCGGGCAATAATCCTGCTGTTCTATTGCAGACAGTAACCTTCATCGACTAAGAAGAACTCTGCCTATTCTGGAGGGTACAAGAGAGTAATAATATTCCCACCAAACTTTTATAGACAGAGACATTCTTGTAGAACCCCAACTGGAATCATTTTATGAATAACTCTCCCCACACATCCCTACATTTGACTCTGTTTAATGTAGGCTTTTTTCAATTATCCTGCAACAACATAATCACTGCCAAGAGGGATGACTTACTTTTGGCTCATAACCAAGGAGAAAAAGTTAGCCATTATATGTTATGCAGTTGAGAGTTAAAAATATATCTCAACAAATTCAGTTAGCAAAATACCAGGCTGTGTGTGGCATCATGATTTCGTGTTCAAACATATGTATACACATATGCATGTTGGCAAACTCCTTCACATTTATTATTCCAACTCACAATAAAAAGACCCGCCTCTCAAACAAGTATTCTCTCACTGTCATTCACATATCTTGATTTACAGTATGATGACAAAGTTCCACCAGCATGTCCTGGCCTTGGTGTTTGCCGTAAATGAAATCAACAAAAACACCCAAATCTTGCCCAATATTACACTTGGATTCCACATCTATGATAGCTACAATGATATGAGGATGACCTATCGCACCACCTTTGACTTGCTCTTTAAATTGCACCGATATATTCCTAACTATGAGTGTGAAGCCCCCAAAAATCTAACAGCAGTCATTGGCAGTCTGAGCTCTGATACCTCCTTCCACCTCGCAGACATCCTAAGTATTTACAAGATTCCACAGGTAAGATCTGTGGTTAGAAGAAGAGGTTGAACCAAGTGCAGTCTTAATTTTCCTGGAGTTATTCTGGGGTTCAGAAAATGGAGAGATATAAATGTCCAAAAGGAACCAACCCAAAGAAAGTTTCTTTATGCAGGTGAAAAGAATAACAAGGAGCAGACAGTGGGGATGGATTGGTGCTAAGCTGCGTTGCAGAAAGTCCCAGGTTTATCCTCAGCAACTCAGGTTAAAAAGATCACATCATAGGTGATGTGAATGAACTCAGCCTGAATGCCTGGTGAGCCACTGACAATCAGGGTAGACAACACTGACCACTAGACCAGTGCTTTCAAGCTGGACGAGACAGCTTC
Organism: Eublepharis macularius; assembly: GCF_028583425.1. Lineage (NCBI taxonomy): Eukaryota > Metazoa > Chordata > Lepidosauria > Squamata > Eublepharidae > Eublepharis > Eublepharis macularius. The sequence goes on from NC_072801.1 coordinate 73,034,620, forward strand.
ATTTGTTCATATGATGCTATTAGATGCTTTTAGCATATGGTTCCCCCTGAAATTTCTGGTGTTTTACAGATCGAGATGGGTAGCTGTTTTAGTCTGTCTGTAACACTAGAAAAGAGCAAGAGTCCCTCTGAAGAAGTGAGCTGTGACTCATGAAAGCTCATACTCTGCCAAACATTTTGTTAGTCTCATGGGTGGTACTGGAGTCTGTTTTCTTACAGTTTATGATAAATCAACCGTAACTATGTTTGCCTTTAACTGTTTCCAAATCCACAGCTTCCTTCAAAAATATTCACATGATAATTAGTTATTTGCACTCAACCAGTTCTTCTAACCTTCTCATTTATATGCACAATTACTTTTAGCTTACATGTGGCACATTTGCTTCAGTACAGAGAGAAGCAAAACAGTCCCCTTCCATTTACCATGTGGGCCCAAATGAAGAACAACTAAATAAGGGGATCATCCGTTTACTTCTCCATTTCCAGTGGAAGTGGATTGGGCTTGCAGCTCTGGACGATGACAGTGGAGACCATTTCTTGAAGGTCCTGGAGCCTCTGCTTTCCCAAAATGGAATCTGCTTGGCTTCGATACTGAAAATTCCAAGCAAAGACACTTGGGATGACTTGGATTATGCCACTGATATATTTTTAAATACATATTTACCTTTTAGCAACAGCAAAACCAATATATTTATCATGTATGGAGATCCTAGGACACTTATAGTATTCAGTCTTATACTCGAAGTCAATCCCAGCTGTAAGGAAAATGCGACTTTGAGAAAAGTATGGATTATGACACCTCAGAATGATTTTGTATTAACAAGCCTTCAGAGGGCCTGGGATTTTGAGTTCTTCCATGGGACCATTTTCTTCACAGTTCCTTCAGATGATCCTGAGGGCTTCCGGAACTTTCTTCAAGACCTAAAACCATACAAGGAACAAGGAAACAGCTTTCTCAAGGAATTCTGGGAGCAAGCATTTGACTGTGTCTATCCAAATCCTCAGGAGCCAACAAAGGATTATGAAACCTGTACTGGGGAGGAGAGGTTGGAGAGTCTTCCTGGGCCTCTGTTTGACATGCATATGAATGGCCACAGCTATAGCATCTACAATGTTGTCTATGCTGTGGCACATGCTATTTACCTCCTCTACTCATCCAGATGCAGTCACAGACCAATGGATTTTTGTCAAAGAACAAAACATCAAAGTCTCCATCCTTGGCAGGTATTGTCTACCTAACTAAATGTCTCTGTTCCCATAAATATGGTTATATAAGATGATCCATTATTCAACCAACTAGTCCAATAATATACATATTATTCAATGACAACATTTCTGCTTCTTATTGGTTTTGATAACTGGAGAATGACAAAAACGGTATACTGTTATCTCTTAATCTTCTTCAAATGAAATATAACTATTAACGAGCTTGGTCTATCTGAAACGACATGAAGGTGTATCATGGTTATATCGCAGTATTAATATTCCAGAGTGTTACTTCTTTTTTTCCCCTTTCAATTAGGTCCACTCTTTTCTACAAAGTGTTGCATTTAATAACTCAGCTGGAAAAAGATTCTTTTTTAATGATAAAAGAGAAACGGGAGGTGGATTTGATATAATCAACCTGATCATATTCCCAAACAACTCTTTCCATGCGGTGAAAATTGGAAGTGTAATCCCCAATACTCGTGAAGGGGAAGAGTTCATCATTCAGGAGAAAAGGATTGTGTGGCAAACCATTTTTAACCAGGTATTTTTTTTCAGTTTTCTCATGGGTTACTTCATCTTCAGATGGCTAACTTTCAGATTTTTTAGAGTCGAATGTATTCTTCCAATGGCTTCCACAGGGATATTGGTCAAGACAGGCCACAGTCTGCATTCGAACCCTAACTTGATATATATCTTTAAATAGCCAAATATCTCTATTCTTTACAACATTTGAAACCAATTACTTTTTTCCAGTTATTTGGGATACTGAGAAATATCACTGAAGATTCTGTAATGGGTTTTGCCCTAGTCGACCTCCCCCCAGCAACATTCTCTCAGTTTCACAACTCCCTGTTGGAAGACAGGGGCAGGATAACTCTTTTTTTTTTACCCTACAATCCTGTCCATTAGGTAAGCTGTGGAATTGGGCAGGCATCAGCAGATGGTGAGGTGGTGCAGATACCAAGCCCCAGGGCTTCTGGTGAGACCCACCACTCCCTACTCAAACATCTCCTCTGATTCCTGCACACATACCTTTCCACTGCTCGTTGACCGGTGCTTTGTCACCTCTGCTTCACAGTGCGCGTGCTGCCTAGGACTGCTTGAAAAGCACATGGGGTTGGTACACAAATATAAGCATTCCTGGTGGCTGTGGAAGTGGCACTTCTAGCTGCACCCTCCATTCAGTCCCAGCTGCACCCTCCATTCAGGCAGTAGAGGTGGGCACAGACCAATAAACGGACCTAAATTTGACACAGGGCCAAGCTACAAGTGACGAACGACACTTGAACGGCAAGTGGATTGAGTGGAGAGCAAGTGAACAGGGAGAAATACACTTGCCATTCAAGTGTCATTCGTCACTTGTAGCTTGGCACACAGACTTGCCCTGTTCAGTGTTTGCAAACAGGCCGCTTGTGGAACGCATGTTTTTCACGGATGTCCCGACTGTTGGGTGGGTCCGTTGCTCCGTTGCTCCATGAACACAGATGTCGCAGCCCCATGCTATCACTTTCCTTGGCAACGAAGGACCCACCTGCAAACCTTTTGCTGCCTTTGGAACATACCAACCTTAGCCCTTTCAACCTTGATAGGCAGCTCTGGCTAGCACCAGAGAGTTCCCATTGTTCTCTATGTGAGCATTCAGTATACAAGACACAAAATGGAGTTGCAGTTTCACTTTCGAGCCTGCAGTTACCCAGCAAGGAGCTGCTTGCTGCGGGAGGTTTTATTTTGCACTGTGCATTGCGAGAGGGAGGATAGGGGCTTCTGCTGCAGTAATACTCTGGGTGCAAGCTTATATTGGGTTTCCTCGGCTGAGGGCTCACTCTTCGGTTTCCATTTCTTTCTTTTCTATTATTATTTGCTTGTGAGGTGGTGGGCTAGTGTAACACGGTCTCAGAGCTGCAAGAAGACTCTGGGTGCAAACCTATTGGGTTCCTCAGAGGCTCACTGTTCTGTTTCCTTTTTTCCCTCTTTCTATTCCTATTTGCTTCTGGAGTGGTGGGCTAGCACAACCCTGTCTCATAGCTAGAGATGGGCACGATCCGCATTATGAAGGTAAAAACCCCACAAAAATGGCAATCGCGCGATTGTGACCCGGCGGATCGTGATCGTCCACGGCCAATGATCCAGTGGTCTGGAGAGGCCTGGATCGGGGCGATCGGGCTCAGTTCGGGGATCCAGACACTCAGGCGCCAGCAATCTATTCCCCTGGCAACAGAGCCAGGGGAATGCCTGAGCTCTGTTTCCCCTCCTTCTGTCGCCCTGGAAACCCAAATGGAAGCCCAGCTTTCCTTGATCAGCAGGGCTTCCTTCCAACCACGGAGCAGCAAAGCAGTCACAAGTTGGGAGAAGACACCCAGGGGAGGAAGGGGGTGTTCTGTAGCCATGGGCACTCCAATCTCATCCCTGCAAACCCTGATAGGCAGCTCTGACGGCCAAACACAGACCTCCTGTGTTGCTGAATGGGACCCAATGCTTATAAATAGCCATGGGCTTCCAGGCTGGGTTTCACGATCCATGATCCACCATCTGGGTTTGGGAATGGGACATGTTCGTTGCTGTTCGGGAATTCGGGATCGTGGTCTGCACCGAACCACGATCCTCTGGTTCTGTAATTTTTTTTTTGGTTTGTGCCCATGTCTACTCAAAGCTGCAAGAAGACTGGGTGCAAGCTTATTGGGCTCCTTCAGGGCTCACTCTTCTGTTTCCATTTCTTTCCTTTATATTTTTATTTGCTTATGGGTGGTGGACTAGCACAACCCTGTCTCGGAGCTGCAAGAAAACTTTGGGCGTAAGCTTATTGGGCGCCTTCAGGACTCACTGTTCTGTTTCCCTCCCCCCCCTTTCTATTCTTATTTGCTTGTGAGGTAGGGCTCTGCTGCAACCAATCTCAGAGCTACAGTACGGCTCTGGGTGCATTTTTTTGTGCTCCTTGAGGGCTCACTCTGTCTAATTTTTTCCCACTTCTTATTGGTGAGAGCCAGTTTGGTGTAGTGGTTAAGAGCGCAGGACTCTTGGAGAGCCGGGTTTGATTCCCCATTCCTCCACTTGAAGCCAGCTGAGAGACCTTAGGCTAGTCACGGCTCTCTGGAGCTCTCTCAACCCCACCCATACTTCGTAAACCACTCTGAGTGGGCATTAAGATGTCCTGAAGGGCGGTATATAAATAAATGTTGTTGTTGTTGTTTTATTTTGTTTTGTTTTTTCAATTCTTATTGGATTGTGGGGTGGTAGGCTAGCACAGAATGTCCGAGGTCTGGGCCCCAGCCCCTGGACTTGCTGGGAGGGAGGCAACTAGGAGACAGCAGCCCTGCTGCCCCAGCCAGCAACCAGGGCCAGAACCCACCTATACCTGGGAAAAGGGGAAAAGGGCCAGGGCCTCAGAAGGCTAGAGGAGGCAGAGAGGCACCAGCTAGACCCACTCTCCAGGGGGGCAATAGGGGGCTCAGCAGAGCAGAGGGAGAGGGCAAAAGCAGGAGGAATAGGGACCAAGCAGCTGCCCAAACAGAGCTCTTACCTGGCAGAGAGGAGAAGCAGCCACAACAGCTCAGAGCCATGCCCCAGCCTCCACCTCAGCTTGAAGACAGCAACCTGGCTCAGGAGATGCTCAGAACCAAGGCCCCCCAGGTGAAGCTGCTGAAGGCATTCTGTGGGAAGAGCTGAGCAGCCAGCCAAGGGGCCACAGCTGGGCCTTTCTTCAGTAATCAGCTCAGCCAGAGAGGCCTGGCAGCCAGCCTACATGATGCAGCTGTTGCTGATCCAGGCAGCCCTGCCAGCTACCCCAACTGTAGCAGCTTGAGCCAGCCCAGGCCAACACTGGAAGGCCAGGGAGGGGTGTGGCGTGGCAGGCAGGACCTGCAAGGAGGGTGGGGCGGTGAGAGAAGGCCCTATAAAGGTTGGCTGGGGAGAGCTCTGGGGTGGTGGGTGTGAGTAAGGAGTGATGGTGTGGAGAGGGAGCAGAGGAGTGAGGGCTTGGAGGAGAGTTCTGGGAGGAGGAGATGATGGAGGATGCAGGGGGTGAGCATGCCAGGCTGAGCAGGCCAGCGAGTGGACTGAGAGGGAGTCTGGGTGATGTATACTGCCCCTCCTTCCACAGAGCAGGGTCCTGCAGCATCCCTGGCACCCCTCTGATGTCAGGGCTGGCCCAGCCGGCGCCCCACCCAGCGGCAGCAGCGACAAGCCCTGACACACAAAAATATTTTTTTAAGGAAAAGATATTTTTATTTTTTTACAAACCTTTCTATTTACGAACATCATTCCTGTACAGTACCAAATTGTAAAGTTACAATAAAAATAGTAGCATAATAAACATTCAGAACAGTATAACTTTATACAACTAACTCTTTAAGGACTTTGCCCTACCCCAGTCTCAGGGCTACAGTCAAGCTCTTGGGACCAAGCTTCTTGGGCTCCTTCTTTGTTTTGTTTAGTTTAAATTCTTATTGGATTGTGGGGTGGTGGGCTAGCCTAGGGCTCCGCCCTAAACCAGTCTCAGAGCTGCACATGGCTCTGGGACCAAGCTCTGGGGGTTCCTCGGCTGGGTGCTTTTCTCATAGCACCATGAGTGTTGGAACTAGGAGGAAGGGTGGTCATGGGGGGAAGAAGTGCCAAGGTTGTCCTGGTTGCCCATCACCATCATTGCCCAGCACCAGCAGTACTGGGAACCAGGAAGTCTCAGAGGCAGAGCCTTTTTCTACAGGTCCTCTTTTGGGGATCGAGGAAGAGGTAGGAGAGCTCTTAATGTGGCCAGAGGATGAACAGCTGCTAAAATATTTTGAGGAAGGATCTCAGGTTGCTTTGGGGAGCCTTGGAGAAACATCCAGCTCCTCCAGATCCCAACACCTTGGGGTAGCCCCTGCCTGCACTGCATCCTCCCAGCCCAGCCCCACACCTCAGCGTTTAAGGCTCCACCCTCCTCCTGACCCATCAACTCCTGGTTGCCATTTCAATCCCACACTTTGGCAGTAATTCCTAACCCTTCCCAATTGCCAGGCCTTCAATTCCCTGGTGTGTAGGGGCTCAGACCTCAATCATCTGTCTTCCACTATCCTCCACAGGAATCTACAGAGGCATCACCTGAGCATATTGCCTCAATGAGAACCATCCAGTGGGGTGGCCAAGAGGGTTTCTGAGCAGGGAGAAAGGGGAGGGGAACAGGAGTCCACCCTGAGGAAGAAGACTCTCACTGAGGGTGCTGTGGGTGGGAGTGGAACCCTTCAGGAAGTTGTTCCCTTGGGGCCGTCTGTGCCAAGCAAAATATTCAGGGGGAGGACTCAGGAGGTGGGCACTTATGTACTAGCTGAAATGCCCTGGATGGACTAATGTTGTCCATGTTGGAGGGTGTCGGCTTTCGCTGGGTGCTGTGTCATTTCACACCCTGGTTCACAATGCGCTTGCAGTAGACCTTTAGCCCATGAGTCTTGCCTGCCCTCAACAACGATGTGGTGGAGATGGTCAGGAATCATTTGGCCAGAGCACAAGGGTGGACCATGCATTTCACAGCTGATCTGTGGAGCAGTTGTCATCACGGCTACCTTGCCATCACAACCAACTGGTGGTAACTGGAGGACATCTGGAGCACCGTGGGCAAATTTGTGCCCTGGGAAAAGGAGCCACTCTTGCTACTGGGCTACAGAGTGGTTCTGCTCCAAGATGTGGATCAGACTGGGAAGAACATTTCCAGCATGATCAAGTGAGGACTGAGGGTGTGGGTGCCCCCGGGTGATGCTGTCCCTGGCTACATAGTCACGGATGCAGGCGCACAAGCTGCACCTGGTCATGGGGTACATGGCCCAGCTCTTGGGCTGGGTAGCACCATCAAGACAAGCTGGGACCAGGGAACATTGGGAACGTGTAATTTATTAGACAGCTTTTATTGTCTTGGGGCTCACTTCTGCCACAGCATTTACTCTTCCTGCCAGCTGTACAAGAAGCGGGTGGGGGGTTGGATCTCATGTATGAGCTTTTCTAGGACATGACTATCCATTGGAACTCCACCTACATGATGACAGAGCATCTGGTGGAGCAAAAACACATGTTGAAGGATATCATGTCCTCTACGCCTGTCATGCATGTGGGCTGGACCAGGCGCTGACCAAAGAAGTGGTGTGGGGGGACGCTCTTCTCCCACGCGTCTGGGACTTGGAGCAGAAGTTGCAGGCAGGTGTGACCGCCCACTTGCATTCCATCTGCAAACACTGGGTGTACAGAATCACCTGCATGTGCAACCTCCATGTAAAGGGTATCATCACTATGCATCAATATGAGCTTGAGCACTGGAAGAAGGGGTTCTGCAGAGTGGTCTCCTGGTTTCAGGCGAAAAGACATGGCTGGAGGGAAGGTGGCACAGAGGAGGGGTTGTTGGCATAGGAGCAAGAGGAGGAGGAGGCAGAGGAGCCCAGTGCCCCAGGTCATGAGAGCCCATCCAACAGGGACCATCCCCACTACTGGTCCTCAGTGTTGAACTAGGAAGTTGCCAGCATCAGGAAAGAAAGGGTTGCCCTTGCGGAGGATTCAGCAGAGGTGATGGTGCGAGAGTACCTTGCTGAGCCCACTGAGTCCCCTGACTCCAATCCCCTGGAGTATTAGGCCCGTAAAGCTGTCATATGTCCTTTCCCAGAGCCATTCAGGCTCTGGGACAACCAAAAGCTCTGTAAGTTCCTGACTTATTTCTCAAACTCTTCAATTTGTTTAAGTTCAATTTTGTGCACCTGTCCCACCAGAGGAGGTGTTCATGTGGTGGGCATCCTTCCAAATAGGGGTGCCCAAGTCTCCTTCCCCAAAGGATGGGGAAAGCATCCTCCCAAATATGGGAGCCCAAGTTTCCTTTTGTCAGGGGTGGGGAAGGGTCTTCTGGAATAGAGGGGCCCAAGTTTCCTTCCCTTAGGCATGGAGTAGCATCCTCTGGAATAGTGGAGCGCAAGTCTCCTTCTCCCAAGCATGGGGAAGGCATCCTTCCAAATAGAAGAGCCCAAGTTTCCTTCCCCCAGGTGTGGGGAAGGGTCATCTGGAATAGAGGAGCATAAGTCTCCTACCCCCAAGCATGGGGAAGGCATCCTCTCAAATAGTGGAGCAGAAGTCCCCCTCCCCCAAGTGTTGGGAAGGGTCCTCTGGAATAGACAGCCACCGCCCCCCAACAGTGCAGCCTCCATACCTCCTCACAGAGGTCCAGCTTCCTCCATTGGTGGAGCTCCTCATTATGGAATGCAATCCTGACGTGCAATGGAGACCTGCCAATACCTGGCTGTCTACATCTGCTTCTTCCCAATTTTGGTCTGTCCTCCACAAAATCCTCCCTTTCATCTTCTTTTCCACATCTGTCCCCTCAAGATGTCTGCCCCCCAAGAGTCCTCCTGCCCTTGAGTCTCCTGATGCCCACATTTGCCTCCTCATGATGATTGTTCTCCCTCTCAGAGTTGGCACTTCCAGACTCTCCTCGACCAGCCCGATGGGGAGATTTCAATTCCCTCAAGGAGATTCTCCTTCCCCCCAGATCATGTCTCTCCTGTCCTGTACATGGATATCCCTGTCTTCCCAATGAATATCCACTCTCCCTCCCCACATTTAACCTCCTCTCATAGATTGTCTCTGTCCTTGTGTCCTTTAAAACAATGTTCCTCCTGTCTCCCCCAAACCGTCTCCTTTACTGTTGCCTCAAAGAGTACTTCTCTCCCATCCTGGCCCCAGATCAGGTTTTATGTTCCCTGGAACTGTCATTCTACTCTGGGGGACATCATTCTATTCTCGGAGGAAGATTCTCCAAGTCCATCCCACATTTTCATTGCAACTTTTTGGTGCTGAAAGCCAATGCAAGTCAATTAGCTTTTGCAGCTATTCTATCGAATGAAAGTTTCCTGGGGTCTTTGGGGGTCTATAGCTTGGACATCCAAACTGCAATCTTGGGCAAAATTGGTGGCTGGAGGAGAGCCTGCTGAAGACTCGCTGTGAGTTTGTCTTCTCAGAGTGGGAAAGGGGCGAGCCCTCGGAATTGATAGACCACAGAGTGACGAACTGGTCGATGAACCGGGGTGCGCCCATGAATGGTCCATGGCCCGTGGCCATTTCCTGGGCTGCACCCATGTCTTGCAGGCAGTGTGTGCAAGTGTGACAACAGGTGGTAAAAAATGTGCTACAAGTGGAGAAAGATACAATGATTGTAGCAAGTGCAATGGTCGATCTTGCTCACTTCTTTTTGCACAGCTCAGCAGGCACACAATAACGCTGAATGTCTCCCACCCTGGGATCCATTCATTTTTTTTTCATTAGGTGGCACCCCTTTCTGTGTGCAATGACCACTGCAGCCCTGGCTATCATAAGAAGAAGAAGGAAGGGGAGAAATTTTGCTGCTACAATTGTGTTCCTTGCCCAGAGGGGAAGATTTCAAGTCAAAGGGGTAGGTGATGACATTCAAGGTTAATCAGATGGTTTCATTGTTAAATTTTGATGCAAAGAAGAATCAGGAGGGTTACCTTCACCCATATCTCTCAGAAAATGAATCCATCAAGCAGGCCAAAGCATTTTTAGATCGAAAGCTTTGTCTGAAATTGGTTGGAAATGGATCTTAGTTTCATATGGGTTGCCGTGTTAACTTGCAGTCAAAGATCAAGATCCAACAGCATCTTAAAGACCAGTGAGATTTCCCAACTATGAGGTTTCGAGAGTCAAAGCCCCCTTTCTCTGATGAATGGAGCTGACACTCTGAAAAGCCTATAGAATCTATAGATACCTATAGAATCATAGGATCCCAGCATTAGAAGGTACCTCTAGGGTCATCTAGTCCAACTCCCTGCAAGATGCAGGAAATTCCCTAATTACCCCCCCCCACACACACACACACAAACAGTGACCCTTAATCCATGCCTAGAAGATACCAAAACTCCATCAGGATCCCTAGCCAAACTGGCCTAGTTGTTCTTTAAAGTGGAAAAGGATTTTAGCAATCCATCACATTCAAGAAGGCTTGGGGGCAAAAAGAGACCCAACTCTTGAGCAGTTTGTCCAGACAGGGGCATGTGCCATTGGCCCATCATTGATGGAATCATTTGAGAACACACGGTAGAACTGTTCCCCCCCCCCCCAAGATGGTCCTTTCATTTAAGGGTACTTTAACTAATCCATGGTCCAATTTGGTAATCCCATATGACTGCATCTGAGATCCTGAAATTTACCTGTCAAATGCAATTGCATTCTTGACAAATAAAAAAGTAACTGCACCTACAAAATATTTACCTAATAAGGCCCAGCAAGCTTTTGGACTATCAGTATCAGCACAACCAAGGAATTCCTCAAGACCTGGAACAAATTCAGTACTGGCGGAAATGTTCTAAATCTTTATAGTGTGGTAGAGTGGTCACAAACCCAAGGTCCATTCTGCCTTTGATGCCATTTGTCACAAGTTATCTTCTACTTGCATTCCCATGGAATGCTGAAGTCTTCATAGTTTCAATTTATGAGCAAAAAAGGGAGGCGAGGGTGGGATTATGGGCTTTTTGGCAAAGGTGATTGCCTGGAGGAATTTTCACGCCTGTGTTACCTCAAAAAACAGGAGACAAGAGTGGAAAAGGAAGACTAGTGAAGTGCTCCTCTTGCTCACCATCATACTGGGGCGGGGGGGGGAACTCTCAGGTTGAGATGCTCAGCTTGGGTGCTACTTTGAGGAAAGTATTACCTGCCAAAGTAACAATTCATCAACATGAAGATCAAATAGCTGAAATAAATATAAAAATAATACCAGAGTAATAATCAGAGCAACAACGATCATGTGCAAGATATTAAACTGACTGGAATACTACCATAACAGGAACCAGCAGTAGAAATTAAACATGAGTGAAGTTTCTCACATGCTATCAAATAAAACATGGTAAGAAAACACCTATCAAATAATATCTCATATCAACTGCTACTGTGATGTTATCTTTTTTCCAGATATGGATGATTGTATCAAATGTCCAAGTGACCAACATCCAACCAAGGACCAAGATGGATGCATTCCCAAGAGAATAAGCTTCCTGTCTTTTGAAGAACCTTTAGGAATTAGTTTGTCTTCCATAGCTATTTCTTTAGCTCTGATCACAACCATAGTCTTAGGGACATTCATTAAGCAGAAAGACACCCCCATAGTTAAAGCCAACAACCGAGACATCACCTACATCCTTCTCATTGCTCTCCTGCTCTGCTTCCTCTCTTCTTTGCTATTCCTTGGCAAACCAACGAAGGTGACCTGCTTCCTCCGACAATCTGCTTTCAGCATCATCTTCACAGTGGCTGTTTCTTGTGTGTTGGCCAAAACCATCACTGTGGTTGTAGCTTTCATGGCCACCAGACCCGGGTCCAGTATGAGGAAGTGGGTGGGGAAAAGACTGACCAACTCCGTTGTCCTTTCCTGCTCCCTCATTCAAGCAGGCATTTGTGTGGTGTGGTTGGCAACCTCACCACCATTCCCAGATTTTAACTCATCATTGTTGACTGAAGAGATCATAGCAGAATGTAATGAAGGGTCTGTCTTCATGTTCTACATTGGCCTGGGCTATATGGGACTTCTCTCCATCATCAGCTTGACTGTGGCTTTTCTAGCCAGGAAGTTGCCAGATACTTTTAATGAAGCCAAGTTCATCACCTTCAGCATGCTGATGTTTTGCAGTGTTTGGTTGTCTTTTGTTCCAACCTATCTGAGCACCAAAGGGAAATACATGGTAGCTGTAGAGATCTTTTCTATCTTGGTGTCCAGTGCAGGATTACTAGGCTGTATCTTTTCCCCTAAATGCTATATTATTGTATTGAGACCAGAGATGAACAGACGGGAAGTACTAATAAGCAGAAAAAAATAGCAACATCTGTGATTCGTAATATCCATCTTGGTTATTTTTGTAAAATACACTTCTGTGGTTGGGGACGCTCACTGATAAGTGTACCTTAAAGAAGAGAACCAGGAGGCTGAGAAGTGCACCTGTTGGGCAATGTTAACTTCAGTACCTCATGAACGTTCCTTGTGACAGTGACAGCATTATTTGTGGAAACTAGCCTGTTGAATGTGAAGAACTTCAGATGTCTGATATACTAACAGCCAAGTGGCCATTTCCAGTAGATTCTTAAATCTGGGGACTAGAGCCATGAATGGACAAGACCGATATTCCTATAAATATGAAAATGCCCCAGATTTACAGTAAAACCTGAAATTAAAAATTAGGGAGTTAAAAAAATAATAAAAGGATCTTCTGTAACTTCAACCTGATGCCCAGCGTGGCAGTTGCTAGGCAGCCATAATACTTTAGCCGATATTCCAGGATTGGTTTCTGTCAGTAAAAGGCAGGAGATGGGTGGGGACCCTGTCCAGGGATGTTTTGGCCTTTGAGGGAGGATTCAGTGGGGCCAGGCCCAGAAGCAATCCCTGGATGACTTAATACAACATGACTTGCTTAACTCACCCAGGCCTGGCTGCCTGTAGAGTTTAACAGCAGCCTCTCCCCCTCCCCCCTACAAAACCCATGTAGTGGAATGGTTAGAGTTTCAGGACCAAGCTACAAGTGACAAATGACACTTGAACGGCAAGTGTATTTCTCCCTGTTCACTTGCCCTCCACTCAATCCACTTGCCGTTCAAGTATCATTCGTCACTTGTAGCTTGACCCTAAGTTTAGTCAGTTTAGAGGTGGGAATGGAACACATACAATCACAAATGCACATTTATTGTATCTAAAGTGACCTCAAGATTAGCAAGCAAGCATGAACAAAATAACAACAACAACTTTTCAGTAATAAGACACAACCACAGTTTTGGTGGCAAAGACCACAATCAGCATTGTGCTTAAAAATCTTCTACATTTTTCATGAAAAGGAGCTGTAATTAAAAACAGTTTTAAGAAATCAAGGCTTCATGTGGTATGTAAAATGCCTGTTTCAGAACAAGATTGTAAAAAAATGCTTCGTTTTAATTATTAAAAGACTTTGCTGTACAAGAGAATTCCTCTTTCACGGTATTCCCCTTTACTTCATATGCAGTTATCAGTTATGCTGTAGATTGCAACTGTTTCAGCAGCTAGAAAAAGAAAGGGCAGAGAAGGGGAAAAGGAATACTGCAAGACGGTATTATCTTAGGTACATGAGCATAGTTTGTACAGAAGACAACAATTCCACAAGGCTAATTTTGTTTTTACTGAATAAAATAATAAACTAATACTGGGCTTTTTTCCCCTTGAGGCAAAAGTAATAATGCCCTGATCACTGTATTGACTGTGGTAATTTCTCTGATAGTCACATTGCTACTCGCCGTGATATTCATCCAGCATCTCAGCCTGATAAGCGCTATCACTGATTTCAGACCTATTTGCTCCTGTTCCTTGGCTTCCATTATGAATAACGGGCTGTGTTGGTGCAGCTCAATACTTAGGGTCATACACTTGTCATCCAGGCCCATAAACACTTATCCCCTTCTGTGAAGCCACTTTATTGATGCCCATTTGAGATAAATTGTAGTGTTATCCATAGGTTGTAATATGAGCTTCTGGTCATAAATATCTCGCCTGGTTCCTGGTGCAAGCATCCCTGTTTGACAAGATCGTTTGATCCCTTCTGCAAGTTAATTGTTGTCTGATCAAACGGTTTATCAATTTGCATCTTTGGACCATAGAGATGTCTTCTAATTCCATGGCCAGGTCATTGTGTGGGCAGTTGCTAGAAGCAGCCTGTGGGGGCTGCTGGCTCTGTTGAGTAGGCGGACCACTTTGATGTAATGGCTGCCCTGATCGGCTGCTGGGATTAAGTATGTGCAAGCCTTGCTGCATGGAATGATGGGACTGATCAGTGCTGTCAAGATGAGGGATGGAGTCTTGCATGGAGTTTGTCAAGAGCTGCCATGCTACTGGGCATGTCTGGAGGATGTGACAGTTGGAGCCCGTGCATGAAGCAGTTCATAGAAGTTCCAGATATTGAACCAAAATCAAAATAATACAAACAATGATATTCCCCATTGTGATGTATAGATGTGAAAGTTGGACAGTGAAGAAAGCTGACAGGAAGAAAATTGATTAATTTGAAATGTGGTGCTGGAGCAGAGTTCTGCAGATATCATGGACAGCCAAAAAGACAAATAAGTGGGCACTAGATCAAATCAAACCTGAATTCTCCCTAGAAGCTTAAATGAGGGCCAAGCTACAAGTGACAAATGACACTTGAATGGCAAGTGTATTTCTCCCTGTTCACTTGCCCTCCACTCAATCCACTTGCCATTCAAGTGTCATTCGTCACTTGTAGCTTGGCCCTCACAAAACTGAGGGCCAAGCTGACACTTGAAAGGCAAGTGGATCGAGTGGAGTGCAAGTTGAGGGCAAGTGAACAGGGAGGAATACACTTGCCATTCAAGTGTCATTCGTCACTTGTAGCTTGGCCCCAATTCTATCGTACTTTGGTCACGTTACGAGAAGGCAAGATTCTCTGGGAAAGTCAATAATACTAGGAAAAGTAGAAGATCTGAGCAAGTCTGTTAATAATAGGCAGGGCCAGTGCCAGGGTTTCTGGTGCCTGAGGCGAGTTACCTACTGGCGCCCCCCCCCCCCCCTTTTCAGGCAATTTTTAAAAACAGAAGAAATGTAGAAAAAATGAAAAGCACAAAACTTGAAACTTTTTACATTTTAAATTTATTTTTTATTTCTTAATTTAAATGTTAAATTTTATTTTTTAAAATAAGTGTGAGAATAACCACAATCTTTGTTTTCCTTATTGTGAGCCAAAAATCTATTTTGTGAGCAGAAACAGCAACTTCCAGTGAAGTTTCGAGCACACCTCCTTGTGTGTGTGTGTGTGTGTGTGTAAAAAAGTTTCCCTCTCTCATTCTTCCCACCTCTCTCTGAACCCAGATACTCTTGGCAGTAGAAGGAGGGCTTCTCTTGCAGAGCCCACTTGGAGGAGAGAGATGTTTGGAAGGGGGACTGAGCTGAAGCCTTCTCTTTCTCTCTGATCCCCTCCAAGTCTTAAAATATTGACCACCTTTGTCAGCGATCCCTTTCGGGAACTACCCTCCATGCTCATCCTGCTCCCCCACCCTTGAGTTTGAAGTGAATGGCGGCTGACAGCTAAGCATGTGGTGTATAAATATTGAAATAAACTATTGAGGGCGGGCGGGAAGGTGGGGTGATATATGTAAACTAGGGAATGAGAGAAGGAAGGTAATAAAGAGGGGGGCGCAGTGTGGGGCACTGGTCTGCTGGAGTGAAGGGGGAGCAGCATTGAGATTGGAGAATAGCAAGGGGGAGGGAGAACAAAAGGGAGAAGGGGGGAGGAAAGTAATAGAATTTAAAACAACTTTAAACCCAACAACAGTTACTTGCTCCTACCCTTCTCATGGGGACTGAAAGGGAATTGTGTGTGCCTCACCTCACTTCCTCCTTTCTCTGTGGCGGTGCACACACAACAAGCCACTCTTTCCACCAAAAACAGGCCCCCCCCTCAAAAAAAAAGCCTGAGGAAAGGTGAGAAGTAGAATTGATGCTAGTTGGGCAGGGGAAAAGGAATGTACTAAAAGGAATGACAGGATTGCCTATTGGAAATAATGGGAGAGGCTTGAAGGTTCATTGGTGAAAATGGGAGCCAGGAATGCCAATTTACTTGCATGGGCTCCATTGAAATGCATTACAACACAAAAAAAGTGCAAGAGTCCAATAGTGAAGCTGTGGCTCATGGAAGCTCATCCCCTACCACAAATTTTGTTAGTCTTATAGGTGCTACCGGACTCTTACTTTTTTCTACTGCTACAGCCAAACATGGCTACCCATCTTGATCTATCAACACAGGCCACAGAGTGACATGCCAGTCCCTGGGAGAAGAATCAGTGGCCTAGGACTGGAATGGCAGTGGGTGTGGAATGACAGGGGGTGTCATTCCAGTCCCAGAGCCCTGACCCTATTCCCAGGAGCAGTCGTTCCACTCTTCGACCTGTCATTCCAGTCCCTGAGCACAAGTTCTATTCCTAGGGGCTGTCATTCCACTCTGAGGCTGTCATTCCAGTCCAAGAAAACTTCTGCTACTCCCAGGGTCTGTCATTCCAGTCTGGTGCCTGTCATTCCAGTCCCAGAATGCCTCTTCTACTCCCAGGGGCTGCCATTGCACTGCGCTCTGGGGGCTGTCCTTCCAGTCCCAGAGCACTGAGCCTATTCCAAGGACTGTCATTCCACTCTGAAACCTGTCCTTCTGGTCCTGGGGCACAAACTCTACAGCTAGGCACCGTCATTGCATTCTAGGGGCTGTCATTCCACTCCCAAAGTGTTCCATCTGGTCCCAGAGATTTTTTTGGAAAATCCATTCCACATTTTCTTTGCAACTTTTTTGTGTTGTGTGATGCATTTCAATGGAGCCCAGGCAAGCAAATTGTTTTCCCTGGCTCCCAATATCTCCAATGGACCTTCAGGCCTCTCCTATTATTTCCAATGGGCAACCCCCCCATAATTCTTTTTAATACATGGGGGGGGGAAGCAAGAAAGAAAGGAAGGAATAAGGGGGACAAAAGATCAAACTGGAGCTTGCTGCTACCCAGCCAGCTAGAGTGTCTCTTGCTCCTAGAAGCTTCATCCAAGGCTTAAATTGAGAGGGCGGGGGAGGCAGAGAGAAAAATGTCCCTGGTGCATTCTACATGGCTGAAATTTGTTTTTTTTAGCACATTCATCCTTTTGTACAGCAGGAATGCAAGGGAAAATATGAAGGAAGGATGGAAATCCCACACATCTTGCACTGTTCCAACTGTACACAATGTCAATGGGAGTTTCAGAAATGCTTTACAAGCTGTTTATTACATCAGGAGCAGAATTAGTAAGGAAATAAATAATTGCTTCTACATCAAACTGAAAATACCACAAGTGTGTCCAAATGAAAGAGATGGGCAGTTTGACTTTTTTCCAACAATGCCATTTACTGAACATTAAACATTCCATAGACATACATACAAACTTCTCAGCTGCCTTCTAAATAGTTAATTAATCTTCATAATTAACATGGGAGAGTACTACCTCTTAGGAAGTCTTTCCCATGAGAATCCATTTATACTTGAAATATCATTTTATTCTGAAACTTCTGTAGAGAGAGGAGAATGAAAATAAGTCTGTCAAATACCCTTACTATTAGACAATGTTAAAAGACTCAATTAGCAATTACTTGGAGGTGAAATGTCTCATGAGGAATTCTTGAAACATTGGACAAATTGAGTCCTTAGAAAATCAAGGGAAATAAATGGATGGTTCAAATGGCCTCCTTTCCAAATAAGATCCTAGGTTAAAGATAGAGAAGGGGGAAAATAGCAGACAGTTGTAGCTGAGTCTGGTTGATACCTATTATGTGTACAAGTTATGAAGAGAGGGAATCATGTGTCATAATTACTGCACAATTTTCTGATGATATCTAAAGAATTTCACTGTGGAAAATGCAATGCCAACAATTGTTAATAACTGTTAAATCTCCATCAGGAGATTTTTATTTGTTGTTTTTTTTTCTTACTTTAAAGCAAATGATAGATGATTTTTTTCAAGGGATTATTTGATGATTTCTTTTGCTACCATGAAGGAGATAAATTCATCAACAGTGACTGAATTTATCCTACTGGGCATTCCTTTTCTTCATGATTTACACAGAGTCTTCTTCGTCGTGGGCTTGTTCATGTATATCACAACCATCATGGGGAATGGGTTCATCCTAGTCATCGTAGCCATCGAGCCAAGGCTTCAGACTCCCATGTACATCTTCCTGAGCAACCTGGCTTTTCTGGAGATCTGCTACACCACAACGGTGGTGCCCAAGCTGCTGCAAACACTTTTAGAAAGACGGACCACCATTTGCTTTCTATGCTGCATGATCCAGGGCTTTTTCCACTTCATCTTGGGCACTACTGAGCTTTTCATCCTTACGGCAATGGCCTTTGACCGTTACTTGGCCATATGCAAGCCGCTTCAGTACCCAATGATCATGACGACACACGTTTGCATTCAGATGTCTTTGGCCACCTGGTATTCATCATTTATAATTATGTTTTTTCAGTCCCTCATTGTGTGGAGGTTGCCATTCTGTGGGTCAAACATTGTCGATCATTTCTACTGTGACATTGGGCCTGTTTTAAGCTTAGCCTGTGCCGATACTCACCTCATTGAGTCTTTGGGATTGCTGAGCTCTGTGGTAATTGTTATTATGACATTGATCTTAACTGTAGTTTCCTATATTTTTATCATCACCACCATCCTACGAATTCCCTCATCCGCAGGACGTAAGAAAGCATTCTCCACTTGTACGTCTCACCTCATTGTGGTCTCAATATTATACGGAGCTATCATCTTCATGTACGTGAGGCCAAACGTGCATTCCTCTTCCCGCTTAACCAGAGTTGTAGCCATTTTGAATACTGTCCTTACACCAATGCTGAACCCTTTTATATACACCATAAGGAATTCGGAGGTGAAAGAGGCCGTCCGAAGTGTGATCCATAAGAAGGGGTTGTTGAAAGAAGGTTTTTAAAAAGTGGACAAAAAGGTTGGTAACAAGGCATGGTAATATAACAGATTCAAGAAAGGGACAGTATTTCATATTTCGGTGGGGAACAAGCCGATCTCATTAATATTGCTCATCAATGAGTATTTCCAATTTAAATTGCAAATGGTTGTTGTGGATTTTCCGGGCTGTATAGCCGTGGTCTTGGCATTGTAGTTCCTGACGTTTCGCCAGCAGCTGTGGCTGGCATCTTCAGAGGTGTAGCACCAAAAGACAGAGATCTCTCAGTGTCAGTGTGGAAAACTACAATGCCAAGACTACGGCTATGCAGCCCGGAAAATCCACAACAACCATCGTTCTCTGGCCGCGAAAGCCTTCGATAATATATTAAATTGCAAATGTTTGTGTATTTTAAATTAAGTTGTTGTAGATTCTAGCATAGTTCAGTAGGAAGGCTTCACTGAGCAGAGTAGCCTCTTCCTCCAAAGTAAGATTCTACACTTAGCTGACCAGAGTGGTAAGCTACAACTCTGTGTAATAATCGTAACAACATAATCAGCATGGAGAAAACCATCATTCTTTCTTTCACATGGAGACATTTGTCCCCTTGTCAGCAGACCTAGGTCCTTAATGCTATTAATTGTCCTGAAGATTTATTATGGTCATGTAAGTTGAATGTTGGTTGTTGTGGGTTTTCCGGGCTGTATTGCCGTGGTCTTGGCATTGTAGTTCCTGACGTTTCGCCAGCAGCTGTGGCTGGCATCTTCAGAGGTGTAGCACCAAAAGACAGAGATCTCTCAGTGTCAGTGTGGAAAACTACAATGCCAAGACTACAGCTATGCAGCCCGGAAAATCCACAACAACCATCGTTCTCTGGCCGTGAAAGCCTTCGATAATATATTAAATTGCAAATGTTTGTGTATTTTAAATTAAGTTGTTGTAGATTCTAGCATAGTTCAGTAGGAAGGCTTCACCGAGCAGAGTAGCCTCTTCCTCCAAAGTAAGATTCTACACTTAGCTGACCAGAGTGGTAAGCTACAACTCTGTGTAATAATCGTAACAACATAATCAGCATAGAGAAAACCATCATTCTTTCTTTCACATGGAGACATTTGTCCCCTTGTCAGCAGACCTAGGTCCTTAATGCTATTAATTGTCCTGAAGATTTATTATGGTCATGTAAGTTGAATGTGTTGATCAGAGATGCCATTGTTCTTAAAGATGCAACACTGCTGCTCTTATGTTTTAAACTCCCCTAACACTTCAAGGGGCATCTGGTTGGCTTCTATAAGAAGTAGGATGCTGAAAGAAATGGACTGTTGGGCATATCCAGCATGCAGGTCCTTATTATTATTTTTTTGTAAAGCACCACACACTTTCAAGGTAGAGCTTCATTTCTATAAGCATGATTGTGTATGCATGTGTGTGTGTGCATCAAGTCACAATCGAATTATGGAGACCCCAACAAGGGGCTTTTAAGGTAGGTAAGCAGGAAAGGTGATTTGCCATTGCATTCCTCTACGGGGTCTTCCTTGGTGGTCTCTCATCCAAGTGTTGATAGGGGCCAATCCTGCTTAGTTTCCAAGACCTGGCACAAAGTACAAAAAGCCCTTTGGGGTATACAATGACTAAAATAATTACAAATGTATATATTTAAAGTGCTGAAGTGCTCAATGAAATAAATTCAAACACACAAAATATCTCACTACACATACACCAAAATTTCAATGGTGGTAAAGAGAATCAGAGTTGCTTCATACAATGTATATAGCAAAGTGCTTTGAATCAGTTCATAACAGTCCGTAACAGAGCAAGGTTTTGCCACAATAATGTAGCTATCAATGGTAGATGTCTCCTCATGGGTAATTCATGCTGCCTACGGGTTTTGCTGGCATGTAAGGAGTCCAGTCCCGTCTCGCACAAAAGGCTTCTTCACAGGCAAAACATCACGAGCGTAACAGGCAGTATCATCCCACCATTACAATTACTTCTGGACGATCTCGCGCCGTCAGTTTCCAAGACCTGACAAGATCGGGCAATACCAATACCTTCCCCCTCCATTATTATCTAAATTGCAATTTTTTGTTGTATGTTGTCCAATTAAAATGATGTAGCAAAGTTTAACCCCAATAAATATAAGGAAAATGTAATATTTTTAATTCCCATTTATTTCAATGGGAAAGAAAAGCACATGCTTTAATCTCTCTCTTTAAAACAATACAGCTGGCTGGATTATGCTGCTACTAATTCACATACTGTCTCAGGGAGGAGAACACCCCTCTCTCAGTCTTCAATAGTTCCCTTTCCTACAAGAGCCAAGTCAGAGTATTGTCATGTCTGTATACAGCCATGCCATGGTTAGCTGTTTGTTGTATTGCCTGTGACACAATATGCTGAAGCTATACTGCCTTATTGCTCACTTGATGTGTACTCTCTATGATAATTCATAACCATATTGCATATGTTACTTAGGACCCAGAATAGGCCTCCTCTGTTATCTTAGAGAAATATGCAAGTCTTGGCTAACCGTGGCTTTCGTGTGTCTAAATGCCAGCTTTCACTGTTATTCTCAGATGCTTGGAATACTTTATTGTATACTCGATATAGTCATAACTAAAGTGATTATCACAGGACTCTTGTAGGCTTGTGCACCAAAACCTTAACTGTCATTTGGAGCGTGGGAAAATCAACTATAACAGAGACTGCTTGATTTGAATTGTCACTTCTGCCAAACCCTGTGAAGGGGTACAGACTTGAACTGCATAGATTCTAATAAAGCTACTTCTGCTGGAATCAACATGTGTTCACTATGGATGGGTTTGAGGGGTCTACCTGCCAGGGACTGACAAGTTTCGCAAGAGGGATATTGTGCTTTAAGGTGGTGACAGAGGGTGCCATTTTATTTATTTATTTTTATTTATGTCATTTTTATTCCACCTTTCTCACTGAGACTCAAGGTGGATTACATAGCATGATAGTAGTACCATCAGTGGCAAGGCCAGGGGCAGGCATTTCCATACAGTGTCAAGAACATTTTCATTAACAATATCATAGGGTAAATGAATATAGTGTCAAGAACATTTCCATAAACAATATCATAGGGTAAATGAATATAGTGTCAAGAACATTTCCATAAACAATGTCATGGGGTAAATGAATATAAGTTTACAAAGACATAGTATTAGCAAGGTTCCAGTATGGGGTTGAGGAATTGCTGAAACAGAACATAATCAATTCTAGGACTTACATTAAACAACATTAAACACAGGTAGTATATAGGAATACATATTTAAAACAACAGATAATATGTAAAGCAACATAATGGTGAAATCTATGGTTTCTAACTCATTAGCGAAACATCTGGGATCTCTTTTCTACAATACCACCCTCTCAGCTGAGAAAAAGGCCTTTTTGAATAATTCAGTTTTGCATTGTTTACGGAAAGCCAGGAGGGTGGGGGCTCTTCTGACCTCCTCAGGCAGGCTGTTCCACAGGGTAGGGGCCACCACAGAGAAAGCCCGTGTATGGGCTGCTGTTGATTTTGCCCATGTACAGGCTGGCACCTGCAAGAGACCCTGTTCAGCGAAGCTGCCATGGAGCATATTGTTAAGAAATTGTCAGTTTAACTAGAGGGATATTGTGCTTTTTGGTGGTGGCAGAGAGTGCCATCAAGTCATAGCTGACTTATAGCAACCCTTGGCAGAATTTTCATTGGCAAATAACTAACAGAGGTGGCTTCCCATCACCTGCCTCTGCAATCTTGGTCTTCATTGGAGGTCTCCCATCCATTTACTAATTAAGGTCAACCCTGTTTACCTTCTGATATCAGGTGAAATCAGGTTTGCTTGGGCTATCCAGGCCTGGGCTTTGTGCTTTATACAAAGCTTTCTATTAAGCACAGACATCCCTGTAGATTCCTAGTATTCTTGTTTTTTAGAAAACTATGAGTGTATCTAGATATTTCTCACAATGAGACATGCTTAACTGGAGAATTTTGAAAGAAAACAGTTTAGGAGACTATTTCTCTGCCTGGAGAGAAATAGTCCTGGGCTGTTTCCAGATGACTTACCTGGACCCGGAACGTCGCGCCACATTGCGGGGAAAATGCGAAATATCGTGTTTTCTCGTGGGAGTTTTGCGCGATGTCGCACAAAACTTGAGCGAGAAAACGTGATATTTCGCGTTTTCCCCGCAACGTGGTGCGACGTTCCGGGTCCAGGGAAGTAATCTGGAAATGGCCTTGTTCTTTGAAAATGGCCTTGATGGGATGCTATTTATGAAGTGATATCATTTGCCCTTATGCCACCAAAAATGCAGCTTCTTATTTCTACATATCAAGGTGCTATTTCACAGACTGGACATTTTTTTCCAGATCTGTTGGAAATCCTACAACAGTAAGTTTAATTGAACCAACTTTTCGGATGGTGGAAAAGGAAGAAGGGGGGGGGACTGACCAGCCAACAAGGCTATGGTGGAAATCATGGAGCCTATATGTCTAAAAGCCATGTGAGATGAGGCTGTAGTAAGGAAGAGAATTGGAAAGAACAAATGCAAAGGCTGACTGGATCCAACCCATAAAAACATAAAACACAATAAAGTATGTGTAGTAAAAAAAAAATGTGAAATATGTTGTCAGGACAAAAATGATGGACAACGAGGATTGCATTTGTTTGGTTAATACTTCTACCTTTTCCAGTCACCTCTTCTAAATCTGTATGTTTCTCCTTTATCTGTAATGCTGACTGGGTTGGATTTAGTCAGATTTTCCATTAACAAATCAGAATCATACTACAGACAAGAAGGACTTAGAAGTGGACTGGGAATTAGAAGAGCACAATTCTCTTATTTGTCCTAACAATGTATCTCCCTGATATTCAACCCCATTTTGTACTACAGCTGCTTTATTTTGTAGTGTGTATGTGTGGTGGTGGGCTGGCAGGTTTGATGTTTATTTCTGTTTACTGCCCGAATTTCACCCTCTTGGGCACTGTTTCCCACCCCCACCCCCCAATCTTGAGGATGTTCTCAAGCCAGAATCAGCAACTCTATCTGCCAGAGTATGCTTTAAACACAGGGGACATCTGAAGAAGAGTGCCAAGCTGAACAGAGTCATAGCCTTGTGGCAAGCAATTTTATGTCTGTCTTGGGAAATTCCTAGAGATTTGAGGGTGATGCCTGGGAGAGCAAAATTTGGTAAGGGATTTCAGCATGAATGTGATGCCATAGTGCCCACTATCCAAAGATGCCTTTCCTTCAGGGGAATTGGCCTCTGCAGTCTGGAGTTCAGTTGTTTTTATGGGAGAACTTCAGGTTGTGCCTGAGTAACCCCTGTGAGGTTAATTGGTTTAGCCCAGTGGGGTGGAGTCAGAACCTAGAGGCAGGCTGCTGAGGAGGAGGCTGTTTGCTGGGGAGCTTAATAAATTATAAGCACTTGTCAGGCCCCCTGGCACCCCCTAGCAGTGATGGCGGGTCCGATCCCGACAGTGGTGGATGTGGTAGGTCCATCCTGGGGTCCTTGGCGGGTTAGAGCCTGGACATGGCCCAATGCCCCTGGGGGCTCCTCCTCAGGCCTCAGAATTGGGTGCTTCGGTGCTCGAGCTGGCTTGGCTCCCTTGCACTGAGCTTCCCCTCACTGACCATCCCTTTCACAGCTGGGACAGATGCAGCTCTCTTCCTCCCTGGCCAAGGCTTGGAGCCCACCTTAAATACCCTCCCCTTCGAAGGCCAGCTCCACCCCCTTTCCCCTGTACCTGCCCCCACGGCTATGCTTGCCACCTGGGCCAGGTGTGGCCACACCTTCCTGGCCCAGCTACCCCCCAGGGAGTGGCCCTCCTGGCCCAATTCCCACCCCCTAGGCTCCCTTTGCCCTGCCCCCTTCCTGACAGGCAGGCAAGCCTGCCTTTCCCCGTTGAGGCTGGGCCTGCCCCCTTCTGAGTGCCTGGCTTGCCTGCCCGCCCCACCCACCTGGTGGGCCCATGGCCCAGCCAGGCCTGGCCAGCCTCGAGGCAACTGTGCTGGTGTCAGGCTGGGCCGGTGTCAGGCTAGGCCGCCCACCTCCCCAGCTGTGCCCATCCAGCCTTCCCCAGGGCCACGGCCTCCTGCCGCGAGTTGCCCCATCCCACCAGCCATCGCTGCCACGGCCATGCTGCCACCTCCCCCTAAGGAAAAACAGTCTCCTACAGGAAAAGTGTTTTTGCCATATATCAAAGGAATTACTGATCAGATGGGAAAGCTTATGAAAAAGCATAACCTTCAAGCAGTATTCAGACCCACCCGAAAAATACAACAGATGCTACGATCAGCAAAAGACAGTAGAGACCCCCTCACCTCTGCAGGAGTATACCGTATACCCTGCAGCTGTGGACAAGTTTACATCGGGACCACAAAGCGTAGCATCCAGACAAGAATAAAAGAACATGAAAGACACTGCAGACTTGGACAACCTGAAAAATCAGCAGTGGCTGAACATAGCCTAACGCAAACAGGGCACAGTATCTTATTCCAGGACACCAAAATATTGGACAACACTTCCAACTACTTTGTCAGACTGCACAGGGAAGCCATTGAAATTCACAAGCATAAGCAAAACTTCAACAGGAAAGAAGAGACTTTAAGAATGAATGGTTTCTGGTTCTGAAAAACACCAGGCTAACTAAACACTCTATACCCGACAATAGCCCTGCAGAGAAGATTAGCACATCAAGCACCAATCCATATGCAAAAGAACCTCCTCAGGATACAGTGAAGCCTCCCGCCATTAGCATTCCACACCCTGGGAAACTCTTACAGGATGACTCAGCTCAACCCCACCCCTCCTGAGTAGATATAAATGACCTGCCAACACCTTTTCCACACTGTGACACTGAGAGATCTCTGTCTTTTGGTGCTACACCTCTGAAGATGCCAGCCACAGCTTCTGGCGAAACGTCAGGAACTACAATGCCAAGACCACGGCAATCCAGCCCGAAAAACCCACAACAACCATCGTTCTCCGGCCGTGAAAGCCTTCGACAATACAAAGTTACTCAACTTTTTACTGCACATGCAGAAAACTTGGCACCGTATCCACTATCAAAGTAAGGGCTTCATCCTCTTCACCTCACCTTGCATGTCTTGAATATGACTCCATTTGTTCCCATTAAGGTGCAGAACAAACAAATGCATAGATTAGGGGGGGGGGGGAAATTACGTGTGTTTGTTCTCAAACTTTCCACAGAGTCACTGTTGGCAGAAGTAATGATCTCCCCCTGGAATTGTCCAAATACCTGTAATCTGTTTTCCACTTCAAAACTCCCTTGGCCTTTCAGAAAGTTCTAGAAAACAATCAGCATGGAAACAGTTATAAAACCACTGAGTTAGTGCGAGTTGGGGGGAGGAACTCTCTGAGCGTCAATTTGATCCTTCACATTTTGCCCTTTTAAGCCAGACATGTCAAAAGAGGATTTTTCCTCTGAACTGTTATGCATTTTGTGTGGCTGAAGCTTTTAACATGAAGAATCCATTTTCTCTTAGGACCAGCCACCATTCAAGGAAGCCTGATGAAGGCTGTATAAGGATGTAAATAGAGACAGGAAAGGCGTGCGTTGCTGGCAGGATGTTGAAAGTGGTGGTGTTGCTGCTGCTTCTGCCTCTAATCTTGTGCAAAGCAGAAGCCACTAAGTGTCTCATGAAGGATCCCCTTCCTGTTCCCCATGAGTGGTACCAGCCAGGAGATCTCCTCATCGGTGGAATGTCTTCTCAGATGGGTTACCATGTGCATGAAATAGAATTCAGACAACATCCATCTCAGGTGTTGTATAAGGAACCATAGTAAGGAATTATTTTCTTTCTCTTGTGAACTTGGCATAATCCTCTATCTGGTTTACACAAGGGAAAAGATGCTTGAAGGAACAAGACTCTTGTTCCACTAGAGTGCTCCTCTTTCTCAGACACTTTCAGGATCCTACATAGTCAGCCATCTTTGGAGGACATCTTACCTGTCTTCATTGAGCAGGAAGAACCATACCTATTCTGGTGGGCATTGGAGGGTAAAGGCACACCCTACAAACTCTTATAGACTTTCTTGTAGAACCTTGATTTGATCATTTTTTGAATAACTCTTCCCACATATCCCTCCATTCTATGCTGTCTGGTGTAGTTTTTATTTTATTTTTTTCATTTCCTTTTCAACAGGCAAGTCACAGACCTGAGGAGTGAATCATGGGCTGCTTCCACACATTGGATAATCCATTTTCAATACACTTTAGTGAACATTTATAACTGATTTTCCATGTGTGGAACAAAAAATCCACTTCTAAAGAATAACTAAAGTGCATTGAAAGTGCTCTATTTAACGTGTGTGGAAACGGCCTTCTTTTGGCATATGATCACATAGAAAATCTTAGCTATTTAATGATATCTAACTGAGAATAAAAAATCCGTCTTGTCAATTGCAGTTAGTGAAATACCAAGCCATGGGCTTGAGGGTGTTTCAGTATTTAAACATAGGCATAATTACACACATATCAATGAACAATAAAATGCCCTTATTTGCCAATGTCATTGTTTCCATATCTCTGTTTACAGTATGGTGCCAAAGTTCTACCAGCATGTCCTGGCCTTGGTGTTTGCTGTAAATGAAATCAACAAGAATACACAACTCTTGCCCAACATCACTCTCGGGTACCACATCTATGACAGCTACAATGATATGAGGATGACTTATCGTACCACGTTTGATCTGCTCTTTAAATGGCACCGATATATTCCTAATTACGAGTGTGATTTCCCCAAAAACCTAACAGCCATCATTGGGGGACTGAGCTCTGATACCTCCTTCCACATGGCAAACATCCTAAGTCCTTACAAGATCCCACAGGTAAGATTTGTGCTAGAACAAGTGATTAAAAAAATGTTGCAATTTCTTTTCTGGAAGTTATTCTGGGGTTACAAAAGATGGAGATGTGAAGGAACTTGCCTTACACATGTGAGGAGAATAAGAAGGATCAGTTAGCTGGGAAGGGCAGGGGCCAAGTGGAAGAGCATACATGGTGCTCTTAGAAAGTCCCCAGTTGAATCACCAGCATCTCCAGGTAACAGCATCTCATAGTCGGTCATATGGAAGATCTCAGCCTGAATGTCCAAAGAGCCACTCCCAATCAGAGTAGACAATACTGACAAATAGACCTGTTGTCTAAATCTGTATAAGAATTCCATGTGTTGAAGAAGTACTGTGAGATGCTTTTAGCACCTTCCTCTCTAAGAAATTGTTCTGATAATTAAAAGAGAAATCAATCAGACTTGTGTTTGGTTTTAAGTCTTGCCACTTCTACAGTTCCTTCACAAAATATTCATAGGATAATTAGTCACTTGCACTCAACTCCTAACCTATGAACAATTATTTTTAGCTCACTTATGGCTCATTTGATCCAGAACAAAGAGAAGGAAAACAGTCCCATTCCCTTTACCACATGAGCCCAATTGAAGTCCATCAGAATGCAGGGATCATCCGGTTACTTCTCCATTTCCAATGGATGTGGGTTGGACTTTTTGTTGTGGATGATGACAGCGGAGAACATTTCTTGAAGGTCCTGGAGCCACTCCTTTCCCAAAATGGAATCTGTTTGGCTTTGATGAAGAAAATTCTAAGTCAACGAAACTGGAATGATCTAGATCATTTCATTGATTTATTTTTAACTACATATTTACCTTTCAGAGAAAGCAAAGCTAGCACATTTATCCTCTATGGAGATTCCACTGCACTTATGGTATGTACTCTTATATTCCTAGGCAATCCCAACTACAAGGAAAACGCATCATTGAGAAAAGTGTGGATTATGACATCCCAAATTGATTTTGCACTAATAAGCCTTCAGCGGTCCTGGGATTTCCAGTTCTTCCATGGGACCATTTCCTTCACAATTCCCTCAAACGATCCTCAGGGCTTCCAGAACTTTCTTCAAGACATAAAACCTTGCAAAGAACAAGGAAATGGCTTTCTCAAGGAATTCTGGGAGCAAGCATTTGACTGTGTCTATTCAAATTCCCAGGAACCAATGAATAGCAGTGAAACCTGTACTGGGGAGGAGAGACTGGAGAGTCTTCCTGGGCCACTGTTTGAAATGCAAATGAGTGGTCACAGCTACAGCATCTACAATGCAGTCCATGTCATCGTGCATGCTATCCATGCCTTGTACTCATGCAGATACAATCACAGGGCAATGAATGATGGCCAAAGAAGAGAACATCAAAGGCTCCAGCCATGGCAGGTATTTTCTACCCAAGCAAATGTCTCTGTTGCCATGAATAAGATGAGACATAAGATGAACAGTGTTCAACTTTCCTCAACTAGTCCAATCATATACAGATTATTTGTTGACAATATTTCTGCATTCTTATCTGTTATGATAATTGAAACAATGGAAAACTGTAGCATTGGTAAATCTAATCATTAAGACTCCTGTCTGATGTGTCTTTCCCCCCACCCCTTTCAACTAGGTTCACTCTTTTCTACAAAGCATTACGTTTAACAACTCAGCTGGAGAAAGATTGTATTTCAGTGAAAAAAGAGAGATGGGCAGTGGCTTTGATATAACGAACCTGGTCACATTCCCAAACAATTCCTTCCACAGGGTGAAAATTGGAAGGGTAAGCCGCAATGTTGCTAAAGGACAAGAGTTCATCATTCATGAGAATATGATTGTGTGGCAAACTAGTTTTAATCAGGTATCTATCTCAGTTTTCTTGGAAGCTACTTCACTCTTGAGATAATTATCTCAGGGACTTTTATTTTTTGGCAATCCGGACCTTCTTATAGTTGGTCAAGCTCAATGGTCAAGTGGCTAGTATGATGGACTAGGATCTGGTAACCCAGGTTTGAATCCACATTCTTCCATGGAATACTGCTGGTTAACCTTGGGGCAGTCAAATACTCTCAGCCTAACCTATCTCACAGAGTTGCTGCGAGGCAGGGGAGGGAGAATGTTGTAAAACACTTTGGGGAAAGATGCATGGTAAAAACAAAGTAAAATAAAACAAATAAGATTGTATCCAAATGCTTTTTGGCAACCTTGGAAACCAATTGCATATTTTTCAGTTATCTGAGTTAGTGTCAGGGTGGCCCCTGCCATACTTTGGGGGACTAGGGATTCACTGTCGGGATATAGACCTGATCTTTGGTGCCATGCTTTAAGAGTGCTCCTAGAGCTCTGTGTATTAAACCTGCCTGGGAAACATTACATGTTGGATCTCCCTTTACTGTGAGAAGGAATGCAGTTATCGGTGTTGTTAGGGAGTTGTGGTCACTTGGCCTAAGGAAGGCTAGAGTCCTAGTCACAATAATTCTGTTTACTTTTATTGCACTTTCTTTTGCTATGTAGATGGGAACTTAAAACTTAGCTAAAGGGAGGGGAGTACAGTGGGTTGCGCTTGAAGGGTTTAATGCTTAGCAGAGGGAGGGGACAGTTATTAGAGTCAAGAAATTTTGACGGTGCTGTACTGTTAGATTATCATTAAAGCTTCAATTTATGCATTCTTAGACTCAAGCAGGGAAATTACTTCAGATCTAACTTGGCAGTCCCTGATCGATAGTGAGAAATGTAATAATGTAACAACAACAACTACTACTACATTTGTTTTATATACCGCCCTTCAGGACAACTTAACACCCACTCAGAATGGTTTACATAGTATGTTATAATTATCCCCAAATAATGGGGATAATGTAGTTTGCCACCCCAGTCGGAGGGGAGTACAGTGGGAGTACAGTGGGTTGCGCTTGAAGGGTTCAATGCTTAGCAGAGGGAATGAAGAGGGAATGCTAATGCTTAGCAGTCGGAATGAAGAGACAGACACCAGGATGGGATCTAAGGGCCACTTTTATTAAATTATTAAATTAACAACCTTTAAACAACTGCGGCAAGGGCCTACTAGCAGTACAGGTCAAGCCACATGGTCACACCTTGGACCTCCTCCTTGACCTGTCTGGGAGAGCCCCGAAGCCCCAGGTGTAGGCCATCACGTGGATGGCTGCGACCTGGCCAGCCAGGCAAATTGGATCCCCCCTTTCAAGCTCCTCCACCTCAGCCATACAGCAGTGAGGTAGGACTTGCACACGGGGTTCCCCAAGGCAGTCTGCCCATGGAGCATGGCAGCCGTCACAAGCAGTACCATTCGCTCCTGGCAGACACCTCTTCCCCAAGAATGCGGAAGCGCCAAGGGTGCTCACCGGCCCGCTCCCTATTCCCCAATTCTATCCTGCCAGGCATTTGGCACCACCAAGCCAATCACCTCAACCTCAGCACCAGTGCAAGGTAGGTGAAAAAAACCCCATACCCCAGCCAATTTGGGTAAAAGGGGGGGGGGGAATTCCTACTTGGCTCTGAATACAGCAACCGGCTAATCCTACACCAATACTGGGAGAGGAGGGTGGGCTGAGTGCTTCACAACGACTGACGCTGAGGGAAAGCGGATCAGCCTGAAATGGTCACAGGCTCCGCCCTCCCACAGTCCACGGATGCCTGGGAAACGGCACCTTCTCCTCCTCCTTCCGAGGAGGCAAATTTCGACCCCCAGCTGCAAGGCTAGCCGGCAGCTGAAAGGGTCGTTTTCTTTTTATACCACACAACGGAAGTCTATGTGTCCATCAGCCCTTTCAGCCTTTAGCAACCTCACAGGGTTGTTTTGAGGGTAAGAATGGAGACAGTGTGGTGTAGTGATTAGGATGTCTAAGTGGATTGACTCCCATCACTGCCATAGAAGATTCCTGGTTGACCTTGGGCCAATATCACACTTATAGTCTAACTAACCTCAAGGAGTTGTTTTAAGACTAAAACAGAGGAGAATAAATCAATATGCGTT
Organism: Eublepharis macularius; assembly: GCF_028583425.1. Taxonomy (NCBI): domain Eukaryota; kingdom Metazoa; phylum Chordata; class Lepidosauria; order Squamata; family Eublepharidae; genus Eublepharis; species Eublepharis macularius. The sequence continues at coordinate 73,066,121 of NC_072801.1, forward strand.
GCTATGGGGGAAAGCAGTGAGAAGTAGGGTGGAAAATAAACCATCATTTACCTACTGGGAGAGGGAGGTTAAGAATTTAATTGAGCTATCAGAGACAGTGCGGTATCGTGTATAGAGTACATGACTTCTTTACAAAAGAAGAATTGTTTTGAAACTAAATTCCTGAAAAGAGGAATAGAAATGGAATGCTGGATTTCAGAAAGAAATTTGGCAAAACAGAATTAAGAGACTTCCACTTAACAAAACTATGTTGCTCAGTTGCTTTTTCACACCTCAACTGGTGTGCTGTAACGTCTAATGGCTTCCCCCTTAAACTCCATTCATTTTTCAATAGGTGGCGCCCCTCTCTGTGTGCAACGACTACTGCAACCCCGGGTATCATAAGCAAAAGAAGGAAGGCAAGACATTTTGCTGCTACGCATGTGCTTCTTGCCCGGAAGGGAAGATTTCAAGCCAAAAGGGTAAGTGATCTAATTTAGGGTTTATCAGATGATTTGACTGGAAAATTTAGAGGGAATCGAAAGAAGCATCATTAAAGGTTCCTTGCCCTCTCTTAGTGAAGATCATTCACAAGTTAGGCCAAAGTTGTTTCAAATTCAAAACCTGGTCAAAAATTGTTTAGAAGAGGATCCTGGTTTTCAACATTGCTCCTACATAAAATATGGCTGTGAAACTTCTATCATATAATATCTCTTATCAGCTGGCACTGTGTTGCTCCCTCTCCATCTTTTTTATTAGACGCGGATGATTGCATGAAATGCCCGAGTGATCAATATCCAACCAAGGACCAAGATGGATGCGTTCCCAAGAGAATGAGCTTCCTGTCTTTTGAAGAACCTTTAGGAATTAGTTTGGCCTCCACAGCTGCTTTATTAGCTCTGATTGCAACCACAGTGTTAGGAACTTTCAATAAGCACAAAGACACCCCCATCGTCAAAGCCAACAACCGGGACATCACCTACATCCTTCTAATCACTCTCTTGCTCTGCTTCCTCTCTTCTTTGCTGTTCCTTGGCCAACCAACAAAGGTGACCTGCTTCCTTCGACAATCTGCTTTCAGTATCATCTTCTCAGTGGCTGTTTCTTGTGTGTTGGCCAAAACCATCACTGTGGTTGTAGCTTTCATGGTCACCAGACCTGGGTCCAGCATGAGGAAGTGGGTGGGGAAAAGACTGACTAACTCCATTGTCCTTTCCTGCCCCCTCATTCAAGCAGGCATTTGTGTGGTATGGCTGGCAACCTCACCCCCATTCCCAGATTATGACACATTGTCACTGACTGAAGAGATCATAGTACAATGTAATGAAGGGTCTGTCCTCCTCTTCTACATTGCCCTGGGTTATATGGGATTTTTATCCACCATCTGTTTGACTGTAGCTTTCCTAGCCAGGAAGTTGCCTGATAGTTTCAATGAAGCCAAGTTTATCACTTTCAGCATGCTGATCTTCTGCAGTGTTTGGTTGTCTTTTGTTCCAACCTATGTGAGCACCAAAGGGAAATACATGGTAGCTGTGGAGATATTTTCTATCTTGGTTTCCAGTGCTGGGTTGCTCAGCTGCATCTTTTCCCCCAAATGCTACATTATTGTGTTGAGACCTGAACTGAACAGGAGAGAGCAATTAATAAGAAAAAATAACAAGGGTAGTGATTTCTAATATCTCTTTTTCTTCTTCTATAAGTATCACTAAGGCCTATTCCACCTTTTAGCTGGGACATTCCAGCATTTTACTTGTATTCTAAACAAAGACAAAAAAGAGACACATCTAAAGAACAATGAAGATTTTAAAAAGATTACTTTTTCAGTAATGTATTTTATTTTTTCCAGTCCTCAGAAACAAAATGTAATTAACATTGTGTTCTGTGTTCTTGAAATCAAGAGTTCTAATATACAAATGTTCATTTGTAGTATTTCATTTCTATGAGTTGAACGTTGCTAGTAAATAATGTTAAGGACTGAAGGGTAAATTTTTGTGTCAGGCACTGAAAGTACTGAGCCTTGACAAAAAATGTAAGTAATGAATGGAAAGGACCTTTGGGGACATTTCACAACTGCAAAGGAACTCCCTTTGTAGAATCTGAGGAAAAAGAGATGGAGATTCTGCCTTAGGAGAAATAGTTCCTGTGAAAGGCATCTTATATTCATTTCCTTTCCAAAGATTTCAGGATATGGCAATGAAAGTGCTGTTGCCATGTCACATCAGCTATCAAGAATGAATTCTGATAAGAGGATCACTGATACTCTGTGTGATTTTCTTGCTTTCTTAGTTGCTCCTTTTCATTAAATAAAGTAACTTCAGAATGAAAATGTCATGAATTAATATGAGGAATAAGGCTCAACAAGGGATAAAGCAATCGTCAGGGTTGCCAGGTCACCACTTGCAAACAAAATGACCTTCCCAGAGTACACAGTCACAAAATCTACCTAAATTATTAATACGTTTATGAGTATAAAGTCCAACAGTGCTCAATAATAAATACAATAAATACATACAATTTTCATCCAAAGATATAAATATGTAACAAAGTCAACTCATCTCACTAACAAATATCCAACTGGTGGAAAAAAATCACAATATATGAAGACAGCACAATTTCTTTACAAAAATATTCAATCCAGATTCAATACAATGGAGGCTCAGATCATGGTGGTCGCCAGGTCCTCGTTCTTCTATCTTCGACAGGCCAGGCAGCTTCCCCCTCTCTTTCGTCCAGCGAATTGACTACAGTGGTCCAGGCAATGGTCACCTCTAGGTTAGACTACTGTAACATGCTTTACGCAGGGCTTCCCTTGAACTTGATCTGGTGGTTACAGCTGGTGCAGAATACGGCGGCACGTGTTATCATGGGCTTGCCAGTGCTTGAGCATATACCACTGGCACTGCATCAGCTGCACTGGCTACCAGTGAAGTACTGAATCAGGTTTAAGGTTTTAGTATTTACCAATAAAGCCCTATGTGGACTGGGACCCGCGTATCTGTAGGACCGCCTCTCCCCATATGAACCCCAGAGGACTCTGTTCTAGTGAGAAACATCTGTTAAAGGTCCTTGGCCCCAGGGAGGCCCACCTGGCATCAACCATGGCCACGGCCTTTTCCATCCTGGCCCCAGCCTGGTGGAACACTGTCTGAAGAGACTAAGGCCCAGCAAGATTTGTTATCCTTTCGCCGGGCCTGCAAGATGGAGCTGTTCTGCCAGGCATATGGGCAGTGTTAGGCGGGACCCCGGGCCAAGCTACACATGACAAATGACACTTGAACAGCAAGTGTATTTCTCTCTGTTCATTTGCCCTCCACTCAATCCACTTGCCGTTCAAGTGTCATTCGTCATGTGTAGCTTGGCCCCCCCTTGCCAGTTGATGAGGGGTTGGGCTCTCCCCACCACCAATACCCCCATTTTAAAAACTTATTTAATGTAGAGGTGCTCTGAAGTTGTTTTAAATTTGATCAGTGGGATTCTGTGCTGCTATGTTGAGATTTATAATTGTATTTTAACTGTGTAAATTGGATGTTTTTAGAATTGTTAACTATAATAACTGTTTTATATATTTCAAACTTTATGTTTTTTGTAATCTGCCCAGAGCCTGCTGGAAATATGGGGTGGGCTGAATAAAAATTGAAAATAATTGAAAATAAATAAAATACGATGAACAGCAACGAACGAGGCTTGCAATGACCACCTGTTCATTTAGAAAAGGGCCTCACAAACAGCAGATTGGGGTGTTCGTGGCTTTTTTTTGGTTCGTATTTCTGTTCGTGCCCATCTCTAGGCTTGATTCTCAATATAGCCATATGAGAAATGACATTGCAGAGTTCCAACACTTCTAATAATTTTTAAATAAAAATAAATAAAGAGGAGGTGTGTGTGGAGAGCTGGGAAGGAAGGGAGCACTTTCCATCAGGTGGCCAACCATTCAGTGCCCAGGGGAAAGAAAATGGGAGGGAGAAGTGTACACGACTAAGAATTCTGCACACATAGGAGACTCTTCAGGAGCAATGAAACACCGGCTTCGTGTGCATAGAAAAAAGTCAGGAAAATCCGAGGAAAGTTCGATTCTGCATCTCATGACTCCTTTTATACTCTGGAGCTTTGGAGATCAAGAAAAGGAGATTGGAATTTTAATCAGAGTGTGCAAAAAACTGTGCAAAAAACACCTTATCCTCAGGCAAGTGTTAGCAATTCCATGTTCAGCTGCAAAGAAATGACATCACTTCCAGTGAAACTCTTTGTTTTTCACCCAAATACTGCGACCTGATCCAAGGAAGTGATGATGGCACTTCTGATCATGTGGGAAGTGACATCATCTCATACAAACATAGTGCTGGAAAGGACTCCAAGTGTCATGTATTTGAACCCCCTGCGCAATGCAAGTTATTCACAACTTTCTCACCTCACCAACCACGTCATAATGTTGACCAGGGTTTGTTTCCAAGGGGCACTGGTGTGCCCATTGATGGGTGACCCATTGGGGTGGGGTCAAAGTTATCCTCAGACTGTATCTTTTTGGAACTCTTCCTTATTCTGGTGTCCGGTGTCATATGGCAGGAGCATTTTAGAGACAAAAGGGGGACATCTGGTGCAACTATCAGGCAGTGGATCATCCAGCAAATTTCCTGCTCTGAGTGGATTGTGCATATGTTGAGCAGATTTGTACTGGTGTGCTGTTTACTAACAATATATTTTCAGCCAGACATCTCACAGGTGTCAATAACAGCACTTTGGATGCTTATTTTGCTTTCAGGAAGAGAGGTTCTGTTCCCTGGACCCATTCCCAAAAGAACTATGTGTCCGGGGTCTGAGTCCCAGCCCCCAGACTTGCCAGGAGGGAACAGTGGGAGACAACCAGGAGGCAGCGGCCCTGCTGCCCCAGCCAGCAACCAGGTCCAGGACCTGCCTACTCCAGGGGGAAGGGGCAAAAGGCCAAAGCCTCAGAGGGCTGGATGGAGCAGGGAGAGACCAGCTAGTCCCACCTTCCAGGGGGAGAAGAGGGAGCTAAGCAGGCCAGAGGAAAAAGGCCAAGGCAGGGGGAATAGGGGCCCAGCAGCAGCCCAAACAGAGCTCTTACCTGGCAGTGAGGAGAAGCAGCCACAGCAGCTCAGAGCCACGCCCCAACCCTCACCTCAGCTTGAAGACAGCAGCTTGGCTCAGGAGATGCTCACAACCAAGCCCCTCCAGGTGGAGCTGCTGAAGGCATTCTGTGGGAAGAGCTGGGCAGCCAGCCAAGGGGCCACAGCTGGGCCTACCTTCAGTAATCAGCTCAGACAGAGAGGCCTGGCAGCCAGCCTACATGATGCAGCTGTTGCTGATCCAGGCAGCCCAGCCAGCTACTGCAGCTTGAGACAGCCCATACCAATGCTGGGAGGCCAAGGAGGGGTGTGGCCTGGCAGGCAGGACCTGCAAGGAGGTCGGGGTGCTGAGAGAAGGCCCTATAAAAGCTGGCTGGGAAGAGCTCTGGGTGTGAGTGTGAGTAAGGAGGGATGGTGTGGAAGTGGAAGCAGAGCAGTGCGAGAGCAAAGGCTAGGAGGAGAATGGATGAAGGAGAAGGCGAAGGAGAAGGCGAAGGAGAAGGCCAAAGAGGGTGAGTGGCACAGGTTGAGCAGGCCAGTGAGTGGATTGAGAGGGAGTCTGGGTGATGTATACTGCCCCTCCTTCCACAGAGCAGGGTCCTGCAGAATCCCTGGCCCCCCTTTGACATCAGGAGCAGACCGTGCAGCGCCCCGCCCAGCAGTGGCTGCTGCAAGCCCTGACACTACGGTCCATTGGGAACAGTTAACGATGTAGGGAGTTTTCCATTCTGTAGCACACGCCAACCTCTGTTTCTATGTGGTAGCTTCTGCCACCTTCCCAACCTTCTCAGACAGTGCTGGGGGTCCAGTTACCTGGCCAACATCACCTGGCAATCATCACCTAGCCAACATCATCCTTCAATACCTGAAATCCATGAGGGAGCATGCTTAGTCACCTGGTGGCCATTTTGTTCTTTAGAAAAATCCATGGCTTTTACCACTGAGCAATTGAAATCTGGATGAGGCTCCCTGCTCCAGCAACCAACACCCGCAAGCCCATTTCCCCTACCATCTTACAGGGGGTCATACAACAGATTCCTAAGAACTGCCAGTCAGGCTTTGAAGACACATTATTTGAAGATGCTTCCACAGTAGCTTTATGGTGGACTTCCAGGGTCAACAAGTTGGTCACTGCTTTGTAACTCTCAGGGGGGCTGTTTACCAGCTGAATTCTGAGATCCAGCCAGTCATTAGAATACTGAAGAACAACCAGATGGGTGGTTGTAGAGCTCCACCCGGGGGTTTTGGGTCACACTCCTTCAGAACTGGGGAAGTCCCCAATGTATCAAACTGTGGGCTGTCCCTTCATTTCATCGAGGCCATAGGTGGGTGGAGAAAGATCCACAAAATCTACTTTTGCCCTCAATCATAGCTTCTCTACTGATGCCCTCTCTCTAGTTCCAGCCGTGCAGGTCAAGGTCAGCTGGATTTTCAAGCATAGCATTGTGAGTTGGGCTGGATTACATGCAGCAAATTCTGGCTGTGGACATCATCTGGGACTAAAGTGGTCACTGAAAATCACCTCAATCAGTGCTTCTTTCAATTCTTCATCACAGGGTCAAATGGACCGCCCTCCACCATTGCCCTTGTAATCCTGCTGGATGAGAATGATCTTAGAACCCAGACAAAGTGGACCTGTCACAGACAACATAGGATGATCCAGAGAGATCGCTTGGGTGCTTCCAAAACATGCTGATCTTCTGGGCTGATCTGTTGGGAAAGCAATAAGGGTGCAGCGCCCTCTACCCAGCCAAGATCAACCCAGCCAGGAGAAAGGTAAAGAATGCCAAGGGATGCTTCATGGTAGCATCAGGTGGCCATCTAGGCATTTCTTTTGGGCAGCAGATGCCTTTTGGCTGGATGTAGCCTCTCTCTCTGATTCAGGATGGGGCATTTGGCTAGAAGGAATTTGGCACAAAGATCCAATTTCAAATATAGGAGATTTGGCAGTTGCCATGCTGGTACCTCGGCTGCCTCTTGTGGTATCAGCACTGGGTTAGATCCATTTGGTAGGGAACAGGAATCTTGGGGTGAAGGTTGATGAGGACACACTCAGGTTGAGGGTATTTGAGGACACCCTTACACTAATGTTGCAGGGGAACCATGCAGTATTATGCAGTAGTATGTGGACGCCCACGCCCTGCCATACTACAATATCCCCCAGCATGCAAGACGGGAGAGTCGACTGATACCTAGAAGTCTTGCCCTATGTTGTGCAAAGGCTCTAACAGCTGTAATCAATACAGTTGTGGCCAATTGTCAATGCCAACATTGTATTTGCATGCCTGTTGTTTCTACCTCTGCTTTCTCTTCCCCCCTTTCCAGCGGAGTCTGTGAGTAATTATTTCCCCATGGAATTGTCCAAATAACTGTAATTTGATCTGTACACCAGTCCTCCCTTGACCTTCAGAAGGTTCTAGAAAGCAATCAGCATGGAAACAGTGATATAGCCATTGACAATTGGGAGGAGGAACTCTGTAAATGTCTCTTTGATCCCTTCACATTTTGCCTTTTTAAGCCAGACATGTCCTCAGAAGATTTTTTGCTCTGAACTTACTTGCATTTTGTATTGCAGAGGCTTTTAACATGACAAATCAATTTCCTTTTAGACCCATCCACCATTCAAGGTATCCTGATGAAGGCTGTATAGGGCAAAACATACATTGCTGGTTATTGAAACTAGTGATATTGCTGCTGCTTCTACCTCCAATCTCATGCAAAGCAGATGCCACCAAATGGCTCATGATGGATCCTCTCCCTGTTCCACATGAGTGGTACCAGCCTGGAGATTTCCTTATTGGTGGAGTTCTTACTCAGATAGGTTACCATTTGCATGAAATTGACTTCAGTCGACATCCTTCTGAGGAGTTGTATAAAGATCCATAGTAAGTAATTATTTTGTTTCTCTTTTGAACTTGGCCTAATCCTGTACCTTGACTTTGGTCTATAGTAGGGGAAAAGATGTTCAAAGAAGGAAAGTGGAAAGAAGTTCCATTCCACTGCTCCTCTTGGTCAACCTCATTTGTAATTTTTTATATTCTGCCTCGTTTGCAGTACATCTAGCCTGTCTCCATCCACTAAGTCAACAGGAGTATAGTCCAGAGACAACTTAAGAGATGAACAAACTTTTCGGGGTGTAAGCATTCGAGATTCAGAGTTTCCTTCTTCAGACACATGCAGGAATGGAGATCCCTGTGCTTTTATATCCAACCCAGAAATCCTATACCTTGAAGATCTTGTTGATCTCTAAGATGGCATTGAACTGTAATCCTGTTCTACTACAGACCTACATAGCTACTCAGCTACAACCTTTATCCAGTAAGAAGAACTCTTCCTCTTCTGGAGGACACTGGAGAAGAATGACATGTGCACCAAACATTTATAGACAGAGACATTCTTGTACAACTCTGATTTGAATAATTTGATTCTATTGAATACCAACTCTGACTCCAATATAAAGGCTCAGGAATGTTCATTCCTACTTGTGTCTGAAGAACAGAACTCTCATTCTTGAAAAGTTACATCCTGAAAATCTTGTTTGCCTCTAAGGTGCCACCGGGCAATAATCCTGCTGTTCTACTGTAGACAGTATCCTTCATGCACTAACAGTACAATCTTAAGGATAGTTACTCCAGTCTAAGTCCATTGGGCTTAAACTGGAGTAACTCTCTTTAGGATTGCGCTGAAGAACTCTTCTAGTTCTGAGGGCACCAGAGAGCAATAACACTCCCACCAAACTTTTATAGACTGAGGGCGAAGCTACAAGTGACAAATGACACTTGAACAGCAAGTGGATTGAGTGGAGGGCAAGTGGACAGGGAGAAATACACTTGCCGTTCAAGTGTCATTTGTCACTTGTAGCTTCGCCCTCAGACATTCTTGTAGAACCCCGATTAGAATCATTGTATCAAAAAGTCATGCTACACATGCCTACATTTAACACTGTTTAGTGTAGCTCATTTTCAATTATCCTGCAACAACATAGTCACTGCCAAGAGGGATGACTTTTCTTTTGGCTCATAATCAAGCCAAAAAAATTAGCCATTATATGTAGTTGTGAGTTAAAATATATATCTCGACAAATTCGGTTTGTGAGATACCAGACTGAATGCTACATCATAGTATTCAAACATATGTATAATTATATACACATATGCATATTGGCAAACTTCTTCACATTTATTATTCCAACGCACAATAAAAAGACCCATCTCTCAAAACAAGTATTCTCTCTGTGTCATTGTTCCCATATTTTGATTTACAGTATGCTGACAAAGTTCCACCAGCATGTCCTGGCCATGGTGTTTGCCATAAATGAGATCAACAAAAATCCCCAGATCTTGCCCAACATCACTCTTGGGTTCCACATCTACGACAGCTACCATGATATGAGGATGACCTATCGCACCACCTTTGATCTGCTCTATAAATTGCACCGTTATTTTCCAAACTACCAATGTTGTTCCCACAAAAGCTTAACAGCTGTCATCGGCAGTCTGAGCTCTGATACCTCTTTCCTCATGGCAGACATCCTTAGTGTCTACAAGATTCCACAGGTAATATTTGTGATAAGAAAAAAGAGACTGGACAAGGTATATTTATTTTATGGATTTATTCTGGGGTTAAGAAAGATGGAGAGAAGTGAATCTGCAAATGGAAGCAATCCAAATAAAGTTGCATCAAGCAAGTAAAAAAAAAAAATTACACGGAGCAGGCAGTGGGGATGAGCGGGTGGTAAACGTTGGATTATACACTTTGCTTACAGAAGGTCCCAGGTTTATCTCCGGCATCTCCAGTTAACAGATAATATGTGAAAGATCTCAGCTTGAATGCCTAGAGAACCACTGCCAGTCAAAGACAACAATGACAAATAAATCAGTGGTTTAAAGCAGTAAAAGGCAACTCCATGTATTCATTTGATAATATGCAAAACTTTTAATACTTTGTTCTCCCAGAAATTTCTGTATGTTCCCACAGTTTGAGATAAACCAACCAGAACCATGTTTGATTTTAACTCTTGACAAATCTGCAGCTTCTTTCAATACTATTCATGCAATAATAAGTCAATTGCACTCAATCAGTTCTCCTAACTTGTCTAATATATAGGTTACAATTAATTTTAGATCACTTGTGGCTTATTTGTCCCAGAAGAGAGAGAAGTTAAACAGTCCTCATCCATTTATTTCATTGGCCCAAGTGAAGAATATCTGAATAAGGGAGTCATCTGGCTACTTCTCCATTTCCACTGGATGTGGGTCGGGCTTTTCTTGGTGGATGATGACAATGGAGAACGTTTCTTGAATGTCCTAGAGCCGCTGCTTTCCCAAAATGGAATCTGTTTGGCTTTGATACAGAAAATTCCAAGCAAATACAACTGGAATGATATGGATTATGTCACTGATGTATTTTTAACCACATATTTACCTTTTAGAGAAAGCACAGCTAACACGTTTATCTTCTATGGAGACTCAGTTGCCCTTACAATACTTAACACCCTTATTTTTCTGGGCAATCCCAGTTATAAGGAAAATGCATCATTGAGAAAAGTGTGGATTATGACATCTCAAATTGATTTTGCACTAAGCAGCCTTCAAAGGGCCTGGGATTTTGAGTTTTTCCATGGGACCATTTCCTTCTCTATTCCTTCAATTGAGCCTCAGGGCTTCCAGAACTTTCTTCAGGACATAAAACCTTATAAAAAACAAGGAGATGGCTTTCTCAAGGAATTCTGGGAGCAAGCATTTGACTGTTTCTATCCAAATTCACAGGAGCTAGTGGACATCAGTGACACCTGTACTGGAGAGGAGAGACTAGAGAGCCTTCCTGGGTCTCTCTTTGAGATGTGTATGACTGCTCACAGCTACAGCATCTACAATGCAGTTTATGGCATAGCACATGCCATTCATGTCCTGTACTTATTCAGATCCAATGACAAGGCAATGGATGGTAATCAAAGAGTGGAACTTGAAGATCTCCAGCCTTGGCAGGTATTTTTTACCAAGGAAATGTCTCTGTTGCCATATGAATATATTAGTATAAAATGAAAGAATATACAACTTTCCCCGGCAGATCTAATGATATATGCAGTATTTGAAAACAACATTTCTACATTCTTATTTGTTGTGATAATTGGAGCATGAGAAGAAACATTCGCTCTATGATGCACATTTCTCCAAATGAAATATGTTTATTAACAGGCTGGATAATCCTGAAAAAATGGGAACGTGTAGCATTGGTGAATCTCAGCCTTAAAACCGGTGATTCTTTTTTCGCTTTTTGACTAGATCCACTCCTTTCTACAAGGCATTATATTTAACAACTCAGCTGGAGAAAGATTGTCTTTTAATGATAAAAGGGAGAAAGGAGATGGATTTGATATAATGAACCTGGTCACATTCCCCAACAAGTCCTTCCATAGGCTGAAAATTGGAACAGTAAACCCCGATGCTCCTGAAGGACAAGAGTTCATAATTCATGAGAATATGATTGTGTGGCAATCCATTTTTAACCAGGTAAGTGCTGAGACAGAAGTCCTGACTAGAATGCTCCACCAGTAGACTTTATTTCACCTTATCTTTTCTTACGCAACTCCTTTTTATTGGCTATTTGATTTACAATTGTATACTACAGCTGGTCTCTCTAATTCGAGGTTAGAAACAGCTTTTGTATTTTGAATTTTACCTTGAACCTCTCCTGCAGAGACAAGCCAGGAATGCTGACTTAATAAAGCTGTCATTGTCCTCAGCCTTAAGTAATCAATTATTCAGTTATCTAAAACAACCTCTCATCTTCTGTCGCCTCTGTTAATTTGTTAACTAGAGCAGTTGATGACAAAACTCAGAAGATACAAACTGTCGATTACAAAGACCCAGGATTTAATTGGCTAATGAAAAATTTCTGGCATAAACTGTAAGGCCAAGTCATGAGAATAAACAAGTGAATACATGTCTCAGGAGATTCAAAGATCCAGAGGAGTTAGCCGTGTTAGTCTGTAGTAGCAAAATCAAAAAGAGTCCAGTAGCACCTTTAAGACTAACCAATTTTATTGCAGCATAAGCTTTCGAGAATCAAGTTCTCTTTGTCAGATGCATGCAAGTTCTCATCTGACGAAGAGAACTTGATTCTCGAAAGCTTATGCTGCAATAAAATTGGTTAGTCTTAAAGGTGCTACTGGACTCTTTTTGATTCAGGAGATTCAGTTACATCTCCTGCTTGCAAGCAGAAAAGAATTGAGGATTATTTTGTAACTAAGGAGGCTACAATTCTTAACATCCCTACCACAAATCGATATGCCCTCTGGCTGATACCCTCCATTTTGAGGAAAATCCTACTGTGGAAACTGACAACTTACCACAAGTAGTAACAAGCACAGAGTAAGCAAATAATGCTTTGAAGGAGCTTTCAATACTTACAGCTAAGATGGTGAATAACTGAAAGATATTAGATTAAATCTTGAATAATTTACAAGGACTGTACTATGGCTAACAAGGCCATCAAATTCCAGCTGATGAATAGGGATAGATCCCTATCCCTATTCTCAACCTGAAGGGGTAGATCCCTATCCCACCACACACAGAGAAAGTTCAAGCTCCAATGCACTCACCATGCCTCTCTAACAAGACCATCAACTAGATGCCCAGATACATGGAAATATTTGGCAAGTACATTTCAACAAACTTTATGAATCTTTTCCATCTTCATCTAAGGGCCAAGCTAGAAGTGACAAAATTTTACTTGAATGGCAAGTAAACAGACTCACATGTATTCTGCCCTGAAGAGGTAGATCCCTATCCCTATTCTCAACCTGAAGGGGTAGATCCCTATCCCACCACACACAGAGAAAGTTCAAGCTCCAATGCACTCACCATGCCTCTCTAACAGCAGCTGCCTCTCCCTGAAAGCCAGAGCTGGGAGCCCCCCTCCCCCTGGTCTTTTCCTCTTGTAACAAATTTAGAGCTCCACACTTGGAAGGAAGGCCTGCCTATCAAGCTAAATTGGGCTTAGATTGGGGTTTCCAGGGCAACAGCAGGAGTTCAGACAGAGTTCAGACAATCCCTGCCTGAGTTGCCATGAGAATTGATAGCAGGTGCCAGACTGTCTGGCTTGACGAACAGAAACGAACGAGGCTTGCAACAACCACCTGTTCATTTAGAATGGGGCCTCATGAACAGCTTGTTCACAAACAGCAGATTGGGCTGTTTGTGGCTTTTTTTTTTGTTCGTATTGCTGTTCGTGCCTATCTCTATCATTGATACAGTGTCAAAACTTTATGAAAAATATTTTCTTCAAAAGTTGGAGGATTGGGTCACTGACAATCAAATTATATATCCCCACTAAGCAGGATTTAGAAGAGGCCAAGGTACAATGCGGTACTCCCGGCTGCCACACAGTGGCTTGAGCTGGGGACCGTACTTTGCCACTTCGGAAGGAGAAGCAGGCAGAGACATCTCCCAGGCATATGGGGATATAGCTGGGGGGGCGGAGACAAAGCCTTCAGAAGACGGCTCCGCCCTCCCTGCTGGCAGTTGCTCTGCATGCTCGGCCCACCCACCTCACCCTGTAGTAGTGCAGGATTAGCCGGCTGCTGTTCCCAGAGCCAGGTAGGAATTTTTTCTCCTCTCCCCATATTGGCAAGGTGGGAGAGGTGGTTTTTCGCCTACCTTGCACTGCAGGCAGAGGTTTGAGGTAATTGGCAGTGGTGGTGCATCGTTGTAAGTCACTGGCAGGAGAGAGTTTGGGGATAGGGAGCGGGCCGGTGAGCACCCCTTGGCAATTCCCCATTGGTGGGGAAATGGGGTCTACCAGGAGCGGATGGTATGCTTGTGACGGCTACCACCACCTGGAGACTGCCTGCAGTGAACCCCATGTGTAAGTCCTTCCCTCATGCTGTACGGCTGAGGCTTTAGGAGCTTGAAGGGGGGAACCATTTTGCCTGGCTGGCCGGGGAAAAGCCATTGCATGGATGGCTCCTACCCGGGGCTGTGGCGCTCGCCCAGACAGGTCAAGGCGGTGGTCCAGGGGTGACCCCGTGGCTTGACCTGTACCGCTAGTTTGCCCTTGCCGTATTTAATGGTTGATGTTATATTAATAAAGTGGCCCTTTAGTTCCAACTCCTGTGTCTGCCTCTTCATTCCGACTGGGGTGGCAATAGACTACTGTCTATTGAGGGACAGAATGCATGAAGTAATAAAATGACAGTTAAAAATATGCTATACGTGGGGAAGGAAAAACTGATCATAGCAAGCACAATTTTTTTCACTTGTTTATTCTCACCTCGGCAACTGCACAATAATGTTTTGTCTCCCTCCCGAAAATCCATTCATTTTTAATAGGTGGTGCCTCTCTCTGTGTGTAATGATCCCTGCAACCCTGGCTATCGTAAGAAAAAGAAGGAAGGGGAGAAATTTTGTTGCTACAGTTGTGCTCCTTGCCCAGAAGGGAAGATTTCAAGTCGAAAGGGTAGGTGATGTCATTCAGGAATAACCTGACAGTTTGATTGTTAAATTTTGAGGCAAAGAAGCATCAGTAGGGTTACGTTCACTCAACTCTTTCAGTGAAATGAATCCATCATGCAGGCCAAAGTATTTTTATATTAAAAAGCTTTGTCAGAAGTTGGTTTGAAAAGGATCTTAGTTTCGAGCGGGTAGCCATGTTGGCTAACACTCAAAGATCAAGATTTGGGTCCAATAGTATCATAAAAACTAACTAAATTTCACATGTATGAGCTTTCGAGAGTCAAACCTCCATTTCACTTACAAATGGAGCTTTATAATAAAGAGTCCAATACTGGACTCTTTACTGTTTTGTTACTACAGACTAACACGGCTAACTCCTCTAGAAATGGAGCTTTGACTCTCTAAAACTGATACCTGGGAAACTTAGTTGGCATTTATGGTGGGAAAGGATTTTGGTAATCCATCACATTCAATAAGGCTTGGGGTATAAAGCCACCACACTTTGGAGCGATTTGCCCAGAAAAGAATATTGTCAATGTCCAATCATTGATCAAATTATTTGGGTACAAGAAACACACTGCAGGATTGGCTTTTTCCAGATGGTCTTTTCTTTTAAGGGTTAATTTAAACTGTTTTAATTAAGAATATTTTAATTACTCCCAGGATCCAGTTTGGTAATCTCATAATACTGCACCTGGCATCCTGAATTTTACCTGTCAAATATTGCACTCCTGTGAGAATCATCCTCAAATTCAGTAATGGCAGAAAAGTCCTTATCCTTTGCTGTGTGAAAGAGAGGTTACATACCAAAGCTAAACTCTGCCTTTGATTCCACTTCTCACACGTTTTTCTCCACTTACATTCATTTCTTCTGAACGTTCAATCCTTCATAGCTTCATTTTCTCAGCAAACCAGAATATTTGATTTATATACCGCCCTTCAGGACAACTTAACACCCATTCAGAGTGGTTTACAAGGTGTTATTGTTATCCTCACAACAATCACCCTGTGAGATGGGTGAGGCTGAGAGAGCTCCAAGAAGCTGTGACTGACCCAAGGCCACCCAGCTGGCTTTAAGTGGAGAAATGGGGAATCAAATCCAGTTCTCCAAATCAGAGTTGTGCTGTTCTTAACCACTATACCAAACTGGGGGGAAAGGGGGTGAATGGGCTTTGTGTGGTTGCCCCAAAGAATTATTTTTCCTGGGCTATATCTGAGTAAGGAGGATAATATGAGGAGAGGAAGGATGGTGAAGTGTTTCTCTTGTTCACCATCATACTGGGACATGCACCTGACAAAGAGAATGGTGGTTCTCGAAAGCTTATGCTACAGTAAAGTTGGTTAGTCTTAAAGGTGCTACCGGATTCTTTTCTATTTTGCTACTACAGACTAACACAGCTAACTCCTCTGGATACTGGGACCGAAATCTCAGGTTGTAAGGCTCACTTTGGAGGCTAATACTAGAACCCAAAGTCATACTTCATCAGCATAAAAAAGCAAATAGATAAAATCAATATAAAATAATAGCAAAAACAGTCACAGCAACAATAATCATGGTAATAACTTGTGCAGGGTATTAAACTGTTTATTTGGAATATCACTGTAACAGCCATCAGCAGTAGATATTGAACATGAATACAGTTTCCTACATTGCTCCCACAAAAAATCTGGTCACAAAACACCAGTCACATGGTATCTTGTATCAACTACCAATGAAATGTCCATCTGCTTTCCAGATGCCGATGATTGCATCAAATGTCAAAATGATCAATATCCAACTAAGGACCAAGATGGCTGCATTCCCAAAAAAATAAGCTTTCTGTCTTTTGAAGAACCTTTGGGAATTAGTTTGGTTTCCATAGCTATTTCTTTAGCTCTGA
Source organism: Eublepharis macularius (assembly GCF_028583425.1). Lineage (NCBI taxonomy): Eukaryota > Metazoa > Chordata > Lepidosauria > Squamata > Eublepharidae > Eublepharis > Eublepharis macularius. Next base: position 73,082,519 of record NC_072801.1, read on the forward strand.
TCACAGCCGTTGTGTTATGTACTTTCATTAAGCACAAAGACACCCCCATTGTCAAAGCCAACAACCGGGACATCACCTACATCCTTCTCATCACTCTCTTGCTCTGCTTCCTCTCTTCTTTACTGTTCCTTGGACATCCAAAAAAGGTGACCTGCTTCCTCCGACAATCTGCTTTCAGCATCATCTTCTCAGTGGCTGTTTCTTGTGTCTTGGCCAAAACCATCACTGTGGTTGTAGCTTTCATGGCCACCAGACCAGGGTCCAGCACAAGGAAGTGGGTAGGGAAAAGACTGGCCAACTCAGTTGTCCTTTCCTGCTCCTTTGTTCAAGCAGGCATTTGTGTGGTGTGGCTGGCAACCTCACCCCCATTCCCAGATTTGGACTCATTGTCACTGACTGAAGAGATCGTAGCAGAATGTAATGAAGGGTCTGTCCTCATGTTTTATATTGTTCTGGGCTATTTGGGACTTCTGTCCATCATCAGCTTGGCTGTGGCTTTCCTAGCCAGGAAGTTGCCTGACAGTTTTAATGAAGCCAAGTTCATCACCTTCAGCATGTTGATATTTTGCAGTGTTTGGTTGTCTTTTGTTCCAACCTATGTGAGCATCAAAGGGAAATACATGGTAGCTGTGGAGATCTTTTCTATCTTGATGTCCAGTGCTGGACTGCTCAGCTGTATCTTTTCCCCTAAATACTACCTTATTGTGTTGAGACCTGAGCTGAACAGGAGAGAAGAACTAATAAGGAGAAAAAAATAGCAACATCTGTGATACCTAATATTTTTTTGGTCTTTTTAGAAGAGACTGCGGGTCTATGCCAGCAGTTAGGTTGGCCATTCTATCATTATGCTTATATCCTGAGCAAACACAAAATTGACAGCCCCAAAGCATAACAACAACAACATTTGGTTTATATAGCACCCTTCAGGACAACTTAATGCCCACTCAGAGTGGTTTACAAAGTATGTTATTATTATCCCCACAACAAATTTGAAAGTGTAATTTGAATAATAATAATAGTAATAAGAATAATAATACTGCTCCCCACCCATCCACCATCTAGGCGTGCACTGCAGGAGGCTGGCCTCCTCATGCCTGATTGGCCGGCCTGGTATTTTGAACTTATTGGCTGCCCGTACAATGTCACAGAGGCAGAGGGGCTGCCTTACATTTCACGGTCAACATGTCCGTCAGGGAGCTAATACTATGTGTCTGAACTGAATACTTTACTGATTGATTCCCTGTGCCCTTGAGAAAGCTGAGGCATATTTATGCGAAACAATCATTATAAGCTAGCGGATTGTCGGGCCGATGGGACGTTTGTCTAATCTCTGCAGCTTGGAGAGAGCTGGAAGACAACTGCAATTACTACCCTCCATGAGAGACTTGCACACAGTTGCTAATTGAAATTACTGGAGAATTGTAGCTTTAATATCTGTCTTTCATCACTTAGAGCTTTAAGTTTATTTGAATTTATGTGTTGTGGTTTGTATATTCTCAGTCTAGATGAATGACTATGCACATTGGATGTTATGGATTTAACAGTGATGATGATGTAATCAATTTATTTTTCACACTTCTATATTGTGCACTGTTGTTTATCATTTTGTTGAATTAAGAAAAGATTGGCTGTATTGCTGACTTAGAGAGCCTGTGTTTTTTCTGCTATAAGAATTCAAGAGTGAAATTCCCTTCATCAGATCCAAGTAGGAATGGAGATTCTTGAGTCCCTATATCCCAGTCAGAAGGTGGAAGGGAAGATGGAAGAAAAAACATCTCTCACAACAAAGCCTCACCCGCACTGAAAGAAATGCACTAAACAGCCTTAGGTACAATCCAGGTACGATTTAAGAATTTGAAAAAGGAGGAGCAGTTGTAATTACGGACTAATCAGACTACAGATTAAGCACTAGGACAGATTAAACACTAGATCCTCTGTCTCCCTTGATTGTACTGGCGATTCATTCCTCTGCCTAAAAAGGGGGCTCTCTGTCCCATCTTAATCGTCCTGCTTTGGGGCTGTTTGGAACTGGTGCCCTCGTGTCCTTAGGTGTCCTGAATGGATGGTTCAGAGGTGTCTAGATCAGATAGACATTCAAGAGGATATGCCCAAGAAATATGCATTTTCTTTGCCCAAGAAATATGCATTTTCTTTCCTATGTCTGATTGATCCCACCAGATGTAAACCTGCCCGGTGGAATAGTCATGGGCATCCCGCTTGAACTTTTTTGATCTTAGTATCCCTGAGTTTGCGTTCAAAATCTTTAACTGACTTTTCCAGTTCTTTTAGTTTACTATCATATTCCTCATTGGTAGTGGTACCTTAAGCAACTTGCTCTCCTTTTGGACTTCCTTATTAACCATTTCATGCTCCTGTTGACCAGTTTCAACCAACAGTACAATAAGGTCAAATGAGTACTTGTTTAGTATAGCTGCCCACTTTGACCTAAACACCTCCTTATCTGTCAACATGACCGGGGGCTTTTGTATCCTAAGTCCCCTGGGGATTTGTTGTGCCTGATGATACTCATACAAAGTTGCTGCATGGAGTTGTAACTTAGCAGTCTTCAATTGGAGGAAGCGTAAGGTGTCCCAATCCTCCTTCTGTGGGGCACTAATATCTCTCATAATGGATGGGATATCTGAAAAGATTTTACTCTTCTCTTCCTCAGTATAAGTAAATACAGTTTGGTAACTCGCCTAGCTTAAACCAGAATAAGCAACAACCAAAGAAACTCTCCCAGAAAATAAACCATACACAAAATGGAAACCCAGAATCCGGAAGTAAATACAAGATAGAGCTGTAACAATTCGTATGATGTATTGAATCTTTTATAAATATGTGCAAAGTGCAAAGTGCTATTCTATATAATAAATACAATACAATCCTACTCAATAAATATCTAAAAATCCTACAAAGCATCCACAATCCATAATAGTTATAGTTGTTGTGACTGAAAAGATGGCCAACAAAGTCCGTACACAATGGTATAATAAATAACCCAACCGAGAGTCACCCTGAGTGAGCACAGTTGAATATATAAGCTAGTGTGTATCTGAGAGTTTTGCACATGGCCAGAATGTGGGGTGCGCCAAACACTGACACTCAAGAGAATTCAAGTGTGCCACTGGGTGAGTTCTGATCTACGACATAACACAATGATTCTTTGATGTTAATTGAACAAGTCAATTAGAAGGTTCATTTTGTTACAGATGTGTGATGGATTAAATTTATGACCCGTGATGAAGTTATATTAATGAAATAAAAAGTTTGATAGCCAGCCCCTTGACTTGTCGGGTCCATCTGGGGACTTTTCTCCCTGGTTCCGGCTCGACTTGCAAGAAACAATAGCAACACACGTTAATGTTGAGGTGAGGGTTGGTGGAAACACACCCAGTTTGGGGGCCTGTCAGGACACCCTCACTACCAGGTGATAGGGGAACCACACACTGGTATGTGCCATATGGAAACACATATCCTGACATCCCATGACATCCCCCAGAAGGCATGCTGGAAAAGGAGTTTTCTTGCTTGCTGGCAGGAGGGTCGACCAATGCTGGGCTCTATTACCCTATGCTTTCCCAAAGTTCTGAAAGCTGTAATCAATAAAGTTGTGGACAATTGTTAACCCCAACATGTTGTTTACATGTCTGTTCTTTCTGCCTCTCCCTCCCTCTCCCCTCTTTGCAGCTGGGTCTGCAAGTAATTATTTCTCCCTGGAATTGCCCAAATAACTGTATTGATCTGTATTCCAAACGGCCCGTAGGCTTTCAGAAGGTTCTAGAAAACAATCAACATGGAAATAGTGATAAATTCACTGAACTGTTGGCTGATGGGAGGAGGAAATCTCTAAATGTCGATTTGATCGCCGACATTTTGCCCCTTTAAGCCAGATATGTTATCAGAAGATTTTTGCTCTGAACTGACTTGCATTTTGTGTTGCTCAGGCCTCAACATGACAAATTGATTTCCTTTTAGACCCAGCCACCATTTAAGGTAGCCCGATGAAGACTGTATGAGGCTGTAACAAGAACAGGAAAGATATGGTTTGCTGGCAGGATGCTGGAACTAGTGCTGCTGCTGCTGCTTCTACCTCCCATCTCATACAAAGCAGATGCCACCAAATGTCTCATGAAGGATCCTCTCCCTGTTCCACATGAGTGGTACCAGCCAGGAGATGTCCTTATTGGTGGAATGGCTTCACAGATATTTTACCATGTCTATGAAATTGACTAACATCTTGCTTTTTAGTTGTAAAAAGTATCCATCCAGGCCAAAAGGAGCTTTTCCCAAGCTATGTGACTCCACTGGGCTAGTCCATGTCCGTAAAATCCATAGGCTCTCTCTACCTATCTTCGGGTCAAGCTACAAGTGACAAATGACACTTGAACGGCAAGTGTATTTCTCCCTGTTCACTTGCCCTCCACTCAATCCACTTGCCGTTCAAGTGTCATTCGTCACTTGTAGCTTGGCCCTATCTCTCTCATCTATGACTGACGCCTTCTTTAAATGTTGGTCAATTTGCATGGGAGTCATGATGAATAACCCAATCTCTGGAAGGATATGCTGGATTAAGTAGGCAATTTCATGTCACTGAATCACAAAAAATAATAAAATAGATGGTAAAAATATGCACTGCAGTTGGGGAAGGGTTGTAGCAAGTAGAATGGTCAGTTTTGCTGACTTGCTTCTTCACACCTCAGCAAGGGCACAATAATGCCTCACGTCTCCCACTGTAAAAGTTATTCATTTTTTCAATAGGTGGCACCCCTCTCTGTGTGCAATGACCACTGCAACCCTGGCTACCATAAGAAGAAGAAGGAAGGGGAGAAATTTTGCTGCTACAATTGTGCTCCTTGCCCCGAAGGGAAGATTTCAAGCCAAAAAGGTAGGGGATGAAATTCAGGGTTAATCAGATGATTTGATTATCAAATGTTGATGAAACTGAAAGACGCATCACTAAAGTTACATTCCCTCATCTTCCTCTCCATGTGGTTTATCCATTAGGCAGGCCAAAGTAATGTGGCAGTGTTCCATTACTGGTCAAATCATTTGGGTACATACTGCATGGCTGGCTTTTTCCAGATGGTTCCTTCTTTTAAGGATACTGTAAGGTCTCCATGGATCTGGCTCGTAATCTCATATTGCCACCCTAGTCAGAATGAAGAGACATACACCAAATTGGATCTAAGGGCCACTTTATTAACTTTATACAACTAAAACAAGCCAATCAGCAGCAAGGGCCTAAAGCGGTACAGGTCAAGCCAGGGGGTCCCCCATGGACTGCTGCCTTGACCTGTCTGGACGAGCCCTGAAGCCCTAGGTGCGACCCATCCTATGGATGGTGGAGACCCGGCTGGCCAGGCAACTTGGTCACCTCCCCTTTAAGCTCCTTAACACCTCAGCCATACAGCAGTGAGAGAAGGACTTGCAAGCGGGCATTCCTGAAGGCAATCTGCCCCTGCAGCTGGCAGCCATCAAAACAGTACCGACCCTTTGGGCAGGCCCCTTTTCCCATCAATAAGGAAGCACCAAGGGTGCTCACCAGCCCGCACCCTATGTCAGACTCAAACCTGCCATGACATTGCTAACCAGCACCACCCTTAGCCAATAACCTCAATCCCTGAAATTGGTGCAAGGTAGACAAAAAACCCTTCCCTGTGTCCAATTAGAAAGGGAGGAAAAAATTCCTACCTGGCTCTGGGAATAGCAGCTGGCTAATCCTGCACCAATACAGGGAGAGGAGGGTGGGTCGAGCAACTTACACAACTGTGGCTGGGGAGAGCGGAGTGACCTCCTAAGGCCCTTACTCCACCCCACCCAGCCAACCTATATTTGGAAGTGAGGGTTGGTGCTGCCTCCCTCCTTCCAGCATGGCAATCAGTGGCCCCTGGTTTAAGCAGCTTTGCTGCATGCCAGGAAAGGGTTGCATGATTGCAGCTGACATCCCAAACTTTACCTGTCAAAAAAAATTGCATTATAGCTGGATGCAAGTGACTGTACCTGCAAAATGTGTACCAAACAAGTTGCTGTGAGGTTTTGGACTTTCAGAATTAGCATCATCCAGGGCTTCCTCAAAACCTGGAACCAATTCAGTAATGGCAGAGAAGTTCTTAATCTGCACTGTTTGACAGAGTGGTTACACAAACCCAAGCTCCATTCTACCTTGATCTTGCTTGTCACAGGTTTTCTTCCACTTGCATTCCTACTGAATGCAGGATTCTTCACAGCTTCATTTTATGAGCAAAAAAAGGAGTGGGTTGTGTGTGATTAGGCTTTGTGAAAAGAGAGGTTTGCTCGAGGAATTATCATTCCTGGATTACCTCAGAGAAAGGATGGAAAGAAGTGGGAAGGAAGGATGGTGAAGTGTTTCTCTTTTTCACCATCATAGTTGCACAGAACCAGGGCTTTTTTTCAGCTGGAACACAGTGGAATGGAGTTCCAGCAGCTCTTGAAAATGGTCACATGGTCGGTGGCCCCACCCCTGATCTCCAAACACAGGGGAGTTTAGATTGCCCTCCACGTCAAGGGGCACGGAGGGCAATCTAAACTCCCCTCTGTCTGGAGATCAGTGGGTGAGGCCACCAGCCATGTGACCATTTTCGCCGAGGGCAATTTAAACTTTAAAAAACTCCTCCTTTCTTCCAGCTGACCCAAAGTGACGTCATTGTGCAATCCTGAGTTCCACCCCCTTTTCCCAGAAAAAAAACCCTGGGCAGAACTTTTGAATTGTAAAGCTCACAAGATTTCCTCCACTTGTATTCCTACTTAATGATAAATTCTTCATAGACAGTTTTTTCTGAGCAAAAAGAAAGGGTTTTCTCTGTACAGAGGACACTCTGTATTTGCACACTCTGTGTGCAAATGAGAGAGAGAGAGAGAGAGAGAGAGAGAGAGAGAGAGAGAGAGAGAGAGAGAGAGAGAGAGAGAGAGAGAGCTAGTGGGGTTTGTGAGAAGAGATGTTGCTTCGAGGAAGGATAATTCCTGAGTTATCTCTGAGGGCCAAGCTACACATGACGAATGACACTTGAACGGCAAGTGGATTGAGTGGAGGGCAAGTGAACAGGGAGAAGTAAACTTGCCATTCAAGTGTCATTCGTCACTTTTAGCTTGGCCCTGGGTAAGGAGGAGAAGAAGAGGGAAGAAAGGATGGTGAAGTGTTATTCTTGCTCACCATAGAACTGGGGGAGAATTCTCAATCTGTAATACTGTCAATTCTTACCTCTTCTTTCTTTCAGGCATCTCCAAACTCTACACAAAACTTCAGTCCTATTCTAGAAGAAGGTAATATTCTGAAAGTCTCTAAGGATAAAAGTTTCTACACTAGAACTTACATAACAACAACAAAAACATTCAATTTATATACCGCCCTTCAGGATGACTTAACACCCACTCAGATCTGTTTACAAAGTATGCCATTATTATCCCCACAACAAAACACCCTGTGAGGTGGGTGGGGCTGAGAGAGCTCCAGAGAACTGTGACTAGCCCAAGGTCACCCAGATGGCTTCTAGGCAAGTGACCAGCAGAACTGGTTTGCAAATTGCCGGCCTTTGCCACCCTGGTTTTTGTTGGAGTACTCCCATCCAATTACTCTCCTTAGCTTTTGAAATCTGACAAGATCAGGTATTCAGAGCATTAATTCAGATTATATATTCTCCCCAGCAACTAACTGCTTACCTTTCTTGTTGCAGTAGAGATCCGCTTCACTGTTCCTTCTTGAAATGTAGTGCTAGGTAGTTATCTGTTGTGTGTTTGTGAAAGCTATGTAACATTTTTTACTTCTTGGGAAAAGCCTTTTATCATAAAGCCTTTGCCGTCTCAAGCTTGTGCTCTCCTTCCCCTATGCTGAGGTAAATTTTTCCTCCCAAAGCATCTGAAGCTTTAACTTTCTGTATTGACCCATCCTTAAGGAATGTATATGTTGTGATTTTACACAGCCAAGTTTAAATAGAGGGAAGAACACGGGTTTACGTTTCCCTTAGAAATGAAGCTGGCAGACTAGGCTTATTGAAGTTTAAAAGATAGGTAGGCAGGTAGTTAAAAACTTCAGTAAGTAGGTGGTTTTTACACAGATTACTTCCTCAAGGCATAAAACACTTGGTCTGGTTGAATTTATTATGTTGACTGACTTAGATGAGAGAGGTTGGTGTCATCAGATTAATCTGTTTGAAGGACAGTTCCTCCTTTGTCACCCCTTCACAGATAGATGCTCCAATTTATGCACCCACAGCACGTCTTCCCTTTTACTGCAGACCTCAGGATACTCCACTGAGTTAAAAACCCCTCCAGATACCAGACAGGTGTTATAGTTATGCCAAAGCTATAAGCATTTCCTTTGGCTGAAGGGGAGACTTCTTTCTCCTCACTTGCTTGGACCACTACTAGTTCCCAGATCTCTTGTGTCTCAGAAAAATGTAGTGCTGTCTGTCCCACTTTAGTACAAAGTCTAAAATTGCTTCATAAACTTTAGGTTTTACTGTAAGGGTATACTTTTCCCTTTCTTCCTCATACAGAGGACACTCTGTATGAACCTTTCTGGTCACATGCCAGGATTCAGCTCTGTTCTCTTCTGTTTACTCTGTTAACCCCTCCTTCTGGTTGCACCAACTGTCAACTCATCATTCTAACAACAACTGCCATTCTATTTCAGGCTAGCCACAGAAGGGGGAAGAGTCTTGTCAATCATCCTCCCTTCCTGCTGCTGTTTCAAGCCTTTACCTGCCTCTTGCTAGTTGTAGCATTTGGCAATCCTGACATTTTTATGCTGAAACCATTACACCTTCAACCTGGACTCCTTTGTTAACAGCCACACTCATCACAAAATATCCACTTTTCGGCATGAAACAATGCCTGGTGGAAAACATCTAATTACAGGGTCACTCATTGTCTGTGTGACTTTCTTATTTGTGTTTCTTTTATGTAAATGAATTGAATCCAGCATGAAGGTAGTGTGAGAAATAAGGCTCAACATAACAGGTAAAAAATCAATCATACTGAGATATTTTTGAGTGCAAAGCCCATCTTTTCCCCACATAACAACAACAACAGCATTCAATTTATATACCACCCTTCAGGACAAGTTAATGCCCACTCAGAGTGGTTTACAAAGTATGTTATTATTATCCCTTCAACAAACACCCTTGTGAGGTGTATGGGGCTGAGAGAGCGCCAGAGAGCCATGAGTAGCCCAAGGTCACGCAGCTGGTTTCAAGTGGAGGAGTGGGGAATCAAACACAGCTCTCCAGAATAGAGTCTCATGCTCTTAACCGCTACACCAAACTGGCTGTCTGTGAACCAAAGTGAGTAACAACAATCTCCTTCCAAGGGCCCAGTCAAACACTATGGCCATGCTAGGGCCATGTTGCTCACAAAGGCAGTGAGCTTCCTTCTCACTTTAGAATCTATACACCTGGAACGTCCTAGGCAGAGGCAGCACTAGTGAGTGTCAGGAAACAGTGTCAATAATTGCAATGAGTGTCAGGAAATTGCAGGCAATCCATTCCCTCTTGTGAAAGAAGATGTGGCTCTTCCATGCTCTCTAGCCTACCTCTGAACATTTTGCAGATGAGAATATTCATACTATTTTATATTTAGTATGCCACTATTCTCAACTCAAGGATTATTTTCTCAGTTCAGATCTTAATCTATATGTATACTCCTGAAGATCCTTTCTCTGGGCTGCAGTTTGTAGCCATTTGCTGCTAGCTTCTCAAGCAAGTTCTGATAATGAACTGTCCATAGAAGTTCTGTGTATAAGAAAATCCCACAAAATGTCTAATTTCACACGGGATCTCCTTTGTTGATCATGGAATGACTGTGACTCAAAGGTCTTTGGTGGCAGAAGGCTAGAGCAGGACTTCTCAGAACCAAGAAACACCTGTGTAACCAACTAACTGGTGCTTGGAAACAGGACTGCCGCAACCAAGTTGATTGTGGGTCAAGTTTGCTATTTCAGGCGACTAGAAGCACTAGATAGCCACAAACCAGTCAACACAAGATGGTTAAACCAGCAGTGTTCTCATCCAGGACTGAGGCTTTCGGGATTGAGCTGTTAGTTGAAGGATTGGAAGATTATATTAAAGAAACAGTTATCTCGAAGTTCACATGTGAAGACAGAGATGTCTTCTGGTCAACTCCATGACTTCTCAGACCATATTCTGTCTAGGATTGCAGAAGAGAGAGAACATGTTTAATGAGTGTTATGTGCCGTCAAGTCGTTTCCGACCTATGGCGACCCTATGAATGAAAGACCTCCAAAACGTTCTTTCTCGAACAGACCTACTCAGATCCTGCAAACTGGAGGATGTGGCTTCTTTTATTGAGTCAAGCCACCTCGTTTTAGGTCTTCCTCTTTTCCTGCTGCCTTCCACTTTTCCTATCATTATTGACTTTTCCAGAGAATCTTGTCTTCTCATGATGTGACCAAAGTACGATAGCTTTAGTCTTGTCATTTTAGCTTCTAAGGAGAATTCTGGCTTGATTTGATCTAGTACCCACTTATTTGTCTTGTTTAATATTAAACTGAGAAATTAAGGTAAGGCTGCAGGAACTGAAAACTGGCCCACTGATAGGAAGGTGGATCTTCTGGGGTTCTTCTGAACACTCCCTTGACAGTGTTTCAGTTCTTTGACTTCCTGAGGGCAATCAAAATTCAGGCAATGTTTAAAGACCAGAGTCTGCTGGGCAATAATTAACCTTCCAGGTCTATGAAGGGATTTGCCTTACAATGCAGAATTTCCTAAGATAATTAATGATAAGTAAGTCTAGAATATCAGCCCATTTCTGCTCATTCCAAGATCAACACAACGAGGAGAAAGGTTACCAATGATATAAGATACGTTATGGTGGCATCAGGTATCAGATGGGATTAGGCAAGAAGTTTGGGTTTGGTTGCAGCTGTTATAAATTTGGAGGTTGCCAGGTGGAATCAGCATTGGGCTAAATCCATTTGGGAGAGAACAGGGCCTGTGTACGTGCTTCCTCCCCTTAAAGGATATTGAGTTTAGAGTTGGTGGGCTCACACACAACTTGTTTTTTTTTTAATAAAATTTTTATTAGTGAGTGGTAAAACAAAGAAAATTTTGCAAATTTGACACAAATAATCCCATTTTACCCCTTGCTCTATCCCTCACCCTTTTCCTCCCCCCTCCTTATTGACTTCCAACAGCTTTCCAACCCCTAACCCTTCTTATTACTTAAATCTATTTCATTTATATTTCCCTACCAACTTTAATTCATAATATCTCTTATTCTAAGCACATTCTTATTTTTTACATAACCTCTATCAAACCTACTATCAATATAGTATATCTCAAATCAATATAGCATACTAATATAATATAATATATAGCAAGGATCGCCCTATCTCTTACTTTAAACTTATTCTATTTCTTTTCTTTTAAACATATACTCCATCAAATACACTATCAATATAGTATATATCACAATAATATATTATATATATGTTGTATGCTATGCCACCAATGTAGCATAGCACACATCACCACACACCACATATTATGTTATAATGTAGAGTCTGATCTACTAACCCATTGTTTTATGTCATATATCTTATATAGGATACCTCATTGAGATATCTGTTTACCCCTTCTCATTATCCCATATACTCAATGTAAAATCCCCTTAACTATTATATTAGCTTAGATTATAATTACATTCCCTCTAAATGGTAAGATCCCTTCTCTCTTCTCATTGCAACACTATTCTTTAAAAATTTTCAAACTGCCACAGTTCTCCTTTTACATCCCACTTTTTTTCCATGTTGGTATTTCCTAGCGCAATTTTCTTTGGGCTCACACACAACTTGGATGCCTGTCAGGGCACTCTTGTTACCAAAAATGGTTCCTTGAAAATAGGGGAAATAGCAGCAAGGAGTGGGCTATTCTAGAGGGGTAACAAGTGGGAAACTCCACCAATATTTACAGGGTCCTCTCCCCAAGGCAGCGATGAGACTGGTGATCTTAAATAAAGGAGTATTTTTATTTAAAGAGGAAAAATAAATACACACACACACACAAGAATCAATTTTAAATGTTTTGCATGGACACACAGAGTCCTAGAAAATTAGCCAGAGATTGGAATAGAGTATGTGGGGGGAAATATTTGCTTATCCAGGAGAGTAGAGCAGTCCATGGGGAAAGAGAGCTTCAAATGTACTGCATCTTCGGCCAGCAAGGAGGACTTAGAGAGGGAGACTTTGAGGGCACTACACTGGGTGAGTGTGTACAATTTGAATGGGGCAAAGCCCTGGTTCTTATAGGGCAAATGATGTCCTGAGGCTGGGGAGCCCCGTCAGCCATTGCGACAAAGACCATAAAGGTCATCTCCTGGGAATTACTAAGGTTTGATTGCTTTTAATTACTGCTACTGGGGCGTGATAAAGGAAATGCAAAGTTTTCTACTAGTGTCTCACACAGAAGCAATTTGCTAATTAATGTTCCCAGAGATGAGTTGATGAATTTAGATATGGACTACATGTTCCCAGAGAGAAATTAGAAACTTATCAGTGCTGATAATCACTGAGGAAGGGTATCAGAATGTGCTAAGTGGGTGACTCAATGCGACCCTTTCTTGTCACGGCTGCTTGCCTGCAGCTGGGGAGGCAGTAAATCCAGTCATCTCAGGGCCAAGCTACACATGACGAATGACACTTGAACAGCAAGTGTATTTCTCCCTGTTCACTTGCCCTCCACTCAATCCACTTGCCATTCAAGTGTCATTCATCATGTGTAGCTTGGCCCTCAGTCGCTCTGCATTAGCATGAACATTCCATTCATGACTCAATCTCCCGGACAGAACTAAAAAATGCTTTGCGCAACTGGCTGGAATTCCCTGTGAAGCAGATCAGACTGCATTAATCCAGGGGCCCTGTGATTTTTATATCACAGGCCTGGATCAAACATGGCAGAGGCAGAAGCCAACTGCTTACACTTTCCCTGGCAATTGGCAGGGGAACCATTCAGTGGTACATGCCATATGGAAACACGTTCTGACATCTCACGATATCCCCCAGCAGGCAGACTAGGAGAGGCGTTCTCTTGCTATCTATCAGCAGGGTTGGCCAATATTTGGATCCATTGCCCTGTGCCAAAGCTGTGCCAAAGCTCTGAAAACTGTAATCAATAAAGTTATGGCCAACTGTCAATTCCATCATGGTGTTTGCATTTCTGTTATTTCTCTCTCGCCTCCTCCTCCCCTTTGCTGCTTGGTCTGTAATTATTTCCCCATAGAATTGGCAAAATAACTGTAATTTAATCTGTCCTCTAGAAGGTTCTAGAAAACAATCAACATGGAACAGTGATAAAGCCATTGAGCAATTGACAGATGAGAGGAGGATCTCTCTGACTGTCAGTTTGATCTCCCACATTTAACCCTTGTAAACCAGATATTTCATATTTTTTCTCTGAACTGGCATGCATTTTGTGTTGCCCAAGCCTTGAAAAAGACTAATCAGTTTCTTTTTAGACACAGCCATACTTTGAGGTATACTGATGAATACTGTATAAGGCAAAACATGCATTGCTGGATATTGAAACTAATGATGTTGTTGCTGATTCTACCTCCAGTTTCGTGCAAATCAGGTGCCACCAAATGTCTTATGAAAGATCCTCTCCCTGTTCCACACGAGTGGTACCAGCCAGGAGATCTCCTCATAGGAGGAATTACTACTCAAATAGGTTACCATTTGCATGAAATAGACTTCAGTCGACATCCCGCTCAGGAGTGGTATACAGATCCATAGTGAGTAATTATTTTTTTCCTCATGTGACCCTGGCCTGAACCATCTACTTTGATGATGGTTTATACTAGAAGAATGCTCAAAGAAAGAAAGAAAGAAAATGGACTCTTCTTCCACTCCAGTGCTCCTCTTTGTCGATCTAATTCAGAATCGTATATATTTAGTCTGTTGCCTGTAGCAGTTGAACATAGACAACTGGCATAGACCCAGTTTGGTGTAGTGGCTAAGAGTGCGGGACTCTAATCTGGAGAGCTGGGTTTGATTCCCCAGTCCTCCGCTTGAAGCCAGCTGGGTGACCTTGGGCTAGTCACAGCTCTCTGGAGCTCTCTCAGCCCCACCCACCTCACAGGGTGTTTTGTTGTGGGGATAATAATGGCATGCTTTGTAAACTACTCTGAGTGGGCATTAAGTTGTCCTGAAGGGTGGTATATAAATGGAATGTTGTTGTTGTTGTTGTTGTTGTTGTTGTTATATACATGAGCTGTGCATGGCTTGGTACTGAGGTTACCACTCTGATGTAGCTACCCTTGGCACCCAGATTCATGTGCCTGCTGCCAAGATGCCAGCCATTACAGTGAACCAGGAAAAGCCATGTTCCAGAGACAGATTAACAGAGCAACTACCTTTCTGTGGGAGCCATGTTCTGCAAGCGCTCCAGTCACACAGCACTCACTTTTGATATACAGACCTTTGACGTGCATATCAGGTCATAAAGGTCTTGCCTCCGATATGTAGAGCATGATGGACCATCTAGAGATCCGATCAGTTCTCACCCATCCTTCCTTATTGTGCCTCTGATCTTTCTGAGGTGTAACCAGTGCCGAATGTTAGATGGTGCCCTAAACCAATAGATCAATCGTTCCGATCACCCCAGCCCAACACATCAACTGTTTTCTTTGTAAAAGTGCCTGGGAACCACTCTTGAGGCACGTACTCACCCTAAGTCCTGCCTCCAGATAGAAGTTGGCTATTTAAGACCTAAGAGAGATGCTCTCTAGAGAGCTGGTCTCTCCCATTCCTACCTCACTCCATCTAGTATAGTTCTGGCCATTACACTAAGCACCCTCGCTGCTAAAATCTCTGTTTGTCGTCAGAACAGGTGTGTATTGCCCATCATTACTTCTGCCAATGCAACTGTCTCTTTATTTTTCCTATCTCTATTTCCTAGCCTTGTAGTGAATGTGTGTGTGTTTCTTGTACTCTGTATACTCGAGATTATTAATTAAAGGCTTTGATTCATTGAAGTATAAGTCTCCTCTTCATTAGGCGGACTCTAGGATTTCTGAATCTGGTATACATTGGCCATGACCCCTTAATAACAGCCAGCTGCTTATTAATTCCCCATCTTTAGGGCAGTTTGGCTAACATCTTGTTTGCAGTACATCTGGCCTGTCTTTATCCACTAAATCCAAAGGATTACTGTCCATTGGCCCCTTAGAGATCAACAAAATTTCAAGATTTAGAAATCCCTTCTTCAATCACATGCAGGACTGGAGATCTCTGAACATTTATATCTCACACAGAAAGCATATACTCTGAAAATCTTGTTGACCTGTAAGGTACTACTCGATTCTCATCCTGCTGTTCTACTACAGGCCAACAGGATTACTCACCTACAACTTTCATCCACTAAGAAGAATACTCCTGTTCTGGAGGGCAACTGAAAGCAATAACAATCCCACCACACTTTTATAGGAAGAGAACCCAGGTTTGATTCCTTATATGAATAAGTCTCCCCATTCTCCGCTTCTCTCGTTTCCACCTTGTTTTTCTTTTCTTTTTTGGAATAAACCGCTTCAGGACTACACCCTTCGGGGATTGTGTAACCTCTCTTCCCTTCATTTTTGGAGCTTGGTCCAGTTTTGCCCACGGCGGCTTTTCCAGCTTGTGAAACGCACCTTGAAGGAAAATCACTCAACAAAGGACTGATTAACTGGACTGGGGACATACGGTCTGTTGCTTAGCACACCTTTACTATTTGGAGTGTTTTCAAGTTTGTAAAGTATGCCTTTGAAGTGTTTGTAATAATGGCAGAAAATAGTACTTTAAAGTGTTTTGATATTGTTACATTCCATTTATATTGTGCTGGGTTCTCATTGAATTTTTAGGAGAACAATTTTGTAATACAATTGATTGATATCTTACAATCGAGAGGTTTTGAAATTGAGTTTATTGTGTTAGTTTCCCTGCTATATTGAGTCTTTGGTTTTGTCCCCATTCATCCCTACGTTCTACATTGTCTAGTGGAAGCCTTTCCAGTTTCAATTTCCTGGTGAAAATGGTGACTTTTCTATCAAAATCAAGTCAAAAATAACCGACATTTAAAAATGTATCTCAGCAAGTTCAGATAATGAAGAACTAGACTGTCTTCAACCATATGCAAAATTACACACATGTACATAGGTTGGCAAACTTCTTCACATTTATTTTTCAATACACAATAAAAAGGCTCGTTTCTCAAACAACTCTGTCAATATTATTATTTTTATAATTTGATTTACAGTATGGTGCCAAAGTTCCACCAGCATGTCCTGGCCTTGGTGTTTGCTGTGAATGAGATCAACAAAAGTCCCCAAATCTTGCCCAATATTACACTAGGGTTCCACATCTATGACAGCTACAATGATATGAGGATGACCTATCGCACCACCTTTGATCTGCTCTTTAAATTGCACCAATATATTCCTAATTACAAGTGTAATGGCCCCAAAAACCTAGCAGCCATCATTGGGGGACTGACCTCTGATACTTCCTTCCACATGTCAAACATCCTAAGTCTGTACAAGATTCCACAGGTAAGACCTGTCATTAGAACAACAGAGTCATTTTTGGGTTAAGAAAGATGGAGATACGTGAATGTCCAAAAGGAACAAATCCAAAACAGTTACTTCATGCAAGTGAGGAGAATTACAATGAGCACATGGTGGGAATGGACTGGTGTTTGATTATAAATTCCCAGATTTATCCCCTGCATTTCCAGTTAATGAGATCACATGGAAGGTGATATGAAAGATCTCATCCTGAATGTCCAGACAACCACTGCCAATCAGAGTACACAATACTGATCAATAGATTCAAGTAGTTCTCAAGTAGTTTAGGGCAACTCCATGTGTTAGTGTGAGGTGCTTTAACACATTATTCTCAGAAATTTACATATGTTCACACATTTTGAGATACATCTAACAGAAACTGTTTGGTTTTAATTCTTGCCAAACCTACCACTTTATTTGCAGAATATTTATATAATAGTTACTTGCACTCAACCAATTCTTCTAATTTGTGCAATATACTTATACAATTTTCAGCTCACATATGGCTTGATTGCCCCAGAGGAGAGAGAAGCAAAACTCTTCCCTTCCCTTTACCACATGAGCCCAACTGAAGCCCATCAGAATACAGGGATCATCCGGTTACTTCTCCATTTCCAATGGATCTGGGTCGGGCTTTTCGCTGTGGATGATGACAGTGGAGAAAATTTTCTGGAAGTCCTGGAGCCCTTGCTTTCCCAAAATGGAATCTGTTTGGCTTTGATACAAAAAATTCCAAACAAACTCAACTGGAATGATGTGGATTATCTCACTGATTTATTTTCAAATACATATTTACCATTTAGAGACTGCAAAGCTAACACATTTATCTTCTATGGAGATTCTATGGCACTTATAACATCTACTCTTATTGTATTCTTAGCCAAACCCAGCTCTAAGGAGAATGCTTCATTGAGAAAAGTGTGGATTATGACAGCACAAATTGATTTTGCACTAAGCAGCCTTCAGAGGACCTGGGATTTCCAGTTCTTCCATGGGACCATTTCCTTCACAATTCCCTCAAATGACCATCAGGGCTTCCAGAACTTTCTTCAAGACATAAAACCTTACCAGGAACAAGGAAATGGCTTTCTCAAAGAATTCTGGGAACAATCGTTTGACTGTTTCTTCCCAAATCCCCAGGAACCAATGAGCATCAGTGGAATCTGTTCTGGAGAGGAGAGATTGGAGAGTCTTCCTGGGTCTCTCTTTGAGATGAGCATGACTGGCCACAGCTACAGCATCTACAATGCAGTCTATGCCATAGCACATGCTATTCATGTCCTATACTCTTCCAGATACAATCACAGGCTAAATGATGGTTTTCAAGGAATAGTAATGCGGGTTCTCCAACCATGGCAGGTATTGTTCCTATGAGGAAATGTTTCTGTTGCCATGTATATGGTTATATAAGATGAGACAATATTCAACATTCCCTAACTGGTCCAATGATACACACTTGGTTTGCTGATAAAAATTCTTCATTTTTATTTGTTGTAATGATCAAACCATGACAAGAAAGATACAATGTAAAATGACAAATTTCTTAAAATGGGATATGACTATTAACAAGATAGGTAAACTTGAAAACCAGAAAGTGTAGCATTGCTATATCTCACCCTTAAGACTCGTGTTGCTTCCCCCTCCCCACCTCTTTCAACAAGGTCCACCCCTTTCTACAAGGCATTGCATTTAACAACTCAGCTGGAGAACGATTATCTTTCAATGATAAAGGGGAAATGGGAGCTGCGTTGGATATAGTGAACCTGGTCACATTCCCCAACAAGTCCTTCCAAAGGGTGAAAATTGGAAGGGTAAATCCCAATGCTCCTGAAGGACAAGAGTTCATCATTCATGACAATATGATTGTGTGGCAAATCAGTTTTAACCAGGTATGTATTTTCATTTTCTCATGGGCTACTTCATTCATCAGATGACTAACTGAGGGTCTTTTTGCTTGCTTGCTTGCTTGCTTGCTTGCTCGCTCGCTTGCAAATTGGGTGTACATGGGTGAGAGGGCAAGAAGGGAAACCCAGAAGTACACAAAAGAATGCCCTGAATATTCTCTGCCCTGGGCTCCCCAGAACTGGCCCAGCTGTGGAATTTCCCTTTGGTTTGATTGCCACCATATCTGAATAGCTGCTCCTTTGCTGCAGACTCCCACTTCTGCACCTTTAGCAACTGCACAGAGGCACAGTTGCTCAGGTTTTATTTTAGTTGCAATAGCAATTAGTCTGAGGTTTGAGGCAGGAATCCGGGTAATGTGCTTTAACAACAAAAATACGCTTTATACCTACAGGGCACAACTCTAGAATAACTACAGTGCAGAACTAAGATGCAGGCTAAGTTTAAAAAAGAACACAAGAAAAGTTCCTTATTAGGTGAGACTTAAAAGATTCTGGATATCTGCCCCCTTCCCCTGGATGGTGGTAGACATAAAAAGGATGCTGGTAATTCTATATTTCCACCCATGGTCTGACACATACAGAATTACATATGTACACAATGTTCACAAGCATGAACACAAAGGGACAGGTTGCTTTCAGGTCTCCTCCTATGAATGACATAAGGGGCACTAGCCAATCTGGGCCTGGGGTTCTGGAGCCTGAAACTCACCAAACCCACCATGCCCAATTGAGAAACATAGCCAAATCAAAGGGATACTGTGTTTTCCTTCTCAGTTGTAAAATGAATTCATCCAGGCTGAATGGGTTTTTTTCCGAGGCTCTCTGATTCTGTTAGACTCGTCAATCCCCATAAACTCTAAACACTCTATCTGCCTGCCTGCCTCTCTCATCCATGACAGACACCTTAGTTAAATGTTGGTAGATTTGCACAGTAGTCATGGAAAGGCCTTCTCTGGGAGGTGTCACTACTAGAGGTGGGCCCGAACCAAAAAAATGGCAGTTCGTTCAGTTCGTGGTTCATCGCGGTTCATGAACCACAAACCACGAACTTTCACAAACCTGCCCCGGTTCGTGAACCGGTTCATTCAGTTTGTGAAAACATCACTTCCAGGTCAGCAGAAGGTCTGCAGACAGCCCATCCCCCATTGCCTAGGAAACTGACTGATCGGCTCCAGGCTGTCTGCAGTGATGAACTGAAATAAGAACCAAACAAACCGGGCCAAAATTCATCATCGTTCGGGAGAAATGAGCTCCCATGAACCACTGGTTCATGAATCATGAACTGGCCCAGTTTGCAACAAACTTTGGTTCATAATTTGGTTCGTACCCATCTCTAGTCACTACTAGGCTGAGTAGTTAATTTGTTGTCACTGCATCACATCTTGTAAAAAAATGATAGTAAAAGTATGTGCTGTAATTGTGGAAGTATGAACTGATAGTAGCAAGCACAATGGTCAATTTTGCTCATTTGTTTCTTCACACCTCAGCAGGTGCACAGTACTGCCTGATGTCTCCCCCCTTAACCTGTATTCATTTTTCAATAGGTGGCGCCCCTCTCTGTGTGCACTGATCCCTGCAACCCCGGCCATCATAAGAAAAAGAAGGAAGGGGAGAAATTTTGCTGCTATGATTGTGCTTTTTGCCCAGAAGGGAAGATTTCAAGTCAACATAGTAGGGGATGTAATTCAGGGTTAATCAGAGAGTTTGATTTGTCAAATTATGATGTGATTGAAGGAGGTGTCATTAGAGCTATTTTCCTCCAAGTGTCTCTCAGTGCAAATTATCCATGAGGCAGGCCAAAGAACAAAAGTCTTGCCAAAAATTGCATTTAAAAGGATGTAAATAATCCATCACATTGAAGAGGCTTGGGATCATGAAATCACCACACTCTTGAGTGATTTGCCCAAAAAGGAGTATGTGTAATGTCCAATTAATGATCAAATCATCTGGATACAAGAAAAAAACATAGCAAAAGATTTTTTCCCCCCAAAAGGTCCTTTCTTTTAAAATCATTTGAATTAGTTCATGGTAGTAATCCCATAGGTCTCCAGCAGATGACTGGAACTCTATTCTAACTTTGATCCAACTGGTCATACATTTTTCTTTACTTGCATTCCTACTGAATGATCAATTTTTTACAGATTGATTTTCTGAGCAAAGTAACCAGGTTGTTTGTCTGAATGTGTGTGTGAGAGAGGGAGGGAGGGAGGGAGAATGGGCTTTGTGAGCAGGAAGGACGCCGCAAGGAATTCACATTCCTGGGTTATCTCTGAGCAAAGAGGACAAGAGGAGGGAAGGATGGATGGTGAAGTTTTATTCTTCCCTCCATCATACTCTGGGTTAACTCTCAGGTTGTTATGAAAACCTTGGATTCTACTTTGTGCAAGTATTAGAAGCTAAATTCATACTACATCAGCATAAAGACCAAATAACTAAATAAATATGAAAACAAAAACAAAAACTATAAAAGCAACAATAATCATTGTAATAACAGATGCGAGATATTAAACTGCCTCCGAGTGCGGAGAGTAACACCATAAGAATCAGAATTAAATGCAAGAAATATTCTCTGCATCTCTTTCTCATCAGATTTGTCATGTAACTCATATAATAGCATATCTCTTGTCAACTGCCACTGTGGTTGTCCCTCTTTATCTTTATTCCAGACATGGAGGATTGCATCAAGTGCCAAAGTGATCAATATCCAACCAAGAACCAAGATGGATGCATTCCCAAGACAATAAGCTTCCTGTCTTTTGAAGAAGCTTTAGGAATTAGTTTGGTTTCCATAGCTGTTTGTTTGGCTATGATCACAACCGTCGTATTAGGAATATTCATTAAACACAAAGATACCCCCATCGTCCAAGCCAACAACCGGGACATCACCTACATCCTTCTCATGGCTCTCCTGCTTTGCTTCCTCTCTTCTTTGCTATTCCTTGGCCAACCAAGGGATGTGACCTGCTTCCTCCGACAATTTGCTTTCAGCATTATTTTCTCTGTGGCTGTTTCTTCTGTCTTGGCCAAAACCATCACTGTGGTTGTAGCTTTCATGGCCACTAAACCAGGGTCCAGCATGAGGAAGTGGGTGGGGAAAACATTGACCACCGGCATTGTCATTTCCTGCTCCCTCATTCAAGCGGGCATTTGTGTGGTGTGGCTGGCAACCTCGCCACCATTCCCAGATTTTGACACACAGTCACTGACTGAAGAGATAATAGCAGAATGTAACGAAGGGTCTGTCCTCATGTTCTACATTGGCCTGGGCTATATTGGATTCCTATCCAGCATTTGCTTAGTTGCAGCTTTCCTAGCCAGGAAGTTGCCTGACATCTTTAATGAAGCCAAGTTCATCACCTTCAGCATGCTGATCTTCTGCAGTGTTTGGTTGTCTTTTGTTCCAGCCTATTTGAGCACCAAAGGAAAACACATGGTAGCCGTGGAGATCTTCTCTATATTGGTGTCCAGTGCTGGGTTACTCAGCTGCATCTTTTCCCCGAAATGCTATATTATTGTGTTGAGACCCGAACTGAACAAGAGAGAAAAACTAATAAGAAGAAAAAATAACAGTGTTAGTGATTCCTAGTATCCCTGTGTGTTCTTTTTATAAGAGACACTGTGCTTATGGTCGTTAGTTGAGATTCCAGCTTTCTGCTTATATTTAACCAAACTTAAAGTGAGTGACAGCTCCAATGAATAGATGAGGGCTAATTAAAATTCATTTTTTACGCAGTCATTATTTTTCATTAATGTGTTTTCTTACTTTCTTTCATCAACAGGAGTTAAAATGGAGGTAATGATGATCGTAAATTGTGTCTTTTGTTTCCAAAATATGGTCTTCAAATGAATGGCTTTTGAGTTTTTTTCATTTCTATATCTTGCACATTGATGATGGCCATTAGTTACAATCGTCGTGAAATCCTAATGAAATAAAGACTTAGAAAAATTACAAAATTATTCTTGTTGTGATTTCTCTCCCTGTATGTTCCCGGGAGATCACTTCGATCAGTGAATAAATATTTACTTGTGGTCCCCGGCCCTAAGGAATCCCGCCTCGCTTCAACCAGGGCCAGGGCCTTTTCAGTCCTGGACCCAGCTTGGTGGAACGCTCTGTCAATGGAAACCCGGGCCCAGCGGGACATATTATCGTTCCGCCGGGCCTGTAAGACAGAGCTGTTCCACCAGGCGTTCGGTGATTGAAGGGGGCGGTGCAATGTCAGCCTCCCACCTTTGGGGTGGGGGAGGGTTCTCTCCACCACTGCACTTTGTTAATTTGTTTTATTGTTTGTATATTGATTTTAGTTCTTGTTTTTATCGATTTTAACTGTTCACCGCCCAGAGCCCCTGGGGATTGGCGGTATATAAATTGAAATATAAATAAATTTAAAAATTTCATAATTCAAATTGCCATTCAATACACATCAGTACACACAGTCCTCATATACAGACCTATACATAAAGTGCTCATGCAAAGCAATGATGGTATCGCCTATGAACCATTCGTACTTCTAAAGTCCATCGATATTCTTGGAATTTACTCAAAAAGTTCCTAGGATCAAAATTCAGGTATAGGTCCAAATACATGCAGGTTGGATTAGACCATCTGATAGGCAGACCGGTTGATTGGGGTTGTTCCCCCCCCCCCCCATTTCTGAGTCTTTTTCAACGATGGTTATCTCACCAACGTTATTTTCAGTATTCAAAAACTCTCATTCAAACCCCACTAAAGCAAACATCAGGTGCTACTCCTGACGAAGGCTGCGTGGGACTCTGCCGTGTCCTCTGCACAGCCAATATCAACGCAGCCAGGAGAGAGGATGAGAATGCTATAGGATGTCTCATGGTGACATCAGGTGGCTGTGCAACTTAGCATCAGGACATTTCTTTTCGGCAGCAGGCACTTTCTTTCCCAGGTACAGTCCATCACTGTGACTCAGGACAGGACATCTGGCAAGATGGGATTTTGCACAATGCTTGGTTGCAGATGAAGGAGATATGGTTGCTTCTGGTGGGGAGGGAGTTAAGCTAAATTGATTTCTAAAGGAACAGGGCCTATGAACACATTTCCCCATATTAGATGTCCCTTGAAGGGATGCTGAGGTGGGGTTGGGGGTAGGGACACAGAATAGGGGCATATCAGGACATCTTCACTCCCAGGAGCTAGGGAAACCATATGGTTTCTCGTGCCATGTGGAGACCCACATACTGGCAACCCACAATATCCTCCAGGGGGAAGGTTCAGAGCAAAGTTCTCTTGCTCACTGGCAATTGGGTTGGCCAGTACTCAAATCCATTTCCCTAGGCTGTGCAAGCTCTGACAGCGGTAATCAATACAATTTTGGCCAACTGTTAACTCTAACATGTTGTTGGCATATCTGTTCCTTCTGCCTCAACTTTCCCCTCCCCTTTTGCTGCTGGGTCTGTGAGTAATTATTTCCCCCTGGAATTGCCCAAACAATAGTAATCTGCTTTCCGCTCTAAGCCTCCCTTGGCTTTTCAGTAGGATCAGCATGGAAATAGTGAAAAAGCCACTGAGCTATTGACATTTTGGAAGGAGGAACTCCCTAAATGTCGATTTGATCACTCACATTTTGCCTTTTTAAGCCAGACATGTCATCTGAAGATTTTTGCTCTGAACTGACATGCATTTTGTGTTGCTCAAGCCTTCAACAAGACAAATCCATTTCCTTTTACACCCCACTACATTTCAAGGTACCCTGATGAAAAATGTATAAGGTAAAATATGCATTGCTGGATATTGAAACTAGTGATATTGCTGCTGCTGCTTCCTTCCATCTCGTGCAAAGAACATGACTCCCAGTGTCTCATGAAGGATCCTCTCCCTGTTCCACACAAGTGGTACCAGCCAGGACATCTCCTCATAGGTGGAATTGGTTCTCATCAGGGCTCATTTCGAGGGGGAACGTGCAGGAACACACTTTCGACAGTTCCCCAAAGAGGTCACATATCAGGTCGCCCCGCCTACCTGACTCTTGGCCATTTTGGGCCCATTTCAGCCTGGATTGGGGCCAAAACGGCCCAGATCAGGCCTCTGACAGGTGGTGGATCACTCTCCCACTCAGCAGTGGCTCAATCCTGACCATTTTGGGCCCCCTTTTGGCCATTTTCAGCCCCTTTTTTGCCATTTTGGGCCCAATTTCAGCCCTGAATGGCCAGGATTGGGTCCAAAACATCCAGGATAGGTGATGTCAGGAGATGTGGCATATGCAAATCAGTTATGTCAATGACACACTTCCTGTGATGGCAAGGGGTGTGGCATATGCTAATGAGTTATGCTAATGAGTTCTTCTGGCTCTTTTTCTACAAAATGACCCCTGGTTCTTACACAGGTTATCCTTTGCATGAAATAGACTTCAGTCAACATCCTGCTCATGACTAGTGTAAAGATCCATAGTGAGTAATTATTTTGTTTCTCATGTCGACATGGCCTGAAACAATGAGTATGGAAACAGTGATAAAACCATTGAGCTATTGACAGAGGGGAGGAGGAACTCTCTAAATGTCAGTTTGATCTCCTACATTTAGCCCTTTTAAGTCAGAAATTTCAGCAGAAGATTTTTTGCTCTGAAACGACATGCATTTTGTGTTGCTCAAACCTTTAGTAAGACTAATCCATTTCCTTTTAGATACAGATCAAGGTATCCTGATGAAGGCTGTTTAAAGTTAAACGTGCACTGCTGGATATTGAACCTGGTGATGTTGCTGCTATTTCTAACCCCAGTCTCATGCAGAGCAGATGCCACTAAACGTGTCAGGACAGATCCTCTCCCTGTTCCACATGAGTGGTACCAGCCAGGAGACCTCCTCATAGGTGGAATTGCTTCTCACATAGGGTATGATTTGCATGAAATAGACTTCAGCCGATACCCTGCTCATGGGTAGAATGAAATTCCATAGTAAGTAATTATTTTGTTTTTTATTATTATCCTTACTTTGATGATGGTTTATACGAAAAAGATGTTCAAAGAAAGAAAATGGACTCTTGTTCCACTCTTGCTCCCAGGGAGCTGCTCTGGAGAAAGCCGACATGTCAGTGAAGCCGAGCATGATGCCCAGGGAGAAAGTTGCAGCTGCCAGCCCCCAAAGATCATTGAGAGCAGGCTTGTGACTGGAGGAATGATTTGCAAAAGCTGCTGCTGCCGCTGGCTTTCTCTAGCTCTTCAGGCAGCGGTTCTAACAGAAAGGGGAAGGACCCTAGGATTTCAGTTCCCAGGAAAACTTGCGAAAATGATCAAGTGTTCTCCACGTGAACAAAGTCACTTGTAGCTTGGCTCTCAGATTAATCTTCTGCATGTCCACTTAATGGGATGTGAAAGATCTCAGCCTGAATATCCAGACAGCCACTGCCAATCAAAGTACACAATGCTAACCGATAGATCAGTGGACTCAAGTAGTTTAGGGCAAATCCATATGTTACAGTGATAGTGTGAGATGCTTTTAACTCATTATTCTCCCATAAATTTGCATATGTTCACACAATCTAAGATACATTTATCAGAACTGTGTTTGCTTTTATCTCTTCCTAAATCTGCAGCTTCCTTCACAAAACATTAATATTGTAATTAGTCGCTTGCACTCAACCAGTTCTCATAACTTATCTAATATATCTGCACAATTATTTTTAGCTCACATTTGGCTTGTTTGCATCATTCATGAGAATATGATTGTGTGGCAAACCAGTTTTAACCAGATATCTATTTTAATTTTCTCATGGATTACTTCACTCATCAGATGACTAACGGAGGGGTTTTGTTTGCTTTTCTGGGCCTTTTTGTTTTTTGAACAGACTTTAAAGCAGGCCATGGTCTCCATTCAAATGCGAACTTAACATATATCTTAAAATGGCCAGACATCTATATTCTTTACAACTTTTAAACCAAGTGCATATTTCCCAGTTATTTTCGATACTGAGAGCAGAACTACAAGTGCCAAAAGGCACAGATTGGACACTAGTCAGCTTCCCTCAAGTTTTGATGGGAAATGTAGGCATCCTGGTCTTGCAGCTTGGCTCTCCGACTGCTGTCCAATGGATTTTTCAACTGTCACTTGTCCAACATTCCGCCAAGCTGCCTACATTTCCTGCCAAAACTTGAGGGAAGCTGACAAGTGTTCAACCTGTGCTTTTTGTCACTTGTGGTTCCGCTCTGAGAAATATATTTCAAGATGTTGAAATGGTTTCTGCCCCATTGCACCCCCCAGCAAGATTATCTCACTTCTGTGTTGGAACTCTTGGACAGGATCAATCTCTTCTTAGAAAAGAAGAAATTCCCTTCTAGTTGACTGCTGTTCAAGTTCCACCTTGCCTATGTGGTCGGACCACGATCCCCTTCATGCACATACTCCCTTTCACTGCTTGCTTGTAAGTGCTTTGCCACTTCAGCTCCCAGCCATATATGCTGCTTAGCATTGCTGGAGAAGGGCATGTGGGTGGTGCACAAAGCATCAGCATTCCTGGTGGCCGTGCAAGTGGCACTTCTAGCTATTCTCAACACAAAATAATAATAATAACATTTGATTTATATACCGCCCTTCAGGACAACCTAATTCCCACTCAGAGTGGTTAACAAAGTATGTCATTATTATCTCCACAACAACAAACATCTTGTGAGGTGGGTGGGGCTGAGAGAGCTCCAGAGAACTGATCCCATTATCAGAAGCTACTGATTGCATCTACTCCCCCCTCCCCTCTCGACCTATATATCTGACCCGTTTCTTCTTACCCTCCATGCATCTGATGAAGAGAACTGTGATTCTTGAAAGCTTATGCTACAGTATAGTTGATTAGTCTTAAAGGTGCTACTGGACTCTTTTCTATTTTGCTACTACAGGCTAATACGGCAAACTCCTCTGGATCTATGATGATGGATATGATAACCCCTTTAACTCATTGTATGTATGAACTGGAGACTCAGCATAAGCAAACTGCTCAAAAACCAGAAGAAACTATAAGGAAAGTTGCTGGCTTGGAAAAAAAGATGGGAATAACTTCTCAAGATGGTCAGTCTAGAGAAAGAAATTATGAGATTGGATTCACATTTAAGAGATAAAATTTGAAATTTTGTTGTTTTTTAACCAACACTGAAGTAGCAGTGGAACTTTCCATATTCATGGCATCCTGGTAGCTACTTCACTAAAACTGGAGGAGAGTCTACCAAGCTGGCAGAAGAATAAATGTTTCTGAGGCAGCCTCTCCCAGTAGAGATAACGGCTGATTCCGCACACATTGGATAATGCACTAGCAATGCACTTTATCAATCATCTGAGGTGGATTTTTTGTTCCACACATGAAAAAATCCATTCCAAATGATCTGTAAAAAGGATTGGAAGTGCATTATCCAACGTGTGCGGAATCAGCCATAGTGGTGGAGTTTGCTTATTACCGGACCAGGAGGAAAATTTTGAGGGAAGCCTGTCAGCAGAACAGCTTGGATTTCCAAGGAAGCAAAATACCTGTATTTCCTGTCCTCCCCTCAGAAATGCTTAAGATATGCAGAGATTTAAAACCCACCATTTCAAAACTGCAGGCAGCTGGTGTTAAATATTGTTTGCTATGCTCTGGCAAACAAAGCTCAATATATCACATACGATCATGCTTCTGGAGCAACTCTACTATCTGCACTGGGAATATCTACTTTAAAGCAAGCAGAAACTAGAGCTAAAAAAAGAAAGACTCAATCTCCATTGACTTCAGCTAAAAGCAACACATTTTATGTTACTAAAGAAGCAGCAGAAGAAGAAAACAACCATTTCAGCTGCTGGCTTGCTGTGCAGCTGGGGGTCAAAATTTGCCTCCTCGGATGGAGGAGGAAACAACGTTGTTTCCCAGGCATCCGGAGATTTCCGGGTGGTGGAGCCTGCAGCCCATTTAGGTGGCTCCGCTCTTCCTCGGTGTCAGTCACTGGCAAAATGCTCAGCCCACCCTCCTCTCCCAGTATTGATATAGGATTGGCCAGCTGCTGTAATCAGAGCCAGGTAGGAAATTTTTCCTCCTATTACCCAAATTGGCCAGGGTATTGGGGGGGGGGGGTTGCCTACCTTGCACCAGTGCTGGGGTTGAGGCCACCAATGATATAGGATGGGACATTTCTTTTTGGCAGCATGCTCTTTGCCCCCCTATATGTAATGAAGAGACAGACACAAGGCTTGGGTGAAAACAGGGCCATTTATTAACCAAACAATAACTAAAACTTATCTAAGAACTTAATAACGGCACGGGTGTAACTAGTGGTACAGGTCGAGACAAGGGGTCAACTGGACCTACTCCTCGACCTGCTTGGGCGAGCACCCCCTGCCCCAGGCGTGAGCCATCCAGTGCATGGCTGTAACCCAGCTGGCCAGGTGAATGGTTCCCCCCTTAAAGTGCCATACACTCCAGCCATAAAGCCCAAAGGAAGGCCTTTCCAGGGGGTCCCAAGGGCAGTCTGCCCTCTCAGCTGGCAGCTGTAAAGCCCGCCAGCTGATCCGAGACAGACCTCCCATTGCCCACCAATGGGGAGGTGCCACCAGGTGCTCACTGGCCCGCTCTGCCTATCCAAACTAACTTGCCATGAAGTTGCACAACCATAACACAACAACAACTACCTAACCAGCAGTACAAGGTAGGGGGAAAACACCCTCCACCAACAGCCAATCAGGCAAGGGGTGAAAAAATTCCTACTTGGCCCTGTAAATCGGCGACCGGCTATTCCTGTACTGCCATAAAAACCGAGTGCGGAGGGTGGGTCGAGCTTGCAAAGGCAACTGCGCAAAAGGTGAGAGTGAGGCTGGCCTATATAGACCAGGCCACACCCCCACAAGACACTCGGATGCCTGGAAATGTTAGCTTTCTCTCCCTCCGTGCAGGAGGGCAAATGGTGGCACCTGGGTGAGCACGCTGTGCATGCACCATGAATGTCATTTTTTCATTAGGATGCAGTTCAACTCTTTGACTAGGGACAGGCACTTGGCTAGATGGGATTTGGCACAAGATTTGGGTTTGGTTGCAGCTGTAGGAGATTTGGTGGTTACTTTGACTGCCTCTTGTGGCAATATCAGCTAGATTTATTTGGGTGGGAACAGTTGAGATCACTTTAAGGTATGGTGAGGATTGGTGGTAACAAACCAGTGTAGGGCCCTCATGATACCAGGTGACAAGGAAATCATGCAATGGCATTTGTCATATGGAAAGACATGTTCTGACATTCTACAATATCCCCCAGCAGTTGTGGCCAACTGATGATTCCAACATGTTATTTGCGGGTCTGTCCCTTCTGCCTCACCTTCCTCCTCTCACTTTGCTGCTGGGTCTGTGAGAAATTATATCCCCATGGAATTGCTGAAATAACTGTAATTTGATCTGTTCTCCAAACCTCCCTTAACCTTTCAGAAGCTTCTAGAAAACAATCAGCATGGGAAAAGTGATAAATTCACTGAGCTTTTGACAGATGGGAGGAGGAACTCTCTAAAAATCAATTTGATCCCTCACATTTTACTCTTTTAAGCCAGACGTGTCACCAGAAGATTTTTGCTCTGTACTGACATGCATTTTGTGTTGCTCAAGCCTTGAGGCAACACATTGATTTTCTTTTAGACCCTGCCACCACCCAAGTAGCCCAATGAAAACTGCATGGTGTTGCAAAGAAGAACTGGAAAAGGGCATGTGTAGCTGGCAGGATGTTGACACTGGTGACATTGCTGCTGCTTCTGCCTCCAGTTGAGAGCAAAGCAGATGCCATCATGTGTCTCATGACAGATCCTCTCCCTGTTCCCCATGAGTGGTTCCAGCCAGGAGATCTCCTCGTAGGTGGAATTGTCACACAGATAGGCTACCATGTACATGAAATAGACTTCAATCAAAATCCCGCTCATGAGTTGTATAAAGATCCATAGTAAGTACTTATTTTGTCACTGTTGTGAACTTCACCCAATCCTACATCTTCACAATTATCTATAGTAGGGAAACGATGTTCAAAGAAAGAAGGTGGCCTCTCGTTCCACTCCAGTTTTCTTCTTTGTCAATCTCATTCAGAATCTTATGTAGTCATTCTTATATATTCATCCGTGTTTGTACTGTCCTGTCTCCATCCATTAAGAGCCAAAACACACGAGAAGAAATACCTAGATTCAGCACGTATTCTCTTACCTCAAGGTTTGCCGGGATCTGTAGGCGTCCTGGAATGCTAAACTTGTTCTCTTACCTCAAAGTTTGTTGGGAAGTGTAGGTGTCTTGGCAGCTTAAAGTTTAGCATTTACAGAGCAGCAGGAAGGGGAAGGGAAATACAGGCGCCTGTATTTCCCTTCCTGCTGCTCTGTAAATGCTAAACTTTAAGCTTCCTACAGATCCCAGCAAACCTTGAGGTAAGAGAACACGTGCTGAATCTAGGTATTTCTTCTCGTGTGTTTTGGATCTAAGTGAACAGGATCAGAGTCCAGTGGCACCTCAGAGACCAACAAAATTTTCAGGTTGTAAAGTTTTGGGACTCAGAGCTCCCTTCTTCAGCCATATGCAGGAATTGAGATCCTTTGGCATTTATATCCTACCCAGAAAGTTTATTCACTGAAAATCTTGCTGGTCTCTAATGTGCCACTGAACTCTCTCTAATCCTGCTGTTCTGCTGCAGACCAACATGGCTACTCACCTACAACCTTCATCTATTAAGAAGAAGTCTTTCTGTTCTGAAGGGCACCGAAAAGCAATAACAATCCCAGCATACTTTTATAGACAGAGATGTTCTTATAGAACCCTGATTTTAATCATCATATGAGTAAGTCTCCCCATACGTCTCTACATTCTACACTATTTAGTATAGGATAGGATTTTTAAAATTATTCTGCAACAGCCTCGCCATTATTTGATATATCTCAGGAAGTTCAGAGAGTGAAATACTAGGCAGCGTTCAAACATGTCCATAATTACACACAGATATGAAGGTTGTCCAATTCCTTCACATTTATTCTTCTAATAAACAATAAAAGACCTATCTCTTAAACAACTTGTTTCTTGATATCATTATCTCCATCTTTCTGTTTTATAGTATGGCGACAAAGTTCCACCAGCATGTCCTGGCCTTGGTGTTTGCTGTAAATGAAATCAACAAAAATACGCAAATCCTGTCCAACCTCACTCTCGGATTCCACATCTATGACAGCTACTATGATATGAGGATGACTTATCGCACAACCTTTGATCTGCTCTATAAATTCCACCAATATTTTCCTAACTATGAGTGTGATGCTCACAAAAATCTAGCAGTTGTCGTTGGAGGACTGAGCTCTGATACCTCATTCCAGATGTCAAACATACTAAGTCTCTACAAGATTCCACAGGTAAGGCATACGATTAGAGCAAGAGATTTAACGAGTTATAGTATTTCTTTTCTAGGAATCGTTCTGGGGATAAGAAAGATGGAAATGCATGCATGTCAAAAAAGGAACCAATCAAAAGAAAGTTGCTCAGTATAAGTAAGAAGAATAACAATAGCAGAAACTGGGGATAGACTGATGCTAAGTGTTTGACTATGAACTTTGCTTTCATAAAGCCCCAGGATTATCCTCTGCTCCTCCAGCTAACAAGAACACATGTTAAGCAATGTGAAAGATCTCAGACTGAATCCTGAGAGTGCCATTGCCAATCACAATAGAGAATATTGACCAATATAGAGTGATAGAGTGAGATAGTTTTAGCACATTATTCTCCAAGAAATTTCTGTATGGTCACACAATCTGAGATAAATCAACCAGAACTGTTTTAATTTTTGTCAAATCTAACATTTTCTTCACAGAATGTTTATAAGATAATTAGTCACTTGCACTCTACCAGCTCTTCTAATTTGTGTAATATATTTATACTATTTTCAGCTCACATATGGCTCATTTGCACCAGAGGAGAGAGAGGCAAAACTGTCCCCTTCCCTTTACCACATGAGCCCAACTGAGGACTACCAGAATACAGGGATCATCCGGTTACTTCTCCATTTCCAGTGGTTGTGGGTCGGGCTTTTCGCTGTGGATGATGACAGTGGAGAAAAATTTTTGAGGGTCCTGGAGCCACTGCTTTCCCAAAATGGAATCTGTTTGGCTTTGATACAAAAAATTCCAAACAAATTCAACTGGAATGACTTGGATTATGCCACTGATTTATTTTTAACTACATATTTACCATTTAGAGACAGCAAAGCTAACACATTTATCCTCTATGGAGATTCCACAGCACTTATGGCATCCATTCTTATTTTCCTCGGCAACCCCAGCTATCTGGAAAATGCATCATTGAGAAAAGTGTGGATTATGACAGCACAAATTGATTTTGCCTTAAGCAGCCTTCAGAGGGCCTGGGACTTCCAATACTTCCATGGGACTATTGCCTTCTCAGTTCCCGCAAATGTGCCTCTTGGCTTCCAG
The DNA here is from genome assembly GCF_028583425.1 of Eublepharis macularius. Classification (NCBI taxonomy): domain Eukaryota; kingdom Metazoa; phylum Chordata; class Lepidosauria; order Squamata; family Eublepharidae; genus Eublepharis; species Eublepharis macularius. The sequence continues at coordinate 73,115,395 of NC_072801.1, forward strand.
AATTTTCTTCACAACATAAAACCTTACCAGGAACAAGGAAACGGCTTTCTCAAGGAATTCTGGGAGCAAGCATTTGACTGTCTCTATCCAGATCCCCAGGAACCAATGGACATCAGTGAACTCTGTACTGGGGAGGAGAGGCTAGGCAGCCTTCCTGGGTCACTCTTCGAAATGGGCATGACTGGCCACAGCTACAGCATCTACAATGCGGTCTATGCCACAGCGCATGCTATCCACCTCCTGCACTCTTCCAGGTGCAATCACAGGGCAATGGGTGGTGGTCAAGGAACAGAACTTCTGGGTCTCCAACCATGGCAGGTATTGTCCACCTAAAGAAATCTCTCTCTTGCTATGAATATAGTTATATAAGATGAGACAATATTTAACTTTCCCCAACTGGTCCAATGGTACGTACATTATTTGATGTCAACATTTCTGCATTCTTATTTGGTGTAATGATGAGAAGAAAGATACACTGTATTATGCCAAATTTCTTCATATGAAACCTTCCTATTAACACACTAGGCAAACCTGAAATAGCATGAAAGTGTAGCATTGGTATATTTCAGCATTAAGACTCCTGTGCGTTGCTTCTTTTTCCTCCCTTTCAACTAGGTTCACCCCTTCCTACAAGGCATTGCATTTAACAACTCAGCTGGAGAAAGATTATCTTTTAATAATAAAAGGGAAATGGGAGGTACATTGGATATAATGAACTTGGTTATATTTCCAAACAAGTCCTTCCATAGGGTGAAAATTGGAAAGGTAAACCCCGATGCTCCTGAAGGACAAGAGTTCATCATTCATGAGAATATGATTGTGTGGCAAACCATTTTTAACCAGGTATATATTTGAGTGTTCACATGGGTTTCTTCAGTGTTCAGATGACTAACCAAGGAACTTTATTTATTCATTTTTCTCCTATATGGTCCTTTCCCTTCTCGGATCAGAATCAATGCTTAACACATTCTGTATTCAAACACTTATTAGATACAGATTTTTCAATTGCTACATATATGCATTCTTTACAAAATTTTATGTCAATTGCTTAGTTTCCACTAATTTGAAGTACTGAGAAATATCTTTCATGGTGCTGTAATTTTTTCTTCTCCCGTCATCACTGACATGCACAGCCTGCTGGAAAGCTTGGTCAGGGTGTCTTTCTTTTTACTCTTCAATTTCCTCCATTAGGGAAGCTGTGGAAACTGGGTTGGCGTTGGCACATGGTGAGGTGGGGCACTGCCATGACTCCTGGCTTCTGGTGGGACCCACTGGTACTGACTAGAAATGGGCATCCATCTCTTCTGATGCCTGCACTCATACCCTTCCACTTTGTCACCTCTGCTCCCAGCTACATATTCTGGCTATCACTGTTGGAGATGAGCATGTGGGTAAGGGCTTTTTTTCAGTGGGAACACGGTGGAACGGAGTTCCAGAACCGCTTGAAAATGGCCACATGGCTGGTGGCTCCACCCCCTGATCTCCAGACAGAGGGGAGATTAGGGCAATCTAAACTCCCCTCTGTCTGGAGATCAGGGGGCGGGGCCACCAGCCATGTGACCATTTTCTCCGAGAGCAACCCACTGAGCTCCACCACCTCTTTTCCCATAAAAAAAGCCCTGATGTGGGTGGTACACAAAGCATCAACATTTCTCGTAGCCATTGCAGTGCCACACCCAGCTGCACCCAGCAGACACCACTATCGGGGATTGGGCATTCAGGCAGTGTTGGCAGCTGTGACTGGTAGGACATCTTGTGAATGGATGAAGGACAGACAATTAGGCAGGTGGGGCACATGGGTGGGAAGGGCAAAAGAGGGAGACTAGTAGTGGTCTGGTATAGGATGACCCTGCGTGTTTTCTACCAAAGGCTCTTCAAAAGCTGGAACTGACTCAACTATGGAGTTTTCCTTTGGTTCGGCTGTCTCCGTTTCTGGATATTTTCTGCTTTACTGGTCCCCCTTGGCTCTGTTAGCTACTGTCCAGAGGTCAAGTTGGGCAGGGGCCACTACAATAGTATTGGTAAGGAGTCAGAGTGGTAAGCTGCAGTACTGCAGCCCAAGCTCTGCTCACAACCTGAGTTCAATCCTGGTGGAAGCCAAGTTCAAATAGCTGGCTCAAGGTTGACTCAGCCTTCTATTCTTCCAAGGTCAGTAAAATGAGTACCCAGTTTCCTGGGGGTAAAGTGTAGATGACTGGGGAAGGCAACGGCAAACCACCCCATAAAAAGTCTGCCAAGAAAATATCATGATGTGATGTTCCTCTATGGGTCAGTAATGACTCGGTGCTTGCACAGGAAACTACCTTTACCTTTACCTTTAATTTATTTATTAAATTTATAATCCGCTCTTCCTGCAAGCAGGCTCAGAACAGATGACAACATATATAAATAAAATTAAATAACATCACAATGAAAATCATAACATTCAGTGGATGACCAGGTGATGGGCCCCATCCCAACCTCAACCATATGAGGAACTGTGAAGTAACCAAAACAATTTTAAAAGCTTTATTTCTACAAATCACAACTCTAGGATCACCATTGTAAAGAAAGAGGAGGATGCAAGCTAAGCAAAATAAAAGTGCATGGAAACGATTCCTTATTAGGTGAGACTTAAAATATACAGGGCATCTGCCACCCCCACCCTCTGCTTCCTTTGGATGAGTGTAGGCATAAAATGAATTCTGGTAATTCTATACACCCAAATTTTCACACTCATGAACACAAAGGGAGAGCTCCTTTTTTTCCCCTCAAAATATTTAATATAAGAAATGATAAAACCGTAGTGTACAAACAAGAAAGGGATTAAAACTAAGCCATAAAAGACATTATGAAAACCACTCTTGGCAAATTGTTAAAAACCCAAGAGTTACAATAAATGAGCATTTTAACTTTGTTGCATTGGGGGAATTACTTCTTTGGCATTTAAAACATCTAAAATTGGTTTCCAGATCTCATCGTATTCAAATAAAGGGACTGCCATATGCAAGTTCCCAAAAAACGGATTATGCATAATCCTACCCATCAGATATTGCTCCCAAATTTTCTGATACCATTTTTTTAGCAATGGGCCTTTGAGGGATTTCCAATTCCCAGCAATGATCAGACGAGCAGAGGCAACTAACATTGAGACAAGAGTTCTGGTATTCCTATCTAACACAGAGTTGGGCCAAAAATCCAATAGAAGAAATTCTGGGGAGTATGGCAATGAAAGACCCATCATATTGAATATCTCTTTGTGAACCACTCTCCAGGGACAGCTCCTTTTCAGGTCTCCCGCTATGTGCGACATTTGAGGCAGTAGCTAATCTCGGCCTGGAGTTCTGGAATCCAAAACTCACCAAACACACCATGCCCAACTGAGAGGAAGTGACAAATTAAAGGGATGCTACATCTTTCTTTTTGGTTGTAAAAGGTATCAATTCAGGACAAAATGAGCTTTTCCCAAGCTTTATGACTCCATTGAGTAGTCTATTTCCATAAACTCCATATGCTCTATCTGCCACCTTCTTCTCTCATCTATAACACATGCCTTCTTTAAATGTTGGTAAATTTGCATGGAAGTCATGGAAAAACTCTTCTCTGGGAGGAGACACTGGACTGAGTTTTAAATTTGTTGTCATTGGATCACAAGTAGTACTAAAATGATGGTAAAATTGTATGGTATAATCAGGGAAGGATAAACTAATTGGAGCAAGTAGAATGGTCAGTTTTGCTCACTTGTTTCTTCACGTCTCAGCAAGTGCACAATAATACCTATGTCTCCCACCCTAAAATCCATTCATTTTTCAATAGGTGGCACCCCTCTCTGTGTGCAATGACTACTGCAAGCCCGGCTATCATAAGAAGAAGAAGGAAGGGGAGAAATTTTGCTGCTACAATTGTGCTCCTTGCCCAGAAGGAAAGATTTCAAGTGAAAAGGGTGAGGATGAAATTCAGGATTCATCATTTGATTTGTTGATGAAATTGAAAGAAGCATCATTAAGATGATCTTCCCTCTTATTTATCTCAGTGCAGTTTATCCCTCTGGCAGGCTAAAGTATTTTCAGAACACTATTCTTGTCAGAAATTGGTTAGAAAGGGATCTTAGTAATCCATCACATTAAACAAGTCTTGGGAGTACAAAGCCCTCACATTTTTGAGTGATTGGCATAGAAAGCGGTATTTGCCAAGATCCAATCTTTGGTCAAATCATTCGGGTACAAGGAACCCTAATATTGCGGGGCTGGCTTTTTCCAGATGGTCTGTTCATTTAAGGATATTGTAACTACTGCATGGATCTAGCTCAGTAATCCGATACGACTGCAGCCAACATTCTGAATATTACCTGTCAAAAATAATATTGCAGTCCAGCTGTACCTGACTGTACCTGCATAATATGTACCAAAGAAGTTGCTGTGAGCCTTTGGACTGCCAGAATCAGCATCACCGAGGGCTTCCTCAAAACCTGGAACCAATTCAATAATATCAAAAAAGTTTTTAATCTGCACAGTAGAGATGGGCACGAAATGAAATACGGAATGAAATTCTGGATGGAACGGCTGGTTCGTAGTCAAAGAAACACGTGTTCCATGGGGCCGTGTTTTTACAGAACAAACGACTTTTTCCTACCATTCTGTTGCCAGTTCACGAAGGCAGATACTTTGGTGCCATTTAATCCATCACCCAAGCAATGGTGGCAGTTGTTTGGTTGGCCCCAATCTGAGGCCTCCACACTTGATCGTCTGCTGTCCCTGCCAACTAGAGACTCCCCATTCTGGCCCATCCAGCCAGGAAGAGGGGGGAGGGTTACAATCTCTAAGGCAACTGAGGAGATGAGCCTTCAGCAGTCATGTTAGAGATGGGCACGAACAACAATATGAACTAAAAAAAGCCATGAACAATCCAATCAGCTGTTTGCAAACAAGCTGTTCGCAAGGCCCCATTCTAAATGAACAGGTGGTTGTTTCAAGCCTCGTTTGTTGCTGTTCGTTGCTGTTTGTCATGCCAGACAGTCTGGCACCTGCAATCAATTCCCTTGGCAACCGGAGGCAGGGACTGCCTCAACTCTGTCTGAACTCCTGCTGTTGCCCTGGAAACCCCAATCTAAGCTCAATTTAGCTTGATAGGCAGGTCTTCCTTTCAAGTGTGGAGCTCCAAATTTGTTACAAGGAAGCAAAGAGCAGGAGGGAGGGGGGCTCCCAGCTCTGCTTTTGCAGACAGTGAGGGAGAGACAGTTGCTGTTGGGATTTTGATAGAGTGCATTGAAGCTTGAATTTTCTTTGTGTGTGGTGGGATAGGGATCTCCCTCTTCAAGTTCCAGGGCTGCTGCCAGGCTCTGGGCCAAGCTATTATTTATTACTGGTACCTTTCCTGCTACCTGCTCAGGTAAGGTTTTTGGGAGTGGTGTGGTAGGGATCTACCCCTTCAAGTTCCAGGGCTGCTGCCAGGCTCTGGGACCAAGCTATTTTTTATTATTGGTATATTTTCTGCTGCCTGCTTAGGTAGGGTTTCTGGGAGTGGTGTGGTAAGGATCTTGATGGCTGGAGGAGAGCCTGCTGGCCCCCACAGCCAACAATCAACAAACATGTTCATGAACAGGTCATGTTCATCAGTGTTCATTGTTCGTTGTTCGTGGATGGCAATGAAAAATGAACACCATGTTTGTGGTTTTTTGCCTCAACCACCAAACGCCTGGCAGAACATCTCCATCTTATAGGCCCAGGTACCAGCAGTTGATGTTTTTCTACTGAGCAGAGCACCCTCTGGGGAGTATAGGATGAGACACCATACCACAGGTATGCTGATCCCAGTCTGCTAAGAGCTTTAAAGGTCAAAATCAGAACATTAATCCCACTTGTCATTATATTTCCTCTTACTGAATGCTGGATTCTTTTTAGTTTGATTTTCTGAGCAAAACGAAAGATTGTTTCTGTGTCTGTATGTATGCGTGACAGAGAGACACACATAGAGTAGAGAATGGGCTTTGTAAGAAGGAATGTGAGAAGGGAGTGCCAGTTTGGTGTAGTGGTTAAGAGTGGCAGGACTCTAATCAGGAGAGCTAGATTTTATTCCCCACTCCTCTGCTTGAACCCAGCTGAGTGACCTTGGGTCGGTCAAAGCTCTCTCAGAGCTCTCTCAGCCCTACCTACCTCACACGGTGATTGTTGTGGGAATAATAACAACATATTTTGTAAACCACTCTGAGCATGGCATTAAGTTGACCTGAAGGGCGGTATATAAATCAATTGTTATCATGTTGTTATTATTATTATGTTGCCACAAGGAATGAAAAAAAAACCTGGAGGATGTTGCTGAGTCTGTGTGTGTGTGTGTGTGTGTGTGTGTGTGTGTGTGTGTGAGAGAGAGAGAGAGAGAGAGAGAATGCAATTTGTGTGAAGGGATGTTGCCTTGATGAAGGATCATTCCTGGGTTATCTTTGAGTAAGGAGGACAAGAGGAGGGAAAGAAGCCAGTGAAGTGTTACCCTTGATCCCCATTGTACTGGAGGAGAACTCTCAGTTTGTAATGCACAAGTTGGGTGCTACTTGGAGGCAACTATTGGAAGCCAAAGTCATACTTCATCGACATTAAGAAGAAATAGCTTAAATAAATATAAAATAATAGTAAAATCAACAAAAGCAACAATAAGCATTGTAGTAACAGATACAAGATATTGAACTTCCTTTGAGTATTTGGAGGACCACCACAACAAGCACCAGCCGTAGTCAACAAACACTGTGATTGTCCCTCTTGTTTTTCCAGATATGGATGATTGTATCAAGTGCCAAAGTGATCAATATCCAACCAAGGACCAAGATGGATGCATTCCCAAGAAAATAAGCTTCCTGTCTTTTGAAGAACCTTTAGGAATTAGTTCTGCTTCACTAGCTGTTTCTTTAGCTCTGATCACAACCATAGTGTTAGGAACATTCATTAAACACAAAGATACTCCTATTGTTAAAGCCAACAACCGGGACATCACCTACATCCTACTCATCGCTCTCCTGTTCTGCTTCCTCTCTTCTTTGCTGTTTCTTGGCCAACCAAGGAAGGTGACCTGCTTCCTCCAACAATCTGCTTTCAGCATCATCTTCTCAGTGGCTGTTTCTTGTGTGTTGGCCAAAACCGTCATTGTGGTTATAGCTTTCATGGCCACCAAACCAAGTTCTAACTTCCAAAAATGGGTGGGTAAAAGTCTGAGTACCTGTGTTGTCCTTTGCTGCTCCCTTATTCAAGCAGGCATTTGTGTGGTGTGGCTAGGAACCTCACCACCCTTCCCAGATTATGACACACAGTCAGTGACTGAAGAGATCATATTTAAATGTAATGAGGGGTTTGCTCTCATGTTCTACATTGGCCTGGGTTATATGGGACTTCTGTCTGCCATCAGCTTGACTGTGGCTTTCCAAGCCAGGAAGTTGCCTGAAAGTTTTAATGAAGCTAAGTTCATCACCTTCAGCATGTTGATATTTTGCAGTGTTTGGTTTTCTTTTGTTCCAACCTACCTGAGCACCAAAGGAAAATACATGGTAGCTGTGGAGATCTTTTCTATCTTGGTGTCCAGTGCTGGGTTACTTGGCTGCATTTTTTCCCCCAAATGCTATATTATTGTGTTGAGATCTGAACTGAACAAGAAAGAGCTACTAATTAGAAGAAAGAATAACTAGGGTAGTGATTCCCCTAACCTCTGTTTCTTTTTCCATTAAAAAAAATTCCTATAGCAGTCAGGTGGGGCATTTCAGCTCAAAAGAATAAAGCACTAATAATAAAAATTTCAGTTTATGTCCAATAGATATTTTTCATTAGTCTTTTCTTACTTCCAATACTCAAAATCATTTAGGTATCATTGTGGTCTATGTCCCTGAAATCAGCTGTTCAAATGCATAATTTTTTTCTTAGTGGTCTTCTATTTCTACATCTTGCACATTGCTAGTAAAGAATGGATAGGATTGTTTTACCTAGAATATTATTTTTATTTCAGACAATTCTAATTTTGACAATGGAGTTATCATTCAGGCAATGGCAGAAAGTTATACCTAGATTCAGTTGGCAGTGTAGAAAAAAACAAAGGTTAAATTTAAGGTGTTGAGAGTGCAAAGGATAGAGAAGGATTTGCTTTACATGATTTGAACTTATTTTTGTGGTCTGCTGTTTTTTATGGGTGGAAAAACGGATATTGTTAAAAATCAAAAGGATATTGGATTTAGTAGGACATGATTTAATATTTAGATGGCGTGGTATGATAAAGCTAAGATGAATGCAGAATTTAATAATGATTGTTAGTCTGGTCCTTTAGAGAGTATGGAATAAATATAAATTGCCATTCTGTCTGAAAATATACCTGTGGCTATCTCCGCAAGAAGCCCATTTTAGAAGAGGAATGGTGAGTATATCTAAATGGTTAACATATTGAGATAAATTGGAATTTGCACAGGATGAAATTAAAATCAAGAAAATGTTTATCAATAGAAGGAATGTTTGTCAATGACTTCCCCTTTATGCAAATTTTGAAAAGCGGCTTTAGGATTTTGAGCAATTTACGATTGAATTTGAGATAGAACTATGTACGACTGATGAACAAGTTATTGCCAAAATGTATAAAACCTTGTTGAACTTTGGGGCAGAGGAAGAACATGGGAAAGAATGTATGACTAAATGGGGAAAAATTAGATATGCATATTAATTGAAGAAAGAAAATACGTGGCTAAAAGTTTTAAAATATACATTAAGCTCCATTCTTAAGGAGAATTTTTCTAAGATGATGTGTCATTGTTATATGACTCCTGCGAAATTGGCTAGAATAGAAAACTCTTTGAACCTATGATGGAAATGGGCTCAACATGAAGGATCATTTTGTCACATGTGGTGGACTTGTAACAAAGCAAAGACCTTTTGGGTAGAAATATAATTATTAATTCAGAAGATTTTAAAGGCTAAAACACATTTGAAATCAGCCTCTTTTTTGTTGGGAATGATGGATAGTTAGTTGACAGATAGCCCTTATGGAATACTGGGGCAGGGTGACTCTTTTTATCTTCCAACTACCCATTAGGCAGGTTGTGATCTACGTAAAATTCATTACAGTAGTCTAGATGTTACCATGGCATGAATCGAGGTGGCCAGATCAAATATGTTGTGGTAGGGGGAAATATTCTAGGCTAGTCTGAGTTGGGAGGAGACTTTTATTTTGCTGCTGCTGCATTTACTTGCTTTTCTAGCTGGATCCAATATAACACCCAGGCATTTGACTGAGTCAGCAAGGGTCAAGTGAGCCCCAATGAAAGTATGAAAGCTGAGTATCCTTCAAAATCTCTGCTTATCAGACCAGCATCATTTCCATCTTGTCTGGGTTCAATTTCAATTTGATGGCCTTCAGCCAATTCATAATAGCTGTCAAGTAGTGGCTCAGAAACACTACAGCATCACCATGGGATTTACAGATACAGAGATGGGTATCATCTGCATATTGATGTCATCCAATTCCATAACTATGAACGAGTTCTCCTAAGGGCTTTACATAGAGGTGGAATAACATGGGAGATAAGATTGTGACTTGTGGAACCACACAAGATATTTCACAAACTGAGGATAGGCAATTTCTAATAGCAATCCTTTGAGTTTATCCCATGAGGAATTATTTAACCAATCCAAAACATATCCCCTGTTATCTACTTTGGCCTCCAAATGCCTCAACAGCATGGCAGGGTACTGTATCAAAGGGTGTTGATAGATCCAAGAGGAGCAGCAATGAAGCATGGCCTTTGTCTACATTCAGACAGAGATCATCAACTAGAGCAACTAGAGCTGTCTCCATCCCATAGCCTGACCTAAAACCAACCTGAAAAGGATCCAAAGCATCAGAGTTGTCCAAGAAGGCTGGAGTTGGTCAACTACTGCTGTCCCAACTGCTTTGCCCAGAAAGGTAGATTAGAGACTGGGCGATAACTGACTACATCATTTTTGTCTAAGGAGGCTTTCTCTAAACAGTGGGCAGACAACTGCCTCTTTGCAAGGCTCAGGGAACATGCCTTGAGGTAGACATCAAGGGCTCATTTACGTCATTTTTGCAAGATTTTAGTAGCCAGGATGGGCAGGGATACAGTGTACACAGAGTGACCTTCACAAATGCTCGAATTCTGTCTATATTCATCACGGTGATTGGGTCAAAAAGATTCTGATATAGACTGAACAGTTTGTTAAACATTACTTCTTCTCCATTTTACAGCTGGCATCCAGATCAGAGTGTATTTGAGCTATTTTATTAGCAAGAAACTTTGCAAAAAAGTTTCACAGCTAATTGTTCTAGAGCTAGTGAGGGTTCAGATTTAGGAGTCAAAAGATGTTGAGATGTCTTAAACAGTTGAGATAGATGTGAAACAGCTGATGCAATGGCTTAAAAAAACCATTTATTTGCCACTATCACCTCTATTTCATAATTTTCCTATGGGGGTTGTAGCATACTTTTTGGATTCAGCATGAGTTTTCCACCAAAGTCGTTCTAAATATCTTCTAGCCCTCCTTAGATCACCAAGCTTTGTGGTGAACCACAGAATAAAGGCATAATATCAATGCCTCAAGGCCATTTGAATCTTTGATAATTTTATTGTTATACTTACTATGCCCTAGTTCTCACAAATATCAACCGGTCGGCCTGGATTAGGGCTAACAACTTTGAGGTGGAGACTGGAGAACTTCCAGTATTGCAATTGACATCCAGAGTACAGATATCTGTTCTCTTAGCCAAAGTGAATGTTTTGGAGAGTAGCATTATACATCACTTAAGTTCCTCCCCTCCACAAAATCCACCATTTTCAGGGTCCACCCCATATTTCCAGGTGGACACTCCAAATCTCCAGGCATTTCCCAACTGAGATTTGGTTCAGGAAATCCTCTGGGACTAGAGGGTCATTGAACATCAACTGGACCTGCATTTCTTCTACCTTTTGCAAGACCAATTCGACCATCCCTGCCAACAGCCTTGGTATCTTGATGAGTGAGAATGACGTCAGAACCCAGACAGGGTGGACTTGTTGGAGAAGGCAGAGGATGACCTGGGCAGTTTTCTTGGCTGCTTCCCCAATATGCTGATCTTTTGGTCTGACCTACTGGAAAAGTATTTGTGGTGTGGTTCCCTCTGCCTATTCCAAGATCAACACAGCCAGAAGAAAGATCACTGATGATATCGGATGGAACATTTCTTTTTAGCAGTATGTGCCTTTTTATCAGGATGGCGTCCATCTCTCAGATTGGGGACAGGGCACTTTGCGAGATAGGATTTGGCATGAGGTTTGGGTTTGGTTGCAGCTGTAGGAGATTTGGTGGTTGCCTGGCAGGTACTTTGACTGCCTCTTGTGGCAATACCAGGTAGATCCGTTTGGAAGGGAACAGGGCCTGTGCACCTGCTTCCCCCAGGTGGAGATCACCTTAAGGGATGATGAGGATTGGTGGGAGCACAACCAGCTTAGGGACCAGTCAGGATACCATCCCTGCCAGGTGAGAAGGAAACTATACAGTGGCATCTGCCATATGGAAATACATGTTCTGACATCCCACAATATCCCCCAGCAAGCAGGCTGGGAGAGGAGGTTTTTTTTGCATGTCAGCAGGAGTTTGGGGCAATACTTTGATCCCTTGCCCAATGCTGTGCCAAGGCTCTGAGAACTGAAATGAATAAATTTGCGGCCAATTGTTGATTCCAACATGTTATTTGCAGCTCTGTCCCTTCTGCCTCACCTTCCCCCTCTCACTTTGCTGCTGGGTCTGTGAGAAATTATTTCCCCAAGGAATAGGCAAAATAACTGTAATTTGATCTGTTCTCCAAACCTCCCTTAGCCTTTCAGAAGCTTCTAGAAAACAATCAGCATGGAAATAGTGATAAATTCACTGAGCTTTTGACAGATGGGAGGAGGAACTCTCTAAAAGTCAATTTGATCCCTCACATTTTGCTCTTTTAAGCCAGACATGTCATCAGAAGATTTTTGCTCAGAACTGACAAGCATTTTGTGTTGCTCAAGCCTTGAGGCAACACATTGATTTTCTTTTAGACCCAGCCACCAACCAAGTAGCCCAATGAAAACTGTATGATGCTGTAAACAGGCACAGGGAAGACATGCTTTGCTGGTAGGATGCTGATACTACTGATGTTGCTGCTGCTTCTGCCTCCAGTTGAGAGCAAAGCAGATGGCACCAAATGCCTCATGACAGATCCTCTCCCTGTTCCACATGAGTGGTTCCAGCCAGGAGATCTTCTCGTAGGTGGAATTGTTACTCAGATAGGTTACCATGTACATGAAATAGACTTCAATCAAAATCCCGCTCATGAGCTGTATAAAGATCCGTAGTAAGGAATTATTTTGTCTCTCTTGTGAACTTCGCCCAATGCTACATCTTGACAATTGTAGTAGGAAAACGATGTTCAAAGAAAAAGGTGGCCTCTCGTTCCACTTGTTTTCTTCTTTGTCAATCTCATTCAGAATCTTATGTAGTCATTCTTATATATTCATCCGTGTTTGTATCTGTCCTGTCTCCATCCACTAAGTGAACAGGATCAGAGTCCAGTGGCACCTCAGAGACCATCAAAATTTTCAGATTGTAAACTTTTGGGACTCAGAGCTCCCTTCTTCAGCCATATGCAGGAATGGAGATCCCTTCAGCAATTATATCCCACCCAGAAAGTTTATTCACTGAAAATCTTGCTGGTCTCTCACGTGCCACTGAACTCTCTCTAGTCCTGCTGATCTGCTGCAGACCAACATGGCTACTCACCTACCACCTTCAGCCATTAAGAAGAAGTCTTTCTGTTCTGAAGGGCACCGGAAAGCAATAACAATCCCAGCATACTTTTATAGACAGAGATATTCTTATAGAACCCTGGTTTTAATCATCATATGAGTAAGTCTCCCCATAACTACATTGTACACTATCTAGCATAGGAATTTTATTCTGCAACAGCCTAGCCATTATTTGATATGTAACTGCAAATTAAAAATATATATCAACAAGTTTAGAGAGTGAAATGCTAGGCTGAGTTCAAACATGTCCATAATTACGCACAGATATGAAGGTTGTCCAATTCCTTCATATGTATTCTTCTAATAAACAATAAAAAGGCCCATCTCTCAAACAACTTGTTTCTTGGTATCACTATTTCCATATCTCTGTTTTATAGTATGTCGACAAAGTTCCACCAGCATGTCCTGGCCTTGGTGTTTGCTGTAAATGAGATCAACAAAAATATGCAAATCCTGCCCAACTTCACTCTTGGATTCCACATCTATGACAGCTACTATGATATGAGGATGACTTATCGTTCCACCTTTGATCTGCTCTATAAATTCCACCAATATTTTCCTAACTATGAATGTGATGCTCACAAAAATCTAGCAGTTGTCATTGGAGGACTGAGCTCTGATACCTCATTCCACTTGTCAAACATACTAAGTCTCTACAAGATTCCACAGGTAAGATCTATGATTAGAACAAGAGATTTAACAAGTTATAATACTTCTTTTCTAGGAGTCATTCTGGGGATAAGAAAGATGGAAATGCGTGAATGTCCAAAAGGAACCAATCAAAAGAAAGTTGCTTTGTATAAGTAAGAAGAATAACAAGAGCAGAACCTGGGAATAGACTGGTGATAAGTGTTTAACTATGAACTTTGCTTGCATAAATTCCCAGGTTTATCCTCTGCTCCTCCAGCTAATAGGAACACATGTTAAGCAATGCGAAAGATCTCAGACTGAATCCTGAGATTGCCACTGCAAATCAGAATAGACGATATTGACCAATAGACCAGGGCTCTCAACCAGTTTAGGGCAAATCCATGAACTACAGTGATGGAGTGAGATGCTTTTAGAACATTATTCTTCAAGAAATTTCTGTATGTTCACACAATCTGAGATAAATCAACCAGAACCATTTTAATTCTTGCCAAGTCTACCGCTTCACAAAATATGTATATGATAATTAGTCACTTGCACTCAACCAGTTCTTCTAATTTGTGTAATATATTTATGCAATTTTCAGCTCACATATGGCTCATTTGCCCCAGAGGAGAGAGAGGCAAAACTGTCCCCTTCCTTTTACTACATGAGCCCAACTGAAGACCATCAGAATACAGGGATCATCCAGTTACTTCTCCATTTCCAATGGACCTGGGTTGGGCTTTTTGCTGTGGATGATGACAGTGGAGAAAATTTTTTGGAAGTCCTGGAGCCACTGCTTTCCCAAAATGGAATCTGTTTGGCTTTGATACAAAAAATTCCAAACAAATTCAACTGGAATGACCTGGATTATGTCACTGACTTATTTTTAAATACATATTTACCATTTAGAGACAGCAAAGCTAACACATTTATCTTCTATGGAGATTCTACAGCACTTATGGCAGGCATTCTTATATTCCTAGGGAATCCCAGCTATCTGGAAAATGCATCATTGAGAAAAGTGTTGATTGTGACAGCACAAATTGATTTTGCAGTAAGCAGCCTTCAGAGGGCCTGGGACTTCCAGTACCTCCATGGGACTATTGCCTTCTCAGTTCCCGCAAAAGAGCCTCTTGGCTTCCAGAATTTTCTTCACAACATAAAACCATATAAGGAGCAAGGAAACAGCTTTCTCAAGGAATTCTGGGAGCAAGCCTTTGACTGTCTCTATCCCAATCCCCAGGAACCAATGGACATCAGTGAACTCTGTACTGGGGAGGAGAGGCTAGGCAGCCTTCCTGGGTCACTCTTCGAAATGGGCATGATTGGCCACAGCTACAGCATCTACAATGCGGTCTATGTTGTAGCACATGCTATCTACCTCCTGCACTCTTCCAGGTGCAATCACAGGCCAATGGATGGTGGTCAAGGAACAGAACTTCTGGGTCTCCAACCATGGCAGGTATTGTCTTCCTAAAGAAATGTCTCTCTTGCTATGAATATAGTTATATAAGATGAGACAATATTTAATGTATTGTCGAAGGCTTTCACGGCCGGAGAACGATGGTTGTTGTGGGTTTTCCGGGCTGTATTGCCGTGGTCTTGGCATTGTAGTTCCTGACGTTTCGCCAGCAGCTAACTTTCCCCAACTGGTCCAATGGTACGTACATTATTTGATGTCAACATTTCTGCATTCTTATTTGGTGTAATGATGAGAAGATACACTGTATTATGTCAAATTTCTTCAAATGAAGCCTTCCTATTAACACACTAGGCAAACTTGAAATAGCGTGAAAGTGTAGCATTGGTATATTTCAGCATTAAGACTCCAGTGTGTTGCTTCTTTTTCCACCTTTCAACTAGGTTCACCCCTTCCTCCAAGGCATTGCATTTAACAACTCAGCTGGAGAAAGATTATCCTTTAATAATAAAAGGGAAATGGGAGGTACATTGGATATAATGAACTTAGTTATATTCCCAAACAAGTCCTTCCTTAGAGTGAAAATTGGAAGGGTAAACCGCAATGCTCCTAAAGGACAGGAGTTCATCATTTATGAAAATATGATAGTGTGGCCAACCGTTTTTAACCAGGTATATATTTAAGTTTTCTCTTGGTCTTCTTCAGTGTACAGACGACTAACCAGTGAACTTTTAATTTTTTTTTTTTGCCTATCTGTTCCTTTTTCTTCTTGGTCCTTTTCAGACTCAATGAATTAGCATTCCTGGTGGCCATTGCAGTGCCACTCCTAGCTGCACCCTTGATAACATTGATGGGTGGCCTGATATCTGCTAACAAAGAAAACACACACCTGGAGGTAAAAAAATGTATCCGCAATTACTATACAATTATCAATATATAATTTTATAAAGTTCAATGGTTCAGAAAGTTCAGCAAATGGTCCAGCATCCGACCATCTTTTATATATCAACATAGTGGTGAGCTTATTATTGCCTGTGTATTTATAATTCATTGAAGTCAGAGCCTATGAAGAAGTGATGTACGAAACAGAGTTTGGATATGCTGGCAAAATCTGTTGGCTTGTGTAAATTTGACTGTTTGCCGAACTCAAGGGTCATTCTGGGACACTGTCTTGCTTGGTAGGGAACGACCTAGGCCGTTTCCAGACGGCCCCCCGCCTCGCGAAACGTCGCGCGTCGTTGCGCATCGTTGCGCAGAAAATGCAAAATATCGGGTTTCTCACGCGAGTTTTGCGCGACGTTGCGCAAAACTCGCGCGAGAAAACGCGATATTTCGCGTTTTCTGCGCAACGACGCGCGACGACACGCGACATTTCGCGAGGCGGGGGGCCGTCTGGAAAAGGCCCTAGAGACAACACACAACCAGGAATCAATTTGGTAGATGTCCATACACCTACTTGCTTCAATTCAGATAAAAGGGATTTTCCCTACAATATTGAAGGACTTTCCATCAGTTGGATTGATTATCTCTTTCAATTTTTGCACAATATTTATTAGATGTATTTATTGAAATATTTATTTATTTATTTATTGTATTTGTAGCCCACGCTCCCCACAAGCAGGCTCAGGGCGGGTCACAATCATAAATAAGATACAATAAGTAAAACCAATAAAATAACATCTCATGGATATCCACATTCCAAATGGGACACCCTTCCCCCTTTCCCTGCCCACCATACACAAGGGAAGAAAAGGGTGGAGGTGTGGGTTGGTGAACCTCTAACTCCTCAAGCATGGGGAGGCAGATTTATTGGAGTATTTTTGTATATGAAATAGGAGTATCTTTGTATAAGAATTATTGAATTCATGCGGTGGACTGAGTGTGTACCATACAGTGGATATCAAGAAAGACCTTTTGTATGTGATTATTGCTATACATTAGTTGAGCACTTTCTGCACCATTGCACTTTATAAAATTATATATTGAGAATTGTATACTCACTGTGGGTTTTTACCGTCAGTGTGTGTTTTCTTCATTAGCAGTTGCTGTATCCAGGGGAGCCCTTTTTGCTTGTGGTGGCATGATATCTGTGGCAGGAGTCCAGGCAATGTGCCTTAACTAAAATGGAAAAAAAAGAAGAAGCTTTATTACTAGAAATCATAACTCTAGGATCACTACAGTAAAAGAAGAAGAAGAAGAAGATACAAGCTAAGCAAAATAAAGTACATTGAAAAGTTTCCTAATTAGATGAGACTTAAAAGATTCTGGGCATCTGCCCCCTTCTTTTGGATTGCTGTAGGAATGAAATGGATGCTGGTAATTCTGTATTTCTACCCAGGGCCAGACACATACAGATGACATACGCACCCAAGTGTTCACACTTGTGAACACAAAGGGACAGCTCCTTTTCAGGTCTCCTCCTACCTGTGACATTAGAGGCTCAAGCCTGGGGATCTCTGAAACTCACCAAAACCACAGATGTCGACAGACGTTGGCAAATCAAAAGATACTGTGTTTTCCTTCTTAGTTGTAAAATGAATTCATCTGGCCCTTTACAAGTCTGCATCACCCATCGGGCTTGTATCCTTAATCACCAAAAGCTCTCTCTGCTCACCTGCCTATCCCATTTATGACAGATGCATTCTTTAAATGTTAGTAAATTTGCATGGGAGTCATGATAAAACTAAGCAGTCAATTGGTTGTGACTGTATCACAAAAAATAATAAAACAGAAGGTTAAATATGAGCTGCAATTAGGGAAGGATAAACTAATAATAACGAGCAGAATGGTCGATCCTGCTCACTTGTTTCAATACACCTCAGCAGGCACACAATAATGCCTAATGCCTCCCCTCTTAAACTCCATTCATTTTTTTCAATAGGTGACGCCCCTCTC
Source organism: Eublepharis macularius (assembly GCF_028583425.1). Taxonomy (NCBI): domain Eukaryota; kingdom Metazoa; phylum Chordata; class Lepidosauria; order Squamata; family Eublepharidae; genus Eublepharis; species Eublepharis macularius. The sequence goes on from NC_072801.1 coordinate 73,133,115, forward strand.
TGTGTGCAATGACCACTGCTACCCCGGCTATCATAAGAAGAAGAAGGAAGGGGAGACATTTTGCTGCTACGATTGTGCTCGTTGCCCAGCAGGGAAGATTTCAAGCCAAAAAGGTAGGGGATGAAAATCACGGTTAATCAGGTGACTTGATTGTCAAATGTTGAGGAAATTGAAAGAAGCATCATTCAGGTTATCTTCCCTCATCTTTCTATCAGAGGGATTTATCCATCAGGCAGGCCAAAGTATTTTCAGAACAACATTCTTGTCAGGAATTGATTAGAAAATGGCCTTAGTAATGTATCACATTTAAGAATTCTTGTGGGTACAAAGCTGCCACACTTTTGAGTTATTGGCACAGAAAGCGGTAAGTGCCAATGTCCAATTATTGGTCAAATCATTTGGCCCTGATCTGGATAGTCCAGGTGAGCTTGATCTCATCAGATCTCATTAGCTAAGCAGAGTCGGCCATGGTTAGTAATTGGATGGGAGACCTCCAACGAAGACGGGGGTTGCAGAGGCAGGCAACGGCAAACCACCTCTGATATTTTCTTGCCATGAAAACCCAACCAGGGGTTGCCATAAGTCAACTCTGACTTGAGGCCACCACACACACACATTTGGGCACTAGAAACATACTGCAGGGCTGGCTTTTTCCAGACGGACCATTCTTTTAAGGATACTGTAACTGCTCCATGGAGCCATCTTAGTAATCCCATCTGACCGAAGCTGACATTCTGAACTTTGCCTGTCAGAACCAACATTGCAGTCCTGCTGGATCCAAGTGACTGTACCTTCATAATGTGTACCAAACAAGTTGCTGAGAGAGTTTGGACTTTCAGTATCGGCACCACTCAGGGCTTCCTCAAAACTTGGAACCAATTCAGTAAAGGGAGAAAAGTTCTTAATCTGCACAGGGCAACAGAGTGATCATGAGACTGCATTCTACCTTGGATCTCGCTTGTCACAAGATATCCTCCATTTTCATTCCTACTTAATAATGAATTTTTCAGAGATTTATTTTCTGAGCTGTATCTGTGCCTGTATGTGTTTGTGTTTGCCTGGGGGTGTGTGCATGTGTGTGTGTGTGTGTGAGAGAGAGAGAGAGAGAGAGAGAGAGAGAAAATGGAATTTGTAGAAGAGATATTGCCTTAGGAATGATAATCCCCATGTTATCTCTGGCTATGAAGGACTAATGGAGGGAAACAAGGACAGTGAAGAGTTGTTCTTGCTCACCATCATACTGGAGGAGAATTCTCAGTTTGTAATGCGTAACATGGGTGCTACTTGGAAGCGAGTATTAGAAGCCATAGTCATACTTCATCAGCATAAAGAAGAAATAGCTTAAATCAGCATAAACATAATTGTTTACATTTATTTCTTATCAAATTCCTCATGTAACTCATAAACTATATTCTCTCTTGCAACTACCACTGTGATTGTCCCTCTTCATCGTTTTTCCAGACATGAAGTATTGCATCAAATGCCAAAGCGATCAATATCCAACCAAGGACCAAGATGGATGCATTCCCAAGACAATAAGTTTCCTTTCTTTTGAAGAAACTTTAGGAATTAGTTTGGCTTCCATAGCTGTTTCTTTAGCTATGATCACAACCATAGTATTAGGAGCATTCATTAAACACAAAGACACCCCCATCGTCAAAGCCAACAACCGGGACATCACCTACATCCTTCTCATTGCTCTCTTGCTTTGCTTCCTCTCTTCTTTGCTGTTCCTTGGCCAACCCAAAAAGGTGACCTGCTTCCTTCAACAGTCTACTTTCAGCATCATCTTCTCAGTGGCTGTTTCTTGTGTGTTGGCCAAAACCATCACTGTGGTTGTTGCTTTCATGGCCACCAGACCAGGGTCCAGCATGAGGAAGTGGGTGGGGAAAAGACTGACCAACTCCATTGTCCTTTCCTGCCCCCTCATTCAAGCAGGCATTTGTGTGGTATGGCTGGCAACCTCACCACCCTTCCCAGATTTTGACATGTTTTCACTGAATGAAGAGATCATAGTACAATGTAACAAAGGATCTGTCTTCATGTTCTACATTGGCCTGGGCTACATGGGCCTTCTGTCCATCATCAGCTTGATTGTGGCTTTCCTAGCCCGAAACTTGCCTGACAGTTTTAATGAAGCCAAATTCATCACCTTCAGCATGTTGATATTTTGTAGTGTTTGGTTGTCTTTTGTTCCAACCTACCTGAGCACTAAAGGGAAATACATGGTAGCTGTGGAGATCTTTTCCATCTTGGTGTCCAGTGCTGGTTTGCTGAGTTGTATCTTCTTTCCCAAATGCTACATTATTGTGTTGAGACCTGAACTAAATAGGAGAGATCAACTAATAAGAAGGGGGGGGTAAAGGTAGTGATTACTAATATCTCTCTTTCTTCTTCCCTAAAAGACACTGGGTCTATAGTGTGAGCAGTCTGTCTGGTCTCCTCCATTTTAATAGCTACTTATGACATAAAATCATAAGCCACTGGATCTAATGAGTTTCATGCTGCACTTGGAAAACTGCCCAGTAGTGCAGGATGTTGTCAGCTCCCACCAGGGAGAATGAAACATGAATGGAATACAAGTACATGTCAAATGACTGGTGTGGTTAGTTCCTCCCCTCCCTAGTTGCAGATGTGCTATCCCTGACAAGAAAGGTGCTCTTGAGTCACCTCCCCTTGGACATTCCCATCTCCCTTCTCATTGATTAGATCCTGTCACAATCAAGGACCATCAATCAGTTCTAATAAGTTTAAGTTCTTCCTTGGAACAATTAATCAAAACTCTAAGTTCATCAGCCAGCTCCAAAGGAAGATTTAATTAGCTATGGTTTCTTTGTAAGGCACCAGGAGCAGCCAATCTAACTCTTTTGTCACACCTCCGGCAGCAGCAATCAAAGTGCTCAAACTTTTTGTTTTTCACATGAGACGAACATTAAGGTTTTGTCTTACCAGCTGAAGTCACCCTCCAGTCCCTGGGTCTGATTTACCCTATAAAATACTGGCTGTGCACCAGCCAAATGGTAAACACTTAGTGGGACCCAAGTGTAGTGCCCTCATAGTCTCTCTGAGGCTCTCCTTGTCGAGAATGCTGGCTGTTTGAAGCCCTCTACCGCAGCAGACTACTCTATTCTCCTGATCAGAAACTAACTCCCAAAAATCCTGAAATCTATTTCCATTGTTCCTCACTGCCTCCTAGGACTCTTGTGTGCTTGCGAAAACCATTTATTTGCTTCTTGTTGTGTGTATGAGTTTCCCTTTTAAATAAAAACTATTCTTTATTTGGAAAATACCCATTCTTGTTACTTTTCTTGGGAAGAGGATCCCATAAAAATTGGTGATGATCTCACTTGTTACCCCTTTTTCATAGCCTTCTTCTGGCTGCTAATTCCTCCAACTTGTAAGGAGACCAGTTACAGTAATATATAGCAGCAGTCAGTTGGGGCATTCCAGCATTCTGTTTGTATTCTAAACAAAGGCATATATATTTTATTTTGCACATGATTAATAAAGAATGGATAGGAGTGAAGGGTAAAATTTGTCTCAGACACTGAAGACACACTTATTCTTGACAAGTAAAGTCAGTAATGAATGAAAAGTGCAGGTTGGGACATTTCAGAATTTCAAAGGCCCTCCCCTGTGCAGAGATTTTGCATTGAGAGGCATAGCTGGGGTCTTCTGACTGGTACTTGGGATTAATTTCACCTCCAAACACTTCAGGACCTAGCCATGAAGGTGCTGGCCCCATGAGCCTTCAGCTATCAAGAAAGAATCCTAATTCTTCCATCACTCATAGTCTGTGTGACTGCCTTCCTTTCTTAGTGCTCCTTTTCATTAAATAAAGTAACTCCAGAATGAAGTTGGTGTGAAGTGATATTAGAAATAAAGGACCTCATCTTTTTGGAACTCTTTCTTCTCCTGTTGGTCTGTGATAGGGATTTTCTAAAATAGTAATCTGCTGCCAATTATACATTTCCCTTCTACCACTTACCCAAATATAATCAATCCAAGACACCAACCACAGTGATGCAAATAAATATGAGTTTTAACGTTGCTCAAAACTCAGAGGCATGAGTTTCCTGAGGCCTGATGTGTAGTAAGCTGCTGTAGCACAGTGGTTAAGTGATTCAGCTGCGGATCAGCACTCTACTGGTTCGAATCCCACTACTGCCATGAGCTCAGTAGGTGGCCTTGGGTAAGCCACTCCTCTCAGCCCCAGCTCCTCAGCTAGGGCTGAGGAGGCATAACAACAACAACATTTGATTTATATACCGCCCTT